>NC_054884.1:13804380-14475451 GCF_018320785.1 Cheilinus undulatus | reverse complement strand
ATATTTATACTTTAATGTGCAGATCTCATACTGATGGGCCAGTTATAACAGAAATATGAGATCATCTTGCGGGCTGGATTTGGCCCCCGGGCCTTGAGTTTGACACCTGTGGACTAGAGGATCTCTTCATTCAATCATTGAAAGTAATCTGTTAAACGCCTCTGTTTCTTGTTACAGGATTTCAACTTATATATCTCCTTTTCTTGGGTTACCAAAGCTGGTTTTCCCAAGATACTGAGGTTATTTCTTGTGAAATTTCCAAAGTTCACCTGAGATCTTGGGAAAATTAAAGAAAATACGATGTAAGCATGCATGCCCTTCTGTAACAATATACATTTCAGACATTATGCTTGTCTTTTTGTTTAATTGCATCCAAAATCCAAATTGCAACGTATTTTATTGAATAAATTGAAGGATTTAAGTTTTAAATTTGGGTTGCAACTTCTCACTTGGAGGTACTGGTGGGTCTTGATGCCCAACCAGTTGAGAACCATTGCTGTAGAGGGCAATTTGTGTGCTCATATAGATGGAAAGCTGTGGTCAGCTGGTGGAGCTGAATAATATCGATGTCTTATGTTAAAACTTCATATTATATTTAGGAGCTCATTTCCTGCTTTCTAGCCATAAAAAATAAGCCTAAAAACCTGCAGAGAAAGTATGGAGTTATTTCTCAGAATGTAGAGTGTTTCAAATAATTCTGTCCAACTCTTGTTTATGTAGCTTTTATTATTTGCATAAAATTACATTTAACCAAAGTACAAAAAAGTTCCTTTTTCTGTGGAAGCAAGGGGAGTGTGTCCCAAAGGTTGCTGCTGCATGTGATTCTTCCTCCTTAGTGAATAAAGCTTCATTTAGCTGCAAGTGTAATCAAGGCCTGATGTTCGTGTATGTCACCAATTGATTCCTACAGATATTTAAGTGTGTTTACAGAGATCTGATCATCATTTCCCTCCTAAAATATGAGCCAAGCATTTAGCACTAGAAGAAGTTGCAATCAAGTATTACAAAAAGAGTGACCCAGTTATAAAGAACATATTTGAATGAAGAATTTATCCAGAAAAGCTCCATGTGAACTTAAACAACAGCCATTTCTGTTCCTTGTAAGTGCCGTCAAGCTTCAAATGAATGAAACATAAAAAATGTTCTTTTGTTTTCTGATTGAAAAGTCTTCTTGCATAAAGTCAGAGTTTAACAGTCTAATCTGCAGCAGGTTTGTGCTACAGAAACGTGCTGAGGGTGTTGTCCACAGAGGCCAGCTGCAGGTACTCAGGATGCTCCCCCTCAGACTCCACCTCAGAGTCCTGGCCCTGGTCGTCCTCTGCGCTCTGACTTGAGTGTGGCTCCTTCCTCCTCCGGACTGATCCTCGAGAGCGGCGCTCCAGGCACACCAGGATCATGTGAGCCAGATCCTGTTGGAGCCGCTGGAAGTTCTCTCTGGAAATTTAGGATCAGGATTCAGACAAATTATGTGAGACTTTCGGTTCCTTACAATATGTGAGATGCATTTTAATAACACTTTACAGTAGGAATAAATAAATAAATTTTAAAAATCAATGCTTTTAAAACATGACAAATGATACTTAAAGCTCAGGTTAAAGAAGGATGTATTCTAAATTACTGTTGTTCAAATTAATAAATGACCATAATAAAGTGACTTATTGTGATTCATTTACACTTAATAGATCACTAAATGAATTTAATCCCCACTATATTCACAGTGTAGTCTATATTCATCATTTTAGCTGGGTTTTACTGTCATTTAAGTATATGTTTGAAATAGTACCAAACATACCAACTTTTCTGCATGCAACTATCTCTTTATTTAATGTACAACAGAGTATTAGGGCCACACTGAGATAAAAAAAGAATAAAAATGACTTTAATCTCATAATATTACGACTTTAATCTCATAATATTACGACTTTTTTCTCATAATATTACGACTTTAATCTCATAATATTACGACTTTTTTCTCATAATATTACGACTTTAATCTTGTAATATCATGACTTTTTTCTCATAATATTATGACTTTATTCTTCTAATTATGACTTAAATCTCGTAATATTACAACTTTTTTCTCATAATATTACGACTTTTTTCTCATTACGACTTTAATCTCATAATATTACAACTTTAATCACGTATTTTTACAACTTTTTTCTCGTAATATTACGACTTTTTTCTTGTAATGTCAAAAAACAATTCTAATTCTTTTATTTTTTTTCTCTTCGTGTGGCCCTTATACTCCATTGTATTAATGCCGTCATGCCAACACATAAGATTTTAAATGACAGTGGGCGGAGCTTAGATCAATTGACTCTAAAGAGTTAGATACTGAATGGATCACGTTGTCAAATAACTCCAACACTGAAGGCCATTTCGTTTAGAATAGAGTTGAAATTACACTTTAGGAGTTAAATTAACTCTAGTTCTTAAAGTGTACGTTTTTAGAGCTCACTGTTTAGAGTAGGCATGCAACTTTAGATTTTATATGATGAATTTCTAGTACAGTTTTTGCAGACAGGTACTGAAGAAGAGAAGGAGGGTTTGCTTACGTTGTGGGAGGAGTTGGAAGGTCGTAGTCTTTGCCTGTCTCACCTGTCAGCCAGTATGTTGTTTCTGTTCCTTTACCCTTTAAAACACAACAAGACTAGGTTAAAACCTAGTATATGGCTGAGCGTATCTATCTGGGACGCCTGCTGAAATGCCTGACTGAATTGCGTGCTCTGGCAGAGTGATTAGTTTTTGGGGTGTGTAATTGTGCTGTCCCTTACGTCTGTGGATTGAGAATTGAAGGGCCCTAAAAGTCAAAAGGGTAAAGGGTAGGATTTTTCAGAAAATCTTCAGAAGGTGATTGGAGGACTGTTGTGTCTGTCACATTTATGATAGGCCAATCAGTGCAACAAATGATGCTGTGTAACCGCTGCCTTCAATTGCTAACGGCAGAACTTCATTCACTTGAGGGGACGTGTGAAAACATCTTCTCTGCCAAGACAAGCTTTCGGTGTGGCTCTTTGGTCTTGTTTTAAAAAGGAAAGTGGTGCAGTATCGTTTAATTTGCCAGCTAGCTACAGCTACATCTGAGCTAACAGCTACCTTGGACACACCAGAAATCCCCACCGTGACAATCGCAAACCCATGCCAAAGCAGACCAGGAGAAGAGGGAAACATCTTTCTGTCACAGAAAGCTTTCAGTGATGCTCTCAGCCCATGTTAAAATAAAGACACGTCCAGTTCTGATGAAACTGCCATCATGGCTAAGTCCGAGGTAATCACTCCGCTAGCAGCCATTGTATACAAGCATTCACACAATAAGTAACTCTTTCTCCTGTAACTATCACACACTCATGCTGAAGCAGGTCGCCAGAAGAGTGAAAACATCTTTCACAACATTAAAGGCTTTTAGGGTTGAAACATGGTCCCGTTCTAGTAAAAAGGACACAATGCTAAAGCTATATTTGAGCATTACCACATTGGAGGCAGCCATTACCGACAGCTTTCAGTACAACTAAACCCCGCCTATAGCACAGCTCTGTGTATGAGGTTCGGAAAGTATCGTCTCTCACTCACTCAATCAGTCAGCAAGACACAGCCTGACCCACGTATAGGGCTGACCTCAGCAGTCAGCGAGAAACTCACATTTACATCCCCATTCATGTGTCTGCTTTCAGTTTCTGTAACGCATTTTTTCAAAGTTAATTTGTGTGACATTTTTTGTAAATCACAAAAGAGGTCAATAATACCTTCAGATATGTTTCTCCTCTGATCTCATGCTCAAATTTGCAGTCTGTCCTCTGCAGGATATTTATAGTTGGCTCACTGACGTGGATCCGCAGAGCTGCAAGACATTCAAACAACGATGAGTTCTCTTACGATTGCAAGGCAGGTTAATTTTATTTGATTACTTTGATCTGTAGCTTCCTTAACGAGCGGGAGTAATGAGCAGCAGGTTTACTAGGAAGTACAAGCTGATAGCATGAATGTCTGCGTAAATAAGCTGCATCATTATCTTTAGTGTCTGTACTCACGGTGACCTGTAGACTCCATACGAGACGCTGTGTTGACTGTGTCTCCAAATAAACAATATCTGGGCATCTTTAAGCCTACAACTCCTGCTGCACAGGGACCTGGACACACAAACACAAATATTAATCTCATTTTGTTCTACGACAGAGCAAAGAAATTTATCTGTTTAAGGAAAGATCAATGGAGCTGGGCTTAAAAATGTATGCCTGTGATCTGAAACTCTGTTTAGGACAACAGGTTAAGATGTCTAATGATATGTAATGTAAAATAAGGGAGGGCATAAATATTCACCCCCATCAAGTCAGTATTTAGTAGGTGGACCTTTGGTGGCAATCACAGCTCTGAGTCTGTGTGGATAGGTCTCAATCAGGCTTGCACAACTGGACACTGCAATTTCACTCTAATCTTCTTTGCAAAACTGCTCAAGCTCTGCCAGGTTGCACAGGGATTGGGCATGAACAGTCCTTTTCAAGTCCAGCCACAAATTCTCTATTGGACTGAGGTCTGGACTTTGACTCAGCCACTCCAGAACACTCACCTTGTTGTCTTTAAACCATTTCTCTGTAGCTTTCACAGTATGCTTCCAGTCATTGTGTTGCTGCAAAATAAATATTCTCCCAAGCCGACTAAGGTGATCCCTATTTCACTAATTGTGAGACTTTTAGCACCACTGGCTGGACCTCTGTTGAATTAGGTCAGTCACTTTAAAAGGGGTAGATATTTTTGCAGTCAATTATTTTAAATCACATATCTTTGTTTAATTGACATTACTTTGTAGAAATCTGTTTTCACTTTGACATTAAAGAGGGTTTTTTCTGACAAAAAGCCTTATTATATTGACTACAATTGATTTAAAGAAAGCAATAAAAGGGTCAAACATCCAAGGGGGTGAATACTTTTTATAGGCACTGTAGTTGTTTGGTGCTGTCTACCTGAGTGGACACCAATGCGTATCCACACTGGGATACCAGGCAGGTGTCGAAGCTGGAAGGTACCCATGAAGGCCAAGATCTCCAGCGCCATGCGGCAGATATCCACAGCATGTCTGTTTCCATTTCTATTGGGAAGCCCAGAGGCCACCATGTAGGCGTCGCCGATAGTCTCAACCTGAAGGCAGATGGAGGAAATGAAGACCTTTTCTCTGTGTGCTGTCTGTCTTTTTGCCTTTTGGTCTAATTATTGAACTTAAGCATTTTCAGTACTTTGTAAACATCATGGTGGTCAACAATGCTGTCAAAGCCCTTGTAGATGTCGTTGAGCATGTCCACCACTTCCATGGGTGTGCTGTACTGGCACAGAGTGGTAAAGCCGACGATGTCACTGAAATATATCGTCACCTCATCGTACAGCTCGGGCTCCACCACGCCGGTCTCCTTCAGGCTTTTTACCACAGGGCTGCACAGAGATGAAACACAACAGGCCATGAAACTCCAGCCTCATTTAGCAGACATCCCCCCAAAAGTCAAAGCAGTTTTTTCACCAGCTTAAGCTTGTTAATTGTAATACTTCTAGTACTAACATTTGTATTCATGATACTCCTATACATATACATACTCCTATAAAGCTACTATGTTCCACCCAGAACCTTGAAAACCTAGGTGTGATCCTTTTACCAATACTCTTGTGGCATCATCCTGCTAAGTGAGGCACTTTTCAGCAGATTTTCAGAATATTTTCCATAAATCAAAACTTATTCTGCACAAAGATACATGTGATGTATGGTTTTGGTGAACATATCTTAAGGCTAGTGTTTAAGTATGGTGTGCTCATTTGAGCATTAACAGACCGAGGAAGCAGCATGAAGTTGAGGCGGTCTGCTCTGTCCCTCTCAGATTTGTAGAGTACCGTCCTCTCCTCCACCAGGTGCTCAAGGCTTTTGGAATAGCTCTGCAGACGTTTGATCATGTTGTCCATGTAGCTCTCATTGTCCTGGTTATGGATTTTACTGATGCACAAGAGAAGGAGAGAAGAATTATGGCATGCATACAACAAAAAATTAACAGAAATGTGAAGTTTCTTCAGGCTACACCAGATTAGAATTGTAGACCACACATCTGATAATGACGTGAGCACAAAGACAGTTTTTACCTAATGATCTTCCCAAGACAGTTCTCTATTTTCTTAAAGTCGGGTCTTTTTTCTGGATCTTCATCCCAACAGCTTTTGATCAACATGTACACCTAAGAGGCAGAAAGTAAACAAACATTTTAGGACACATTAGATCGCAACTAAAGTGTCCACACAGCTGCTATTAGCTCACCTCTGACTCTCTCTCTGATGCCGTCTCCAAGTTCAGATCCGGTCTGAAGTAGGACGAGATGACTCTGGAGAGCTTCTCTGTAAGCAAACACAAACACAGCGTACAATTATTACTTATTACATTGGCTTTGAACATAAACAAACTCTTGATAGGTTACTTCTTCAGATGCATCCTAAGATTTGTAAAAAAAAAAAAAAAAAAAAAAAAAAAGAAAAAGAAACAAGCTCAGACATGCCTCCAAAGGCTCTGATAAATTCTGTAACAGGGAAGCCAGCAATGTAGTGGAATGTTTAATGGAGTGTCACCAGTAAATTCAACACCAGTTAAACCATGACATCGGTTCTATACATTGATTAACATAAACGATAACGTGACATGTGAGTTAATCTTCTAGCTAGATTCTTTCTGTTGGAATTTAAAGAAATATCTTAACTTGTAATTTTCTAATGATCATTTAAAACATGAATTTTAATCTTAAGAATTATGATTATGGGTTTTATTTATTTTAAGTTAACTCTCAGGGCCCACCTGCAGTACCTACAAGGCCCACCAGGGGGCTACAGCCCACACTTTGGGAAGCACGACTACAGACCAAGGAGCAACCTCCTGAAAAATGAAGTCAATGCAGAAGTGCAAAAAATTGCTATACCACGACTGTCCACTAGAGGCTGGCTGCAGGAACACTGGAAGTTCCATCTGCACACATGTTAAATAGCCGGTTTTGAAGCACGAAATAAACTGGTTTACAGCCTGGTTCAAAACACCAAACGTGTCTAATTAGCTAGTGTCTTATTGTGCTCCCACTGTATGGGGGGTGAATTTTTTTGTACCATGATCGTTTGGTTTATATTTAAGATGAAAGCTGATTGGCGCATCTCATTTGATTGACAGATAGCTCTGCAGGCAGAGGCTCCATTTCTGAATGCTAGCTAGCAGGCTGACAGGAAGTTGGGCTTAGTTGGCGGGCGTTAAGTTCAGCTGAGACCACGATTTCAATATGGAAGCCTCCACGGATTGCCTTCCAAAGCCGTTTGAGTCTGCCTATCGTAAGCAGACGACTGACGTCACACAGGGTTGGTCCAATTCTTTCTACAGTCTATGCTACAGACATATTGAAACTATGACTTGGTGGATTACTGTCAAGTAAAACAGTATCATAAAGTTTGAAAAAATCTGATTTTTGACAGAAGAATATTGCCCCAATAGTGAGAACATATATTTTACAAGTTCCACCTTAATTAGATGCATGTTTGAATATTTAGACGTGGTCAGTTTGAGTTTTGATGCTCTTTTGAGGGGTATTTTGGTATCCTGTAAAAATCTTCTTCAAAATTATTCCTTCACTTGCAATGATTGTTTTTAGCGAAATGGGAAGGGCCTCATCAGTTTCCACTTGGGGCCTTCAGACTTTACAAACCACCCTGGGTTTATCTTTCAACAGTCATGTTAATGTGTCACACCTGCTCTGTCAGGGCAGCACTCTGTGTAAAAAGTGTTCTTTCTGAGGATGATCTCATGAGAGATGATGGCGAAGCTGTACACGTCTCCTTTCTGAGAGGTGCCCTGCTTCCTCAGGTGCTCTGGAGCTGTCCATAGGTCTGAGGAAAAAGGGCAGACATAGTTCAAAAATGTTGAAAATCACAGAATAGACAAGAACACATGACTGAAACTCTGAATAGGCTCTCTCTGGCTTCTGTGGTTTTACCTTTGCCTTGGCTGAGGAAGCTGTTGCAGCCAAAATCTGTGATCTTCACCACCATACGATTATCCACCACACAGTTTGTGGACTTGAGGCGGCCGTGAACCTGGATGTCACTGGCATGGAGGTATGACATGCCCTGCATTCAGCAGAGACAGAGGAGAGGAGAGAGATTAACAATGTAAGTTTTAGACATTTAGGGGAACGTTACTCCTAAAGACTGCAACACGTAGAGTCCTTTGCAAGAGTTCAACCCATTACTAAAAATCAAATTTCACTGAACAATAAGAAACGTTATCTAATATACTGTTGCTGTCGCACCATTAATGCCTTTCTCCAATATCACCACTTTTTTTTGGGGGGGGGGGGGCACTTAACACTGAAAGTCATGGTCAGCATCTTTTTAATGGTTTGAAATTGTAAAACCCACTGACGGATGTAAAGGGTTAACACTAGCACTGACTTATAAGAAAATAAAATGAAATCACAAGCTGGAGACAGGAGGTTTAGGCCCAGTGCCAGTGATATGAGAATAACCATAATATTTAGTAACAGGGTTTTCAAACCACAGATTATTTGGTAGTGAAATGAAAGATGTATGAAGTTTTTGCAAAAGTAATCTATTTCTATAGACTCTATTTTCATCAAATTATGTTTGCATAATAGTAAGCCATGCAGAATAAAAAGAACTCTGCTCGGTGGGCCAAAATCTAATCCATTTTCATTATGCTATTTGCAGAGTCTGAATGCCTGGCAATGTATGAAAGTTTTAAAAATAGATATTTTCAAAGTTTCTGTTAAATTTAAAAAATCTGTAGGCGTATGAGTTCTTGTTAGTTTTACTCAGAGGTGCTGAGATGACATCTAGCGCTGACTCAGCACCCTTAAAGGGTCTAAGATCACCTGTGGCAGTAAGTCTTTCGTGATTGTCACTGACCTCTACTGGCTGCTATAGGGAACCAAGGCAAACATTAGTACAGGTGTATTAGTACAGAGTCTGCAATATTTTAATAAATAAAAAGTATAACAATCACAGCTACTGACCTTACTGTGCTAAATGAATTGTGTTGTTACTGTTGGGGCAAAGACATCAGATTCATTTGATGGTACATGAATAACTTGGATATTTTGTCATTAAAGTGCCATCACATGTAAAGTACATTGAAAGTAAGTCAAATGTTATACGTAAAATCCCCTCAGCTTTACAGCTTTGTTTAATGTGACCAAATAAAAAGAAATTATAGGTGTTATTCTGATTCATCCATCAGATACAATTCAGATAAAGTGCACAGTTTTGACTTCGCCCTGTGTTGTGACCTTGTTGTGGTGGAGAGGCTTGCATTCTTCTAAGAGCTCGAAAGCTATGATGGGGGGACTAAAGTCCCAACACAGCAACAACTGGAGTGTTAAAATCTCAGTGTTAAACATTTCAGAGTTGATTTTAACCTCCAAATTGCTATTTTAACACTATTCTGAGTTGAATAACTTTCAGTGTTGGAGTTACTTGACAGTGTTAATCATCAGTTTTAGTCCCACTCTGTAGAGATTCAGTTGATCTAAACTCTACCCACTGCCAATTCAAATTGGAGCTGAATTTCCCAACATGCCCTTAGGCAGAGTGTTTGAGATGTGTTTAAATTTTGCCTGTTGTACAGAGATCCCTGTATTTTTGCTGTTTTTGAAATTACACATTTCTGCACCATGAGTAAAGTTATCCACTGAGTTAGCCACTTCCCACTTACAGTCTGGGTAATGTAACTTCCAGACATGTGACTGTGCCGCAAGTGTTCCAAAAAGGGATAGCCAACTTAAAGTATTTAAAGTGTCAGTGATTAAAACATTCTTCAAATTTACACCCATAGAGAAAGAAAATAATACATTGTTTTAAAGTGCACTGCAATGTGTAAGAAAATAACAACCCTGTGAGTGTTGACGGCTAACACTGCAGAGGGGTTTAAATTAAAACACTTTCAAAAGTGTAAGTCTAACTCAGAACCTGTGAGAATTTCATAAACTTGGAAAAAATGTAACACTATGGGAGCTGAATTAATACTGATGATTCTGCTGTGTAGTATATTCACCCTTACTAGATTGATCTTAGGTGAGAAGCCAAATAAAAGCCAGAACACTGGCCCTTTAGGACTGGAGGTCGGGCATGTCATTAACGACACCATCCTATAAAACATTAATATTAAGGAAACTACAGTGAGAAAGCCTCATGTCCCACAGAGGATAAAGAAGAGAAAGTATTATATCTTTTGTAGTTGAAGGTTTATTATTAAAATGACTAGTAAAAAGACATTTTTAAACCCCAGAAAGCAGCCAGAAAACTTTATGTTACCTGCCAAAAAAAGAAAAATCTGTTTCTTTGACACACTATTCTATGTTTCCAGTGCCAATAAATATTTTGTGTTTGTCATGGTGACCAGTGTGACATAAAATGGGCTGTTAAAACTACAAAAATAAAGGATTTTGCTGTCCTGGAAATAAGCAAGGGTTAAAAAATCTATTTAATATAGGAGTGGTCAATTTAAAATGAATGCAGACATATCAAAGAAATCCGCGTATTATATGTGAAGAATGATCAAATTTGGCATAATTTTCTAAAATTTCTACCACATGGGTGCTTTAATTTCAGTTCAAGTCCATTTCTCCAAGTAACTCAATATTTGTGTCAATTTATGAACATAAAAGAAGCACGAAAGAAACTTCTCTGAGAAAGCCTTCCAGTCACTTATAAAAATCTTATCTTTCTAATATGAAAGATACTGCAAATGTATACCACGAAATTTTGAGCTGTTTTTGATGATATAACATGTTAGCAGTGCCTTGATGTGGAACTCAGAATAAGAGTCATACCTTTAAATAACTTAACAAGTACTCCTTGTCTTATCACATCACAGGTACAAAAAAAAACTTCTGACTTCAGAAACACATGATGTTGTTTTTGTCTCACCTTGGCAATGTCAAACATGACGGAGATCTTGAACTCCCAGTCCATGAAGGTCTCCTCTGGGTATGAGATCTTGTCATTCAGGACATACTAGAAGAAAAGATTGGGAATACAAGCACTTGTACCAATAATTGGACATTTTCAATGTATATGTATCAATGTTTTGACTATTAAGATATGCCCCTATTAAGATATTATAATAATTTCTCTAATAGCACTTAAATAATACTTTATGTGCTCTGAGGATAAATCTGCTGAATCCTATTATACATAGCTGTTGCAACAGAACACAGAACTTTAAGTTACCTTACAATTATTGATAAGTTTGTTATTTTTATGTCTGTAATTGGTCTTTAAGGCTATAATGCTGACTCATTTCCATGGTGTCTTCTATGTCTGTTTTTTGGGTGCATAAATTATATAATGCATGGCAGAACTAATAAAAATCAATAAGAATTCTTTATTCACTGGTAATTGTGTGTATGCAAAGGGAACATTTAAACCTAAATACTTACCCTGAGTGACCCCCTCTCTCCATATTCAAACACTCCAAACACGCCCTGATCGAACTTCACTGTGCCGTAAAACTTTGTAAGGTTGTAATAATCGATCCGCAGGAGCTGCAGGGAGAAGAAGAGAAGAAGAAGAGTAAAGGTTAAGAAACAATAGCTCTTCAAGAAGTTGGTAGAAAAATATTAACATGCAGGCCAGAACAACACAGACATCAAATCAGCTGATTCTTTATTTTTTACACAAGCCGCCTCCTTTGTGTATGTGTATGTGCGTCTTACTGCGTTCAGCTCGATGCTCTGGGTCTCGCTGAAGTTCCCGTCTGATTGCTTCAGCTCCTTCAGGATCACAATCTGAGAAAGTCAGAGCAGCGTCAGTCTCACCAGCATCGACACAGCAAACATGCTCATATGTTGGAGTCTGACTACCTTTTTGTCGTAGAGAGCTCGGCGGATTGTGAAATTCTTTTTCTTTGTGTCTTCAATCTGATGGTAGAAGAAAAACAACAGTTTAAATATGCTTTTTTTAATGAGTTCTGAAGCGAAATTCGTGTTCAAAGTCATGTTAACACTGCTGTAAGTTTTACTTGGGGGGCCGATAAAAAAAATGTCACGTTTTGAGAGATTGTGTTACCTTTAGGGAGATGACGTTGTGTTCGTTGTTCTCCAGCAGTGTGATGAAGTGTGAGGGGATGTAGGACCACCGCTTTCTGACTTTACGATCTCTCCTGTTCTGGCTGCACAAACACAAAGCACCATCTGAAGTATTAACATGACATGCTTAATCATTTTTAACTTTAAATACAAAATTTGGATCTCATCTAGTCTGATTAATTAAAGAGATTCAGTTATATTTGCTTTGATTCCCTTGGAACTGATTTTTTTTTATCCTGCAGGCATCATTACTGTATTTTATCAATATTCATCTACAGATAGAAAAATAAAGGTCTAAAAATGTTAACATGATGCCCAAATAGCCTAAACTAGGGATGCGCTGCTCACTTTTCCCTCTGCTGATAAAGATGCCAATCTCATTTGAGTAAGACCAATCTATACTGAACATATTTTGTCTAGCCTTTTCAAAATGACTGTTTCAACACAGATTTCAGCATTGAATTAAGTTTTTCACCTCAAAGTGTGGATGATCTTACCACAGCTATTTTGGATGGAGGAGTATGACTGGCTGACCCACAATTGATTGAATTATTTAAAGTTTAAGGTGCTTCATTACAGTTTAATTTGATTGACAGTACTTATGTGCTCAGTACTTTTTATCTGGCAATCAAATTTGCCTGTATAATTACACAGTACCATGCACACAGTAATTCTTTCAGTCACAACTCTATTAACCTAACCTTGCAAAGCGGATGGAGAGACATACTGACAGACACAGCCAGATTCCATGTCTTGCCATCAGGTAAATCCATCTTGCAAAGCTCCAGTCTGAAACAATTGTGCCAGGCCTGAAAATAGATCTGACCAATCAGTGTCATTTGAAGGGCATGAAGGCTGTAGCTACAGATGGTTTAGTTGTACTGAAAGCCAACAGCAATGGTGAAGAGTTTAGCTGGGATGCTGGGATAAGCAAAAAAAAAAAAAAAGTGAAACCTTTAACATTTCCTATTAATGGCATGAACTCCATAGGTCATTCATTTTAATACAGTTTAGTACTGAACACACCATCACACTGGAGTAGTACTGCGTTTTCATAATGTAATAATGTCATGGGTTTTAGACGACTGTGGGAGTAATGTAATAGCCTCTTAACTTTACTGGTTTAAATGGTAAATGAATGTGGCCCTCCTCTAGTCCATTCAAAGCTTTCATGTTACATGTCATGCTGATGCTGATGGCAGATGATGTTGAGTTAAGTGCTCTTCAGAATAAGCTAATAATTAACTCACCTCTGGGAGCATTACAGGGCTCAGTGTTTTGCCCAAGTACACTTCACCTCCTCACTGAGCGACAATCATGTGTATCTAACTGACCCTAATCCTAATATCAGAGATTTTATGCACTGAATCCATTTAGTTACTCACCTGTAGAAAATGAAGGCTATGGTGGCAACCACAACTACTGTAACGGCCAACACGATGACGAGGATGTCGTGAAAAGCCAGGCCTGTAGTTAGGAACACAATAAAATAAATCTGACTTTCTGGAAGGTATGTATGCACAGTATTAAAGCAAACAAATAATGTATGCTCAGGATCTCATGTTGAAGAAAAGGTGGTGATTTGCAGTGATATCAAAGGAAGAATGGGCAATACTATGGAGCGATATCAACAGAAACGTACCAGCTCACATAAATGGATGGGGTTTTATTGGAAGGATGTGACAAGGTATTTCATTACACCTACTCAAAATTTCCATTATAAATAAAGATGTGGAAATCAAGATGCAAATTGTTACCATGCATTCTGGAAAAGGCTACATGAAGCATTACAAGACATTTAAATGTGAAGTTACCAGGCCCAGAGTGGCTAATCTGGAGAACTGGGAGAATTCAGGGGCCAGGCCAGGCTGCTTTTTGGCAGTATGCAGCAAGGCTATTATAATTAACAAATAACAAAATGTAAAAATCATTTAAGTTAACTGAAACTAAATAAACACTAAGCTATAAAAACAGGATAAATGCAGGAATCTTTAAGTTAATTTTAATATCTTTTTAAGACTTTTTCAAGACCTTCTCAATATTTTTTAATACCTCACCGCCACTTCAAGCTGTAACCATTTACACCAGTGATATATCTCACTCTGGTGCTCTCAGAGACAATTTACGAACGCACCCACAATAGCCTAGTTTTTTATGTACCTGTTCATCTTTGTTTTTTAATAAAAATGAATAAATTCACACACTTTTATGATATTTTTGGGACTCAAACTCTTGGACAGCTAATTCAGAAAAAATACTTTCAAAATTTAAGACTTTATAAAGTTGTGATAAGACTTTTTAAATACTTTTTAAGGGTCTTAATTTTCCCAAAATTGATTTATCACCTTCTAATACTTTTCAAGACCCCACGGATACCCTGAAAAAAAAACCCCAAAACTAAGTAAAACTTAATTCTGTGCTTACAAACTAACTAAAATTTAATTATATTAAAGACAAAATCTCCTTAGTTTTAGCCTTTGATAACAGCATACTGTATGTAGACATGTATGCCCAAGCCTGGAGAGATTAAAATCCCCTGGTTTGATTGGAGAAGACTTCAACAATAGTATCTTTTGGTCTTAAGTTGTAGACAAACATCAAATTGAAAGAGTCATTTTGGGTCTTGCCCTTGACAGGTTTTGGATATTATCAAAAATAATAAAACTAATACAAACTAACCTAAAACGAAGTATTTTTGCAAAATAAAAACAAAACTAAACAAAAAATCCAGCAGGAAACACTTGTGAAGACTCAGTTAAGATGTAAAACAAAAGGTAAAAATGAAATAAAAATAAAAACTAACGAAAAACCCAAAACTTTTGTAACCTTTGTATGCAGTGATGACAGAACAAATAGGCTGCAATCGCAAGCGATGGACACAAGTTGGTGAAAGAGCTAGATTAAGAATACAGAAAGCTTCAGAAGCTGACATGGCCTAATGTTTTTCAATAAGAAGCTCACTGCTTGATGTAAATGCACCAGGTGGCAGACGACACAGGTGAACTAGCAGTGCCAGATATGCAACACAAAACACAACATAGTATGTGCAAACCACTGTCCAAGTTTATGATTCAACTCAGTGAACTACATGATGTTATAGCCTGTATGACAGCTGGATACAAGTATGCAATACAGATAGCTAAGCTCTTTACAAATATTGTATAATGTAAAACATTGTCTGACTGTGACAGAGGTCACTAAGTTACTGCCTTTAGGAACACAACACCCACCTCACATTTACCTCCCTTCTTTGTGCCCAAAGCTTCGGAGCACCTTCCTCCTTTGAGGATAAAAACCTATCATAGATTGAGTTTTTGTTTTACTAGTTGTGTTTTTAATTAAGCTAAGCATTAGTTCAGGAAGGACACAGAAGTCATCCACCCAGCAGCGATTAGCTGACTGAATTAACGTCTCCTCCACTCACAACCAATCACAGCTCAGCCCTTCAACAAGGCTGTCCATTCAAATATGACTTCTTCTCTCTGATCGTTGCTACACCAATGCTGATCATATTGCTGCTGGCAAAGCTACAACACCACAGCCTTCTCCATTCTAGCCTGAAGCTTTTACTGCATGTTTTTTTAGCCCTTTGCTACCAGGAAAGTCAAAGAATAGTTCTTGGCTAACCCAAGGAGCATCATGTAGCAAGCAATATTAGGGCCAATCTCAAAGAAAAAAGCTTGACATTTCCAAACTTAAGAAGTCTCAAAATTTGATGCTAGAAACTCAAAAATGTCAAGTTTTTTAAATCAGAAATTTACAACTCTAACCCAGTGTAAAGCACTGAATTTACAAGAAACCTCCAGAACCTTCAAAATTCAAATTTTTTGTCATAAATTAATAATTTGAGAATTTTGAAGGGGTTTTCTTGTAAATTTACAGGACCATATATATATATATATATATACACATATAAACATATACAGTGCATAACAAATTTATTAGACCACCACCCAAAGTAAGGTTTATGCCACAGCTGCCCTAAATTAACAGAATTGGTAATTACCAAAATCATTGTTTATGTTTCTGTAATGGTTAATACACCAATATGTAGAAGCTCTTTAACCCAAATGATATTTTTAATGCTAAAATATTATTATTATTGTTATCCATGAATTTTCAAATTTATGGATTTACAAAAAAAACGAAAACATAGTAAAGCACATTATTATTTCTTGTTCAACATGTCAAATTGTAGTTATTTACTTGCATTCCTGAACAGAAAAATTAGTTTTAGTGGTTGAATGTTATGCTTGATTCATTTCTGACCTCTCAGAGAAACCCAGTGAGCCAGCTCAAATTTGGGTATAAAAAGGTGAATTCAGTTTGAAATTCCTCATTCCTGTTCAAAATGGTAAAACCTGGAGAGCTCTCTGAAAATGAAAGAGTCCGCACTAAAACACTTCATAATGCTGGATGATCTCTGAGACAAAGAGGGAAAGACATAAAGTGTTCTCACAGTGTGGTCAAGTATGCTTTGGAGTCAACTGCCGAGACTGGTACTTACAAAATGCGCCAAGGAAGAGGCAGGAAAGTTAACTGAAGCAGATGTCAGACACCTCAAGATTTGAATTACTAGAGACAGAAGGAAGACCACTGCTGATCTTCAGGCAGAGATGAATGCTTCTAGATCAGAGTCTGAGAAAGTCTCCAGAATGACCATAAGCAGACGACTGACGGAACAAGGCTTAAAGGGAAGAATAGCTGCTAAGAAGCCATTATTGAGGCCTGCAAACATCCAGAAATCCCTCAGATTTGCCAGGGAGCACAAACACTGGACTGTTGATGACTGGAAGAAGGTACTCTGGATGGACGAGTCCAAGTTTGAACTCTTGGGTCAGCATCGTCGTGTTTATGTCCACAGAAAAGCTGGAGAACGTTTTGATGCTAGATGCATTGCACCCACAGTGACAAACAGTGGAGATTCCATTATGGTATGGGGTTCCATTTGTGGATACAGCGTGGGCAAATTAGTGAAAATCAACGGTATCATGAACAAGAATATCAGCACAACATCTTAGTGCATCATGGAATCCCTTCTGGACTCAATCTGATTGGTCGTGGGTTCATATACCAACAAGACAATGACCCCAAGCATACTTCAAAACTGTGCAGAGACTATTTGACCAAGAAAAGGAATCTGGAGTACTGGAACTGATGGACTGGCCAAGTCAAAGTCCGGATTTGAATCCTATTGAACAAATTTGGGATTTAGTAGATTCAACGACTGATCACACAAAACTTTCATCTAAAGCAAGTCTGTGGGAACAGCTAGAAACTATTTGGAATTCAATAATAAAAGAGACTGTGGAGCAGTACATAAAAAAAATGCCAGCAAGAACGCAAGCTGTTATCAAGGCCAAAGGAGGCCATACAAAATATAAAGTTTTTTGGTTATTATGTGTGAAAAAGGGCTATTTAGTTGTTTCAGTTTATTTGCCAAATAACAATAACATTTTTAGTTTTACACGAGTTTTTGAAAGACTTCTAAAATATTTATGTTTTCTTGTTTTTATGACAGGTGGTCTAATAAATTTGTTAAGCACTGTATATATATATATATATATATATATTTTTTTTTTTTTTTTTTTTTTTTTTTTTTTTCATTATTTATTTTTTTACATGCATACATATTTTATCAAGAAAAAGTGTATGTAGGTCTATTACGTTAGTAAGGCTGGGAACCACTGACCTAAGGGATGTGCTATATGTCTTTGCACACCTGCATGTTGGCCATGAGCAAAATGAGAAAAAAATGTATTGATTATTCTGACAGGCAGCTGGCACCATCAGGCTCTACTTGAGTCTGTGTGCATGCATGTGTTCAGTACCTTTGGCTGGAGAGGAGTTAGGGAGTCTTCTTCCCCAGAGGAATGAAGAGTTCATCTCTTTCAGCTCAGTATAGTTGTGCTCAGTGTTAAAAGTGTATAGAAGTTGATACTGAGGATGGCATAGGAGGGAAATTTTTACTTTTCAGCATTAAAAAAAGCAATAGCAAGAGATCCAGAAAAGGGGGGTTTACTTTTAAGATCTGTTGAAATATTGCTGACAAAATGTAGAATTCTTACCACAAAATGACAAAAAATACCTTGTTATTAATGTCAGTGTAAATTACTGAGAGGTTCACGTCTCTGTCTCCATACTCGTCTAGTTTGTAGGTTCCAGCACGTCCTGCACAGAATCAGAAAAACAAAAAAACATGGACAGGTTAAGGAAAAGGCAGGCAACTGCATGAGGCCTAGCACTTGAAGGGGTGAAAATACCGCTGCTAGCCACAATTTTAGCTTTATGTTTCTGGGTCATGTGGTCCATCACTGGGTTTGATGTTAGCATGCTGTGTCATGATTAGTGAAAAACACTGACAGGAAATGGTCTTTTGTTTTGATTCTCAGGCAGGAAAATTACACTGGAAATCTGCAGCTTTTATCAAGAATGGACTGATAAGCTTATGTGTTTAACATGCTAGCTAATTGCTCATACTCCTGGTTGAATATATGTAGGCTACTAATAATGGCTGTCAGGTGGATTTCTGTCTCAGAATGAATGTTGATGACTTCAGGTCAGTGTGTCAAAGATGCTAGAAAAAGTTCTGGCATGCAAATCATGGAGTCCTGGACACATCGAAAATTAGGTCATGCAACAAGAGCATCATTCCTGACTATCATAGCTAGGCCCAGATTTTTGACGATGGGCTCTGACGACAAAATCTGGGCAAAATCTTGCTAAATTCATGTTGTCTGATCTGCCCCATTCTAACACTTTGTTGCCTCCAAATGCTATATAAAAGGAACTCAGTTTTAAAAGACCCTAACAGGTCCTATAAAAAACAGGATCAGCTTCTCTTTTGAATGTCTTCCTCTCACACCCAAAGACTCACATTTCTTCCAGCTACAGTCTGCAGGCTGTAACACCTCATCTCTTTGTCCTGTCAGTGAACACACTAATAAGAGATAACAGCTGACAGCTTCCATCTGTTAGGCCTCATACACAAATAGTCACCAATGTCAACACCCAGACCTGCTGTCAGAGCCTCTAAAATCATCTCAGCTGTGTTTGATGTGGAAGTTACCGGCCTGTTAGGGGTTTTAATTCAATTATAATCATCTTACATTAGAGCGTTGTTTAGCTGATTGTGTTTTTATGAGACTGAATAGGATTTTTGAATGGCTTTTCAGCAATTTTCCAAGTCAGAAGCCATGTCAGGAAGGGTTTTAAAGAATCTGGTAACTCAAGTCCACAAAAAACTTTTAATTTTCTATACGATGAAATATACCATCTTAAAATATTAATACTGAACTTCAGTCGTTTTCTTAAAAACTATCAGTTAAGTTTGTAAAATTTTAGAAATTGTATGTAAAATGAACAGATTCTTTTAGAATATGTATGATGGCACAAATATCATACAAATCATTAAAAAAACACACAATCCTGCCCTAACATCTGCAACAAAAATACTGCATTGCATTTAGCAGCTAAAGTGCTGTGAAAAAATATTTTCCCCCTTCCTGTTTTCTTTTTCACATATTTGTATGCATATTCGAATAAATTTTGATATTAGACAAAAACAACCCTGGTAAATACAAAATTCAGTACATAGATTAGGTTTTAATTTCTGTAGGGAAATAAACATTCAAACCTATCTGGCTTATGAGGAAAAGTAAATGCCCCCTGACCCTGATAACTGGTTGTGCCATTCCTGGCAGCAACAACCACAAGCAAGCGTTTGCAATAGCTGAATATGAGTCTTTCACATGGCTGTGGAGGAATTTTTGCCCACTCCTCTTTGCAGAATTCTTTCAATTCAGCCACATTGAAGGGTTTCTAAACATAAACTGTCTGCCTGGGGTCTCTACCACAGCATGTCAATCAGATTGAAGTCTAGACTTTGAATAGACCACTCCAAAACCTTCATTTTGTTGCAAGCCATTCAGAGGTGGACTTGCCAATGTATTTTGGATCATTGCTCTGCTGCATAACCAGCCATGGCCAGACATTCTCTTTCAGGATTTTCTGGTAGAGAGCAGAATTCATGGTTCCATCAATAATGACAGGTCATCCAGGTCCTGAAGCAGCAAATCAGTCACAGACCTTCACACTACCGCCACTATGTTTGACTGTTGGTGTGATGTGCTAGTTTCACACTAGATGTAATGGGATGCACACCTTCTAAAGGTTCAGCTTTTGTCCATGACACTGATGACACTGTCCAGTTTATCTCTTAGTGTTAATTCATGAACACTGACCTTAGGCCTGCAGGTCTCTAGATGTTGTTCTGGGTTCTTGTGAACTCTGGATGAGTCGTTGATGCGCTTTTTGAGTAATTTCTGGACAGCCACTCCTGGGAAGGTTCCTCACTTTTCAAAGTTTTCTCCATTTGTGGACAATGGCTCTCACGATGTTTTGCTGGAGTCCCAAAGCCTTAGAAATGGCTTTGTAACGCTCTCCAGACTTAGAGACGTCAGGGACATTGTTTCTCATCTGTTCTTGAATTTCTTTAGACTACGGCATGTTATGTTGCTTTTTGAGATCTTTTAGCCTACTTCACTTTATCTGACAGGTTCTATTTAAGAGATTTCTTGGTTCAACAGGTCTGGCAGTAATCAGGCCTGGGTGAGGATAGTGAAATTGAAGTCAGCTTAAAAGAAATGTGGTTAATCACAGTAACAAGGGGGACAAATATTTTTTTTCTCATAGGGTCAGATAGCTTTGGATGTCTTTTTTAATAAATTAAATCATTGTTCAAAAACTGCATTTTGCATTTCCTCTGGTTATCTTTGTCTAATATTAACATTTCTTTGATCTGAAGCATTTAGGTGTGACAAATATGAAAAAAGAAACCAGGAAGGGGGAAAATTCTTTTTCAGGGCACTGTAAATTAAAGGTGTATAATATCAAAGCCACGTGATGTAGAGAGAACTGGATTTTAAGCATGGTGTAGCGGCACGCTGCCCATTAGTTTGAGTTTGAGTATGTTCAAAATAGCAAGAACCCAGTGAAGCACAGTAATTTTTTCTTTTTTTTCTCTCATCTTCTACAGCCTTCTCCATTTCTCACTTACCACTAAAGGTTATGTTTCTGAAGTAATTGGCATTGACATATTCCATGTGCTGTATCTCTGTGGGATTTTTTTTTAAGATGTCCCTTATCCTCTCTCCTACTAGCAGCACTGCATCATGGTACGCTGCCATGTAATCATTCATCTGCAGAGAAAGACAAAAACAAAAATGCTAGAACTCATAGAAAAACCATTGCGCTGAATACATGTTGATGATTCAAAGTGGCACACAGAGTAACCCAATCTGATTGGACTTTTATTCTTTAGTTTGAAACCTTGTAAAAGGAACCATAAAATAGTTACTCAGATGAATAGAAGACAAGACAAACAAATCAATGAACTTGTGAAAGGAAGCATACTGGTTAAATTTTCATAAAATGTCTTGAAATAGCTGATGAAGGCAAAAATTAAAGTCCACAAATGTCCATATCCTGCTTTCCTACCATGTTGCTGCTCTTTGGGTCTGGGTTGATAATGTAGGTTCTGGTGTTAGGCATCGTCAGCACTAACACATTCTTCATGGATGGCATTGAGGGTGAGTTGTAGTAAATGTCACTGTGGAGCAAAAGAAGAAGAGGCCATCTTATGATGCTGTATTTACAGCATTACTAATATGTACAAAAGTTTCAGTGAAAATAGCTCAATTTTATTAGCACAAATTCTGAGAAAAAGTTCCATATTTGTTATGTATACCATAAAAAAATCATAAATGGCTGGGCTTCTTTAAGGCCCAGTGAATGGTTCCCCTGGGAGACCTGTATGACTCAATGATGTTAATACATGATCAACAGACCAGCAGTATTAGTGCTAGCCTTTGTGTTTTTGGCCTGGCTCAGATCAGATTTTGAAGCTGACTGAAACAGAAAAAAAAATTAGCTTCAAACTATTGCTATAGTCAAATAAGCGAGCCAGCTCACTTTTTTTCTTGGCATCCTGATCTTTAAAGGCCCTGGCATGGCAACACTGTGTCCAAAATGACTGGCCAATTATGGTTAAGTTCAATGGGCCTGCCCACTGCATTAACTGTACGCCATAAAAGGGTCAACAACATTTAAGTGAGAAAGGGATTGCATTTTGTTCCTCAGCCTTTGGAAAGTACTCCCCCCCAAGCAGGACCTTTACAAGCGGTAAAAAAATTACTCTGAATCAAATATAGACCCTGGTTTCCGCTGGCCCAGTTTGCAACCCACCAAAAACAAATCACGACCCACTTCTAAGTCCTAGCCCACCAGTTGAGACCCCCTGACATAAATAGTTTTAAGGCTAGTTAAAGAGAAATGAAAAAGACAAGTGAGGATAACTGATAATCAGAGAGGTTATGAAAGAGTTAAAAATCAAAGAAAAAAGCACTGACTTGTAAAGATCAATAAGGATGAAGACAATATCACTGCTGTCTGCTTCTTTGGAGCCATTTTTCACCTCGATCACGTCCTTTGGTGATCCACACATGATGAACACTGAAAACACAAGAGCTGTATGTAAGGGTTTGTGTCCTGTCCCACGACCTTTATTTTCATGTAAACTTCAATTCTAATCTTGAAACTTAAGTTAATACCAAACCTAAATGCACCATTAACTGCATTACCTTGAAACATGGAGCTAATGTTTGTTCACAAATTTACTAAACCTTGTGATTCTGAAGGACAAACTTGAGTTGACATTTTAGGGTTAATGTTTTATTTAGCTCTCTCAACAAAACCAGTTTCGGTCTAGGATCAAGGTCCAAAATCAAACTTCATTAACAGCCACTGAAAGTCAAACTGGGATTGACTTACTTCATTAGATACATCTGTTCAGTTTCTTATTAATACGAATATAACATCAGCAAACTATGGCAGCAACTAATCCATTAAGATGTTCAAGACAATATTTCCTTTCTTCTGTCTTCCACCTTTCCTCCCCGTTCTGATTCTTGGTTTGAACTGAAGCAGACCATGTCTCCATGACTTAGAGTATATGTTGCTGACTTGTGATTGGTTGTTAAGAAATCTTATCTTACAGAGACGCTGAATGGATGTACCTAATAAAGTGATTAGTGTGTAACTGTACCATAGTTCCTAATTTGTCAAATAAGATTTAGATTTGTTTCCCCTGTAAGATGGAGACATTTCTCTCCCCTTTCAATACAAAACACATCCCATGCTTTTACCAATGTAATTAATGTTATATATTTATTAAATTAAGCAAAAGAATAACCATCTTATTTATGTTTATACAACAATGCACAGGCACTGTGCTGGGGAAATGTGCATAGACATCATTATTACATTTGTACTTACAGTTGCTTGTCCTTTTTTCAGGTGATTCAAGAACCTCTGTCAGATCCTTTGGTTTGTGCAGCCTCGTTCTCGAAACATTTTTTGCAAACTCCCCTGTGCTTACATCCAATACATTTATATACCTGTAGAAGAAAAATAAATTGTAATTTAAGGGGTTTTTTTTTTTGTGTCACCAAGGTCCATCGAGAAGATTTTGATGTCCATCTTTGTAACAACAGAGCACCAAATTCAACAGAGCTGGTTATGTTTAATCATTCTCCATGATCCTTGACGGACCGAACAAACAATTCTATGTTAATTTTAATTTCAGCATGTCAAAGTAAATTTACGGCTAAAAAAAATAAGGATACAAACAGCTTAGAATAAGAGATTTGTCAAAAATATTTCACTAACTTTAAATTCTAAAGCATAAACAAAGTAAATGAATTTTTCCACCACGGCACCCTTGCTGGGTATTTCCAGGGCAGCTTAGAGCTGTGTCCGACACAGACAGAGCAAACTGTGATCCTAAATCCTCAGGATGATGTTCTGAGGTGAACTGTTAAAAGAGTTCATGGCTGTGTTTAAAATCACACACCCAACCCCTATTTTGAATCCCTACATAGTGAGCTGTCTATGGTGGACTTTATAGTCAACTTGTCGGCACAATATCATTTCCTGACAGAGGTGGAGTCAGACAGCTCATTAACATCTAGAGCCAGAGACACAGAAACAGCCTGCTCTGAGCAGGGCTGAAACAGAGCTACATGCCAAAATCCAATTCTGGAGTGTGTATTCAGAAACAAACATCACAGGCATTTTTTGGGGACCTCTGAGACCAGTATAAACTTGCCTTAAAAGGGTTTAATGCTTCAGCATTCTAAGACATTTTGGACAATGCTATGCTTCCAACTTTGAGTCAACAGTTTAGTGAAGGCCCTCTTCTGTTCCAACATGACTGTGCCCCAGTGCACAAAGCAAGGACTATACGTCCGATACTGCTTATAATGCAGGTATCAGCATCGGCGAGTACATGAGTTTATGCATATCCGATACCGTTTGGTTTAACTTTATAGTTTGCTTCGTTTAGCCATGCTAACTGTTAGTGCTATAAACCGGAAATAGATCCTTTGTTGCTGCCACAGGCTTCCGTTTTTAGCGCAGCAAAGAACAACTAAGGGACCTACTGCAACTATAAAGAATGGAGGCTGCATGACAGTTTTACTCTGAATATGATTGTTAGCCATAGTGTTTTTCCATTGACGCTATTGATACCTTTGAATCCTGTGCGGCAGCATTTTCAGCGAGCCTGTGTTTTGGGGACATTAATGATGTAATCCACACCAGTTAACCCGATATTGAACGTCTTTTTATCCATTTTAATCAAATTATGTTCATTTATTACCGCTACCTGGAATGCTAACCGCTATATTGTTTCTCTCTGAGTGTCTGTCAGCCAATAGCAGGTTGTTCCATAATCAATCGATGCCACATAAAATAACAGAAAGGAAAGACAGAGTTCAATGCACTTGATAATTTATACAACTGTGTACATTAAGGACATATCTGTAAACAATTTTAATACGTAAGTTGTAAGTTTTATATTGTATTTGGAAAAGTGCACTAAAGTTTGTATTTAAAAGCAGAGAGATAGAGAGAGCCTGTTATGCAGCCTCCTGTATCATTGTTATTTTAATATTTAGCAGTAGAACTCAATAATCAGCAGGAAAACAACTTTAGGGTCACAGGGACTCAATACATTTACAATTCTAACAGCTGAGCCATGTTCTGAGTCAAATATAGGCCTAAAATAATTTGTTAGTCTTAACAGTCAGTTCAGAAAGTTCAGACTGGTATCGGACTCAGCCGATACCCAACACCTTGGTATCGGAATCGTATTAGGAAGGAAAACATGGTATTGGAACATCCCTAGCCCCAGGGGCCAAATCCAGCCCCTGGTACAGTTACACCCAGCCCACAAGATCATACCGTATTATTATCATATCTGGCCCTAAAATATAAGTTCCACAGATTTCCTCCAGTACAAAATGTAAACTTAACCTTGATGATAATAAAATAAATGCCCTTAAGTCAGAATCCAGCCCCTTCTGTGATTGAGTTTTACACCCCTGTCCTAGAGGATGGGGCACTAAAAGACAAGGGCTGGCGTTGATAGTACATTATAGACTATATAACAGCTGCCAGATGATGAGAAACAGAGTCGGTGTCTTTGGTTATGTCAGCCACTTTCTTGATTCTAAAGAAAATAATTCAAGACTTGTAACTGCTACAAACATTTCACAGGGGCTTTAATCACTTGATGGTATAATAAACATCCTGAATGTACAGCGGGCCCAAAAAAGTTGGTTACTCTTTAAAGACTCACCAAAAGCAATCCTCAGTGTTGTCTGCTTTCTTGTACACATAGGCTGTGTCCCATTTAGGCTTGACTGTGTCACTGTGTTTCCAGAAGTGGATCATAAAATTTGAGATTTTGCGCGCAGGTGGCAGAATGCGCTGAAGGTTTCCTTCAAAATCAACAGAGGAGCCAAAACTCCCTGGTGAGATGAGGGGAGTGCTGAGCTTCAGACCTTTATCAGCACTGACAGAGAGGGAACATGAAGTTACTATGACTGTCACAAACATCAAACCCTGTTTTATTATTTGACATGTACTTTTATGGCTGCAATAGTGTGAAAAAACATGACTTACTCAACAATTTGAAAAGTAGCATAGGTGCAGGTGGGTCCAAGAACTGCACATCCAAGGGTGCTTGTATTCTGACAGGGGAAAAATGGTTCATCATACATACACATGTTTAAAGAATGAAGCTATATTTACTAAATTGAAGATTCATTCATTTCAAAAAAATTATTCACTTAAGAAAGTCATTGGGAGGAAATGTTTTTGCAATTTTCATTACTGTATTTGACGTTCAATGTGATAATTCATCTGCTAGCTTGCTGCTAGCATGAGCTTTCAACTACAGCCAAGCAATTATTGCCTATATTAGCTTAAAAGTTAATTCTAGCCAAAATTACATTAGCTTCAAAATGTACACCTTTCTTTTTTATCTTGTAAAACTATTAGCAAAAGTACACAGCTACAAGACACTTAACATTAAGCTAACATTACCTTTACTAGCATACGCCAATGTATGCTAGTTCATTGCCGATGTTACCATTAGATTTTGTCTGACTTTATTGTTGTTCATTGGCTGTCAAATATGTCATTCTAATTTGAAATAGAGACAGATTCTTTCATTATTTCATCAACTGTTTTCTCAGTTGGTAATAAATCACAACTTTTGTCGGTCACCCTAAATTCATGCCAGTAGCCAAGCATGCTGCATCGAGCTACAGCATTTTAGATTTCCACCCTGAGATATTAACCTCAGAGAAAATAGACTTTGGGAGTAAGAGCAACCATGGTCATGTGTTTAAGTCAGCAGAAACTTTAGCTACTCACCATGAATTTTTTTAGCTGGTCCACTCCTTCACACGCGTTACTCTCGCAGCCACTGTTATGATAAAACATCGAGTTGAAGCCACCAAACTTAGTTGTCATATTAAACTTCAAACCTTCGTAGGGTTGAGGAAACAAAGACAGACAAAAGAGAAACACATTTCATTATTATGTTTTTTCAAGGCTGTGGCTTTAATATATTACTACAAGCCTGTTAGCTAAACTTTGGGCTACTGCAATACAATACTTGATTGTTGTTTTGTTGGGTAATGCTTTATTGTAGAGGGCCCTAATTACCTTGTATTTTTATAGTAATAAGTGGTCATTATTTAGGGATTTTTTTTTTTTTTTTTTTGAGAATAAGGTGAAAAAACATTGTAATAAGGGTTAGGGTTATGGTGTTTTTCTTAACCCTAACCCCTGCAACACTGTGGCAATTTCTGGAAACTAGGTGGTAATTTTTGCTAACCCTTGTAATGTTGTGGCAATTCTCTGGAAATTAGATGGTATTTTACCCTGACCTGAATTCTTGTAATATTGTGGCTGTTCTTTGTGATTTGTAGGCATTTTACCCTATCACACTAACCCCAACCCTTGCTTTATTGTGGTAATTCTTAGGGTAATTAGGTGGTATTTTACCCTAACCTTAACCCTTGTAATACTAAAGCAATTCTCTGTCATCAGGTGGTATTTTACAAAGTAATTTCTTAGAAATAAAATGATGATTTTTGTATATAATTTGCTTGATAATTCTGGGGGTAATTCCTTTATTTTTGTCCACTAGACCAAAGATAGTCCTTCCTTGATAAATTTCATGTAATTTTTAGGGTTAAGAGTAAGGATAGGGTTAGGGTCAGGGTTAAAAGTAGGGACAGTGCCATTGTTATCATTGAGACCAGTTGCTAGAGTTTTGGAAGAGGAATGTTGTCCCTTTCTTATCTGATGTAGAAAAGTCTAGACTGCAGGCCAGTTCAGCATCCAGACTCTTCTATTGCAGCTATGCTGTTGTGATGGATGCAGTATATATATTTCATTGTCCAGCTAAAATAGTCAAAGCCTTCCCTGAAAGAGGAGAAAAGAAACCTCTTTATACTTTTCAGCAGTGATAGTGCCTTTCCAGGTGTGTAAGCTGCCTACGCCATAGGCACTAATGTAACCTCATACCATCAGAGATGCAGACTTTTAAACTGTGCACTGATAACAACCAGGGTAGTCCTTCTCCTCTTAAGGCTGCTTGACACAGCATCTGTGGTTTCCAAAAAGACTAAAATTTTGGATTCAGTCCTTTTTAAATGAACTTGGTGGTGTTTCTACTTTAACTAGCATTTTTGGGTGGCACAGCAAACTGTGTTGACAGGAAGTGTTCCTGAGCCCATGCCTGTTTTTAATGCAGTACCATCTAAGGGCAATATTGACCTTCAGCTCTGACCCTTGCGCACGAAGATGTCTGATATTATCTGAATCTTTTAAAGCTATTATGTACTGTATATGATGGGATATTTCAGGCTTTTTTTTATTTTGGGTTCAGAAACATTTTTCTGAAATAGTTCCAGATATTTTGGTTTGGTGAGCCTCTGCCCATTTTCACTCCTGAGAGACTCTGCCTCTCTAAAATGCTCCTTTTATACCCAGCCGTGTTACTGACCTGTTTCCACTTAGTTGTAAAATCCTTCTCCAGCTGTTTTTCATTAGTACTACTTACTTTTCCAGCCTTTTATTGCCCCGTACCTACTGTTTTTAGATGTGTTCCCGCCATCAAATTCAAAACAAGCTAATATTTTCCATAAAATGCTAAAATCTCTCAGTTTCAACTTCTGTTATCTTGTTTATGTTCTACTATGTATGGGTTTATGATTTTTGCAAATCATTGCATAGTTTTAATTTACATTCTAAACAGTGACCCAGCTTTTTTGAATCAACGTATTTATGCTGAAATGTTATTTCAGTTGCTCAATCTCAAGAAATCAACAATAACAAAGCAGAGACGGGTATCTTCAATGCATAAACAGGTTTCAGGTAAAGGTGAAGGCTTAGGGCACTGTCAGTTAGCTGTTATTAAACCTGATTGTCATCCATTAAGTATGTAAGTATATGATCCCAAGAGGGTGTTACTCTGGAATTCAACCCTTAATTAGTTTAGTCAGTCATTTATTGGAAATTAATTTGATCAGTGAATTTCCGTCTAAGGATCAATCTAGCTTAAATAGTGACTAAGCCTTTCAGATAACCATTTCTCATTGGCTAATGGTGTAATTAGCTTTATCTTATTATTCATTAAGCTGACTAAGTAATGTCTTATCTGTTATTGCTTCACCTGCCCTGTGAAATCTGTAAGCTGTCTAAAGCGCTATCACCATTTTGGCATGCCAAATGAGTATAAAGGAAAAAATTCAAACATTGGTACTAAGAATGTTAAGTGAAAGACTCATGACAACCCTAAATACTTTTAGACAAACTTTGGTCGCTCTTTACTTCTCTAGGTCTTTAGCAAAACAAGCCTGAGTGTTATGAAAAGTGTTCAATGACCATAAAATACACAGTCAGACATCTAGATTTTTTTTCAGGACATATCACAGATTAGAAGAAGAGTATATTCTGAGCCGAAGAGCTTTTGACTCTCCAGTCTCAGGTTATTGTCTATTATAAAGTCTTAGACCAACATATCCTACAGACATATTTAGAGTAAGTGTGTTTCTTATTGTGTTACCCTGTGCCTCGTTGATGACTGCATCCGTCTCCATGGCCTTCAGTACTTCTCCTTCTACAAACTTCAGACTCCAAGGAGACACATCATCATTCAGGACGATCACATTGATTGTAGTCCCATCTATACAACTTTGGATGCCCTGGCATGGAGTAAGAATTATAATCCCAAAGGTACACAAGCACAACCACCACCTCCTCATCCTCATTGTTTAGCTCTGGAGTTCCTCTGTTTTATATTTCAGAGCCGATCTTAGAGTCCATGGTCTTACAGAGCTCCTCAGTGTTTATTTTCTGCAGTCCTGTGCGTCAGAGGTGCTGTAAAGTAATCAAACGATCAAAGAACTTCCTCTTTAATTTGAATGCAAATTCCAATTATTAAACTTAGTTGTATCCAACATGGCTGTAGAGAAAGTAGCCAGTTCCTCAAGCTGTTGTCTGTTTTCTCCTCTGAGTTGTTTGTTTGGCAGGCTCATGCTCCTTCTGTTCCTCTGAGTGGCCGCTCACCAGTCCTCTCCCCATCTACTTGTTAATGTACAACCTTTAAAGAGACGGGAGCGGGCAATATAACCTTCTCACTGTTAGTGTCTGAATGAATTACAAGCTTCCACACAGGTAAACATCCAAACTCAGAGCATGTATTTCAGGCTTGTTGTGGCTGGTAATACAGATTTCAGGAGTGAAAAAGGAGCATTTAAAGGGGGTGCTACATAATAATTCGAACATTTAAACAATCAAGATGGTCAGAAAAAAAAACTATGTTTTTGACTCACAGTAATATAGAGTTAAATCAAGTTGTATCTAACTTCTATTATAGAACCCAGTGGCCTAAAATAAAACATGAGTAGTAGGTATTGTGATGATTATCTGTGTTTGGTAGGTCACCCTGACTCCTTTTATCTCACCAAGATTAACTATGACTTTTCTGCATTTAGATTAAAGAGACTAAACACACTGATTGCAGACTGCAAAAACGCACAGTGAAGCCCAGTAAATCACCTTTACTTTAAAAACATCATGCAAACTGATTGCCCTAAAAACAAGTAAAATAACTTTTTGACCTCAGTCAAGTAAACCAGATATTGCGTGTTGCATTTACAGAAACTTTTTTAATGTTGTGCACTTTCACCGGGGTTTAAGCTACTTAAGAAATACTCACTGAAAAAACAGGAGCTGATGCTTAACCATACAGTGTCTATAGAAATTTTCTTCCCTTTGGATGTTTAACCCTTTTAATGAGTCAGTCTTGGTCAATATAAGCTGGCTTTTTTTACCAAAAAAAAGCAGTGAAGAATGTGTCTCAAGTGATTGTAGTATAAAGACACCTGTATGTGGAAGGTCCAGTCACTGGTTAATCAGTATTCCTGGCTACTATTACACCAGAAAGACAAAAGGAAACTCCAATCAATTCAAAGGAAAGGTTATTAAAAGGTCAAGTCAGGGGATGAATACAAATGAATTTTCAAGGCACTGGACTTCCCTGGAGTTCTGTTAAATCCCTCATCAAGACATGGAAGGAATATGGCACATGTGTGAATCTGCCTAGATCAGACCATCCTCACAAACTGAGTCCGGTGCGAGAAGGAGACTTGAAAGAGGCCACCAAGGCGCCTGTGACTACTCTGAAGGAGTTACAAGCTTCAGCAGCTGAGATGCGAGAGACTCCATAATACAGTGAAGGAATCTCAGCTAGAGTTCACCAAAATGGTGCTTTTGGCCACCACACAAGATGCTATGTTTGGCTGACACCAAAAAGCACAGTGGTGGCAGCATCATGCAGTGGGGATGTTTCTTAGCAGCTGTCCCTGGAAGGCATGTAGAGGTAGGGGGTAAAATGAATATATGCAAAACACTGGACAATCTTGGAGGACAATCTTATTCAGCCTGCAAGAGAACTACAGCTTGGGAGAAGATTTATTTTCCAGCAAGACAATAATCAGAAGCACCAGCTCTCAATCAAAAAACTAACAAAAGACAACAAAAAGAGATCAGGAGGCCCCGTCTCCATCTTTTTTTATACTGTACAGTCTGTGGCCTGCTTGAGCATGTGTTGGTACATGTTTGTGTCAGAGTTGGCAGACAGCAAATACAGTAACAGCTTGTAAATTTCTGAGACAGACCTGAGGAGAGAACGGTAAGAAGAGAAAAGAGAAGAGCAAAGGTTGATTGGGCCATAAAACTAATCTGAGATAACGTTCTGTAAAAGCAAACACTCCTGTGATTCAGTTCAGAGCTTTTTTGTACTGTTTATCTGTAACACTTGCTCACACATTCTACAGTCAGAATAAATGAACCCTGCAGCTGGTAACGTTCAGCTGAGAGTAGCCCCTCTGTAATGAAATGTCTGAATAATCAGGGGTAGGTTAACTCCTGCCTTGTGTGCAGTCCTGTGACATGCTACCTCTACACACAGGTTGCACAGACTTGCACATTAACAGTTGATTACATGCAATAAGTATTAAAGAGGATTTCTTTAATTTCCTTTTAGGACCGTGGATATGTGTAAATTCTATTGACACACAATAGTAGTAGTAGCTCAAAACATTCCCCATGACTCCTCCCAAAAACACACATTTTATTCATTTGTCAATGTGACATCGAAGAAACCAGCCTTCATCATTGCGTTGATGGTCACTCTGACTGAGCTCCAGAGATCCTGTGGGAAGCTGGGACAAAATTCCACAAGGACAACCTTTACTGCAGCCCTCCAATGATCTGGGCTTATGGTAGTGTGGCTAAACGGAAGCCCTTCCTCAGTGCAAAACACATTGGGATTTCCTTGAACCAAGGGAGATACACCTGGCAGCACAACCAAGTGTTGAGATGCCAAGCCTCAGCAATTAAACACAAGTGAGCCACAACAAATGCCACTGCTAAATGTCCAGCCTACCGTCCCAAAGCTAACAGCCTCCATCTGCCCAGCATAGCAACAGCTTCTGCTTCAGACTCAAGCCCTTTAGATACAGCCAGGGACTGGGAAATGCATGAGGACCTAAGCCAGAGACTCACTTTCCCATCAGAGACCATGACCAACCTGTGCCCAGACTAGTTCTCTGGTCCAACTCCTGCTGCCGTGTCTTCATTGTTCAGCTCATGGTCCCTTGGGAAGTCATCGCAAATTCCACTTTAAGGCCTCTGAAGGAAGTGGGTATCAGAGGGCAGGCCCAGAGGACGACCATCAAAGAACTTGCCACAATCGCTGAAAAGAGCAGTCACTGTGGCTGAGACAAAAGGAGACAGCGTTGGGAGCTACTAACCAGCTAGCTAACCACTCAGTCTCCATGCAACACACGCCCGGGTCTGATCAGCCTTTGGTGGGCCTGTCTCAGCAGAGGGTGTCTTGTCATAAAGAGCTAAAAACATCCAATGAAGCCAGGGTACATAACTGAAGATGTGTTGCATAGGAGATAACATCACTGAGTGATCATCACCAAACTCACTCCAACTAAGGTAACATCTCAAACTCGTTTAAGGCCATTACTGTGCTGAATCTACAACATGTAGTGATCTAAAATGGAAATCTAAAATGGGTTGGGTCCCTTTGAAAACTAACTTGTTAGGTTAATGTGTTATATACTGCCTTACTTACTGAGAAACCAATGCATTAAAACCCTTTAAGCACTTCTTAGTTATCAAAACAGCACACAGTTTGCCTTTAAAAGTGTCAACTCTGCTGTAATTTTACAGCCTACTTTATGGCCCATACTCTGTCACTATGCAGCCTGATAACATCACTAACAGACCAACCAAACATTACAGTTTAATATGTTCACAACAAACTGGACAGAGGCATACTGTATTACACAAACGCTGTGTCTAGTAATACTGAGTGATAGGAACAACTGTACAGCAGATTCAATGAAAACAATATTTTAGCTTCAGAAACAGATTACTTTTATAGAGAAGGTAACTAATAAAGGATCAGCTGAGCTGTAAAACTTATGCACGCAATACAACAGAAAAGTAATCTGAGCACTTAAACGAATCACTGTGTGATGTTTTTCCCCCAGCAGTCCACTATTTTTAACCTGACATGCCAGATATTTGGAAAACCTTCAATACTAAGCGTTTGGGAAAAGGCAGAAGCTTTGAAAAAAATTAGAGTGTTATTGGGTGAAGGTTGTGTCTGTCACATCTTTACGGGCCGCTACCGAGGAATAACGTAAACCATAGCGACTATAGACATGTCAGAACATGACTTTTGTTTTGTTTTGTTTTTTTTCTTTTTGATTTTGAAAAAAAATCTGCTTTCGAAGGTTACACAATTTTACTTTTAGGCTAAATACACAGTAATACCTATTACAGCAAAATTACGTTGGTTAGCATTGTGATAAAATTGTTGGAGGCCAACTGAACTAAACTGATTTTTTATAATCACTTCAAGACTTGCATAAAAGCTGGCATGACAGAAAAGCTGACATGGCTTTTGGCATTTGGCCCCAGAAATTGCAACTATGGCTCAGTAGATAGAGTTGGTGTCTCAGAAGGCTGTGGGTTCCAGCTCCTGCAGTCACATGTGGATATGTCCTTGAGAAATTACCATTAACGATAACCATAAAAAAAAAAAGCTGACCAGAGCCAATCATAGGAAACGAATGTTAGCCAGGGACAGGCGCTGGAATGCCCCACCAAAGGCAGGGGCTTAAATGATTAACTGGGGGCTTTTCTTTTATGTGGTTTTATTCTATGGTATTATAGGCCAAAAAAATTTACTAAATTACTGGAGAGGTCTCAAAAAGTTTGTGTCAAATATGATTTACTAAAGTTTTTAGGGTTATTCAAGGTTTGTTTGATGTCCAGATAATCAAGACTTTTCCACATATGTCAAATGCAGTTGGCTGGACAATGTAATGAGTGTGGCTATGAGAAAGTGGTAAACATCGCAGATTGACCTCAAATAGACACGAAGTAGCAGATATACTTAGATTAGTTTGTCCCACGTGGTTGATAGTTACCTCAGATACCTCTCAGGCTTCTGTTTCATAATACTGAAAACTCTTTTGGATCCTCTGAAATATGGTTGACATTTTTAGGGGTGGATGAGTAGATATGAAAGACCATGTCTGGAAAATGAACAAACAGCAAAGACCAAAGTCCTGCCTTTTCCACCTCATTACCCTAATCTCTGCTTGCTCTGTTTGTTTTTATCTTTATCGACTTTTGTATTGATCTGACTTTGTGCCTGAGATGGGCTCAGAGTATGTCAGATAAAATCACACTTTCTGTAAGGATAGATTCAAGGGATTTATTTCTTTTTTTAAGTATATTTACTAGTTTTGTTTTGTTTGTGTTTTTCTATCAAGGTTAAATAGCTAATCAAGCTTTATGGTGAAACAGCCATCCATACGCAACCTCAATTTCAAAAAAGTTGGTACTCCGTGTAACATGTTAGGTCAGCAGAATGCAATTATGTCATTTCACCATTCCATAAAAAATACCATCTTATTTTGAATTTGATGCCATATCTCATAAAAGTAGATACAGGGCCATGTTTACGATTGCATAGCATCCCCTCTTCTTTTAACAGCAGTCTGTGAACGTCCAGGAAGTGAGATTACCAGTTGTTGGAGTTTTGGCAAGAGGAATTTTGTCCCATCCTTGTCTGATGTATGATCCTAGCTGCTCAACAGTCCTGGGTCTTCCTTGCTGGATCTTCTACAGTGTCTAATGTTATCCAGATGCATGCAGCTGAGTTAATGAAACCCTTTGTAAAATGTTTAATTATCCTTTTCCATGCTTATACTCAACATATAAACCATGGAAAGAGAACAAAGTCAAACTGTGCTGAAGATATTAGGAAATTATTTCACTACAGCAATGACATTTATGGTAACATATGAGAAAAATTCACAAATTCCTAGCCAGAAATCATCCTATATGTTTCATTCTCCTTACTCAGACGGACAGTGGTATCAGGCATACTCTAAACTCTACTGACACCTAGTGCCCAGATTGAGACTTTTGAATGTGCCATGGATGCTGGTGGTCTGGCAGGATTTTTATGTTGTTTACGCCAGATTCTGAATCAACCATTCAAATGAATGCAGAAATCAAAGCTTATCATATGGCAACATTTTTCAGCCTGTGTGAATTGTGATTTCGCTTTCTTTGCTGTCAGGAATAGCATCTTCTGCAGCTGAAGCTCATCTGCTTGTAGGTTTAATGTGTTGCACATTCAGAGCTGCTCTTATACATAACTCTGCTGCAATTAAAAGTTTTTTTTTTCAATTATTGTTGCCTTTCCATTAGCCCAAACCAGTCTGACCATTCTCCTCTCATGTCTGAATGCCTAAATCCATTGGTTGCCAGCAAGTAATTGGCTGATTACATATTTGTGTTAATGAGTCACTGAAAAGGTATACCTAATGAAGTGGTTACTGAATGTGCATTATATCAACAGTATGAGATAAACAGATTCTAAAACTTAAAAACGTAGGTATGGGGCAGGAGAAGACTGGAAAAGTAATTGGTACTAATGGAAAAACTGCTTAAGGAGCATTTTTGCAACTAATTAGGTTAAGTGGCGAGAGGTCAATAACATAACTGGGTATAAAAAGAACATTTCTAGAGAGACAGAGTCAGAGAGACAGAGTCTCTCGGTAGTAAAGATGGGCAGAGATTCACCAATCAGATGAAAAAACTGCATCTAAAAATTTCAGAACGATTAAAAGTTTCTCAACATAAAAATGCGAAGACTTTGAATATCCCTCCTTCCACAGTGCATAATATAATCAAAAGATTCTGAGAATCTGGAGAAATCTTTGTGCATTAGGGACATGGCTGGTCAGTATTGGATGCTTGTGGTCTTGGGGCCCTCAGGCAGCACTATATTAAAAACAGGCATGATGCTAAGCAGGAAGATAAAGTGAAAACCACACACTGCATCCATCACAACAGTGTTTCCCAACCACCACCCAAAAAAGATTTTTTCTTTAAATGTTATTGTACACATGGTTTTTATTTTAGGATTTTTAGCAAAAACACTCAGTCTAAATATTTTCCAGATCAGGTAATGTCTGGGTTCTCAGGTCAGTGCGTGTTTCTTTGCTCCTGGCTTGAACAAAGTCTGTGCTGAAACAAACTAAGACAAACCTTTTTTAAAAGATCACATCCAGCTATGTGAGACACTAAGGTGCAGAGGAAAAAAACTTTTGAAAGAGAGCTCTTAAAATAACTGCCCTAGTTTTTCCACTCTGTACTGAGATCACTGAAGACCTGACAGATGGAGAAAAATCAAGAAATGAACATCCTTCAAACGGTGAAATCAAATTAAACAAAACAGTGCCACAGGTTTGTGAATACAGTAGTAAGTTTTATTCAAACTTTACCTCAAAGACATAAGACAGTGTCACAGTGATTCGACAAAAATAAAAGTGCTTGCGTACACAGTCAAACTTGTTCCTCTCACAGAAATGAAACAACAGTGTGTAACCACGATGTTAAATCACACTCAAAGATGCATCAACACCTGATGATGTCTCTCTGAAGGCTCCAAATGTGTTACTGCATGATCAAACAGAATAAACACAACGTACATAAAAAAAAAATACCACAAACAGTACAAAACATGCCAGTTACCAAAAACAACAAGACTGCTTGTTATTTGTACATGAAATAGCTGATAAAAATCAGACTAGGATTATGTAGAAATAAGAAACTTGTGTTAGGAAAGGTCATAGGTTTTTTTGAACCTGTCAGTGAAGACATGACAGTAACTAAGGGGTGTTAACAGGGTAGTATCATAAGAGTGAGGTGTGCAGTGTATTCAAAAGAGGCTTACATTTGCACAAAGACTTAAAAATGCAGCTTTTAATTACCAAACACCTGATGGTCTCATAGTTACAAATGATAATAAATAACTCAATAAATAAGTTGCCTTTTTTAAACTTACATTAGGACACCTTCCTTCTCTTTCCCACAGTCCTTTGCCATGACATCAAAACATATTCAATTTCTCCTTTTTCACTTAACACAAAAGATCAGCTCCCTTAGCCTGATAAAATAATTTACTGTGATTCTTTTTCCTGTATCGCTTTTTTATTCTTGTTAATACAAAGAAAAATCAAAGCCTGGAAGCTGCAAAAACGTATTAAACAAGCCAGAGTCTTTATAACAACAATAGAAAAAGCTAGAAACTTTTTGCTATTAAAGCATATTTTCTCATTAGACAAACACTATTGAGAAATAGTTAACTCTTTTGAGAATAACACAAATCCACTTTCTTGACAACAGTAAATGAAAACACTTGTACCACTTTCCAGTCTTTACGCTAATTGAAAAGCTACAGCTAGCAGGCGTAGCATAGTTAAGTCTTAAGCTTTTTGAGTAGGCTACAACAGTAATAAATATAGCCAGACTTTTTGTCACCATCATAGACAGTAGCTGGCTAGCTGTTTCCAGTCATTGCGCTAAGCTAGGCTAAACTAGGAAAACAGTATAATGCTACAGCTAGTGGACATGGCATAGCCAAGTCTTAAGACTGTTACAGACTCACTTTTTGAGAATAACAAATAATCTAGAATAAATATAACCAAACTTTTTGATGCACTTTTTGTCACCATCATTGACAGCAGCTGGCTAGCTGTTCCCAGTCTATGTGCTAAGCTTGGCTAATCTAGCAGCTAGCAGGTAGTTACCTTGGCTCGAGACTGTAAGTTTTACGTTTATTTGTTGTTACATTTTTTCCTAATACATTTTAGATAAAGACAGTGTTTTATAGCTGAGCTTTAGATGTGCTGGTGCATTTTTTTCACCCTCTGAGAGTGCAAGGCTAGCTAGTTCCAGTTTTTGTGTTAAGCAAGGCTAGGTTGCTAATAGTATAAAGCTAGTTAGCAGGTAGAGATGGTGCGTTGCTAGGCCTAAAACCATCATCTTTACATTTTTATTTTTAAAAAAGACAAAGGCTAATGCTTTGGGGTTAGCCAGCTAATGGCTAGTAAGTCTACGGTGCAGCATCCACTAGAGCAGTGTGGGGCTTTTCATCACATTGAGCAGCTTGGCTCTACTTGGTTTGACTTGGCATGGCAGCCAAGCATGGCAGGGGATTTGATTTTCCAGCACAATGAAGCTACCTGTTCGAGGATGCGTCTAGAGCTGATGACACAGCGTTTTGATTCAATAACGTTAAATAGCTGTGCTTCAGTAAGCATTGTTTTATTCAAAAGTTCACACCTGTTTCTACTTCAAAGTTTCTTCTTCTTCTTCAATTGGTAATACAACAGGTATTTTAAAATCCGGTGAAGTGGTTGTTACTTAAACTCATGCGCGAGGCATCCCCGAATGATGACAAACTGCTGCGTCACCACCGCAGCATGTTTGGGCCCTGATCAAGAAGGACCATTCTGAGTGTGACTGAGCGTTTCATCACCAAACTGGTGATGAAAAGGAAATTAGCACAGTTTGGTTTGGATCGGCATGGTGAAAAGTCATCCTGAAAAAGCCCCACTGGTTCCCAAAGTGGGGGTTGGGACCCCTAGGTGGTCACAAGACTGTGAAAGGGGGTAACAGATGCTTTAAAAAATGTTCTATGATTTAAAGTGGTGTATGTTATCCATTAATGAAAAAATATTCTTAAAGTTAGTTGAATTTAAAATAAAACTTAAATCAAGTAAGATTAATCCTTAAATGTAATGTGGAAAAAAAACACCCTTATCATGTAAATTTGGACATGATGCTTTGTGAAACATTGTACACTTTAACAACCTCTTTGAAAGGTGGGGTCCCCAGTTTCTGGTGCTTTTATTTTGGAGGTCAATAGCTGAAAATTTTGAGGAAAAAAGGCCTACAAGTGATACAATTTAATTTTCTAAAGGAAATGATCATTTACTTGTGGGATGTGTAAGACCTATCCAACTCATATAAAGTTAATCCCACTGGCATTTTATTCACATCATTGCACTGTAAATGTAATAAAGTTAATGCTAATAATGATAATACTGCCACTTTAAGCAATCTTGACCTCTGGCTGGTTGGTACTCTGCATCATGGGAAACACTAGACGAGGTAGACTGGTCCAATGCATACTGTATACTTTTCCCAATCAATACAACTTTTGGGTACTCTTGGCACACTGATTATCTCGCATTTGCTTGCTTACTGCATAATGCATTCTGCACACTACATTTTGGCCAAATCAGTACATACTAGTATAGAACCATTTTTAAAAAATGTTCTTGTGGGTTTTTTTGTTGCCTTCAGAGAGAACAAAGCTAGCTGTTAGCAGTCTTTGTAACAAGCCAGTTCAAGCTGGGCTTACAGCTCTAACGGTGAGTACTCAGTAGGGAAAAGAAAAGTGGTATCAATCCTAACTCTTGACAATAAAAGTAAATATGCGTAAATCCCAAAATGTTTAACTATTTCTTTAACCTTATCAGGTTACCTGAAGAGCTAGCAGCTGAAAACTGCTGATTCTATCATGTCTTCCTTCAAACACGTGCTTTTAAATCAAGCTTTATTCATTATCAACTACACCCACAGATCATCACTCCATCCTCTGCCCATCCCCTCTCCTTCCTCCCTCTCCTGTTCCCTAACCCCAAACCCTCTGGCCTGGTTTCCCGTGGCAGGCCAACACAACATCCAGCTACTGTCTCTACCACCAAAACTGAAGACCGTCATAGGAGCTGGCTACAATAATACTGGATTTCTACATTTTTCAAGTAGACAAAATACAGAAGTGCTACAACACTAAGGAGAAAAATAATTCCTTATATGTGGAGCTTATCACAGCTCTTGAGGCCAAAATGCATTAAGAGCCATTTGGATCAGACTGAATTCCCACTGTTTTTATTTGGCAGCTGTACACTACTCTGTTTTACTACATCACGAAAGTAACATGATTTTCTGAAGGCACAGCTGAGCAGCTGGTCCTTTCACATTAAGACAACAGAGAGGGCTGTTTTAAATGTGATGTTCTCTTATTTCTTCTCCATTGGTCATTGTAAACAGTCACAGTATGGCTAAATTTCTCTATGAGATGGTTGTCACATTACTTTTGGCAGTGGCAGCACATAATTCCACCAGTTAGTTGCTTAGTAGTAAAAAGATGCAAAATGGAAGAAATTTTTTGAGCTGGTCCCTTCAAACTTGCAGGCCTGTGTTGATATACAGGGTTTTTACACTAGCAGTACCCATAAACTCAGTGAGTGCTTCTCACTGGTGTTTATTGTTGCTAGCTTGGTCAGGAATGTTTAAATCTGCTTTCCATTGTGTCCATGAAGTCCTTTTTTTAAATATACTGTATGGACAAAAGTATTTGGCTGCACCTGTTTATTATTGAATTGGGGTGTTTCAATCAGACTCGTTGCCAGAGGTGTCTCAAATAGAACAACTAGCCATGTAGTCTCCACTGGCAAACGTCTGTGATACAGAATTGGTCGTTCTGAAGAGCTCAGTGACTTCAAGCATGGAACTGTGATGGATGCCACCTTTGCAATAACACAATTGGAGATATTAAAACCTTGTTGGATATTCCACGGTCAACTGAAAGTGATATTATTCTAAACATAAGTGCAAGAGTTTAGGAACAACAGCAGTGAAGCAGCACAGCCACAACGCATAAGACTATGTAATCATGCTCTGCTGATTCCATAGTTGTGGCAGCAGTGGCAACATGTTCTGTGGAGTGGTGAATGAGGCTTCTCTGTTTGTCAGTCGGATGGGCGAGTCTGGGTTTGAAGGATGCCAGTAGACCATTACCTGCCTGGCTGCATTGTGCAAACTGTGAAGTTTGGTGCAAGAGGGATAATGGTATGGAGCTGTTTTTCAAGGTTTGGGCTAGGCCCCTTATCTCCGGTGAATGGCAATCTTAATGCTTCTGCATACCAAGACATTTTGGACAGTGCTACGCTTCCAACTTTGTGGCAACAGTTTTGTGAATGTTTTTTTCTATACCAACATGACTGTGCCTCAGTGGACAAAGAAAGGACTATAAAAACATAGTTTGACAGAAGAACTTGACTGGCTTGCTAAGAGCATTGACCTCAACCCCATCCAGTACCCTTGGGATGAACTGGAATGGGATTGCTATCCAGGCCTTCTCATCAAATATGAGTGCATGACCTCATAAATGCTCTACAGAATAAGTGAGTACAAATTCCCTCAGAAACACTCAAAAATCTTGTGAAAAGCTTTCCAAAAAGAGTGGAGGCTGTTATCGCTGCAAAATAGGGGCCAACTCCATATTTAAGTATGTGTATTTGAATATAGTGTCATTACAATCCCTGTTGGTGTAAGGGTGAGGTGTCTGAATACTTTTGTCCATCCAGTGGAGCTCTGTGCATTTAGTTTCGTTCATTAATGAAGGAATTATAGTGAAGAAAACATAAAAAACAATGTATCCTGAAAATAACAAGTCAGATCAGTCTCCCATCTCTGCCCCTGCCACCATTGTTGTTGACAAAGATGATACCAGAAGACCCGCCCCTTCTTGAGTTTGATTGGTCTGTGAGGAAGAAATGGCATAGATGAGCAGGGCTGTTTCTAACTGAGAGTTAGAGTAACCAGAAAATGCCAAAGGTAACTTAGGACGCAGAGTGCTGAAAATGCAGAACTCCATTGGCATTGTATTAAAATAAGCACTGCCAAAGCACAAACACTGTATGTGAACACAGGCCCTAAATTAACCCAGCTGCAATCTTAGAACCCATCAACTGTCATCTGGCAAAAATAGAGCCACTGGGAGAAACAGCCAACTTCTTGGGGCTTCCTCCGTTGGGGTGAGGGTTTACCATTAACAAAGACTTCCTTTTCTGTGCAGTACCATCAATCAAATAGCAACTTGTGATGCAAGAATGGAATTAGTGTGTGTTAAAAAGCTAATTTGCCGTTAGATAACTGCTGATAGGTCCTGATTGCATGCCAGGTGACTTTTTCTGCATATAGGCAATGCCCACTAGATAACAATACTGCTCATACTAGGCAAAGAAACAAAAATACTTTTGATGACTTAATCATGTACTGCACCTACTGGTTCTGTAAATAAAGATTAGCCTGTTGGTAATGTGCCCACAGAGTGCCAAAGCAGCTAAACTGGGTCAAATTGGCTCAAAACTTGATTCAGCCCCTTCAGCATCCAAGCTCATTAAAAAATCACCCCTAACAGCAACTGATTCGCCAACATGAACATATTCCCAAGGTCAAAGTAAAAAAAGCTAGCACCAAGCCCTGTAATCTAACTTAAACTGAGACTTTTAAACCCTTAACTGAAACATTCAAAACCAAATAATGAAACCCTGACCTTCAAAGGAAAACATTCAAACTTATACATTCAAAGCCTTAATTATAACCCTAACACTTAAATGTTCACCAAGACGTTTCATAACACAGCTACCGAAGGACGAATTCTACGATAGGCCAAACTCTGATTCCTCTTCTTCCAACCCAGTCCCTAACCTTTCACTCAAGAAATGTAAAACCTAAAATAAAATCTAAATCATCCTTTGTCTCCACAACCTGGAGCGCTGGTTTAGGAGCTGATGATTTGACCTGACCAGGTCTCGTGCTTGGTGCCTGGATTCAGGTGGGTGATCACCACATCAACAGCCTGGATCTTCTGGTTCTTGGGAGGGATGGGGCACACCTTGTACGTGACCTCGTCCCCTTCCATAGGCACGTACTCTCCCTCAATGCTGCCAAGGGAAAATAAAAACAACTGATCAGGAGAAATTCTATTTTTAAACATAAGACTTGCATGGAGTAAAATGTCTAAGTTTGGATGTGGCTGTGCCGAAACAACAGAAGTTATATTTTCTTCAAACAAACACCGTTTTCAAGAGATTTCATCAGCAATAACATAAAAACACTGAGCCCGAAACTTCAGGTGTGTTCAAGATTTTTAGGCAACAAGTGTTGTTTAATGGCTTCTTAAAAAACAGACAACTGAAAAGAAAGTTGAAAGCAAAATTTGGACAGCTATTGGGTAATGTTTCAAGGCAAAAGAACATGTTTTATGGCTCACAGATATCATTAGACAAATGAAGCGTATAGCCATATACTGTATAATTGAGATCAGCTGATCTCACACAAGCCCTTGTCAGCTGACAGCCAGCTGATTTGCTCTAAGCCCACTACTGACTATCTCACTTGTGCTGCCATATTCAAAATGCTCTAGCCTGGCTACACTTTGCTGCTCCCTCAACAAGCCACTTTTTGCAACCCTTCTCCACCCCAGCTCCTCCTTTATACTGCTTCTGAGTTAATCAGTGCCGTTCTGTTGTCATTGGTGCCTCCTCTGCTCTGGGTTTTTCTGCTGCTTCTCTCCCTGCCCCAAGCTTTCGTTGTCAGCACAGGAAAGGCAGGAACAAGTGCTGTTCCTGCTCTATACTTTCCACGTAGGCTATTGGAAGTGCAAATTAATAATGCTAATAAAGAAAAAATATACACAACCATGTGTGTTTCTTGACAAAGTGGTCCTGATTGAACAGCTATAGACAGCTTCTACTTTCATTCCAGCTGACATTACTGTAAGCTTGGAAGTTCCTCCTCATTATTTGATATACACAACCTGCACTTATCCCATTTATAACCTTGAACACAGCAGTATGACACTATGAGAGCATGAGAGCTTCCCACCCAGAGTTACATAAGAGGAAATTGCTATTGTGTGAATATGGTTGCCACCTCCACTTGCTACCTCCTATATGTACCTGCTCTAAGGGGTAATATGCAGTTAAGTGGCTACAGACAAACTGATTTATGAAACAGAAAAATATATTTGCCACACTTTGCATGGTGAAATTACATTACTTGCGTGAAAGCTTGCATTGACTCGCAACAGGCTAAAAAATAAAATTACAACCAAATTAATTACCTGTGTCTGGTGTGAAAAAGCCTTTAGATTGCTGTTATTCTCTACAAACCAAACAGTACTGATGTATTATAATAGATATATAACAGCGCAATCACATTATAAAACATGTTTTTCTATTTCTATAATGTGATGATAAAGTCAGAATAAAGAGAAAATCTTATGAATAATTAAATTATCTCACACCTTCAACATTTTTAGGATCCAGTATTCTTGTTTTGTTTTTTTATGCAAATAATATCTTGAATTGAGAAAGACAAGATTATTTATAAATAATATTTATCATGATTTTTCATGGTATTGTTGGGAAAATTATTATTGGAATGTTTAGACTATATGATGAAGTTTCCCTGAAATATTTGGGAAACATTTAAAGACATTTGGGGATGTTTTTTCTAGCAAACTGTCCAATGTCCAAGAAATTCAGAACTTTAAGTTGAAATTTTTGTCATGCTAGGCCATGAGGTTGAAAATAACAAAATAGAAATACACCCCCCCCCTTTCCTCTCTAAATGACTCACACCATTTCTACTGACCCCAAACAACTGGCTGACACACAGCCAAAACATCTGCTCTAAAACTGATCAGTGCTGTATTTTCTGCAGTAATTGGACCTTCAGGAGACTTGTGGACATCAGTTTTAATAAGACTGAGTTTTTATACTTTCCAGGTCCAACTGATCCAAACAAGTGAGAGGAACTAATTTACATTCCGAACTAAACTCAGGTCTCAGGCGGTTAAATATGAGATGGAATATGTACGTATATTTCATCAGCTACAGTTTCAACACTGTACACTCCATCTGAAAACAAGAAGCAGAACTCACTCAGAGATGTGAACAAAAATGTCTTCTCCTCCATGAGAGGGGCGGATGAATCCATGACCCTGAGACCTGGAGAAGTTTTTACACACCCCTTTGAACACTGGACCTGATCTAGCTCGCACTGTCCTGCAGAGAAAGAGAGAAAGAAACCGTTTTTTAACACGTTTTACAAATAAAAAGGATATATAATGAGTGTGAAGAATTTCCTCCATCCTACTCACGCTGAGTATGTACGTGTGCGTTTCGTGGGTAGTGGGCTGGGCAGCTCTCCTGGCTGAGGTGGTTTCCTCTCCCTCTCCCAAACCCGACTGCCCTCCCTCAGGAAGGGGAAGGAGAGCTGAAGAGGAGTGCGTGGGGAGGTCAGCGGCAGCGGAGGGTCTGCTGGTGATGAGGGGTCGGGGTCTGACATCTTAAATTAATTGCAGGTTTGGATATATTTATTTATTTATTTATTTATTTTTCCTTTTTCAAGTCTCCTCCAACGTTGCACAAAGAGGAAGAAGGAGGGTCACACCTCCTGCATGGCCAGTGATTGTGAGAGTGGAGATGTTCAGAGAGGAGGCCTTATAGGTGGACGAGTGGAGTAAAAAATACCTGTATGAAAGAGTAAAGGAAAAGTTGAGGGCTGTAATACATTTAAAAAGAATTTACTAAGTAGCAATGAATGTGGTACAGACACATTTAATTTTAATCTAGTTTAAAGCCAATGTGTCGACTTTGTGCCAACAAAACCCATGTGGATGAAACAGTGGACATCGAGGGTAACTCAAGATATGATATGATATGACAAAATATAGCCAGATACCAAGGGATGATATGATATGACATGATACGACATGACATGACACAATACAATACTATAAATATTACAGTGCCATAAGATAAATTACAACATATGACACAATACGATACAGCAAGGAAAAATGCAAAATGACATGATATGAAATAAAATTCTATGACACTGATAATAAATAAACTTTAAACTGAAGCTTTAGGTCTGAACTACTTTAAAATACCATTATTGATATTGATATTGGCTACAATTAATTTGGAAATTATGGCATGCCAAACAGTAATTCAGCGTTGTGCATTCCAACAAACAAAATGATACGGTAGGATGGTGTATGATATGATATGGCTTTATATGGTATTTTAGATATGATATAATACGATATGATACGATATGATACGATACGATACTGTTCTATAGGATAGGATGGGATAGGGCGAGATACACTGGGATATGATATGATGCAATAGGATTTTATAGGATAGGAAATGGTAGGGTAAGATACAATTTAATACAATACGATGGGATACGGTTTAAAAGACAGGACAGGATAGGATAGGACATTGGATAGAAAAAGGATTCCAAAAGATACAAAAGGATACAATATGATACGATTTTATAGGATAAGATAGGAAAGAATAAGACACAACAAATTACAATACAATATGACCCATGGGTTACAATTTTGCAGTATAAGACAGGTAAGATGAAATAGATAAGTTGGATAGGATAAGACACAGTACAAAAGGACACGATATAATCTAATGATATTATACGATACAATATGATTAATAATAATAACTAAGAAAGCACTCAGAGAGCGCAGACCTCCGCCATTAGCCCTATCTCCCAGTAGTAAAGAATCCTTTAAAAAAATTCCTGGATCCATACAGTGATCCAGTGATCATTTCCAAAATCTAATCAGTTCTTCCTTATGCCATTTCTGACATTTCCTGAAAATTTCATCAAAATCCATCCATAACTTTTTGAGTTATGTTGCTAACAAACTAACAAACTAACAAATAAACTATCTAACTAACTAACTAATTAACCCTGCCGATCACATAACCTCCTTGACGGAGGTAATAATATGTGATGATATATCATTTGATATGATATGATATGATTCAAAAAGATAGGAGAGGATAGGAGAGGATACAATAAAATATGGTTATGTAGGAGGGGATACTATAAGATGCAATAGGATACTATAAGATGAGATATGATGTGATTTTATAGCCTCAGTTAGGGTAAGTTATAACAGAATACAATACCATTCTATAGGGTAAGATAGGATAAGATACAATAGGATACAATATGATACATTGATATGATTGATGCGATTTTGAAGGAAAGGATAGAATAAGATATAATGATACAATACGAAACGATACGATACAATACAATATGATACAATATGATATGATATGATGTGACCATATGGGATTTTTTTGGATAGGATAGGATTGGTACAAAAGGATACTATAGGATATGATACGATACAATAGGGCTTTTAGGATAGGATAGAATAGGCTATGATAGATACTATAGGATAAATTACAATATAATGGGATTTTAAAGGATATGATAGGATAGGATAGGATAGGATACAATACAATACAATCAATATGATACAATATGATACAATGGGAATTATTAGGATAGGATAAGATATGATAGGATTCGATACAAAACGATATAATCGATATGATACAATACGGTACAATGGGAAATTTTAGGAGAGGATAGGCTAGTATAGGATATGGGATACGATACGATAGATATGATACAATGGGATTTTTTTAGGATAGGATAGGATACAATACAATAAAAGCGCTGTGTGTACAAGCTCAAACCCATCTGCCATTTATCAAATGTTAATATGTTTGAGAATTTTAAGATACGATTCCATATGGAATGATAACCAGATAATGCAATACAATACATGAAGGTACAGTAAGAACTCATATGACATGCTAATATGATGAAATTATATCATAGGAGACTAAACATATGTAAAATAATACACCAAGGTACACTCCAAAAGACAAGATATGATATGACATGAGATATAAAAATATAAATTTATGCAGTATGATAGGATAAATTAGGATTCAATAAGATAAGATACAGCCCAACGCCAAATGATATGATATGAATAATAACAGAAAATGACACAATATGATACAATAGAAATTTAAATGATATAGGGTAAAAGCCCATTTATAGTTTCTGCCCACTACAACAAGGTTGAGTGAGCTGTTTGACTAAGAATGCATTGGAACAAAGGTGAGGTCCATGTGCAATCTTACAAAAATAATAATAATTAAAAATTAGGAATCAAATAGTTGGAAGGAATGAAATTTCTACTTTTCAAAGCTGATCAGGTGACGGTGGCCCAAATAAATGTCATAATGACATTTATTTGATGCAACATCCTTAAACAGCTTTGCATTCTAGTCTTTGGAAGGTTTTATTAAATGTAAAAAATATGGCTTTATGCATTTATGTGCATGACCTGCTGTTTGATTTTAGCTTTTAGATTGAACATTTACAGTCAAACTCCATTATCACATTACACTAATACTAAAACAGACAGTGATGTTAGCCCTGAAAATGACAAATGTTCTCATTTTGACCCCTGCTTCATCCAAGAGGGGAATTCCTGCTTTAAAAACAAAAACAACTGTAGAGCCTGGGGAAGCTGCTTTAAGAACATAATGAGCGTTGTGGTTTCACAGCCTCAGACCATGATCTTGTTGGCTTTTAAAAGGTCCCCAGATGATGTAAATAACAATCCTACCCTCGAGGGCTTATGCTTGACTTGGCTTATCGTGCTCTATTTTATTAAAATTCCTCCTCACACGAGACTGACATCCATTACAGGATTGCTCCTTAAACGGTGTGCTCAGGCTACCAGCTGCTCTCTGAAGTGCTTCATATAATCTTATCAGGACGAATGAGCTTGTTCACCATGCAACAGCATAAACACAATTATCATTTAGGAACTGAGAGATGTGATGTGTGTTTTATTATGTAAGAAATCATGCTGACAATTTCTGAAACACAGAAGGCTACAGCGTATTGTTTCAAGGTTGAACACCCTCCTGTTCCTAACAAATGTTTATCATATCTGCACACAGAACGTTTGACAATGACTGATGAATTCAGTGTCAGACTGAATCAGTTTAATATCAAACTCTGCCTCTCCTGCTGTTTGTCTAAATATAGCTTGGTATGGTGGTGGTGGTGGTGGTGGTGGGGTTGCCAAGGATTTACAACTTCCTGAGTCTAAATTAACAAGCCTCTGTTGGGATGTAAAGACCAAGGCTGTGTGAGGTTAACATGGAAATCTGTTCCATTAGCTTCACTGATAACAGGGACTAACCTTAGCATATTAAAGAGGAACTAAATACCCAGACCACTTTTTCAGCTGTTTTATATGGGTATTCTCTCTTTTTTATTTCAAAATGCAGACCTATTTGTAGTTACTCCTCTCATTTTTCAAAATATATTTTGATCTTAGAGTGCATCATTGTGAGTGCAATGCAAATCTCACAGTTTAGGAGTTTCTATTGCAGGAGCAGGAGGTTAAAAAAAGTCACTGCTGGTCCAAGATTATCCAGGGTGGCTGGTGCATGCACTGATGGGATTGAGAAATGACATGAAAAGGAAGCTTGATGTTGGTTTTTGCATCAAAAAAACAAAGCAAGTAAGTCTGAAATTTTGACAAAATATTTATTTATAAATAACTGAGAATCCAGCATATAGAGTTAGTTCAGGCAGGCCACGAAATCAAGTGCCGTCATATAATTGAGATCAGCTGATCTCATGCTTAACATGCTATTGGCGAATCGCACTCATGCTGCCATATTTAAACTGGTCTAGCCTAGCTATGCTTTGCTGCTCCCTCTGAAAGCTGCCTTTTCCAACCCTCCTCCACCCCAGCTCCTCCTTTATTCTGCTTCAGAGTTAATTAATGTAATTCTGCTCTGAGTTTTTCTGCTGCTCTCTCCCTGCCTCAGGCTTTCCTTGTAGGCAGCAGCGTGTGCTGTTCCTGCTTGATGCTTCCACATAGGCTCATGGAGGACAGGGGGATCCCAGAACAGCCACACCGCCAAATTACTATTATAAATAATAGCAATGACAGCAATTTATTAATAAAGAGAATTTATAAACTGCAAATCATGCGTTTTACTTGAATAAACTGATAAAAATTGTTAAGAAATTGAATTATGTTGCAAAAAGAGGAAAATGTGCATATATACAGCAAGCAAAAATCTGATATGTATTTTATGGTATAGGATAAAACATACTCCATTCTCCCTGGTCAAAGTAAGCCCCCTTCACTAAAGCCCTTCACTCTGTACACATAAACAACACTACAGAGAAAAGTGTCACACTTCACTGTTAGGGACATTCATTGAGACCAGAGGTGATTTTTGAGCCTTTTAAGGGGCTTCTACCCTAAATTTTATCTCAGAATCCCCAGCATGCCCAACAGATTAATCAAATCTGGTAGGTAGCCTATTTTATACATATGGTCATTTAAATCTTCAAGCAACTAATTTCCTAAAATATATTCCTCTACATGTGCCTCATGTCACGCCTGAAAAAAACATGACATAAGGCATGTCTGGGAGAAAGGTAAACATAAGTGAAAATCCTACATGATTGCACCTACATGATGATGATAGTAGAATTTGATACACATTTTGTGATGTTAAACTCATTACTAAGTATGAGCAGAGTAATCCCAAAACTCTGATTTATTCATCATCATTCTTTACACTAGGTATGTTTTAAAGACTGAAAGTGTTCATCCAAAAACTAAGGGTCGACCCATATTGTTTTTTCAGGGCTAATACTAATTATTAGTAGTTCTTGAGACCAATAACCAATATTTAGAATTGATGTACATTTATTATGTTGTACAAAAAGTACTTAATGTGGCAAAAATAAAGTTGCATGATAAAAAAAAAAAATGAGGGAAACACGAAGTCATGCAATATGCTCACTGTGTCAGTGGCACCCTGGCTCAAGTGTTGAAGGCCAGTACTCATATGACATCTAGCCAATCAGACTTTGTCATTCACAGGACATTTGATGAGACTTTGGAGAGTGGAAACAGAGCAGGAAGGGAAGAAACGCCTTGCAGTGGAGCAGTAGCGCACTTTTTGATTAATTCATTTTATCAATGATCAGTAAAACAAAATGTCGATACCAGTAATCAGCAAAATGCCCAATATCAGGTTCAATAATCTGTCAGGCTGACAACGGTCTACTTCTAATTGAGAGTGGTCTGGCTGCAGACTGTACATCCCTGACATCCTCTCTAGCAGACAGTTCATTTGGTCCGAATAGAAGTGTCATAATTTGCCGGTTCAACATATTTCAGCTTTAAATTCTTTTTTGAAATTCAGCTTAATTCATAAAGAAAGTCCGGCAGTTACATTCATCATATAAACACGTTGCAAACATTATAGACTTAGCAACATTTCATAAATAAAACTGAGAAAAAGGTCAGAGGGCTAATCAGGGATTAAATTGTATGGAGCCGTTTTGGAAGAATTCAGACGAAGAGTGGCTCGCTTTAGCTTCGCAAGCTTTAGCTTAAGCTAGATATGCTAACTACATAGTTGGCGTTACTACATAAGCAAATGTAGATAAGTTAGCTTAGCAACACAAGCTTCAGCAAATGAAGCAAAACTAATGTAGCTGCATGGATAATGTAGACATAGCTTAGGTAGCTGACCCTAGCTTCAAAGCTTTGGTGGTTTAGATATCCATGTGTTTTGTGAGCCTAACTTTAGCTAGCTTAGCTTTGTGGCAAAATTATCTGCGTAGCTTACGAAGCTACGTATGCTACATTTGCTATGTTACAATGTTTTTTTTTAATGGAGGGTAAGCTTTTTCACCTTTTCACTTTTGGTATCTTACTTTTGCCATAACTTTTACGTTTAATGAAATTTTATTTTGAAAGTTTAAGCGTGTATCCGTTTTGACAGAGATGGTGTCTCAAATTAGCGGCCTGCAAAAGGGGGCATCTGAGATGCACGGTCCGCAGCTAGACAGTCTTGGAAATATCAGCATACCAGATAGCTGCAAAAATCCCAAAATGTATGTCCCTTATAAAAAAATATTTGTTGCCAGTTATAGGCCGATTGCTGGCCTTTGTTATTTAAAAGCAGGACACATTCACATTATAAAAACTGGGGGGTTTACCCTCAACCCTACAAAGTCTTTGCTGTGGGCTTGCATCACAGTAAGTGCCCTAAACACTTCTGGATGTAAATGAATTGAATTAGAATTTCCTGTTTGTTTTTTTCCCTCCAGGAATAAAGTTGGATAGGGTTGATACTGTTTGTGACAAAGACAGCACTCAGAACCATCTCTGCCACTTACTGTAGATGACTGCTACCATGACTGATGGATGACAAGGCAAAATATGTGACCTAAATAATTCAGCAACTTGCCCGTTTGAGCTCCTCTTTCATTAGCCCTCATATTAGGCGTTTTATTAGGCCAGTTAGTGGACTTGTTAAATGAGTCTGCAGTGCTTCTGTGTCAGAAAACATTTAATCAGGAGGGTGTGAGTCTGGGAAAAAAAAAAATCCTAGAAGCCAGATCCCAAACTGGACTGGAGGACGGAGGCAAAGCTGTGGGAGCTTTTTAAAAGAACAGACAAAAGGCCAAAAGCACCTCCCTGTGCAACCAGGGCACTGTGGCTGTCTGTGCTGCTCTGCATCAGCATGGGAGACACGTCAAGTAGCAGAGAGAGGGAGGGAGACGCTTTCAACTTTACATTAAGCTTTTACGGAAACACTGCCTGTTTTATGGTGTAATGTGTTTGAATGTGAGGCTAGCCGTGCCTAAATAATTCATTACAAAATAAAAGCCCTTCAGGCGGGTTGTTTCCAGAACATTCTCACACTGTGGCAGCTTGAGAAGAGAAGGCGACAGGATGCTCAACTGATGGCCAAAAATGTGACACCGAAATACGTCTTTGTACAAAAAACAGCAACGAAATATGACGATTTAAATGGCGTACATGTGCAAAGATTCACAGACATTTAATCTGAGAACAGCTACTAACCGGCGCCGTCCGCCCTCACTGAGAATAAAAGGATTGATGTGTGAAGCCACGTTACAAATCACCAATAAACCCGATCGATTACTCACCGTGAAAGCGCCGATCAGCTGTCAATCAGGCGCAGACGTGTCCCCGCGTTAAAGATGAGATTTAAGGCAATTATGTAATTAAAGCCGGCGAAAGCTGCGGGGACATGCGGTGAATAAGTCAGAGGATCTTGGTATGGATGCGGCGCACACAGGCGGGATGAAAAAAAAAGAAGCAGCAAATGAAAAGGAGGCAGCAGAGATGGGGCGGGGGGTGCAGGGGGTTACTGTGCTAAAAACAACAGCGGGCTTCACCACACTACAGTCCAGTCTTTGTTCTCTACAGGGATGAAAACGGCTCTTCATGGTTTCTTTTTCACACCAGGGAGATTTGGTTTGAATAGACTGGAGCTAGCTATCTGTTTATTTGATTTAAGCAGCCCAATGCTAATAAACAGACAGGGCAGGTACAATAAGAACGTGTGACCTCCAAAATAAAATGTCAAAGTCAAAGCTAAGGATCTTAATAAGATAACCATATGTGTTAGTTATCTTAACAGCGTGGGAAAATCCCAATTTTCCTTTTAAGTTAATTCACTGCACAGTTAGCTTCTTTTTTATTTTTTTATTTTAAATGATGATATATATTTTTTACTTTGTATCCTCCATACTCTAATATTATAAATAAGTCTTAGAAATGTACCCGTGTCTGATCTATTTTAAGCACTGTCCACTTATTTCTTCCGGCCATTCACTCCCATTCCCACAAACCCTTCGATTTCAGGACCACTTCCGGCCGTGACGTTTCTGATGATGTAATTTGGACTTGTTGAGTTGTGCCATCTGTTCATAAAGGCAGCCATACGTTCAGGGTTGTTGATTTTAAAGCTAGGGCCTTTTTAGCTCAATACACCGTTTAAGTCTGATCTATGGGTGGTGTGTTTAACAAAGAAAGTGTGCAAGTGTACAAAAATGTTCTCTGTTTTTATAATGTATAAATTAAATCTTGTATTTCAATGATTAATATGTGACTCATGTTGAGGTTTAATTATAAATCCACCTCAGGTTTCCTTATTTCACCTGCAAAAACTCACTTATGCACTTTCCTTGTTAAGATTGTTCTTATATCAATTGCAATTTCTTTTATGCAAAGACTTGTAAATACATTAAATACAAATATCCCAAAGAAGGGTTTCACAAATTTTGTCATACCAAGAACTTGTACACTATGATGGTTAATATAAAAAATTAAAGATACTGTGTCACTGCCTTCAAGTAACTTAACAATGCTGCTGCATCCTTTTCAGTGAAGCTCTTGCACATCTTATATCGTGTTCTTACTTGTTGCGCTATTTATAGCGCCTAGTGTTCACCCCTTGGATGTTTTACCCTTTTATTGATTTTATAAGTCAATCACGGTTGATATAATTTGGCTATTTTGAAATTGTCTTGCTGGAAAATAAATCTTCTCCCAAGCCATAGTTGCCTTGCAGACTGAATAAGATTGTCCTCCAGGATTTTACTATATTTTGGCACATTGATTTTACCCTCTATCTTAACAAGCCTTTCAGGGCCGGCTGCCGAGAAGCATCCCCATATTATGATGCTGCCGCCACTGCTCATAAATTTTACATTTAGCCTCTGTACATGGACCAAAATGTAGTTTTATCTTTATGATGTTAAAAACAGTTCAGTTTTGTTGCCACTTTAACATGTTGAATTAATACCTACATGTTTAGGTGAGGCTATAGAGAGGGCTTGTAGTTCTAAACTTATTATTATATATCTTAATTCCTAATCTTAATTTCCATTTATAATCCCAGTGACAGGCTGAGTCTTTAAAAACCTTCTATATTGTGCTGTTAATGTAGAATAGATAACCTTTGAGCTCAGTGCTAAAACATCTTTGACAGTGTCGACATGAACTGAACACCATGAACCTTGTTAAAGAGAGCTTTATGACTGAACAGTTTCATTGGATTGCATTAGATTGTACAGAAGTATGCAACCCATAAAAAGGGACAAAAAGCACTGGGTTAAATGACACATTTTACACATGAGGGAAGGGCACAGGCACTTATTTTGATTGGTTTCATAATTTTACATCACGTATGAGTCTTCAGTTTAATCTGCCACAAGTTCCTTTCAGCTGATTAAGATGTAAACTGGTACATGGACTTGTATAGCACTTTAGTCTTCGTATTCAAAGCACCTTGACACAGCAGGTTACATTCACGATTCACCCATTCCGTCCACAAACACACACTAATAGCAGAGGATGCCGACGCATCCATCAGTATTAACCATTGCGTGCGTGCATACACCTTCACACGCCTCTGTCACAGCAACAAGAGCAATCTCAATGTCTTACCCAAAAACACTCTGACATGTGACTGCAGAAGCTGGAAGCTCCTGCAGTCATGACTTTTTTCATTGAAAGATGACCAACTCTGCAGCTGAGCCACATCTGATGTGCACCGATGGCATGAGATGACTAAGTGGCATCAAAGCCAGCCTGAAAATCAGCCTCACTCATGTGGCTTGATTTTTTTTTTTAGTAGAAAGAATAAAACTACACACGCCATGAACATGGACTTCTGAACGGAATAAACTTTGCACATTTAAAGGAAATGTGAGAACTCTGGGTTTTATTTGGCACAGTTCTTTTTATCTATAAGCTGATTTTGTCCTAACAATAATGTATTTTGACAAAAATATCATTCTGTGAATGAAAAGGAGGGGTAGGGGAAAAAATGGGAAATCATTATGTATTGTCCATTTAGAAGGCAGCCATGAGGGCACTTTGTCAAACTTTGTCTACCTTCAGGGCACTAACTATGGCTCTGTCAAATTGTATTTACCTTAAGGGTACTTAACCGGGAACTGTCAAACTTTGTCTAGGATACTTAAGAGGGCACTTAGTCCAATTTGGTCCACTCAGAGGGTACTAAGGAGGGGATGTTTTTCAAATTTTGTCTACTTTAAGGGCCCAAAATAAGGCACGTTGTCCGATTTTGTCCACTCAGGGGGTCCTTAAGAGGGCACTTTGACACATTTGGTCTTCCTTAAGGGCCCTGAACATGGCTCTTTGTAAAATTTTGTTTGTGAAGAGGAAACTTAAGAGGCCAAATTTGGTCTAAAAAAGAGGGTTCTTTGTCAGATTTTGTCTACCTTTAGGGCACAAATTCGGGCTTTGTCACATTTTCTCCACCTTAAGGGCACCTAAGAAGGAACGGTCAAACCTTGTCTAGGATACTTAAGAGGGCACTTAGTCAAATTTGGTCCGCAAAGAGAGTACTTGAGAGTGGACTGTGTCACATTTTTCTACCTTAAGAGCCCTAAATAGAGCGCTTTGTCCAATTTTGTCCAGTCAGGAGTAGTTAAGAGGGCACTTTGACAAATTTAGTCTATCTTAAGGGCACTAATTAGGGCACCTTGTCCAATTTTGTCTGTAAAGAGGGAACTTAAGAGGGCACTCGGTCAAATTTGGTCCACAAAGAGGGTACATGGGAGGGGACTTTGTCAGACTTGGTCTACCTTAAAGGCACTAGGACTCCTTGTCAAATTTTATCCATCTTAAGGGTACTTAACGGGGCATTGTCAAACTTTGTCGAGGATACTTAAGAGGGCACTTAGTCAAATGTGGTCTACAAAGAGGGTACTTGAGATGGCACTTTGTCAAATTTTATCCACTCAGAGGGTACTAAAGAGGGCACTCATGTTCTCTTTTTCTTCTGTAGTTCATACAGAGGTATTAATATTAATTTAGTTCTGTTTCATAACCAGCTGAAAACCCCTCACAGGAGCTTTAAAGGCCATTACATTTTGACAAACCAAAAGAAACATCAAGATTTCAAAGGTGAAGCAATTGCGGTTTTCTGTAGATATATCAGTCACAAATTCTTACAGAGAAAAATGAGGTGAGAGGTTACTTGGTGTGGTCAAAGTAGACGATTGCTGCTTTTTAAAAAACGTGATACACACAAAAGAGGGCAAACCCAGCACTCAGAGCATGAAAAATGTAACAGCAGGCAGGGAATACTAAAAAGGCCTTTATAATCATAGCTAAATCATGTAGCCTGTGGCAGGGTATAAAATCCATCGCAGACTACAGGCCTCCTCCCCCACGTTGTGACAGCCAACAGACGTCCTAAATGGCCTGAATAAATACTTTGGAGGATTTGAAGCATTAGTCTATGGTGTCCTATCTAGTATACATTCTTCTTGAATTACAATAAATGAATCTTAAAAAGCCTACATTTTAAAATCAAAATGGTGTATTTTTAAATGAGTAAGGAATTATTAAAATGTCCTTTAAGTATTTTCTTTCTTTTTAATTAATTTTTTATGCTTGGGATGCCCAGTTTCCCCCTTTTTTATAGGGTCACAAGTTCTCAGTGTAAATCTGGCATTTTCCAGTATCTTCAAACATAACTGAAGGGGATGTCTGATATAAATTCTTCTATGCTTTATAACATATCAATAAAATTGTTGATTCATGGTTTATAGGCATATCCGCATTTCCCTTTTTCTCTTACAAGTGGAATTCCTCCATATAAATTGTTTCCGGGATTTTTTAACTGTTTCTTGTGACATTTTTGAGCTGCCAATTTGTCTGAAAAAGGATCCCTGAGACAAGCGTCTTATTGTGGAGGGATGACAACATCCTCTAAACACGATGATGTAAGGCCGTTTAAGACACATGCAACCACTGAACACTTTGAATTAGCTTCCTTTCCAGTGCATGCTCTTCTCAGATGTTGGTTTCAATGAAGGTGCGGTACTGTGCTGGATTTTATATTCACATTCTGACCTTCACGTGTTCTGGCTTCAGTCAGCCTGTGTTCTTGATGCTTTGTCTTGTGTGTGATCTTTAAGTGTGATACTTCAGATGGAAACAATCAAAAACACCCTGTGTTCCTCATACCCTCTCTGTTAGGAATCAAAGGTCTGTTTTCAGTGAGTTGCAAATGCGTATCTTTGCAAAGCAGATGGATTATCTGGATTCCAACTCTGCCATCAATCTGGGAGATTCATCCTGAAAAGCTTCATGCTGAAACGCTTGTTATCGGTCAGAATGACAAGGGAAATCTTCGTCATTTTGGGAGAAAGAGGCGGTTGGTAAGGCCTTGGTTTGGTTGAAGAGATTGAAAACCTTGGTATCCCACATACGGGCGAGGTGTTTTTGAATAGACATGGATCTCAAGGGGCAGTCAGGGGTTTCCGGTTCGGGGATTTCAGAACTTCATCTCTGCTTTATGCAGGCGATGTGGTTCTGCTTGCTTCTTCAGCTTGGGAACTCTAGCACATACTGGGGCAGCTTGGTTTACCGGACAATCTTCCTCCCAACCCTCACCTATGTTCATGAACTCTGGCTAATGACTGAGAAAAGAGAGGCTGCGGATATAAGTGGCTGAAATGAGTTTTCTCTGGAGGGTGGATGGGCTTTTAGTCTATGAGATGGGGTCAGGAGATGGGACATCTAGAGGAACTAGGAGTAGAGCTGCTGTTCTTTGCATTGAAAGGGCCAGTTGACGTGGTTTGGGCATCTTGATCAGGATGTCCTCTGTGCAATTGCCTTTGGAGGTCTTCCAGGCTCATCAAATTGGGAGAGACCTCGGAGAAGGCCCAGAATGCACTGGAGGGATTATATATCCTGTCTGGCTTGAGAATACCTCAGGATCCCCCATAAGGAGTTGGAAAGTGTCGGGGAGAAGGATGTCTGGGTTGACTTGCGTAGCCTGCTGCCACCATTACTCAGTCCCAGATAATTGGAAAACAAATGGTGGAACATATTCATCTAATTATTTTGGTATAACAACACTGGTTTTCACATGATAATTCTCAAGATCTCTGGAAAATACAGATCTACAATACTGGGGTTTTTGCCAGCATCAGATATGACAATATTTCCAATTTTGGAGATTAACTAGCACCTTTCCAGCTAACACACCAATCTCAAAATTTGGTGCGACTGGGACTGGTGACCCACCCAAAGTCCCTTCAGACTCTGCTATTAGCACCCTAAGAAGATGGTGATGGGTCCTGAGGCAAGACCAGTTGAGCACCACAACTCAAAAAAATTAAAAGAATCTAAAAAACTGTGCTGCAGTAGGTTAAGGACTTCATATTAATTGTATTCCTTCCCTTTCCCATAAATACTCATTCCAGTGTGCAGGTACACTGAGCTCCAGTACACTGCAGCTCACTGATACAATAATTTATATTCATGCATTTTCAGGGTAAAGAAACATTCGATACTATTCCCTCCAAATCACGAAACAAGGATGCTCGTCATGATAATCCTGTCCAGATTTTAATTGTAATGCTTTGATCACTCTTCCAGGTGTACATTTTACATATTGTACTATAGTGAGTCTTAACAGAGACGATAGATCAGTGTTTATCTGTACAAATTCACGTCATTCATATACAGATTCTAGTCATGTCACGGGAGGCAGTGTAAATATATGAGATCTGTGATTTTTTATTTTACAACCCATTGGCATCTCTGTAATACAGAAAAGATCATCTGGGAGAAAAGAAACAACACTTAAATGTACATAGAATCAGACACTTTACATACTGTTTATTAGAGATAGAGTGGTATGACTTCACTTTATGTTACTGATTTCTTCTTCACAGCTGCGTTATGTTTGACTTGGCTGGAGCAGCGAAGGGAAAGATGAGGACAAAAATATCTCTTCCTGATCTGATGTTAAAAAGCCTCATTTTGAGGATTTGGAGTGAATTCCATTTAATTACATCCATTAAGGACTGAAAGCAGCTGTTATTGTAATATGGGGGTTTCAGGAGGTACTTGCATTGTTACTGTCTTGGGGTTAAAATCTACTTTTCTTTTCTTGAGGGTTAAAGTCACTTGTTAGGGCACTGAAAAAATGGGATGGAGGAGAAAACAAGTTACCCTGTTTGAGAAGAAAAATGATTTTAACAAAGCCACGCCAGATGTGAACCCCTTACAGAGAAAAAGTATAAATAAATAAACAATCGGCAAACAATAGCATGTTTTTTTGACCTTAAGAGGGTAGGATTGTTATGTGAGGGATGGTGGAAGTGACAGTGTTAGGGAAGAAGAGGGTCATACACAGTATAGGAAGCTTATAAGTTGGTTTGTATACTCAGAAATGTCTACAGAGGTTCTCTGAATCCTTTTGTAAAACTGAAATGGATAAAAACTCACATTTCTAAAAGATAAATACAAAAACTGACTCCTTAGTGCTCTAAATGTTAAAATATGCAGCAAACTGCATGATGTTCAATGCTATTTCAGCTAAGTTATTAATGTTGGATCCATCTAATCTAAACATGCCTCCCCACATTTCCCAGAATGCCTTTAGACAATTCATAGGACCAGCTTTGCCATCATGGTGCTGCTTTTAAATTGTGCGTTTGGAGATCATAAGCAGAGCCCCTCATCATGGCCACTAAGAGGCAAACGGGTTGGTTGCAACAATATTAGGAGACAGAAGTTATTTTTGCCCTACACATGTGTCTTTTGGATCCATCGAGCAGTTCAACACCAGCGACGCTACACAACAAGTGGGCCCAGAGGTGTAGCCAACAGCAGGCTCACCTTTTCAGGGTGGAGTGTAAAAACAGTTGGGGCAGGCTGAATGACAACGATTGAATAAAGCTTGTTATTGCCATGCAGTGAGCAACACAAAACAAAAACATCACCGTGAGAGGGATCAGTGTGTGAGCTGAGTTGTTTGAACAGCTGCAAAATCACAAGCATCAGCTGGCAGGGTGTTATGTAACTGCTTGGGTCAAAGCTGAGTGTCTCCCCATTGTTTCTACAACAGACTCTGAATTCTAACCAGTTTTAGCAGTTTGGTAATGAAACATAGCAGTGATTAGTACCATCAAGATTGCTATGCACTGACAAATGAATGTATAAGAACTATCTGACCCTCCAGTCCTTATTGTTCCATCATCAGCATGAGCTTTTTGCTTTACCTGATGTTTACAGACAACTCTAAGTTACACTATTTTCAGTCCAGGTGTGAGCAAATGCAGATGATGGAGCAATCATCAATAGCACTGACATTCTTCCTCCCTTTTCTTCCCTCACAATCCTCACCACCCTGTTTCCCTCTGAAAATACACCTCCTCAGCATTTTCTCTCATTCAATGCTGCAGCTCCTTCATCCTGTTGAGGGCAGAGCCGGCTTTGAACCATTCGATCTGTGTCTCATTGAAGCTGTGGTTCAATTCCAGGGTCTCCTCGCTGCCGTCGCTGTGCTTCACGACAGCAGTAAGAGGCTAGAGAGAACCAGAGAGAGGGAAATTAGCATTGCCAACGCTACAGAAGAGCTGTGGCTAAAATAAAAACACCTTAAAGTTCTAATACCTTTCCTGGAGCAAAGGTTTTGAGTCCTCTAATGGAGATCTTGTCATCAGGGCGGATCTTGTCATAATCTGATGGGACGCTAAAGGTCAGAGGCAGCAGTCCCTGCTTCTTCAGGTTAGTCTCTGAAAACAAGAGGAAGAGAAAATGTCAGGCAAAAGATCTGCAGATTCCAAGGTATGAGCTTGATACGGTCTTCCCTTTATGAGGAAATTCACATGACTTCTCAGAAATGTTGAGTTACCGTGAATTCTGGCAAAGCTCTTGACAATGATGGCTCTTCCTCCCAGATGTCTAGGCTCCAAGGCAGCGTGCTCTCTGCTGGAGCCCTCACCATAATTGTCGTCTCCCACGACTACCCAGGACACACCATTAGCCTACATGAAACAGGATGAGAAAAGGTACAGGCATTACAGGCAAGTGATACAACAGTATTCTAGTGAGTCTGATACTCATAATGCAGTAAACTCCAATGAATTTTACAGTGTCCCCAAAGGAAGCACAGAAAACATTTGCAGGGTCAAAAACAGCAGAAACTGGTCCAAAAAATGAGGTTAAAAATTAGCAAACATTTAGGTGATGTATACACCAACTCTACACTATTAAATAGCCTATAACTTGAATACTATAAGCCTTGGTTGTTGCATTATGCCTTGATTACATAATGCTGCTTGTCAAAATAGTGCAGCTGGTAAAACATGCATGTGCCTGTTGGATTTTTGAATCCATCAGCCACAGGGACAGGTAGACGGAAAAGTTAATTCCAACCCTGCTAGAGCTTGCTGCATGTGTCAAAGATGCTATTTCACATGTGCCTTGAGATTTTGGCTTTATCCTAGGTGTCCCTATGGCAAAAAAGCTTAAAAATCATGATTACAGAAGAGAAAAAGGGCTGAGAGCAAATTCAAGTCTGTAGGTTGAAATTTAAGATCCCAAATTATTGAATGGCTTTCTGAGGAAAGAAAGAACCAGACTGACAAAACTGAGCCCTGGCCCAATCACTGACCAGTACAACCCTCTCCTCTCCTCCGCAGTCCTCACCTTGTAGTGACGAGCCACATCAGGGACTCCTCCATACTCTCCTGTCAGGTGGTTCTTGATCTTGTTGATTGCGTCGTTCTCGCTGTTCACTGCACCGATCAGCATGTTGTTGGAGATGTTGTCCAAGTGGCCACGGAATTTCAGCCAAGGTCCGGCTGCACTGATGTGGTCTGTGGTGCATTTGCCCTTCACCTGCAGAAACAGAGAAGGGAAAATTTATAAACATTTCTGCTATCACAGCAGCAGTGAGAATCTTTAAAAGTGGCTGATGTTATTTAAATGTCCCAACCTTAATGAGGACTTTCATGTCTTCCAGATCACTGCCACTCCATTTGTCAAAAGGCTCCAGCAGCTGGAGGCGGTTGCTCTCAGGGCTGACATCCACCTTCAGGCCCTGGCCCTCAGAGGGTGGGTGCTGGTAGGTGTCCTGACCTGGGTCGAAATCCCTGGAAGGCAGTTCATCTCCATTGGGGGGGTCCAGCTTAAACTTCTCTCCATTTGGGGCTGTAAGGTAATCAGTCTCTGGGTTGAAGCTCAACGTTCCAGCGATGGCGAGGGCAGTGACAATCTGAGAGGAAGAGTTTAAAAAAACATCTGGCTTCAAAGTTTTTGCTTGTGTTATTGTCCTGGTGTATAAGTTTGTTAGTGTGATTTTACCTCTGGGGAGGTCACAAAGGCATGTGTTGCAGGGTTAGCATCATTCCTGGCTGTGAAGTTTCTGTTGAAGGAAGTGACGATTGTGTTCTTCTCTCCCTTCTTCACATCACGCCTGAATACAAACACAAAAACATATCAACTTGAACTGAAAATCACAGCAAATCACTTTATTTTCATAGGATGTTATAGTTTCGCTTACCTGTCCCACTGTCCAATGCAGGGTCCACATGCATTAGCCAGGACCACACCTCCAACATCATTGAGGATCTTTGACTACAGAGACAAAAATATGTTATAGCCTCAATCACATCAACCAATCAATTCTAAAAGAGAGGAGCAACTCCCCGCCCTCTTTCTACACTCACATATCCGTCTCTTTCGATGGTGGCACGAATCTGCTCAGAGCCAGGGGTGACTGTGAACTGAGCTTTGCACTTCAGGCCTTTATCCAGAGCCTGCTTAGCCACAGAGGCAGCACGGCCCATGTCCTCATAGCTGGAGTTGGTACAGCTGCCAATCAGACCTGAAAGGAGGAAAACAGCCAGATTAAATCCCCAGAAGTATCTCTCTTAAAAAAAGCAAATTTGTAATGTAACAGCCGTTACAGCCGTTTCACAGCTCTTACCAACTTTCACCTCCAGTGGCCAGCCGTTCTTCTCAGCAGTAGCACCCACGTCAGACACTGGGTGGGCCAGGTCTGGGGTGAAGGGTCCGTTAATGTGTGGCTTCAGCTGGAGAAAGAAACAAGGAACTCTGTAACGCTTCTGAATAATGAAAGCCTTGATCTCTCACTAGTGCATACATGTAGAGACGTGTAGGCAGCAATTCTGAGAGATTACAGCTATCCTTAAGCATCAGTAACACACTCACATGGGTCATTTCTTAAGGTTTCAACTAGGTGAGTGTGTGTTAAGCCAGATAAATTATCAATCTAGGTACCTTTGCTAGCTGGCACCAGAATTACTAGTCAGTGAAAGTATTCACTAATATTTTAAGCACTTCAGGCCCCCACTGCTGATCAAATACTTTGCCCAATGTGTAAAGGAGCCATTCACCACTAGTCGGGGCTGTTGCTCCGGTTAAGGGCCTCACTATACTCCACTGAAAGAGAAAAAGCATATAGGACGGATGATATCTCGTCCTATATGCTTGCAGTTTGGCAGGAATGTGATCTAGAAATTGGCTAAGTCAGGTTAAGTTTGACTGAAGTTTCACTTAACTGGAGAACAGCATAACCACAATCAGCACAGGCACGAGGATGTTGACTTCCTAATCTGTGTGAGCGCTGTTCAAGTTACTGATGACACCGTTCCTTTGTTTAAAACCTGGAAATATTGACCTAAATCTAAGTTTTAGAATTTTAAATAATATGTGTGAATTGTTCATTACACAAGCCACGAAAGAAAAGGTTTCAGGGGCAATTAATTTTTTTTCTATGCTACAACACGTCATGTTGAATCTGATCTTTTCATATCAGATTCAAGTCACTTTCATATACATCAGATGATGTTGGATCTTTTGGAATTCAACTGCACTGTGCACAGCCAAACATTAAAAAATTAATCTGAGTAAGAGGTCTGAGTTGAGCGTTCAACTGCTGCAAAGTTCAGAGGCATTAATAACAGCTTTAATTTTGTTTTTGAAAAATCGGATCAACTGTTTCAAACAGCAGTTAAACAGCTGCTTGACTCCTAGATTTCTAACTACTGGATTAGTCAGTAAATCTGAATTTTACATTTGTGTTTAATCGACAAGGAAGTTAGTTGCTGAGAATATTCCTCGTGTCAACCAAGAACCAGATCTAATGACCTGTAACATTCCTAACATAAAAAGTCACAGTAGAAATGTATAAAAACATGAATACACTATAAAACAGTCTGGTTCTTCATGAGCTATAAGACACTATCTAACAATCTAATTCTTATGTAGCAGCTCAAGTTTCTTTCTTTATTCCTCCTGAATCATCAAATGTCACACCAAAGAGAAGCATTCATTAAAGGAGGAAAGGCCAAAAGATCATTTTAAAAACAGACAGACCTCATCTAGATTGAGCTCGATGATCTGGTCGTACTCGCAGCCTTCGTCTGGTACCAACAGGTCAGAGTACTCATCAGCCAAGGCAGCGATCTCTGGACAGGAACAAGGAAGTAAGAGTTAAGACTTCTGAAAGAACTAAAATTTTAGTGAGTCCATTAGCCCAATCTTTCATGCGTTTTTAGGATATAATTGCAGCAATAGCTAAACCTCTTCTAGGATTACATTTCTGATATAAAGTCATGTTACTTTGTTCACTTTCTACTCCCCCAGCTTGGTCTGAGCTACGGAGTCACCTTAAACTACATAATATTACTAGTTTAGAAGATTTTAAAAACAGGATTAAGGGTTATTATACTGTGCCAGAACAACTGAATGTCTTACTGAATGTTAATTTTTTGTTGATGTGACGTTTACCTCCGCCAAGGAGGTTATGTAATCAGCAGCGTTTGTTAGTTTGCTAGTTTGTTTGTTAGCAACGTAACTCAAAAATTTTTTAAAGGATTCTTTACCATTGGGAGATAGGGCTAATGGCGGAGGTCTGCACTCTCTGAGTGCTTTTCTAGTTCTTTGTGTTAAACTTTGTTCTGCTGTCTACACCAGGACTCTGTTTTTAAAGAGCTGGTGTAACTCAAAGGGAATATTTATGGTAAATAATGGTTAAATAAAATATTGATGTCACTTAGTTTAAACGGATGAAAATCCTTTATTTCCATTCTTTATCTATGGTTCGTTTGATTAGATATCTTGTGATTGTACTGCCTCCTGATTTCTCTCTCCAGACAAAATTAGAAAGGAAATAAACAGACTGTGCAACATTTTACAGGACTAAAGGTTTAAACTTACGTCCACGTCCTGTCTTCTCCAGGTAGGTCCTCATGCGGTGGTTGTAGGGGAACACAGAGGTGGTAGCTCCAATCTCTGCACCCATGTTGCAAATGGTGGCCATTCCTGCAAACATCACACACATGAATGTTGGGTCAAATGATTGAAATTTTCAGTAAAATAAAATGTATGGAAACCTTGTTGAAAGAAAAAAACATCTACTGAGAAAAATATGGCACTTAGTCAGTTGATCCAATATTGTCATTTATAATTATGTGAATCTCTTGAAATGTATCATTCATCTTTGTATTGTATTTTCATCATTGGCCACATATTGTATCATGAGTTACCATTCGATTCCCACTCCTACTGACCTGTGCAAGAAATGGAGTCCACTCCTGGTCCGTGGTATTCCACAATGGCTCCAGTGCCGCCTTTCACTGTCAGGATGCCTGCCACCTTCAGGATGATGTCTTTAGGGGACGTCCACCCTGAGAGGGTGCCTGTCAGCCTCACACCAATCACCTATAGAAAAGAGAGAATAGCATTTACCCAGAGGATCTTCAGAGGTAAGAAAGGACAATTTTTTGTTTGGCAGAGGAAGAAAGTGAAAATACAGTGTAGAGGTAAGGAATACAAAGAACGCAGACAAAACAAAGCCAACCTTTGGGCACTTAAGCTCCCAGGGGATTCCTGCCATGACATCGACTGCGTCTGCTCCTCCAACTCCGATGCAAATGGCACCAAGGCCACCACCGTTTGGTGTGTGGGAATCTGTACCAATCAGCATCACTCCTGGGTAGGCGTAGTTCTCTAGGATGATCTGTTGGTACATGAAATATGAGCATCAGCATTAATACTAAGTGGCTTCTGTAATCATAGAAAAATACTTCATGATCATGGGGGAAATTTAGACATCCAGCAGCAGCATACAAGACACATGACAAGAAAGATCTGTTAATCTAGCAACACCTGCTGCCTGCTGCTAAAGGGAAATTAAACCCCTGAAACCCCCCCTAAATAGGATCTATACAAAGATAACAGATTTGACTCATGCAAAGGCTTAAATAAAATCTACACACAATACTTAAGAATCATACCACTAAAAAACTTGAAGAGATCATACCTGATGGATGATTCCAGAGCCTGGTTTCCAGAAACCAACTCCATATTTTGCACCAGCACTGGCCAGGAAGTTGTAGACCTCCAGGTTAATTTCCTAGGATTAACAAAGCATGATAAGTATGTTTATTTTTGCTAAGACTTTAAAGACATATGGATAACTGCCGTTCATTTATAAACCTCTCACCTTTGCTCTGGCCAGATCCTTTTCTCCACCGATCTGAGCTTCGATCAAGTGATCACAGTGGATGGTGGAGGGCACGGCCACCTTCGGCAGGCCGCTGCTGATGAACTGGAGCATTGCCATCTGGGCTGTGGCGTCCTGCATGGCAACGCGGTCAGGACGCAGACGCAGGTAGGTGCGACCGCGATCGATATCCTGATTGTGGGGGTCATCCAGGTGGCCATACACGATCTTCTCCGAAAGGGTGAGAGGACGGTTGAGTCTGGATGAAATAAAGAGAACATGATTTACTCATCTGACTTCACTGACAAGAGGGAGGAAGTTTCAGTGGGAGAAAAAAAGCATTAAAAATAAAGGTAAAACAAAAATTATGATATAAGAGTCAATAAGGAAAAGGGGGTATTGTTGGTTATTGTCTGTCAATTAAAACATGTTTAATCATGGTATCATAAAATGTCCAATCCAAATCAAATGTTTGAGCAAAGCCTTTACTATACAAACTGTGTTTTTACAGTAAACCTCACAGTACAATTAAACTAAAGGTCATTTGAGGCAATGCTTCCCACTTCATTATGTCATCTTATAATTTGACATTTATGTCAGTCTAATCTTAGAGAATAATTACAGGGCTATATAAACAGAAATGGCTGATCTGTACATGGCAAGCAAAGCCACGTATTCAAGGAACAGAGTCCTACTGACATGCAAGTTAGATTTTTTCATTGGTTTTTATTTCTAAATTTTGTGTTCACCTCTTGCTTCATTTTAATCAGTGCTAGTTTGATAGTTTGGTTTACTTTTTTAATGCTTAGGTTTAGTTTAGTTTTTATGTGTTTCAGTTTATGTTTTAGTTTTTCAGTAAAATAGGACACCTGTCAGAGGCAAGACCCGAAAGAGCGAGAAAAAGATTAAACATAAGATTCTTAAAATGCTTTCAAATATGATACTCTTCACTTATCATTTTTCTTTCAAATTTGATATTTGATTACAAATCAAGACTTAAAATTACCATTGTTAAAGTCTTAACCAGTCACATCAGATAATTATACACTACCCAAGCTTGGGTGGTCCAACATATTTAGTTTAATGCTAGAGGTCAGAGTAAAGTTGATTAAAGGAGAGATGTCGTAGAATACATAAATACATACTATTGACTCATGTGTATCCTGCATAAGTCCATAAATCAGTGTCCCGAGAGCCCACAAGTACTTAAATAAGTTAAATTGTCATTTTTTTTAAGAAAAAACCCACTGTAAACCTCTGCAATGTACAAGCCCATCCAAAAGTGCCTAAAACAAATAAAGGACGTATCTGTCAGCGTGTGCTTGTGGCAAAGACTGAAACTAATGATGTTTTGTTCATTAAAAAAAATTCTTTTATACATAAACACATAACACAGTTATGAACACATAATACAGTTTAAGTTAATTTTCTTTTTTTTGTAAAGCCTCGTTTTAGTCTTAGACAAATAAAAGTAACTGTGGTAAAGGGTGAGCAAACACTACATTTTTGAACTTACAGATAAGAGAGTGTCGTATGGCAGAGATGTGAGCAGGGTAAACATATTAGGAAGGCACTGACCTTTTTCGCACAATGTCAATGTTTGATTGGAGCTTCTCATAGTTGACGTAGGATGTGGGCTCAAAGCGACTCATAGACACTTTGGCCTTGGCTCTGTAGGCAGCTGATACATGCAGGCGCCGTGCACCATGGCCCAGAGCCAGCTGGAGATGATAAAAAAACAAAATCATAAGAGTATGAACATAATAATCAGCATGCTGTAGACAAATCAGGCAAACACTATAAACTTGGCAGTGTTTACTTACACAGAGAATGCAAACAAGTAGCTTAACTTATAATTAATTTTGCACTTTCCCTTTTTTGAACTGTGTATGCTTATTTTGAATATCTTTAGGAAATACATCAGGAAGATATTGTGCCTAAAATAATAACAGTATGGAGAATGTCACCCATGATGAGAGGCTATCTTATGAATGCCATGCCATTCTGCAGTCAACTCTAGGGTGTCAGATGTCAGGGTGATACCAGGTGAACATGCTACCCCTCCTTAAACCAGAAACTCTACTGGCCTGTGCCGCTGTGTGCTGATCTTAAAACAGAATTATGTTTGATTGTAAAATTATCTTTTGCAAGAAAAGCATGACAGGTCAGTAGTGACTAGATAAATGATTAACTTATCACTGAAGGCAAACATAAGGATAAGCAGAAGGTCTAAATGACCTAACAATGTGTGCCAAAGATGAACTGGGGATCAGTGAAAGAACAGACAGTGAGCAGCTGAACCTACAAACATAAATCAGTTAACTTTGACTGGCAGAGCTTAAAGTAAAGAGCTGCTGCAAGTTGATTCAGGAGAAGATGGATTAAACATAGGCCACGGTGAACAACTGAGAGCTGAAGCTGAGGCTAAGCACATTTGTTATTTCAATTATTTCCTTTCTTTGCATTTACTTGCCAGGCAAAGAGTTATTTTTCAAATGAAGAACGCTTTTGAGCTTTCAATGTCTCAAGTTTTATACAACACTGTGGCGGTTCCACTGGCCTTAATCACAACCCCCTACACATTTTCAAAAATCAAAAATGTATTAACATTTATTTTGGGGCTCTTTATGCTTTGACTAATAGGAAAGGACAGTGTATAGACTTGGAAATAAGGCTGAGAGAGTGGGGTAAGAGACATGCAGGAAAGGAGCCCTGACCTGACTTGAACCCAAGCTGCCCACATACATGAGGCCCAACCTTACCACTATGCCATTTATGCCCCTAAAATTCAACTTAAGACCTTTTTAGGACCTGAACTTAGAAAAATGTATACTATGTTTAGAGTCAAAAATGAAAGCCATGTGAGATTTTTTGTTTTTTTTTTCTGAGTTTTCTGATTTAAGGCACTGTTTTGAAATGTCAAATAATTTAGGACAAAGACATTTGTGGGTCATAAATGCCCAAATCTGATGATTTCTGGCATATTAAATGCCTCTATTCTATCAATATACCAAACATATTTTTGGGTGTGTTAATCTGATACTTAATAATTTTGTTATTATAAAGGAAAATTATAATGTTTGTCAGGGAAGACTTGACAAATAAGACAGCAAATTGGTAGGCCTGAGAACTGTAATGCAGACAAAACACATATGCAAAAAAAATTTTAATAACATATAAAGGTGGCCAAAAAACAATAATTTGATAAAGCCTTTTCAGTGTTTTAATTTTCAGGAGGTTTTTTTTCAGACTTTTCAAGCATCAGCATGAATCCTGCCTAATGCTCAGTTCTGATTTTAATTAGTCTGTTCACTTTACTTTTTGAAATCAGGCCTGTTTTACACTCCTGGGTGAACTACAAGGATCTAAATATGGATGTAGCCCAGGTCTGATTAGAAAAGAATCGATTCATATGACTTAAGCTGTTAAAACTGTCGAAAAATCAGATCTGAGTCACATGAGAGCATAAAATACAAAAACAGGTCACTCTGGCCTGCAGTTTGACCACAGCCTTTGATGGTAGCCATAATTCAGTTCAATTATTAACTAGATAGTATGGTATTAATAGCCTACAGTGAATCATATAAGTCGATGTTAAACAGGTTGGTGATAATATATGTAATTTTCTTTATATTTCATCTAAAAGGTGTAGACTTAAGACAATACTTAAGTCAGAGGTCACATTGGGATAGAAGTGTAAACACCTTGAGTACCGTTATCTTCAGCTCCTCGGCTATTAAAGATCACGACAGCAAACGACTGTTATGACAAGCCAAGAGAAGGAATATAACTTCATAAACCTTAGTACTGAGTCTTAGAAGAATCTATAAAACTGTCTTTGGTCCCTGTTTTCTGTATTATACACCGTAGTCTAACGTTTATGTTGTCTGTCTTTTACACGCGGCTCGCCTCTGAGCCTCTGGTAGCTCTAACCTTGCGGTTAACCTTGCTATCATCCACTAAACACCTTTACAAAAGCTACGCTAACTGTGTTCGTGGAGAAGCTTGAAGTTTCGTTAACAAGTTTTTCCTAACGAGTTTGATAGCCGTGTTTATTAAGACTTTAACGACCTAGCAGTTTCCCACTGGATGCGTTCAACGCAGTCAGGACACGATGACCTAACGGCAAGCCGGTGACTGACAAACAGGTTATTTTATCCTTAAATATCAGCAAACTAAACACAAGTCTGCTCAGAGTGTGCCTCTTTATGATTGAACAAATCTAAAACAGCAGGTGACATCCGTCAATAGTGTAAATATAAAGTAAAAATGCCAAATTTCGTCTCTTACCTGGAGCCGGGCGACTGTGAGACAGTAGGTTGCCATTTTGTTCACTGACAAAGATGTGACGGATATTCGTGACGTCACAGCTTTGTAAGCCGCGGCCTCGCCAGGTCCTTTAAGGACAAAATATTTATGGTTATTCAAATGTTTATCAAAAAGGCGCGAAAGTGTATACGAGCACACGGATAACATGTACAGTTTCACATAGCTACAAAATTCAAATAGATATAACCGTTTTGATTTATCAATGTTTACAGACATCTTATCATTATTTCGTCTTATATATACCTTCCAGTTTTTAATTTGCCATTTTCTTTTAAGAAATTAGGAGAAATTCCTGCAAAGCTTCGTTTTAAATTTAAATTATAGTTTATTTCGTTATTTAAAGGAAAAAAAGTATAAAGGCTCATACGGGGAAACATGCTTTAAAGAAGCATGTCACTCGATTTTTAATATACCTTTATCTTCCGTCAGGAGACGCTAGGTGGCGGTAATCAAATTGCTAGTGCAGAGTTTTCCGGTCAAAGTTGAAAGGTGAAGAAAAGCAGCAGCGCTTGCCTCACGTTAGCCGAAAATGGCTAAACATCACCCAGATTTGATCTTTTGTAGAAAACAAGCCGGTGTTGGTATGTAAAATAACGCTTTGAATAGTATTGATTACTGTGCCGCAGTTTAATGTTCTTTGATGTTGTTTTACCGGAGATAACTTTAGCTGCTAACGACTGTAGCATGGAATTCATTGATAATGTGCTAGCCGAAATGCTAGCGTAGAAACTTACTATGATGCTTGATGTTTAAATTGTCAAAGTTATTACCTAGTATAATTCCTAACCTTTGTTTTGTAAATATTAGGAAGGAAGCATGTGTTTATTGTGGGTTAGCTAATCAGTAAAAATAACATTTCCTAACAACAACACTGAGTTCTTTGTTTTCCTTTCTTCAGCTATCGGAAGACTCTGTGAAAAATGTAAGTATCAACATTTCTGATTTAGTCGAGCCATTCAGTTATTATTTATTTATGTAGCACTTGTCGCAGTGAGTAAAATGTTCTTTTATTTTAGTCATACACAGATTGCTGTGTTTTTTGTCTACAAGCATAGTCATACTGTTGGGTTATTGACTCATGTGTTTCCATCTCTTTCAATTTTTACATGTAATAATATTTTAATCAATGATACAAGGCTTTTTCTAAACAAGATAGCATCCCAAAGTTGCATGTTATACTGTTATTTGGCGTATAGCTGGAGTTACAGAAAGTAATTCATCTTTATAAGTATACGAGGTATGGGTATCAAAAACGTGAGTAATGCTGTGATACAATTTTTAGAACATAAACATTTTTCGATTCTTCTCCTCCAATGTAATCCCCTTTTTCATCAACACACTGCTTCATTCGGGTCTTACACTGATCTTCATCATTGTGATGATGGTGTTTTCCAATGCATTTTTTCTCAGAAACATATTGGAAGATCCAAATTGTAATCACTCCATCTAAAAATTTTGGGTTTCCTTTCATTTGTCCCAAAATATCTTCACAAATTTGCTTGTGGTTTCCTTTTGATCAAGAGTCGGATTTTGGGACAACTTTGCCACACATCTGTTATGTTTAACCTTTCATACAACATTTGCAGAACTGTGTTTTTATCAGTGGAGACTGGTTCTGCTGTCATTACTATACTCAGTCGTCGACCATTTCAAAGGATCTGTTCAATTTGTTGAATGTTTTCAGGGGTTTTCGATTGCATAGGCGCCTAAAACATTCATCATCTTGGACATCCTCTTTGCCTTCACAAAATCTTTTGTGCCATTCAAACACACATACACGTGATATGGAGTGTTACCCATACACTTCATTTATGTACAAAAGGATCTGGCTGCTGTTTTTTAAATTTCACCAAAAACTTTAAGCTGAAATTTGCTAATTCCCTAGCAAAAACACATACACTTCAATCAGTAGCTAGCAGTGAACTAAAGACATCAGTTATTCAAAACTTACAGCAGTTGTGTGTGAATATCCAACCTTTAATATATAACATTCAGTGTAACTGTAATACATGTGGTTTTATCCTCATACGCACAGTCTCAACAATTAATAGCCATTCCTCGTATTTGTTATACCTTGCAAATCAGAATGATAAAGTAAATGAGCCACTTGTGACTTCTGTATGCACATAAAAATTCAAATACCTTTAGCAAAGTGATGCTATTGTTGTAGGATAATGATTCCTCACAATACCACCAGAGGATTTTTCTCTATCTTGTTTTTGTATATATTGTTTTGTTATTATTTTTTAAATTAATCTTTCTTCTGTCTTTGAATTTGCTCATCTGCTCTTTCCTGGCGCCTTCTTAGGTGATGGAAAATGTGTCATCTGTGATTCCTATGTGAGGCCATGCACACTGGTGCGCATCTGTGATGAGTGTAACTACGGCTCCTATCAGGGACGCTGTGTCATCTGTGGAGGGCCCGGAGTATCTGATGCCTACTACTGCAAAGAGTGCACCATCCAGGAGAAAGATGTAAGCATACTGTTTTTATTTTTCATCAAAGCAATGAAGCATCTCAATACAAATCCACTTGCCTTGCATCAAATTTCCTCTACTAAATCAGTAGTAGATTTAGGATGAACCATACTGTAGATACAAGCCCTGCTATTCTGTTTGAGGATTTTTCTAAATCAGGTTTTTCCTCTTGCTGTGTCTTTTACAGAGGGACGGCTGTCCGAAGATTGTGAATTTGGGCAGCTCCAAGACAGATTTGTTTTATGAAAGGAAGAAGTATGGCTTCAAGAAGAGGTGAAGATGCTGCAGACCAATCCATGTTTTAGTTGTTCAGGAACATTTTTGGACTTGTCAATAAAGATCTCTTTTGTATTTCTTTCTTTACCTCTGAGTGGCTGCTTTGGTTTTATAGATAGATACTTGAGTATGCTCATGTACACACTTACATTAATTTATTACAGAATCCTCATTGGCAAAGAATTTTTAAAAGTCAGTTGGACCAACATTTTACGTATTTTATCACTTAAACTGGCTTCACTAAAGGCAGATTTTTTTATGAAAGTTGAAATTTTGCACCACAGCTGGCTTACATAAGTACTTTCTTAAGTTTTAGCCTATTTTGGCATTTTTAGCAGGAACAAAGAACTTTTAGTTTTTGCTGATCTTATTCTGTACAGGTGTAAAGTAGTGATTCAGACAAAACAAGCCTCCTGGTTTTTCCTTTTCAGTCATATTTAACAGTTATTGTGGATTTTTCCCTTGCAACATGTGAACAGGCAGCTTTCCAACAGCAGTAGTTTCAGATACTGATCTTAACACAAATTGTTTTGTATTTTTTTGGAAGTTTGAGAGGTTTTTTTTTTTTTTTTTGATAAAGAATCTTTCACAGAACAAGGTTACAAAGTGCTTCCCGAAGTATTACCATAACAGTGAAAAAACAAGAAAGATGGACAAAAAATACATCGAAATTACAACTGTACAAAAAAACCATGGTGGTAGCGCTGGAAGGAGTTGGATAAGATGAGTGTCCTCTGAGGAGCTTGACCTGGACACTGATGGGATGGCTTGGATGATGCAATAGAGAGATGCTGGATATTATGAAGGAGCTTGACCTGAACACCTATGAGATTTAATGGAGGTAGCTGGGGTGGAGGAGGGTTGCTGCAGTCGCACTAAAATTACTGACTGTAGAGAGGAGACAGATTTCAAAATATAACAGCTGCAGGATGATTGGATTGAGAGTTCATGGCAGAATGGGATTGATTTAGAATTTAAGTGAGAAGACACCAATACTAGCTGATTATCAGAGCAGGAAAAGGGAGACCTTGTTAATGAATAAATGGAAAAGAAATAGTCTTCCTTCTTGAACCCATGCTAAGCTTAATTTGTGGGTCAACAAGTTTGGAAGAAGTCCCTCCAGGCATTCTTGAGCAATCCCACTCACAAGCAAGGAATATACATGATCTCCTTCAGCTTGACCTTTGAGTTTCAAAATCTAATCAGTTTACTCTTAATTAAAAGTAGACATTTTAAAAAGTTTGAACAAAATCCCTCAAAGAATTTTAGAAATGATCACAAGAATTGTCTGAAAAGCAAAGGATGAACATGAGGCCCACTGACCTTAACCTTTGACCTCCAAAATGTAATCAGTTCATCCTTAGGTTGGGGTGAAAGTTAGTGCAAAATTTAAAGAAAACCTTTTGAAGGGTTCTTAAAATATCAATTTTACAAGAATGGCCCAGACAGCTGGAAGGCCAACCTAAAAACCTAATGCCGCCATCCTCGACTGTCACATGTGCAGAGGCATGATTACATCCAGATTAAGAAACAACTGTGAAAAGTTGTTCCTTATGTTTTTGGAAACTTAAAAAAAAGCAGAGTATACAGGCATAAGAAGGGAGTTCCAAAGTTTTGGAGCCTTGAATTCAAAGGTGAAATTTCTTTCGGTCATCAATCAGACATTAGGGATAATAAGTTAACCCTGGTAAGAGGACCTAAGGGGTCTACTGGTGATGTAGGAATAAGGCAGGTCAGGGTTTCTGTGCACAGAAACAAGGAAATTGAAATGAATCCAAAATTTCGCTGGAAGCCATTGCAGAGAAAATAAGATAGGTGTTATGTGGTTACACCTGGTGGGCCGTTAACACTTGGAGCAGTATTTTTGGATATCTGGAGATGTCTGAGAGAGGAATTATTGAGAATCTCAGAAGCAGGTGTCACATAGAGGCTTCACAGCAGGTTATAAAGCTGAAGATATGGAGAAATGTCAACAAAGCATTTTCAGGCCCTGCAATCAAACTTCCAAATGTTCTGTAATTTAAACATGCAAACCAAGAATGGCACATATAATCTCTGTAATGAACATAATCCCTATACATTATTAGGTTTTTATTGTAAACTTTCCTTAAGATAGTTAAGGTACCTCTTACTAGAGGCTGCTGTATGCTCAACAGCGCCAGATTCAGCTTTACCAGTGCCACATTTTCTGCTGCTCTGACCTCCACCACTAGATGGCAGCACTCGGGACTTGTTCTGTCCTTTGCGCTCTCTCCTGGAAGACTCAGGCCTGAAACAGAACTGTACTCTAAATATATAAAGGAGCAAATCAGTGTTTTAGCATGATTTATGTTAATATGTGCAAATCTAGTTTTGACTATCTAAACAGCAGAAAAAAAAAGCCTTGCACACCATCCTATTTGGTTTCCCCCCAGGTTGGGAACAGCTTAACAACCATAACCTGTAATTCAAGAAAATTAAAGGGAAAAATCTTTTGTTTTGTTTTGAACTCTGGGGCCCAAAAATCAAGTGTTTGTCATTTCTTTTGTCCAGTACAAAATCAGACTTTGGCTATGCTAATCCAGAAGTCAGTCTGACTGTGGGAAAAAAACTTGACACCCATATACTCTCTGAACAAAGCTTTATTTATACATACTGTATATACAAGACACAAAAGTAGCCACACTCAAAATGTCAATATGTTTCTATACAAAGAAATATAAAGACAGAACTGGGAAGTTTGGAAATAACCCCCAAGAGTTAACAAATTGACCTGTTTCAGATAAAAGTCAGATGCAATCTGTAAGACAGCAGAAAATATTTCACAAATTATTAAAAGCAGGTAGGAAGCCCGTTAGAATTATGCAAAATATTGATGTTTAAAATTACATTTGTGATATAGAGCATGTAGAGCAAAAACGGTGATGGAGAGAGTAAAAACACCTCCACGAAGATCTGTGGGGAGAATGTACAATTTCCTGATGTTGAGTTTAAGATTGCACTTGTATTGATAACCTAAAAAAGTTAAACAAAGGCCTTATTTACTGCAAAACTATATTTGTTAGGTCTTTAGACTTATTAACGCCTTTAAAAGCATTCTACACACAGAAACTCTTCCTTATTACATATTATTGAATGTATTCTGGTTAAAAGTCACTCGCTAATGGATGGAAGCACAGCAGAAAAATAACCGAACTTTCCCTTTATGTCAGGATTGGACAGAAAATTTACCTGGTTTAAGTAACAACTTTAATTCTTGGATGTTACGTTACATAACGAGTCCCCTGTAAACTGTGAGACTGCACACTGCATTGAAATGGCTTCAAGAGTTTTGGGGGTTACTTGTAGAGAAGAGATGCCCCGATACAGTCTGCACCTATTGAGGCTACCAGGTTTGTCAAAAATGTGGAAAATAAGAGTTGGCTTGCAAACCTCTGAGAAAACAGCCGATAACATCCAGACAAATGTAAAAGAGAAAAGTGAATGTATATGAAACATCCTTGTAACACGTAATACAATCGAATGGTACAATCTGTATATTCACCACATGTCAAAGGTTGAAAAACATACAGTTTGTGGTTAATCTGGTTTATTGTGAATAATATGGAGATATGAGCTTGATAGATTTAAGTAGCAACCCTCCATGCTGACTCTATAATGTCACCTTCAGCTGCCTTTTGATAAGGCACTGTTTCAAGTCCTGTAAGCATCTGCCTTAAACATATTTAACATTCTGTTAATATGGAGGCAAGGAGTGAAAGCAAGCTTGGTATTCATTCATTACTTCTTTTCAACCCCGAACTTAACAGCTGTTCAAAAATGTGTATTTCTGGTTTCATAGGTTTTGTGTGAAACTGACTAGTAAAATAAAGTCTGGAAAGAACAATATTAGGCTACAACTATTTACAGTACATGCATGAGAGGATTCTACACACCACATTTTTAAATGCATTACTGACGTTAGAGGACGAGTCAGCACTGCGGGGAGCGAAGCAGGCGACAGAACAGCACAAATATGACATTAACAGGGCACCCCTGTGCCGCTGACACAAGAACTTTAACATGAAAAGACGTGAACATGGCAATACTTGCTATTCTTTATTTTTTTGGCCATGTCACTGTAATCCCCTGAAGAAGCTTAGTTTACTGGAAATGTCACAGTCAAGAAGTTTTGCAGGCAAAGAAAAGCCCATCTTTAACATAAATTTGAAAAAAATGGACCAGTGGGTTTTAGAATTGTCTCAAATATGAAAAGAATTAAAGCAACCTGCCAATTTATTACTACAAAACCATTATCAAGATTATAATGTAGTCTAAACTATTGCAACTGCTACCTAATACCATCTATTTAATAATAAAAATAAAACCCAGTTTTGCAAAACTAAAAATGACAAATTATCTCTTTAGGCTGAAGGCATACAAACATGAGAGTACACATCACAAAGGAGGCGTACTGAAGAAGCACATGAATATCCTCTCATACTGCGCTTATTTAAACGGATGGTAAAAAGAATTCATCATAAAAAAACAAAAATAAAAAACATCTGGTGTGTACATGCTATTGCAATGTCATCAGTTACACCCTCACACATGCTCTCCTCCTCTTCGTCCTCTTCTTCATCTGCTCGATTCAAATGTATTCGCATGTCATCACCAACTGGTTTGATTTATTTATTCATAGAAAAATAAATGAATAAATCAATTGCTGTCTATTGGTCTTCCAGCACGTCACTTGAAAGAGAAGAGAAGAGGGATGAATGACAGGAGGAAGAGGAGGGAGAGGTCAGCATTTAACCAATCACAAGATCACAAGTTTTTTTGTACCTGATACATAAAGTCAAATGGAGTATTACTCTCCTACCCCCTCCATACAACTGTGCACTCTGACGGGTTTATTAACAATCAGGATTTCTTTACACAAACCCCACAGACAAAGTCTGATCCCTGACGTGTGAAAACAAAGTGACTGATATTCTGCTGTCCACTAACACTCATAGAATTGCTTTCATCCCTTACAGTGGTCCAAATTTGGCTTCATAGCGCCCAGTGATGTTCTTGTAACGGCCGCACTCCTTCCGTAGGTCAGCGACCTCCGATCTCAGCGCTGCGTTCTCACGCTCCAAGAAAGCTGCTCTCACTGTGATCTGGTTCTCCTTTAACCTGCGAGCATCACGTGAGCGTTTGGCTGCCACGTTGTTCTTCTTCCTTCTCTGCCAGTACTTCTCATCCTGGAGAGGAGGAGGAGGAGAGAAGCATTGAGTCGAGAAAGCAAAATCCGATTCCTCCTGATAACAGCCATGTAGGGCCGCACAGATACTGATATCAGGTATCGTGCAGATACCAAGCCTAGGCACTGGTGAATGAAAACACTGCAGATGCTGCAGCTGGTATCACTGTGAGTCGCTAGAGACAGAGCCATGTCTGCAGTTTGTTGATATTGTAACATAAATGAGGATGAAAAAAGCAGAGGAGAATAAAAATTATGCACTAATAAACTGTCAACAGGAGGAATAAAGAACATCTGATGAAAATAAGCTTTGAAAAATAATTCTAAGAACAGTTATACTATTATTAAGTACTCATATTTATACTCAGTATCATTGAGTTACCAGATATAAATGCTTGTACGCGTGCTTGGTCTGGAAAAATGTGTTATTAGTGCATCCCTACAGCTGAGTGAATAGCATGGCTGACATCCAGCAGTAAACAAAGCCTGTGTTCTCAGGAAGAGCAGAAAGGAAGGAAAACATTGATTTGAAGATTTTCAGTCTGCTGAGTCACTGTGAGTCGCTAGAGCTGCTTCACTCTGACACTGCACAATTTCAAGCTGAAATTAAACAGTTGAATGAGAGGATTTACTGTGCCGTACTCTAATGTACTTTAGTATTAAACTGGCTGACTGAATTACAAGCCAAAAGAGGTGCATCGAAATTCTTTTAAGTCCGTCTGATGACTTTAAATGTCCATAAAACATTCGTAAGTTCATTTTGATGTGGCCTCCAGAAGAAAATTTGACTATCAGAGATTTTTGCATAGGGCTCACTATACAGTGTATGTATGTACAGTATATGACCAGCAAAGGGACAACACTGTTCTGCCTATAAGGGTACCGATATGAACAAAAACTCAGGTTTCCATCAGGAGATTTGAGCTTGCAATGACATTTTTCAGATGTTTACACATGCTCTGATCTCTCTTGTGAAATCTCTGGGCATATTTTGCCACAAATTCCTGAAACCTCTCTCTAGAAAAATATGTCAATAAAGTTACCCATGATACTTTGGTTTGTGTCACTACTAACCACCCTGTCTACATAGCTACATCATACATTCCGCCTCTTTGCTGATTATGTTGTAGGCGTAAGCAACATTTTCAGATAAAAAAATTTGTTTTTTTCTTATAAACTGTCAAATGTAAATGACCGTTTCAGGAGTGTGCAGTTTACTTCATTGTTTGACACATATCCAGTTGACTGGCATTGAACAAATTTAGAAAAATAGTGACTTTGATGGTCTTGTTTGCTCTGTATGTCATCTGGGAGACAACATTATTTCCCTTCCCTTCTCTTCATTTCTTAACCAGTGGAAAAACTCCTTAAAGGGACATTTTAGCAAATATAGGAGCCAATGGCAAAACATACTGATACAGATATTCACAAAGATATTCTGTACAATTTCAGCCAACTGTCAAAGCAAAAATATCAGGGTTTTAAAGCTGTGCAGCATCTTCAATCTTTAATCTGCCTTTTATTTGGATGCTTTTGATGCCAATTATTAAAAAACAACACAGATGTGAAGTGTTTAACTTTATAGATGCCCTTGTCCAACAGCCTACCTTCTGTTCTTCAGGCACAAACACCTTCTTGGCCTTCTTGATCATGGGCTGAGGCTTCAGCTCATCTTCAGTGAACTTATGTTTGCGTGGGTCAAAGAGCTCCCCTCCAGGTACACTGGACAGGACCAGGTCTGTGGGATCTGGGTCATAGTTGATATCGACCTCAATCTCATCAGGGTTGATGGGCTCAGGTGTTGCTCTCTCGTTTTCAGTGGTCACCTCTGAGCCAAAAAACAGAAAAACATAAGAAATATCAGAAATCTGAGGGAAATGTTGCCTTTTTTAAATAATGGTAGTATTTTGAGTATTTCTAACTTTCAACATAAAAATATCATTTAGGGTTTTGTTATAAAGACCCTTTGTGGCTATTTCAAAGAGAATATATCCCTTTTCTGTCTGTGTGATTGTTATGCTTGAATGCAATTCTTCTTTACAGTAACCTTCAAAGTCACATGTTGCATGACTCTACTTGAACTCAACATGCAAGTGGGAGGGTTCAAATGTACCGACTGCCGATTATCCCACCATAAACACTAGTATCTTTGCTATGCAGAGGCACCAGCATCTATTTCTGTCGTCTCATCATCTGCTACCACCCATGGCTTGTTCCAGGATAGACTGACCATTTGAAATCAGTCCAGTATATCAGTTAAACCATGTTTGCCTCATATTTGGGTCAGAATTACACAACTGCACAATTAAAACAGCTTGTGTAATATTATTAAAAAGCTGGTCTTCAGCAGAAATTTTGATAACTGACAATCAGACTAAAAGCATTCACAGTAGATGCTTTAGTTTTGCTTTGGGTCTTCTTCATTGTTGCTAGAACAACAACTTGATTAGCCAGTTTTTTTCTAAGACAGACTGAAATGTTATATCTTTACACCTAACCAAAATTCCCAAACAAGGGGATCTAACTGGTTTCCTGAAATGCTATTATTTTCTCTACTCACCTGCAGTGACATCACAGATGATCTCAGAGTCACCCTTGATGATCACCACTTCTTCAGCACACTTATCCTGTTCAAGGATGGGCAGCAGGGACACTGCTGTCTTGGTAACCTTAGGCTGTGTAGTGGCTTTAATTTTCTCAGTCTTACTGGTAGCTTCCTGGCTGTCCTTTGAGGACTCTTCATCTGGCAAAGTGGGGATGCCATTTTCCATGAGGAACTCTTCAAGATCCATGTACTCCAGGTGGAAATTTTCACCATCATAGGGAATGGTTTTGTCCCAGATAGCAGGGGTCAGGGCGGCCGAAGGACCCATATCACTCCCTCCTCCGAGGTCAACATTATCTCCCAGGCACAGCTTTTCTTTGTCAGTGTCTAAAACACAAGAGGAGAAGCACATAAGAAAGAGTTTTCCCCTCAAGTCATTGCCCTAGTCAGAGAATAACTGTGTCCATTATTAGGGGTTCTCATCCAAACCTCACTTTGACCTTTCAAAAATATAAGCTCACAATGTTTTTACCAAGAAGAAACCCTTGCAAGAGTTTCTTAAGGAGAAAAAGAAAAATATGTTAATGACAAAATAGCAAGAGTACAAATGAATCTGGTAGTAGGAATCATACAGTTTGGCTGACTATGTACTTAATTCATTAATGGTTTACTCTTTGGGGAACAAATAGCTCTTTCACTGCAGCTGGGTAAAAGGAATTTCCTGTCAACAAAGCTGCACTGCAACCCAGTGGTATGTGTCTAGAAAAGTCTGTTCTGTTTGTTTGGGGGGGGGGGGTAGAAATGAATCTCATCTGGAAACAGAAGGGACTAGCCCAAAACTGAGGTAAGGCAATGAATTTTCTGCCTATCTGCCTTGCCAAAAAATGCCACAATGGTGCTTAAAGATAGTAGAAGCTACCGGTATTCCTCATCAACAGACTCTACAACATGAAAATAATTGTTTTTATGCACTACTCCCTCTGCAAGTTATGAACTGAGCGATGCACCCAGCACAGAATGACTTTAAAAACACCCCCACTGACTGCATTTGCACTGTGAGGACACAGGAAGCATGCTTTAACAAATCCTTCACTTAGTATTTAAAAAGAAGAATATCTTGATAGTCAAATAACCCTGGTCAGATATGGTCCCAGTATGGTACAGAGTTGCTTAGCATGTTGATAGGCAGTATTACTCCATAGAATAGCTACATTATTGTATTTCTAGACACACTGAAGCATTGAAAAACAGTTATGACACTATTTTAGCATGTACTCTGACTTAAAATCAAGACAAGAACTGGAACAAAATTCACCATTGTAGAATGCAACAAAAATCACAGAAGACATAAAGCAAAGGCAGGTAAATTACCTGTGACTTTGTGCTACAGAAGGACTCAAAATGTGTCATTTTATGTGTACATGAGCAATGAGGTGTTCGCCTGAAGTTAGACTCGATGATAAAGACCTGTATTTTAAAGGTAAATGAGGGGAAATGGGGATGAAATAACTTCATGCAAAAAGTTTCTGGGGAGGATCAAGTGCTCAAAAATGCCCAACAAGTCTTTGTGTAAAGTAAATTTTCATTAGGTAAATTACTATTGCCATTAAAACAGTGAATCTGTTGATTACTCTAGTCCCCCCCCCCCCATTGTTACCTCTGCCAAGGAGGTTATGTGATCGGCAGGGCTTGTTAGTTTGTATATTAGCAACACAACCCAAAAAGTTATGGACGGATTTTGATGAAATTTTCAGGAAATATCAGAAATGGCATAAGGAAGAACTAATTAGATTTTGGGAGTGATCCAGATCAAATCAAATCAAATCAAATCAAATCAAATCAAATCTACTTTATTGTCCTACTCAGGGAAATTTGTCCTGGACTCAGGAGCTGCTCCATAGATGCCCCCACAGCCACGACGACACAACAACACATCATCAGGCACAACAATACCAGCAAACAAATAACAACATTATACAAAATTAATGCATTCTAAAAATTCATTATAATAAAAACACTATACATATTGCACCGCCTGGATCCAGAAATTTTTAAAAAGGATTGTTTCCTATAGGGAGATAGGGCTAATGGCAGAGGTCTGCGCTCTACAAGTGCATTTCTAGTTATCATTATGAACATTTCATCACTGTGGGCCTACATACACTTGTTCTAACGAAATGTCAATGTATAAACTATCCAGTATATAAATATGTATAAATCAGATACAAAAAGACTATTTGTTAATTTTCAAGAAAAAAAAAAAACTTGAAATTCTTAAGTTTAAAAGTTGTCAATTTATGATTTTGTTTTTTTTTTTCAAATATTTGACTTCAAAAGTTTTGAATGACATGAACAAAAACCTTTGAATTTTTTTTGCTTCATAATCTCAAAAATTCTTATAACAAACCACTGTTTGGTTTCTCGTACATTTTTGACTTAGTACTGTTTAAAATCTAAGTTCCTCAAGTCAAAATTCAAGATTTTTTCACATCAAGAATTTTGAGTTTTTTTTCTTGTAATTTTCAAAGTTTATAAATTGTACAAATTCTGAGTTTGTTTTCCTCCAGATAAACAACGGTGTATGTTTTTCCTCTAATTAGATCAAAAATTAACAGACGCTTTTTTTAGTCTTCTGGTACAGCCCCTTGGGGTGTCCAGGTCCAGACCACATGTTGGGAGCCACTGGATTACTCTGTGGTTAAACAGCAAGCAATATATTAAAAAATTGTCTTGTTACAGAAACAGAAATGATGCACTTTCTTTCTTTTACTAAGTTACATCTGACTTGGATGCTTCTTGAATACTTTGAAATTGTAAGTTGGAGTGGTGATGCTCTTTTAAAAGGTGATTGTTAAGTACTGTTTGGTACTCTGGTGTTTTAATTTCAGATCTGCATATGTCCTGTCGCTATTTGGTTTTTTTTTACGACACACAATGTTTAAAATAGATTGTTTACTTGCTACAGTTGTTTCAGCTTAATGAGAAAGGCCCGGATGTGTGCCTATGCCTGAGGCCTCAAAATTGGTAAAAGCGCCCCTGACAAAAATGTGCAGTTCCTTCTATCTTTAAAAAAACTGCCGTCTTAAATCTTCCTCATCCCAACATTGCTGGGTGGAAGTCGAAACAAGCCTTACATAACGTGCACAAGTTGGTGTAGTGCCGTATTAAACACTTAATGGGACAATCGCTGCACAAAAACATTGTTATGACACCATTTCGTCTCACGTTTCGCCTTGTTCCGGCAGAGCTCGTGTACAGCAACGACAGCAACGTCGTTCGCCCTTAAAAGTACTGCACGTACCGTCGTCTTCCAGTATATTCGGAGGAGGCATCTCCATTATTTTCTTCAAAACCACCGGGAATGAGCTCGTGGCCCCGCTGGCCGTTTCCAGTGTGATAACAATTGGCTCTCCCGACATTTTGCCGCTTGTTGTTGTCGTTCTCCAAGTGGCAAGCTCAGCAGTTGTCCTGTTTGCTCGATAACGTTAGCTATTCGGTCGGTTTAACCGTCGTCCAAAAACTGTTTGAAGGTATAGTATTACGAAGAAAACGCACAAAGGAGTCGAAAACGTCTTCGAGAGTCAGACCTCAGCCGGGTACCCAGTTCTTGGCCCAGTTCCTAAGAAAAATTGATATCAAGGAGGGTCTGACACTCAGAACAAACCGTTCCTCCCCGCTCTCATTTGATTGGCGGACTAATCTCAGTCATAATGAATATTCATTTAATTTCTCCACAAGGGGGCGGGGATTCTAGTCAGGAGCCAATAGAGATTTTCATCAGAAGGCCATCTGAGATCTCATTGGCTGACCGAGTTATGTATGTTCTCCCAGACAATAAAAAAAAGAAGACAGTCACGTGTAGAAAGCGTTGACACATATAGCGCTGCAGTTTGACCTAATTCGCATCTGCAGTGACCAGATTTGTCCATTCTGTTTGTTTTCTAATGCATGTCTTGACTATTTATTAAATCTTCGAGCAGCAAGTAAACGCTTTATTATTAGTTTTACACAGGCTTCATGGTATTTAGATCGGTTAATGGGGTACCATTAAGTGAATGAGTTTCAGGTTTTAGTCCTGCAGTGCAACATTTATCAGAGATATAAATGCGCTTTTCCACTTTTCGTGTAGTTTTGTTTTCTATTCAACTCTACCTAAACAAGAACACGCATCATATTTACACTTCCTCTTAAGGCGCATTACCAGCTCCGCTCACATGCAAAAACACGTGCAGTATTGGCGCTTGCACTATCAACTGGCTGCGTCCATTGAAGGCGCGCCATACGTACACGTATGCTGCTGTGCAGACATCACAAGGGCAAATAACTGCACACCAGGGTCAGAATGCAAACTTGTCACTGCATTTTAAAAAAAAAGCCCAAAGCACTGGAAAGCACTGATAAGTGGCATTTTGACGTTCACTTGTGTAATTTTCCTTTCATTGATAAAGGGTCTGTTTTTTTTCCTTTGCAGCATGAATGTTAATAACAGTATTTTAAAAAAAAAAAAAAAAAAAAAAAAAAAACCTACAAAAGTGTACAACTACTGTTTGGGTCAACTTCATGTAATACATAAATATGTGATTTAGGCTACAGATTTTTCTTTTTTAGGTTTATAGAAACATACACAGGAGAAAAAGTGTTATTTCAATTTTGTTATAAAAGAAAACTAAACTGTATGTGCCAGGGACCTTCAGAAAAACAAAACCTGCTTTGCCTTACAAACAAACTCATTTAAATAGATTTACCCTGCATGTTTAAGTACTTTCTTTTATGTGTTGATTAGTCAGTCTTTTTATAATCAGTAGGATGAGTGCATCAGCAGGAAGCCCATTTCAGTCCACCCTGAGGTGATTGTAAAGGTGAGATGGGTGTTTTTCATGCACACACAATCTGTTTTAGGCACAACACATGTTATAATAAGACAAAACCTTCAAGGTCAGAGGCTACAGAGGGCACACATTTAACGGTGACTTATCTTATCTATATTCTACACGTGACGCATTGTAGCCCTCTTCTGCACCATCCACCATAGGCTTCATATTTAAATTTGTTGGCTGGTGCAGTCATCATATAACATGATGCCTGCAGAGTTAACACGTGTGACCTTGCAAACAGGTCCTGAGAATGTCACAGCAAGAATAACAGGCTCGTGAGCACACATTGCAAGAAATTCAATCAGTCTGCAATACCATTACCATGTTTGGGAAAGGGAATAAAAGTAAATTTAATTATCTAGTTTTCAGTCATCATGACTGTGCAGTTTAAAAAAAAGACAAGATTCCCATGTTGAGATACATTCAGTACATTTATGAATGTGTGAGATTAGGACAGGTTGGAAGAGTTTGCTGCAAATTCTAGAGGACAATTTCTCCCAAAAACAGGGAAAAGGAAAAAAAGAAAGATTCATCATTCCAAACGGTGGTTATAATCAAAGCATCAAACATGCAAGTGTTTCTGCATGTGCAGCAGTTACACAATCTAAAATTATAGCCATGACTTTGTCACCTCCCCAGAAAATTCTGAACACCACCACATTAATGGTCCTTGATCAACTTATTGAATCAAAGCAGGTAATTCTGGCACATCATCAACTTTCAAGGTGCATGGACAATGAAAAAAGCTCCAACTCTGGTAATTTAGAGGACATTTTTTCCAGACTAATGTGTTTGTCTGGTGGTCATCAGGGTCACCACTGACATTAGGGTGACTCTGATCAGGGCCAAAAGCTGAATGTTATAATAAAGCTGATTTTGAAGCGTTAGTGGAACTTTTTGTCTTTTTGTCTCCAACTACATGCACACGAAACCTGCTCCACTGCGGAAGCTCAGTAACTGTGTGTCATGATGGAAACATCAGTCAGAATGATGCAACAGCTTAGCCAGAATTTTATTTTGAGAAAATTTGATTCCTTCTAAAATGACTATGCAGGACATGAGTCATGACCCTCCAGTGCTGCATCTCTGACAAATGTGAAACTAAACAGTTGTAGAATTGTGATTCCTTATAACCTGTTGTACTATCAACTAGGCTGCAGCAAGTTAGGGAGAAACAGAGACAAAAAAAAGTGATGATTAGTATGTTATAAATTTTTTGGATGGTCATGTTACAAAAACAAGAGCATAAAGACTGGTAGAGAAACAGCACACTCCCCTCTACCACTGGTACTAAACTCTGATCTGATTCATCTGAGCACGGCCAAGCAGTGCCATCTAGTGATTTAACCACGAAGTAGCAAAAGCCCCTTCAAAAACCACACAAAACAAACATTAACAGTGGCAAATGAAAGAAGGAGACAAACACAGCTCTAAATTGAGTTGAGTATCATCTGATTCAATGATCCATCTATCACCGGGACAGTACCATGTTTTTCTTTATCCACAGTTGAGGCATTATGGGCATTATGTAAACTTACAAACACCTCTCAAACTATATCAGCTCTCCTGAACTGTAAACAACTATTCCACAGTCAGGGATTATCTTTGATTTTGTTCTGATCATTATTTGCACTATTTTGTAGTAAAACAAGCCATAAAATTTCACAACATGGAAATTCAGAAAGAGTGGAGTTATGTGAGCTTAATACTCAGACTTAATGAGAGAATGCATTGCCTGCTTTTGCAGCATGACTATACAATGTATGGTTCTTTAAAGGTTGATCCTCAGAGTTCTACACAGTAAGACATATAAGGAACAATAAGTGGGTGACAGATTACATATAGGGCTTTATAATGGACTTAGTAAAAGGTAAATGGACTTGAATTAGTATAGCTCTTTTCTAGTCATCTGACCATTCAAAGCACTTTTACATGCCTTCCCATTCATACACTGATGGCAGCATTGGCCATCAGTATTAGCTAATCCAGTTCATACGCATCTATACCCATTTACGCACCACTGACAAAGCACACTGGGGTTAACTGTCTCCCCCAAGGACACATTGACATGTGACTTCAGGAGCTGAGCATGGAACCCACAACCTTCTGAGTGCAGGACAACTGACTCTACCTGAAACAGAGTCGCCCCAGAATTTAATATATTTTTGAATATATATATATATAAAGGACTGACTGTAGCACCTTTTCTTTAGCTGTATTTGGGGTGTTGTTCATAGATACATGCCTGTAATCATCAGGCAGCTTCAGTAGGCAATGACATCCCAAATCCAGACATGTTGTTAACTCCTCAGGCTCAAGTTAGGATTTCACAAATTGCCGGTAAGTCTTCAGTCTCAAAATCAACAACAATTTTCATGATGTCAGAGCCTCTCCCTAACCAGAGACCACTAAAGATAGGCTACCTGTATATGTATATGAAATTTAAAAAAAAAAAGAGGTATGACCACCCAACACTGTTTCTGTCAAAGTAACCTGTGGAAATATAAGAAAATGGCCTTTTGCCTTTGAGGAGGTTCATTAATTGAATCCACCAAGTCTTTTGGATTCCTCCCAGATCTAGGAAACAGATCCCTACAGTCCAGCAGTTGGACTAATTCCCATGAAGCTCAGCTGACAGGAATGACGCAACAAACACACAGATGTTTGCAGATATTTTTGAAAAACCTTTTTGCTATTAATACCTCGATGTTGTATGTATCTTGAATTGCAACCAAAGAAAACACATCAACCAGTTTAAATTGACCGCTACTCACCATTATCGTCAAAGTTCGGCAGAGTGAACGGATGCTCAAGCAGAGCCCTGAAAATCTCCGGGATCTCTGTAGACATTTTCCCTCCGAGCTATTTTGCACTAGAATCAACAGATAGTTTCACAGTTGATCGGAAGCTCTCGGAAAGTAATAACGGTACGGTAAAACTCAGACGAGCCCCACGCGGTTTACAAGTACCTAGCAGCTCCAATAACGTGTGTAAAACCTAAAAACGTAAAAGGTTACACTCTGCGAACTCTTCACAAGTTACTTAACAAAGCACCACCCCTCGGCTTTCCCGTAGTCAATCAGCAGGGCCCTTCCCGTCAGCCATTAACGGAAAGAACATCGATTGGTCAATGCAAGTGTCCGTCACAAGACAGACAACCAATCCGAAGCAATCTTTCAGTTACTTAATGTAAAAAAGTGGAAGCTTTAAATGCAGACAGTTATGTAATGTGGCGTATATACACCGTAAATTTACAGTATATATTTTTCAACACATGTTTCTCCTCTCGATTTTGTAACTAAAGTAAATGAAATGACCCTTTAGTGACTTTTAAACAATAAATAATAATAATAATAATAAGTTAAATATTTCAATATGGTGAAAGAGCAGATATGTACTCTATTAACTTTTAGCTAGCACAAACGTTGAGCAAATGTGGCAGTCGAGTATTAAAGAAACTTTATTTGGGGAAAAAAAAGAAAAAGCATACAAGAAGAGTTTAAAATAAAATGTGTGTACCTCCTGCGTGAGATACAGCCAAGGTGAAACCAATTACATTAGTAATGGCTCATTTTCACATGGGTGCGTCTTAAAACATACCAGAGAACCTGGCACCAGGCAGAGACACACCTGCCTGGATTACTAATTATCACGTTTGATAACGCTTGTCCATTGAGAAAGAAATAAAGGCATATTGAACAAAAATTGTTATTTGCAAGGCCTCAGACTACCTGGAGGATAGAGACGATATCTCCACGTGCACGACTGTTTTTGTAAGGCTGCTATAGACACGTGAAGAGGTCATGCACCTCCTAGTCGACTGTGACGCTGTCAAGGGTCGTTTCTATAAGTCCTTACAGACCCAGGGTCCTATGTCCTCTGGGTCTTATGTTGAATAACATTGCCATAGATTATAATGGCTGTGCTAGCAGTTAGAATAGAGAAGTACAGAGAAAAAATGTTCCAAATGCAGAAGAATTAGATTAAATCCTAACTAATGTTTGAAGTTCAGTAAATGCTTGTATGCCATTATAAAGAGCAACAGTTTCAAAGACGATGACATCAGCAGACTGTAAGCGATTACAACATATTGACCAAGAAAAGCACACACTGCATATTTGAACAAAGGACAAAAACATGAAGTTCAGCCCTTTGAAAAAAAATGTTACTTAGAGAACTTCTATGTTACTAATGTCAAAGTCAAATAATATTGCATGCATTGATAATTTGTCGTAAATGCACACATAAGAGTGGAGAGAATAAAGAATACAGTTTTATATTAAAGCATTCAAGAGCAGGATGACAATTCCACCCATTGTTAGGTTTTCAAGATAGATTTAGTACAAATACTGTAGAAAGGAAAGTTGTGTTTGGCAGATTATTTCTTTGTTGTAACAATGTTTCTTGGCAATATTTCTTATACTGCTGGAAAGGCTGTGTACTTCTCTTTAAATGATGCCACACTGATAAGGATCATGCATTTGTGGGATGAGCAGCAGAGCTGAGAATGTGGGTTGTGCTCATGAAAATTTTGCAAAATCTTCTCTGCCAGTGTCAGACAGCTTGTTTTGAGCTTCTGGTCCCCCCAGGTGCTGACCATCAGGTACCTGATGTGGGAAGGTTACGTTCAGCGATGAGCCCAGATTCTGCCTACAGCAGTAGGATTGTAGAAGGGTGGAGAAGACATGATTGCTGTACCAATGGAGCAACATCTTTTGGTGGAGGCAATATGATGGTGTGGGGCAGCATCTCTCACTGTAAAAATGAGGCAATCCCATATCTCCAGTCTGGAACCTAATGCTGTCCTCCAAGATGACAACGCTGCCCCCACTGAGCAGGGTTTATCAGAGACTACCTCCAGAATCTGGGAGTAGAGAGGATGAAATGTCAGGACAGCAGTCCCGACCTCAACCCCACTGAACACTTGTAGGATCAGCTTGGGCGTGCTGTTCGTGCCAGAGTGACCAATGAGCTGGTAATAACTTATATCAACCTGGTTTAAAAATGTTGTAGAGCAAGAAATATTTCAGTTCACATACTTCTGTTCAGCTGGAACAATATTTCTCACAGTACAGTACTATTTCAAGTCTACTGGGAACCGGTTTAATCTGGAATAATTTAAATTGTACACATCTTCAAACAATTTTGGGGGGGGGGGGGGTTTGAATTGATTTTGGCTGCTCTAAATTTTTAATTTTAAATCCCCATGTCACTCACTGCTACAGACAACAAAGAAGCAAGGAGGAAAATGTAAGAAATCAATCATGGCTTACAGTGTGAAGCTCTTTAATCAGCCATGATAGATACCCTTTATCATACCACTTATCTCATCCTTTGAAACACTGTATTGGAACAACAAATAGACCATTAGGTGCAAAAGGATTAATGACTATAGGCACATGATGATCAGCAGCATGTCATTTCATCTCTTTGGAAAGTAGCAGAAACTGTGAGAATAAATGAATGGAAAAAGCACTTTTTTCTAAAACAGTCTGTTTATTAAATGCTTTCAAGAGATTTGGTCCACTTGTGTGATCATGAACTTCCAACCAGGGAGGAGAAAAGAGAAAACAAAGTCAAGAAAATAAAACAAAACATAAAACAACAAAATGTAAAAACACAGTACAAAAAGAGGCCTTGTTTTTTCCACTTCTATCAACCCTGGTTTCTCTGTCCAAGATGATGAAAACAATTCAAATATCCAATATTTTTTATAACTGATTGAAAACCATTAAATGAAGATTTTTGTCATGGCTGTGTACATAGGTGTGTTTTGTTCCAGAGAATCATTCGGCACAAACTGGCTGTGGGGAGGTTGAGAAGGCAGGGTGTGTCACATGAATGTGTTCTGATCAGAAACTTTCTTCTAAGAACTGTGAACATTCATGAAACCACAGCAGGATGCGTGACCAAAACTGATCATACTGATAAGATTTAGACAAAGTTGTTTCGTCTGTGAGCAGAAAAAGCTGAACTTTTATGATGCTTTGAATCTAAAAACAAACAGTAAAAAAAAACATATCTCAGAAAATTTGTTTTGAATGTCTAACAGGGCTGTTTTGTAGTAATAAGTGTCCTGTAAACTTCTGGCAATTTGGACTTGATTCCTCTGCTTTTTAACCAGGAAGCATAATCATCAGCTGTAGTAGCTACGATGGGCAGGCAAATACGCACTCATGAAGTAGACACAAAAAAAGGAAACTGTTTCAAGACAAAGACTGAGTTGAGGAAATTAATATAACTGTACATGTGATTTATTATGTGCACAGCCTCCCCTTCAGTTTGTTGTGATTCTCCTGCATTTATAACACAGTTACATCATTAACACTGGCCCTTCTTTAACAGCTGAGGAGAAGCTCTCCCTTAAATGCCCTTTTTACAGCAACATGACAGAAAATGAAATAAACATAATGGAAAAACTTGTGTCCAATTGTATCACCAAGCCAATTAAAGGTTTATCAAGCCTTGGCTAGTTGAGAAGGATGCACTGATATCAATACCAATATGGGGTATCGCTGTTGATACCTGGCCCGAATACTAATAAAAACAGCAGATACTCCGCTGTATATTGTTTTACAGTATAATGTTAGCATTTTATGATTTGACTAGGTAGGCAAGTTTGAGTCATGTCTGAGGTTGAGTGATATTTTAAGATAAGGATGACAGAAATAGGGCATATTGCAAACTATACACGAAGTATCAAGAGGAGAAACAAGGAACATCTGATGAAAATAAAAGGATCTTTCAAAATACTAAGACATAATCATATCCGTACTCTGAATAGGTGACTATTGAAATGTAAGCACTTGTACTTGACTTGGTGGTATCAGTGCATCCCTAGTTCCTGACGTTATTTTTTCCTTTTGAAATAGTTTACATTTTTCTTTAACCAACATTTAATGACTGAAAAGAGCATTTGAGTTTGCAGCATTCTCCTCACACCCTGAACAAGATGGGAACATTTTACTGACCACAGCCACAGAAAAGAAACAGCTCCATTATCTCTTATCTAAATCCCCTTATAAAGGGTGTCTAAGTATTATAATAGGTATCAGGTATCATATAGTGTATATATAGTAAGCAGGATTATACAATAGGGGTATGTATCATCTTATAGGTGTAGTATATCGAATAAGGCGCTATACGGGAGTATATAGGCTACTATGTATGCTTTTGTTCCAGATCTGTCTTTGAATCAATTTAAACATCAATGCGCAGCTCTGGCAGCAAGCAGAGGGCTCTGTTTGTAGGAAAGAGACTGCAACACTACCCAAGGAGAAACAGCCAATTATCAGTTATAACTGTTTACCTTTGGCCAGAACCTAAACAGTCCTCTGCCTACAAACAGGGCTCAGCTTACATTCATATCAAGCAGGCCTACTTTACCTCAACGATCATGTAGTGATTTAAACACAAGTTACTCATCAGAAGCTGGATGTTTTCTGCCTCCAGACAGAGCTGTGCATTGCTGCATACACAGACGCATATAACTGTCAATTATTATATTCATACATGGATACATATATAAAGAGAGTTATACATTGCAATTAACATACATATATCAATAGCATATAGAGAAGAAATAGAAATAGTCAATAGATAGCAATCATTATCGTCATCATATTCATCATAATACTAGGAGTAGTAGTAATACGATCCCTCAGAGAAGCTAATACCTGGGCTGTTCCAGACAAAGGCTCAAAATCAACAATACCCCCAAAACAGAAGCAATGTGACCCGCAAACTGACTGGAGACATGGTTTTGGCTAAGTCAGTGGTTTGCTTGTTCATTTAAATTGCCATACAGGATCATGCCAGTTTTAAGAAGCTCAATAAGACAACAGCCTTAATGTCCAGACCTTTTTTTAGTTATAAAAAGTAGGGCCTGCAGACTATTCTGTAGACCAAGTATGTTTCTTCAGGTAAATTGTCTCTTCTGCTTTTTCAAACTTTTGCTGGAATTGACTGCAACTGCCTTTAGCCCAGATTGCATGTCAATATTTTTAAAATGCAGGTATTTTGGGATATTGAGTAAATGCACTGATCCAAGTTCACTACTTAAAACAGAACGAAAAGCTTCTCTCAATGTTGCTCTCATATTATTGAGTGAGAACATCTCTGTATCCTATACACTGAGATCAGCAGCTGCACTTGTAAACAATGAAACAAAAGAAAAAGCAAAGAAAAAGTGTGTCAGTCAACTCATTCAATTTACCTCTCTGCTGTAAAACAACTTCATAAACCCTGTCTGGAACAGCCCACACAGAAGGAAAAATTACAAAATAAAAGGAGTAATCCTTAAAAAAAAAAACACTATAGTCATCTAGTTCAGCGATACATGTCATATAGCAATACCTCAATAACAAGAAGTTCTTCTATGTAATCAATACAGCTTTTCAGGTTATATATTTATTAAGCTTAACCGCTAAGTTATCAATTATTATTAGTAGTATACCATTATATGTAAATATGTATAATATGCATGTATATGTATCTGAATATAGACATACCTCCATTGTGTCTCCTTCCACAGTAAAGGCTTGAATAAGATAGCGACAGGTATCCTGCCGGTGTGTTTGTGTGTGCATGTAATATGTTTATGTGTTGTCTATAGGCACGATATGGGGTATGAATCATTTTCCTGTTTCAAGCTAGCGGGTTTCCCATAATGCAGATCAATGTTAGGGGCTACCGTTAGCCAACAGGAACACTACACTCTGATGCATATGAGGAACACGGGTTCCCACTGGGAGGCTATGGGGCGTGATTGGTTTTCAATTAAATAATGACCTCAGTTCAACTAAAGAAGCGGCAGCTCACCCTTATGTTCAAATTATCTGTACTTTTATCACCTAAAACTAGAGATAAATGCATTCTTCATCATCCCTTTTAATTAGACATCTCTCAGCTTTTTACTCTCTAAATAATCATTTCCTTTGAATAGTTTCAAAATTCTTATATTTAACAACTAAACACTTGTTCATGGTCAGTGTTCTCACTGTGCTTCAGTCAAAGGGAGGTCATCATTATTTATTTATGGGCATCTGTGGTCTGATCTGATCCATTGCTGAGAGCAGCTCTAGCCCAGACTTTACATATGCTGCAGTCACTTCTCTGTCACCTTTCAACACCAACTCCAGGTTTCTTTGCGTTCCTACGACAGTGTATTGATGGTGATGAGTAGCACCTTGGTCGCTTTGGCAACAATTGCTTTAAGCCATTAGCCATGCTCAACCTAGCAACAGGTGATGCACTGAGCTTGTTTTGTCCCCCTTTTTGCATCGATGTAAGAGGGGCTGGCATTCAATTATACTTTGATTCACCTGGGCGTCAGCTGAAAGCAACAACAAGGGTTTTATGTGTTAGTTCTCCTCCAATTAAGGAGCTGATTTTCACCAGGGTTGTGTTGCATCATGGTAAATGTTCTGTTACACCAGCTCTTTCTTGGGTATGTTAATATTCTTTTCTATTGATACATTCCACAACCACAGCAATGTTTTAAATGACTAATTCCTAGTTTTAAAGGCCCATGCAGGCTTTACATTCATAGCACTCTACCAATATGGCAGACAATATAACAGGGAAGTACAACTCCCCTTAGAGAAAAAGCTCAAAATAATGAATCCCTAGAGGTTAATCTGACCCTCTCCTGTTCCCATTAAGGAAGGAGAGTACAATTTGGTTGCTCAAAGACAAGTTTCCACCTAGAACCTCTTTTTTTAAACATCACTACATAGATTCTTCAGTCTCATTAGCCATCAACAGCACTGAGCGCTCAGCAGTTTTGGCACTATAAAGTAAAATAAATTCAACTTTTCACGTACTTGTGCTGAGCTTCAAATTAACTTTGAACCATCACCAAGCAAAATACACGGGGTGCGACCAGCGCACCTAACATAGAATTGTTTCAGTGCCGCGAAACACAAAAAAGAAATCAAAGTTGCTTGGTCTAAGAGCACTAGGGAACACTAGCTGATTTGATTTTAGTCAGGGTAAAACTAGTTGTCTGTGGACTCTCTGTGGTATAATCTGCTTAGTGGGAAACTAAAGCTGCTGTGTGTAACTGCAGCCTTCTCTCTGTGTTGACTGGTGCCAGTGGTTGGTGTATTTCGTGCTGTGAGGATGTGTCTGCTATGTTTGTGTGCATATATGAGGGCGGAAGTGTGACAATCTTCTCTCACACTACTGGCTAGATGCTTGAGGGGGTCAGACTGGTAAGATGACAGACTGTTGAGTTGTAGCTGGTATAGCAGGCCCGTCTCTGTCTGGAGCTCAGCAGTGATCAGCTGCCTCTGTTCAACCACAGAGATCGTCTCCGTCTGACAACCCCCGACCTCCCTGAAATCACAAACAGATACAGATCCTCTCTCACACTTATTACCAACAATATTCTCAAGCTGTTGATACGTAAAGAAGGGTTCTGTGTGCATATTTCCTTTTGAAACTCAGTATAGCCACTCACCATGCCCTCTGTGTAATCTGCTGTTATGGTGACTTGCTTGTCCTCTGGGGGCGGGGTCACAGCTGAGCTGTCTGTACGTCTGCTCTGATTGGTGAGCTGAAGCCACAGTTCATACATCTGTTGCATATCTCTCACTGAGAAAAAGAGAGGTTACCAAAGAAAGAAAAACAGACAATGACGTCTGTGACTGTGTCTCAAGTGTAATACATAACAGGTAGGCACTTCAATCAGTGTAATTTATCACGATTGTGAAGGTGGGCAAAAGGAGATGCATGAATCACAGGGCATAATTTGTTAATTGTGCCTCTCTAATATATTCTACGTGGTTTCAATTGTTTTTAGAGGTATGATTTAACATCCCAATTGACCTTTCGCTAAGTCCCAGTTGCTTTTGCTACCCCTGTCAAGCTTTCACACCCACCATATTAAATATGGAGTTTTCCACTGTATTAGTAGGAAGTTTTCTGAAGGAAAAATAAGATTTCTAGTCAAAGACATGCCAAAAATATCAGAAGTAAACAGAAATGTCCACAAACTGCCTGTGAAAAGTCCGTTCAGAGTAGTCTAAGTAGAGTTCATGTTAGCCAGTAATTACCAACAGCAGCATAAACATAAAGCAACAGTCGTGAACCTAACTTCAGCTTTATGGTGGATAAAACTCATGCCGACTGATATTGCTGAGGCAATGTGGCTCTTTGCTCTTATTTCAACAAAGAAATGTGGCCCAGTTCTGATAAAACTGCTGCTATATCATAGCAACAAGCAAGGAAATCACTACATCAGCAGCAGCCATTGTATATACCGGCTTACTGTACAATCCCACCTGTAACTACCTCAAAATCATTCTGAAGCCCAGCAAAAATGTTTTTCCATTGTGAAAAGCTTTCAGTGCTGTTCTCTGCTCTTTATTTCATAAAGAAATGTAGCCCACTTCTGATGCCACACTGGCATCAGAAGTGGGCTACGGTAAAGCAGTGTCAGTAACGTAATGTCAAGACGGCAGGGCATAGCATGGTCCAAAAGCTCAAGAAGACAACAAAAACCCAAATTCTCCACCACAGAGATGGGCTGGCTGTCAAAAGCGAAGAATTCGACTACTTTTTCTGTTATCTTTTTTGCCTTATTGCTCTCTGGAGGATACTTGTCTTTCCTCTTTAAGTCCAGAGGTTGTTGATTTGTTGAAGCTGCCTGTTGCTCTAGTGAAGTCAACATACTCCATTGTATGTTAAGCTCGGAGACGACGGATCAAATTTGTAGTGTTAACTGCTGCTACCACCTCTTGAAACTGTTGTGTTACAGATGCTGCAAGTGGCCACCGGAATGTTTTCACTCTCACGTTTTGAGTTTTTCCACACCGCTGACATTTTGAGCACACAAATGCTAATGTTGCTACTGCTGCTTTGTTGTGTTACTGATGCGTTTTCCGTCTGTTGTAAATTGTGCTCCATTTACAACAGCTGACGTAAATGATCGGCTGGGCTGATCGGATCAAACTGCCGATCTCCAATCAATTAAAAATGCTTATATCGACTCAGATCCGATACATACGATCGGGACATCCCTGTGTTTAAACAACCTACATCCAGATAAATTAAACTGTTCATGCAGTCTTCCACTCAGTTTTATTCATATCCAGTCCTCTCCTCTTGGCTTTTTGGGTTTAGGAGAGAAAAAAATACAACACCCCACTCTAAACATTTGAGGTATCAGCTGTGAGATTTGCTTTGGCATACTTGCTTCTGCTTAAAGATGGGAAGGCCTCCCATGCATGGTTACGGTTGCTAACGGAGGATTAGACTATGACTGGTTAAGGGACAGGCTAAGCGAAGGGTCAATTGAAAAAGATGGAGAAAACATAATAAATCAGATCTAAATGTGTGAAACAGACCATGTAGTAGCTCTTTCTGAATTCTCTTTAACATCTAAAATCTCTAAATTAATGGATAACAAAACTTTGAGGTTCAGGATGGATCCAGGAGCTTACAACTGTTGTTCTTCATGTATGTCCAGACATCCCTCTCTTCCAGACTGTGGGCAAATGAGCAGTTCCCAATATAGTGGCATTTCTTCTGCTTCATCACATGCACACACATCTGTATACAACACAGTGAAAGCAAAGGTCAAAAAGAGATAAAAATAACACTGAAAGACACTTAATGTTCTATCTAAATCCTCTTACTTGACTATAACAGGTTATTTATGTCAATTACAGTCAACCATTAACTGTAAGGGACATGTTGCAATTTTAATGTTTTCTGATAAGACATTGATTGTTTAAGCTCTTCTAATCAGTAAAAGTGGTAATCCTACAATCTTGAGTACTGTTAGTTAACACTGCTTACAGTATCAACATGAAAACACTGTCAAAGGCACATTTGAAGCTACCCAACACCAAGAAGGAAGGGAAGGAAATTTACAACAACACCTGTCCCCCAGGGCAAAAACTGAGTCAGCTGTACTGAACATGTGAGAGGGTCAGAGAGGAGAAGAGGAGTGTAAGGGAAGAACTCACGTCATATTGCTGTGGATATGTACGAGAGAAAGGCAGAGGCCGAACAACTACCCATTTCTTCTTCTCAAAGGATTTCACCAGAAGGACCCGCCGCTCTTTTGTCCAGCTAGGGAGAGAAAACGAAACGAGGAAGAAAAAAAAAATGGCAGCACTTAAAAGGAAGCCACTATTAAACAATTATAAACAACTGTGTACTCGCCAGTGTAATTACAAAAGAAGATTATCATACACCCAAAACACACCCAAATTTCAGTGGCCTACAAGTTGAATTACTATCTTTTGCACAATTTGTTTAAAAAAAGTAATGAAGAATTTGTAAGAAAAACTCTAGAGAAGCTGTCCTGAGTTAGAAACGTCAGACAGTAGTCTCTAATCTTTATGTTGTCTATTGCACTTGTCACAGTTTAAGTAACTGAGGAGCATTGATTTTATGACAGGAGCATTTCCATATCCACTTTGGTAGGTGGGTCCCTATAGACTTTCTTCCTGCTGACCTTAAAATGGTTGTTTGTGAATGAGGTGAAAAAAACAGACCAACTTTACAGCTGTGTATATTTCATACATACTCCATGTTATACTTCTGGCATAAATGCAACCCACTCTGACTTCTGCTGTGATAAGTGTAAGGGCCTGTGTTCACAGCTGCCGCTTTTTCGCTGACAGTGCTTATTTTCTATTCAAAACCAATGTAGTCCAGCATTCTTAGCAGAAAAAACACACTCAACGTCAGCTGTTCTTGTCAGCGCACTTAATGCCCTCTCAGCTGAAAACTGTTCAACTTTAGGAATGGCAGGTTTACGCCGGTTATTGGCTCTAAATGTCGGTTTTGATCATTTTTCAATTAATCGCCCAGAACTACTATATACACATGTGTTTTGAAAGTCTATATTGAGTCAGACTAACACAATAAAACAACTTTTTCCTCATTGCATGTAAACAAACTGACTGTGATGAAATGGAGAAGGCTGACAAGATGCCCTTCATTGTCAGCCTGTTTGTTGGCATTGCCACTAATTTTACATTCATTTCACTGAGCGCTTTAGGACCATTGTCCACAGCCACGTTTTTGCACTGGCAGAGACCACAACCTTAGTCTCAGTGCATTTCTCACCAACATTTATTGTTGCTAGTAGTAGTAGTAATTCACCTGTTTCAGCCCGATACGATATCGATATCAATATTTTGGACAGCGATACAACATTTTCTGATATCACAAAATCTGCCACGATACGATTCGATATGAGGCCTAGGATCGATATCAGTCGATTTTATGCAAAAATTTCGGTTAAAAAATTTTAAAAAGCATTTCTGCAATTAAATAATAGACAGGTCATTGTATTTAATAAAAGTATCTCTTTAACTAAAACAACAAAGACCTGATTACCTTTAAATTAGGAACACAACTTTGAACATTTATGTTAAACATGATGATTTAAAACAGCAAACACTTTCAATGCCAAACGTTTTTGTTTCCTCAAATCCTCAGATCACTCTAAAGCACCAATATGGACTTTTTTGCAACCTTTTATAATAATGATCAAAATGTTTGGCCTGTGTTTCCATTTTAGAATTTTTTCTTAAACTTAATTACACACGTGGACTGCTCTTTATCAGCCCTTCATACTTTACACATGGGCCTTGAATGTGGCAGATAGTTTATTTTTGTAGTTTATTCATCTTATGAGATTTAATTAAGGTTAAATATGGGGCATATGATGTTATAGTGATGCATTTTTCTTATTTTTTATTTATTGCTACCTTGATTATAATAAATGCAGAGTTTAGACTAGAGCAGAATTCTATTATAAAAGACGCTCTTGTGACGAGCAGCCTCATAACAAGAGTGAGGGGGTGGGGGGTGTGAAGAGAGCAGCTGTCCTGCTTGAACCACGTTAAGTTTGGACTGCTTATATTTTCATCATAAATCTGATGTGAGACTGAAAAATAAAATCAGTGTATCAAAGGAAACATGCAGCAGTGGACTTTTCCCTCTCTGTGTAACTACAGTCTGCTGCAGACAGCAATCGTGCTACCTCAGCCATAACAAGTGGAGTGTTTTTAATCTGTGAATGATCTCATATGGTGGTTTTATATGGAAAAAGATGTAGACGTAGTGGACAAACTAAGGGGGGAGACCTGTCCAGTTCAGCATTTCCTCAACTAGTGCTGACAAAGATGGATCACAAAGCCAATGGAGGAGAAATGACAATGACGAGCACAGCCCTGTTCCAACAGTTGAACTGAGACCGCTGTGACAATGAAACAGTTAATAGCAAGGGGATTTATGAGTTAATCATAAAAGGTTGATTAAGCTGAACACTGAAAATGTTAGACTGCATTGGTTTTGCATTGAAAATGAGCACTTCCTAATAAAAATATCATTTATGAATTTCACATGAATACTGTTGGCAGCAATGCATGTACCAGAGCTTGCCAATACTTTTGTAATAACAGATGAACTGTCACCAACTCAGTACTGGTCTTTAATACTAGTCCCTGTTCATGTAAAACACATGGAAAACAGTGTGAGTGCATTTATGAGACAGGCCTCACCTGTGACGTGCTTTGGCTGTGCAGTACTTCAGGTTCTTGTCGGGTTCGTTTACCTGTCCTTCTCGCCAACACTGACCACACACAAATTTCATTTTAAGGTTGAGTGGTCGCCCTCTTCCAGCCACTGCTCCCAACCCCCCCACCCCCATGCCACCCATTGGGCTCACACCACCTCCACCAAGGCCATCTCCCCCAACTCCTCCACCTACGCCACCACCTCCCATTCCACCCACTCCTCCTGGAGGTAAGCTGCTGCTTGGATGGGGGGTGTGGATGGGCTGAAACACAGGGAAAGAAGAATGAAGAATTAGATTTTTCCTTTAGCCCCTTTGGATCAACTTACTATGTCTTAAGCTTGTTACTGGTAGCTATGTACAATCTCAAAAATACAAGTGGTTGAGGTGGCTGCATCAGCAGATACATGGGGCAGTCTACACTCTTCCAAGGATTAGTACCTAGCTGTAAGTCTCTGACCCTATCCTGTCTCACCTTCTGCTGTTTCTGTGCATTCTGCTCCAGCCTCTGCCAGTGTCTCTTGGACTCCTGCACCATCTCTTCATGTGTGATACCTGAGGGAAGTACCAGGGAGCAGCTAAGTACAAAAGTCCTCAATCACTGAAAACTTACTTTATATTGTCATATCAGCTGTGGCTGCTGATGACTGGATTACATCTTTTTCCCGTTAAATGGTGTAAGATGTACTCACCGGTATCCTGCTGCAGGACCCAGCATTTTAGCTCTATGACAGAGTGAGCAAAGGAGCAGCTGTCTTCACGCTGGCAGCCATAGCGAACCTCATGGCGACACACATCAAACTGACAGAGAGGGTGCAGGGGACGCACCTTACTGTAGCGCACATTGGCTGACCTCACCACGTGCACCAGGCACCTGAACCAGATAGAGGTGATTATTCACACTGTTTGACGCATTAATTCCATCTGTGTTTCATCAAAATATAAACAAACCAAACTTAGCTTGATGTAAAATGTCTGCTGTATAATTAAGAAAAATTTAACTCACTTGTTGTCGTCGAACGGGTGTCGAGCTGTGAGGTTTGAGCACACTGCTAAGTTTTCTTTGCTGCGTTTGCTAATGATGCGGGGCTTACTGTCAAAACATTCCTGTTGAAAGAGTAAAGTGATGGAGATAAATCATTTTTATAAAGGTACAAAAAGACCAAAAAGATATCAAATCATATGTTCTGACCTCACAGAGGAACATGAACATGCCCATATGGAGTTGCAGTAGCCTGGTGACGCTGAGCGCTCGTCTCTCTGTGCTACCCAGAGGATCAAACAGCAGCTCTCTGCTCAACGCGCCCTTCCTCTCCTGAGTCCAAACATCAATCTCTTCCTGGCAGTAAGCAAATGTACAGTTCTCCCCATACTGGCACTCCTGGCGCTCTTGTACCTCTGCAGTACACAGAAAGAGATCATATTTAAAGAAACATAAACACACCTTTCACCCTATTTCTATCACGTGGCTGATGGGTATATTTCTCACACTGATTTTCCAAACTTTAACAGTAGTAAGGATGTAACAGTTCACAGACGTCACAGTTCGGTTTGTACCTTGGTTCAATATGGGTTCCGTTCATCAATAAAAAGGAGCACGAAGTCCCAGATTTATAATTCCAGGTTTCCCTAATTTATAATTACTATTTTTTAGACTTACATTAGTGCAGCTTATAGTGCGTTGGAAAAATCTGCAACAGTTAGTACAACCTGTGACACATTAAACATGAGGTAGAAAAAGAGAAAAAAAAAATTTGCACACAGAAATGAATGGCCTCATATCTCCTGATTTGAAGTAATAAAATAAAATACATCATACAATTCCAATTTAAACTGATGAATTTACTGATGAATTTACTGCTATTAACCTTGCAAAGCAGATGAATAAGCCCGTTTCTCTGTTTCGCACTGGCGAATCCATCTTGCAAAGCTCCCATCTGAATGGTCTGGGCCCGGTTAGAAAGTGAAAGGACCAGTGAGCATCAAGGGGCAGTACTTTCAAGCACAGCAGATTCGTGACGTAAGCAAACAGCAACAAGAGGCCGGTGCAATGAAGGCAAAAGGCATTAGCGTGGATGCTGCTAAAGCGCTAGTTTCATCAGAACTTGACGACATTTCTTTGTTAAAAGCAGAACAGAGAACAGCATTGAGTTGTTTTCTTTTCAAAAACAACAAAAGTCATGTAGTGACATGTCTACAGTCGCCATGGTTTGCGTTATGCAGTTCTCTATGGAGTTTACTTCTTCGGTAGGGGCACAGCTCGGTAGCGGCTGCATCACATGTTTTGTTCCTCTGATTGGCACGTAAAGATGTGACAGACAGAACGTTCATCCAATCACCCTTTGAGTGTTTTTCAAAGGCTCTGTCCTTTCCCAGACGCTGTCTATGAGTGGTTTAGATGGATGTGTGAAACAAATCCATCTGGTGTGCCAGGTTAGGGTGCCATGACACCATTGTTAGTAAATAGCCAGTGCAGTGGTTACCTGTGCAAAATCCAGACTGATGTTCATCAGTAAAGAACTACAGAGTCACTCATGTAAACACAGGACGGGACGTTGCAACAGAGCTGGAGCAGAGCGCTTGAATAAAAGCATGTAGTCTGTGTTCTCTACTGTGTGTTTACTGTGTTCGCAGTCTTAAAAAAATGAATTAGTTAAGGTAATGTCTTCAACTAGCTCTGTCTCACATGAGAAGGCTTTTAAAATTAGTACAGGTCTCACTACTCTGCAGTTCTATCTATATATTTATATGGCAACAAACTTCTCTACTGTGCATGTTTTGCCAGCTTCTTCGTTGGTTGATTAATGGTGGTTATTAAACACAGACCTTACTGGCACCTAGATCAGCAGTAAACACTGTCACATTTGCTTTCTTTTTTACCTGTTTTAAATGAACGTATTTGTCAACGAATACAAATACTGTTACACCCCTAATATGCAGTATAAATATTGTGATCATTAATTAGAAATTAAGTAGAGCAATTGTACCTTTACAGAGTACAAATGCCCCCAGGAAGTTGTTTCGTGCTGGTCTTGGCCTGATTCTCTTCCAAGTGGGGTCATCTGTACTTTTTATACGGCATAGCAGCACATCCCTCTTACAGCGGTGTGCAGCTTCTGGTTGATACTTGTAGTCCATCACTCGTGGACCTGTGCACAAGTAGAGGAAAGAGGAGGTTAAATTACTCTGTTCAGTGAGAAATGACTATTATTTCATCAGGACTTTTGTAAGATGATATATATGTATCCCGTAACTCCATTTGGAAAGTGATGACAGCTGTTGAAAATATTTGATGACTCAACAATCATAGAGAAACTAAAGATATTTCATATATATTAGTTCAACTCCCACTGGGAATGTGTTACATGGAGAGTCAAAGTTGAAAGACAAACCTATTCTGCTGTAACAGGCGTGACAGGCTTGCCTAAACTCATGTGTGGCTGCCAAGGGGTTTCTGGAGAGCAGAGACAGGTTTGTTCCCGCTGGACCGTTCTGAAGAAGAGAGGAGAGAAAGGGAGGTGTGAATCAGTGCATGAAAGCTACTCATTGGCATAAAATCCCATTCTAAAATCAGTTTTCCTGCAACAGATTATCCAAAAATTACTGAAAATTTAGACATTTAAGCAAATCTGTGTGTGAATATCACTCACTGCATGTGCAGAACTGTGATTGCGCATTCCAGGGATGAAGCTGTGACAGACTCGTCCCCCTGCAAAACAAAACACAAGGACACTGATGTCAGACACCATACTGTAATGGTGCTGACTCACACTGTCTGCTGCTGACAGTGCAGGTAAAAGCTAACCCTCGCTGAACCCATCATTTATTTATTTGATCCCCATTAGGGCACCACCAAGGAAGCAATTACCCCTCTGGAGCCAAGTCTTTGCACTCTGCAAAAGGATAAAATGTCAGAACTAATTCTGATCTTGTTTGTACTTATATCACAATTCAGTTACTTGTTTTAAATTATGCTTTCTTATTCCTTTTACACACTTTTATACGGAATGAGCCTGGGTGGGATGGCCATCCCATCAGCGTCATTCTGTGGGAAACACTAATATGGTATGAGTGATCAAACTTGGATCAATTCTGTTGGTTGAGGTTTAAAAATAATCAACATGCCAGAACAACTGTGCATAGTGTTTTTTTCAAATCGTCATGCTTCCCAATACAAGATAAATTATTTTCTCACCAGGGAGAGTGTACTCAGACAGTGAGTCCAACCCGCCAGCAGCGACTCCTGCCTTCCCTTCACCATCTGTGGGGAAGCCTCCCAGTGCGTCCTGCGCCTGGGTGGAGCCCTGGTCCCGCTGGGCCAGAGGCAAATAAGTCTCTAGAGGGGGCATTTCACTGATAGAGGAGCTGAAGAAGGCTGAAGGTAGCTGAGGTGATGGGGCTGGAAGGCTCGGGGAATACGGAGGCCGGAGACCCACCGCTGTGTTGGGGAGATTGGTTGGGATAGCACCCTGGACTGGACTCTGGATCAAGAGACAGACAGATTTCAGTGTTACTTTGCGTAATTTAAGGATACTGCACAGCTAATCTAACCGCAGTCACATTTGCGATCTCAGGCTGTGTGATGACATAATCCCATAAAAGGCTGCAATTACTTTATATTTAGTAACATAAAGTTTTGAAAATGCCTACAGAAAGGCCTTTAAGTTTATGATGGTGCCACTATTAAATTTTATAGAAACACCTTTATTTTCAAAAATGGAAAAAACTTTCATTTTTTGTAAAATATTAAGTAGTATCTGTTTGTTTTGAGTTGAAAAAAAAATTACAAACTTCAAAACTGTAGTTATTCCCTGCACTGTCCTTGACAACGAAGCATGCTGACTCACGAAACCATTTATGTATCACATCAGAATTGCAAATCACAATATTTTTTAAGTATAATCGTGCAGCACAAGTTTTTAAGTCTTCCAAGAGAAGTCACACCAATTCAAAACACATGTGCCTTATCTTGCAATTTTGATTCAACTGAATCTAAAATTTCGATTAAATCTGATTTTAATTGAATTAATCTTAATCTAATAAAACTAAATGAATAAACAAAATGAGCAGCCTACGTGCAGAAAAACATGAAAATGCAGAGTAAATGCGGCCAACTCTCTGTCCTTCACTTACTTCACTGACTTTCTTTGGGATGCACTCCAGCAGGCTGTCCAGCTCATCCTTGAGGCTGCTGCTGCATTCCTCCATCTGATCAGACACAGGGACGGAGTATGGCATGGGAGGCAGGGTCTGGCTGCTGGGGCTCTCAGACAGGTCAGTGCAGGGGGACACAATGGGTGTCGCCGGCTCATCGCTGACTGGGATGGGTGTGGCTAAAGGAGCAGGGATGCACTGTGGACTAGACAGGTCACCTGAAATTGAACACATTATGAAAGTTATTAATACACAAAACAGGAGTGGGCAAAGGTAGATGGCATGCAGATGTGTTGAAGGTCATACTTGGTCCAATGTCATTCAGAGATTCCAGCCCATTCGAGGACATCTTAAGAGAAAATTAAAGACAAAATTAATCTCTCATTCTGTCAAATTATGTTGCTCTACTCTGTGACCGAAGCACCCACCTCTCCTGTGGGAGGGGAGCTCTCCCCGTGACTCTCCCCTTCAGTGGCTGTGGATTCTGTTTGGGAGCTGACGTAAGCTTTTCGACCTTTAAGGCCCAGTTTAGTGGCCAGATCCTGGGCGAGTTCGCTCACCTGTCTGTCCTAAAAGATCAATCAGAAGACCACAAGGTCAAATTTGCCAAGGATAATTTTCATTCACTTTTGAGAAATACAAAGTGGTAAAAAAGAATCACATCCTTGTATAATAATTTGATACACATAAATTCCATCGCAATAACTTAAAGCCTTACCATTGCCCCCACCCAAGACCCTGGGTAAAGATTCAACATGGAACCAAATTAAACATTGACACAGCATAGATAAACCTGCTTTTAACCTTTTTTTACCATCTGCATACTCAACTTCTTTTGCTCACATACTTGACCATGGGATTTTTCTTAATCGAGGATTGTCTCTTAGGGACAGCGTAAGATGTCTATAGGCCAAATGTGCAGAAAGTAAACAACAGACATGGTGACACTTTATGATGTTGCTTTTATGTTATTTCTTAGATCATGGCAGAAAAAGAATGTAAGGTGGACATAAGATACTGTTGGCATTGCCCACACTGTTACTGATTAACCTAACTTTTCTGCTAACCGCTAATTAGCCTGGTGCCATGTGTAAATTGATCTTTCCTTGTTAGGTCTACCATGTTAGCTGCGGAGCATGCGTGACCCATATACAACTCCTCGACCTTCTGGTGTTGAACCCCGAAAAAATCCAGTATTTTTGCTTTCAGCCTGGCTGGCAGTAGATATACGATATCCATTGAAGCGTGAGTTCCACCTATGACTTGATTTGCAGGCGTGCGCGCGCCGCATCATCGTGTCCACTGCCATCTGCTGGCCGTTTTGTGAACTGGACCATGGGGACGTACGGCAGAGTAGGAAGAGGATTAAGAGAAAGTGAAAGTCATAACTAAAACAGTGGCTCTAAGATGAACGAGAAATAATCTCATTGTTGTTAAATCCAAAGTATAGTTTCACACAGCAGTGACATGTTGAATTTAATATTGAAACTATATTTCAACTTCATTCTAGAAATTCCAACTTTATTCACAACATTTCAACTTTTCCCTTATCATTTTGATTTTAATCTCTAAGTGCAAAGCATTATTTTTTCCTCCGCCTCTGGCCCTAATCCTCTTCCGTGCTTCCACTGCTGTTCCATCACTGCTGAAGAATAGAGTTTTCTCCAGAGCCTCTAGTTTAAAACACGCTTACAAACTGTTAATTATTACTGACACAAAACACTTCTCAGACAACAATTCATAATACCCCACAACATCAGTAAAATGTTGAGGTTTACATGTAACAAAGGATACAGATTCACTGCTCGATATAAACATATGGAACACTTTAGATAAATGTAAATCTAAACTAAAGTTGTGGTCTCAAAGAGATACTTTCATTATAGTTTTCAAACAAAAATGGAAGGCACCTCAAAGTTCCCAATGAAAGCAATGCAACCCCTTTCTAATTTTATATTGAAAAGGAAAAATCATTACCTCAGGTAAAGAGTTCTGGAGAAGGAGTTTGAGGAGCGAGAGCTAAAAGCTATGCTGAATAAATTGATGGTAGTATAAAAATAAACTGGTTACAGTCTTTTTGGAAAAAAAAAAAGGAAAATAGCTTTTGGTTTCAAATTCCAATTCATTTATTTAGGAAATTGGAGCCATCTGTCTTATTCTCAAATTGACAACAACCTCACCTAATTAACCATCAAACATAAAATGTCTTTGGGTCTTTATATCAAGACACTCATAAATAAATATTTCCTTTAATGGGCAGTTACTCTGTGTTTATTATATCATGAAGAGAATTCAAGTCAGGGTAAGTAAGTTAGGGATGCACAATATTATCTGCATGATATCATTATATGCAGATACGACAACTTCTGCAGATATTTACAACCAGTACGTTGGCTATAGTATAAGAAAATATGTCTGTGGTCTTTTAAGCCAGACCATCAGACCTACGTCAGCTGAAGTCTTTATTTATAATCCTTCTTTACACCCAAAAGTGTTTTGAGGACTGAAATATATGAATTGTTCATTCTAAAAATTTAAATTGTGAATTTTACATACTGAGGTTTTAGGTCCGAGCTATATCTAATTATCAGTATCTATTGTTATTATCTAAGATTATTTTTTAAATATCTGCAAAAATCCAGTATCATGCATCCCTAGTTCAGGTGTCTGTGATCACAAATACACTGAGACCAAACACTGTTTCAGGGAATACTTTATCTGAATTAATACAGTTCATATTTATGAGACACAACTAGCTGGCACCTTCAACACAAACTAACGTTGCTTCATGTGATGCTACAGAGGAGAGGGACACAACTCATGGACATAACTTAAGAGAACTGAGATGCAGCCAATGACATGTTGTACAGCTGTTGATAATCTGCCTCTTGATCCTTCTTTCTTCAAAACTTTCTGCCATTCTTGTCCATTGTGCCAGCCATCATGTCTATGAATATAAGTAACTAAAAGCAAATACAACACCAGCCTTAAGGCAGAGAAAGTAATTTGTATTAACATTTCTACATACGTGAGGTGCTGTGAGAAGACATTTGGTTCCACATTCGTAGGCCTCTCTGAATCGTCCCAGCTCCCTCAGACAGATTGCTTTGCGATACAAAGCTCTACGGCAGCCTTCTGACACACACAGTGCGCTGTCACAGTCCTGCACACCACGCTCATACTCCCTCTGAATGGGGATAAAAACAAGGATTCATTTCACTTTAAGCAACAACATCTGAGATACTGCAAAAAACAGTTAAATAGTATTTCAACAGTTAAGTCCTTGAAAAAGAGACTAATACAGCAGACTTCTAATAATGTAGCAAAGTGGTCTAGTGAAGTAATTACATGTTTACTTCATGTTTGAAATTTTCAAAAAGCTGCTCAGATAGGTAACAAATGATTTAATCTTTTAGAGTCAAACAAACAATTCCTACTTTTGTATCATTGTTCAAAAATCATCTGTGAGTGCCATGTCCCTTTACCCCCCTCTCCCTCACCGTCTGATAGAAGGCTGCAGCCCTATTGACATAGAGGCTCTCCAGCAGCTCAGTGGGGATGACAAGGGCCTCAGCCTGAGCATAGCGGGCTACACTTATCCCCTCCCCGTACTGCTGGCTTGCCTGACGCCAGTCCCCATCTCGAAAACAAGAATTCCCCTCATCCAGCAAGTTACATACTAACTGGGTCAGAAATGCCTGTAGAGAATGTGTGGAAAAAGGTTAAAAAGAGATTCAATAGTGAAGGTATTTGAGAGGGGGGAGAGAGGGTAACATAAACAAATAATGGAAAAGTAATAAGAGATGGACCCAAACACACAGAAGGAAGAGTGAAGGGCAGGATGAGAGAGAGGTAAAATATTTGTAAAAAAGTTAAACAAAATGAACAAAACCAAACTTAGTTTCAGCAGATTAAAGTTTAAGTTCTTGGAATGGTCATGATGAAACTTGGTAAATATTGAAGTAGCATAAGGGTTCAGAGCAAACCTCATAACTCTCAGGCTCTGGAAAAGGCAATGATGACCTGTAAACAGAGAATAAGAAGGATCAAATTAATTCCACTATACATAAAGAGGCATTAGGGTTGTGTTGGGACTTGTTAGTTCTTTACTTACTGGATGAAACTCATTGCTTTCTGAATTTCCTCTCTTCGTTTCAGTCGGTCTGGGTCCATAGTCTGAGGGTAAGGACAAGGTTTACTCGCACCAGTTTAAAAGTCCACTTGTAGTCGTATTAAAAAACCTGACAGCTACAGTCAACGTATCTACCTATGACATAAGAATCCCGATGGCTATGCCCATGTCAACCCTTTATTTAAATCGTTTCTAAAACATCCGAACTTACAGTCGCCCTGTACAAGCCCGGGCCTGCCACTAACACATGCTATGCGATCATCGGACTTGCGTAAACAAACAGCTGGGACGGCTAGCGGTGACGCCTGCAAATAGTTGGAGTTAGCAAAGTTATGTTCACATTTTTGTTATCTGAGTAAGACACTGAGAAATATTTGATAATATAAAATCAGTATGTGATGAAAGGGTCATCTGAGTGTTTAAATGTCTCCAGTAACACTGCTAAGAAAAAACAACCCCATATAGTGGTAGCGCTTTCTTCACAAGCTTCTGTCTGGTCGATTCCCAAAAATCACACACTGTCTGGGATTCATATGTGTTATAAACTGCAGTTTGCCACTAATGGCGTCAGTGTAGGTAACGGTAAAACAACCCGAGTTTACCTGCCGATGGTTGAGATTAGCCAGCTAATGCTACTTGCCCCTTCAGCCTAAATGCTAATCACTAGAACTTCCCCAGATTGATGTAAACGAATAAGAAAGCAAAGTTTACCTGCATAACGTTAACTTCTCTACAATGTTAATAAACTGTATTATTTATTGTACAGTTTCCAAATAATGTCTGTTTGGTTGACATTTGGTTTCGCCGTGCATAGCCCCAGCTGGCTACCAGGCTAGTTCGCTAGCGTTTCCTTCCTTTACTAAGCTAACAGCCAAACCCTCCACTTCACGCGACAACTCACCGACAGTTAAGTTGGGCGGTTTTCAGATCAGAGATAGCTTCGCAAAACGTGGTGAAAAGGGTAGTAAAACTTAACCAGCCAAATATTAGTGCATATCCAGGCGCATATTTGAAAGTTTAGTGTCCCTGTCATTGGTGTTTGGACGGAGCACGAGTTTCTCTGCGCTACGACTGCTGCTAGATACACAGAGTGGCTAACGTTAGCTAGCTAACGGTTAGCTACTGATACCAGGGCAGTATCGCAACAAGTTTCAAGAACAGGGGCCACAAGAGGGCGACAAAACCGTTGTCACTGTTTTTATAGGACTCAACCATGGACAGTGGAAATAATAAATACGAAGAAACCACTAAACTAATACATTTCATAACTAATAAAAAAAATGCTCGACCTTATGCGCTTAGAAAAATTGCGTATATTCATCCTAGCTGAAGACATTAATGTTTTGTTGTAGCACCGCCCCACTCCCTACAATTAAAGTCCTCCCTTCAAAAATAATTCTAGTCTCCGGTCAGGCCCGCCCAAAGATTTGGCTCGACCCCTGATCAACCCAGTGAATGGGTCCTCCTCATTTCAGATTTATTAATATCAACGTGTGCTGGATCAGTACATAGGCTGTAGAAAGGATCAGTAGCATTGGTGCTAGCGTCCTAGCTAACATTTAGCTCATGTTGATGCTGAAACGTGTGTAATGCTATCATTGGGACCTGAGTGCAACTTTTTAACCCCTTTTCATCACTGTTTCTGCCCATTTTACCACAATTGATCAATTTTTGCCTCTTTTAACCAAGTTTTGCCACTTGTTGCCTTTTTTTGCACCTTTTAACATATTTGATTTTTTGTTGAACTTCTTTTCACTACTTTAGCCACACGTTTTTGCAAATGTTTCACAATTTCCCCCCCAGACCCTATTTTGCCTTAATCCTTTTTGCTACTCTTTAACAACTTTTCATCACTTTTTCTGCCTTTCATGCAAAATTTGTATTCTATTTTATTTTAGCATCCAGATGTATGTGCTCATTATGGCTTAGCTATGAAGTCTGGCATTACTTTCTGGAATCGTTTTGCCAATGTGCCCATCCGCATTGTTAACATTACCAAAAAAAGTCATCCTGGTTTAAGAAAATGTCCTTACGGTTTGAAAAAGCCTATATTATTCTACAGAAAAAACATTTGTTTTTGTTGTTTTGATTAGAGTGTTTATTATTCAGGTTAAATATTAAATATGGTTATCACAGTCTTACTTTACAAAGGAACATGAATTAGTAGACCTCCATGGGCCCCCTTGGCTGGGCAACAGAAAGCTCTCCTCCTTATTGGCGGTCTTGGCTACTCTGAGGAAACAAGAATATTTCAAACTTAAAAACATGATTATTAATACTTTTTAACAATGCATCGATGGGTAAGAAGTTTGTTAATTTGGTCTTTCTTCGGTACATTTTGAATACAGTACTTTTACTCCTACTTTAGTTTAACCAGAGTAACTGTACTTTTACTTGAGTGCAATAGTCTTTGTACATTTTCCACTTCTGTTGAGTACACAGTAGAGTGAGAGAATGACTTCACATCACATCACAAAAAAAGCTGTTGGATACAGCAAAAACTGGAGTTGTCTCAGGGTTAAACGTTTCAGTGTTGATTTAAACTCCATTTTGAATCAAAAGTTCTTCAGTTGGAATTATTTCAGTGTCGCTCCACAGTGCCGCTTACTAGTGTAAGTTCAATTCATTGAAGAATCAATTGATCTGAGCTTGTCCCACAGCAGTTTCAAACCTTGGGACTGTATTGGAGGAGTACTCCATCCATAACTGGAGTAGTACTTTTACTTTTTATTTTAAAAAAATGTTACCCAGGGTTACTGTACTACTTAAGTACAACAGTGGCACTCTTTTTCCACCTCTGCCTGAGGTTCAACATTATCCTTGTGAACCCGGAGGTCCCCCAATTGGAGAACTAATCATGAAAGAATATAATGATGGTACACATCAAATTAAACAGCAGAACCTGGGCTACAAGACTATATAATCCTCTTTTTCATGCCCCAAACACAACTCAAATAACAACTAAATGAATTCCAACATATCAAACTCTGTACTCATATGTTATGGTCTGATAAAGGTTAAGAGCTGCAGCTGCATCATTTTCAAAGGGATATTCATCCTGAAAATGCTTTTTTTAGGCGAACCTAAATTTTTTAAATTTTAGCTATGTGCCATCTTCATTTACTATTCACCAGTATCACATATACGCATATTAACACACCTTGACAAATCTCACAAGTGTTCCCTTTACTTTGACACCAAAATTATTCAAATAGACCATGTGGTTGCAGAGATATACCCATTTTATTATGGGTATGCAATTTTCAAGCAGAGACCCAAAAATAAACTCAGGGTTCAAAAGGTTATTTCATCCCTTTAGATTTCTGTTTCGAATTTCAGTGTTAAACGAACTTCAGCCAAAAATCTAGGGTTTAGTTACCCTTAGTCAAAATAATTTTCAGATTTAACAAGAGAGCGTAGGTAATTATATTTTTTCCTTTTGTTTTTCTAAATACATAGTAACCTATAACCTTCGTATAAAATATTCACTGAGCTCAAATTAAAGTTGGAACTGATTTACTGAAACCGGGAATTATAACCCTGAAATATAAAAAAGTAAACCTGAATTATTACAAAATCCGTTCATAGAAATTAGATTTATATCTTTCAAGTGAAAATACTTTTATATTTAAAGCCAATATCTGCAGAAAAAAAAGAAAACAAAAAAAAATAAAAAATAAAAATAAAGTGTTGTAGGACAATGACAGTCGTATTTGTTTTTACATTATGAGGTATCTTGTCACCGCCAGATTTAAACAAAACACATAAATACATTTCATCCGTTAATCCACTAATAAATCAGTTCCTCAAAAAATGACGGAACTCTGAAGTCAACCCCTGCAAGAGCAGCTTTGTCGGGGTATCAACAGCAGGTGGCGGTAATACACCTGTAGTTCAATTTTGACCGACATAAGCAAAATCAACGAGAAAGAAACCTGGCGGCATGACGTCACACAGTTTGGCAACCGGCGCGCTGCGCGGAAGAGCGGCGTGTGCTCGTATTCATTTCTCTGGAAATACTTTTTGTGGTAAGGTTCAACGCTTCAGTGAGAGATATATTGATGATAAGAAAACGAGAAGACTCGAAAATACTCTGTTCAAAGTCCATATTCAGAGTTACATTAATTTTAGATAACTTTTGGCTGTCAACGTTCATTATGTTGCGCACCTCTACTAGCTAGCACCTGTGAAGCTAAATAGCTACCTTGATTGTTGTTGATAGTGCGGTTGATGTATGAAAACAAACCGTCTGATACACGTAACCGGCAGTTGAATATCATTATATCTCTTTAAGAGTAGTATTACTGCCAACGTGCAGGTTAATGTTGGGAAACGTATTAAAACGTCATTTTCTCTGATGTCTGTCTTCTGGATGTTTCTATAGAGTCACTATGGCCTCAGATGACATTGCGCAGTTGGCTGATGCTCTCTCTAAGACCCACGTCAGGGATGGGGAGCTGAGCTACAAAGATTTGGGACAGAAGCTGGACACCGAAGAATCAGGTAGGACACCTGATGTGGCTTTAAAAAAGATGTAGCTTTGTTTTATTGTGATTTGGCGGTATTTTAGACCTCCTCTCTGTTGTCTATGTTCCAGTGAAGGACCTGGTCCGTGAGATAGAGCAGTATCAGGACTTGAGAGCTCTGTGTCTGGAGGGCAACACTGTAGGAGTAGAGGCAGCCCAAGCCATCGCCAAAGCCCTGAAGAACAAAGACCAGCTCCAGGTACTCCTCCTGGATTTATAGTGTTAACTCTAGAGTTCACAAGGTACCACAATGGTATAGTTTGTTGTGATTAAGGCTTTGAAATAACTGGTCAATTTGAATGTGCCCTATTGCAATTTTAATTTGCAGAATATGCAATATTCCTTTTACCTAAGTAGTCTAATACCCTTATTTTTGAACCAGTGGTTCTCAGTTAGTCAGGCATCAGGACCCAAAACCATCAAAGAAGAGAAGATATATAAGTAGAAATCTTTAGAAAAATACTAAAAATTACTTATCATCAGAGGAAAATCCAAATGTATTAATTTACTGTATGTTGACTTTGAGCTTCTGTTCATAGACTTACTTTTTGCCACATTTTTTTCTCACCCACTGGAAGAAGCTTCATGCCCCACTTTTGAGTCCCAAACCACTGCATTACACAACATGCAAGTGTTCAAATGTAATTTTTTTTTTTTTAGAATAGTTCTCAAAATATAAATACTGTCCTTTACTTTACATATATTTGCCTCATTAAAAATGAGAATGACTTAAAATGATAATTTCCTTCATAAATAATTTTCAATATGAGTCAAAATCTCACTGAGATACTTTTTAAAAACCGTTCAGCCGTATTTGTTACTTTCTTTCATATTGATGTTTACAAAACATTTGTTTGGCAGAGCTTTATGTTGTTATAATGATTGCTTACAAGGCTGTAGGTTAAACAAATAAGCCAATTTACGTTTGTGGTTGAAGTAGATGAATAGAAATTTATTATTCATATTGATTCATGCATCATCTAATTTTATCCTGAAAGATCTGGCCTACAGGCATGTTTACTTTATCTGATATTGTGTTGGTAATAATATAGAATGATTCATTACTTGTGTTTGTTGAAGAATACATAAAATGAGGAATTAGGAAAAAAAACATCATAATTGAAATATCAATCACAAGATTAGAAATAAAAATGGCAATTAGATTATTTTCCAAAATAGTTCAGCCCTAGTGTGACTGTGGTAAAAACCAAAACCAGTCAAGTCAATACCTGTTTCCAGAACAAAATAAAACAGATTTAGACACATAATGTTGAACAATATCCAGTTCTTTATTTACCAAAATGCATCTAGCTTCATATGACTAAATTCAGAACTGAATCATCACCAAAATGCTGTGTTTGTGCAATGTACACAGTGTGCAGGAGTTTACATGTAATTTTCATGGACTTCTTTCTCTCTTATGCACCTGTCAAATTAATTAAATGTAGTGTTTAAAAACTTTTGAAACCAGCAGTCAATAAAAAAAATGGAGATTTATCTTAAAACCTTGTGTTGAACGAACTGAAATATTCTAAGTTTTGATTCCCTTCAGTTTATTCAGAGAAGACCATCACTGGCTAAATATTCTGTTTTGGATTTACATTTGCTTGTAAACAATGTTTGTGGATTGGTATTCATATGACACAGCGTCATTTACAGCTATGATTTAACTGACTAATCCCTGGTTGTTTTCATTTTCCATTAATACAGGCTGTCATTTTTTATCCTTTCTGATTCCATCTGCCTGCACTTTTTCGAATAAAAAACACGGCTCTTCTTTGTACTGTGTTGCATTTTATCTGTTAATAACAATCTTCATGTCTTTCAGAGATGCTACTGGAGCGACATGTTCACTGGAAGGTTGCGCTCAGAAATCCCAACAGCCCTGGTGAGGTTCAAACCTCTGGTTTACCAGTCCCAGTTAAGGGACGAGCCACACTGTTGAATGTTATTTTTATTCATTAAGTTTAGCTAGAGCACTTGATTTCTTTTTATGATTTGTTATGTTTAAATGTAGTGTTTCTTTGTGTATTTCAGTGATTTGATGCGTTCATAAATACACATTTGTATACAGTTTATTTCTGATTTACAGTACCTGTCTTCTGTCCGTGCTTTCATCAGAGGTCCCTGGGTAGTGCAGTGATGTGTGCAGGAGCCAGGCTGACTGAACTGGACCTGAGCGATAACGCCTTTGGGCCAGATGGTGTAAAGGGAATTGAACAGCTGCTGAAAAGCCCCTCCTGCCACACCTTAAGGGAGTTGAAGCTTAACAACTGTGGTATGGGGATCGGAGGAGGAAAGGTGAGCGATCAGTCCAGGTTTAAACTAAAAATCTGTCAAAATGTTTCACTTGGGGTGGGTTTTAAAATATGATCAAACACTCTGTAGACAGTGACGGCGCTGTGTGCTTTGTTTAGATCCTGGCTGAAGCTCTGACTGAGTGCCACAGGCAGTCATCAGCGCTTGGAGCTCCTCTTAAACTGCGGGTGTTCGTTGCAGGAAGGAACCGCCTGGAAAACGAAGGAGCCAGTGCCCTGGCCAAAGCCTTTCAGGTAGAAAACCCTCAGAGCTTGCCTGACAGGTTTTGAAACGCGTGAACATATACTTTACTAATAAGTTATTAATAACCACAAAATACACAATCATGTCATTATTGACACCAACTTGGTTTGATGAAAACATTTGAATTTGTTTTTTGATCAGTTTTTATTCAGTGAGAGAGAAAAAGCCATTTAGTTGATCAAATATCATCATTAAGTTCTTGATTTTGTCTATTATATTTTCAATTGAAATCCATGACACACTCACTGTTACACTGCTGGACAACTGAGGCTGTTTAATGCAAAGTTTTCCCCTGTCCTCTGTTTAAGTATCATTAATGTGAGGATTTACAGTTTTCTCATAGTGCACGTTTACAATCTTAGGGATTTAAAGGAAAAATTTACAGATTTTCAACAAGCGGTGCATCGATAGTAAATGTGTATGACATGCTCAATGATCAGTGTGTCACTGCTCTCACTTTAAACTGTAAGGAGAACTCCTCTCTCATTTACCCTCCAAATCTCCGCCGGGCGAAGTGGCTCAGATGTCTGTAGACATCTGTCAAACTGCAACCTGCTCTTCCGCATTGTGTCCATGCCGGTCTGGTGCCACCCCACAGAGGGTTGAGTCTAGGGCAGTGCTTCATCAGTACACTTTGGGATCACCTGCTGCAACCATCAGGAAACAAACACGGCAGAAAGGATTAAAAGGAATTTAATAGCAACAGTAATGTTAGACACAGAGCTGCTGATACGTTCCCTGATAACGAGTAGGCTAACGGACAACAGTGTAGGCATGAAGAGTGCAGCGCTTCAACTGTACGACCTGTACCACCTTGGTAAAATATACAGAGTGAAGTTTAACTGTTACCCTGCAGTTTACCTCATCGTTTAATATTTACACAGGGACTACCAGCATAATGATGCCTTCAAACACAGCAGCAGTCTGTCCGTCACGTTTCATTTCATTATTGTAGGGCCACTCAGAAGCACAATAATGAAGCTGGTAAAGTTCACATGAAATAATGACAGATAAATATTACAGCGCACAGATAATGATGCCACCTGTTCACTTGATATTTATGTCTGCTTTTTTCATAGTACACATTGTCTTTTTATCGCTGTTTCACCTCTCCTGTTTAATTGGACAATGAGCTAAAATCCACTTGGACTGGAAAAAAATAATGTTGAACCTTTTGGGATGTTATATTTGTGTCCATATTATGCACCTACCTAATTAAAAAATGGTGTCTGAATGAGATGAAACATCTTTATTCATGCGCCTCCTCTCCTTCTGTCTCTTGAGACATCAGGATTTAGTCTAACCTTTCTACTAATTTTAGATAAACTCCTGATCAAAATTTTAAGACCAATTGAAAAATTGCAAGAATTTACATTTTGCACTGTTGGATCTTAAGAAGATTCTAAGTAGAGCTTCAAAATGCAAAAAGAAGAAATGGGAGTGGGGAAGAAAAAAACTGAGTTAGCAATTTATTGAAAACAACAATTAAACTGAAATAGGCTGTTCATCAGCTGATCAAAGTTTAAGATCATAGCCCACGGAAATGTTGCTCCAAGTGGAGATTGCTCATGAAGAGCATCCACTGTCTGGAACTTATGTCCATTTTTTTAAACTTCCCTTGCCATCCATCCCCAAATGTTCTCAATTGGATTTAGATCAGAGGAATACGCAGGATGGTCAAAAGGAGTGACGTTATTCTCCTGGAAGAAGTTCTTTGTCAGGCGTCATTGTGAACTGCAGCATTGACAAGGGCCCTCAGTCATGAGGGATGCCCACTGCAACATCTCCACATAGCCAGCCGCCATTTGACGCCCCTGCACAACCTGAAGCTCCATTGTTCCATTGAGGGAAAAAGTACCACAGATCATAATGGTGCCCCCTCCTCTGTGCCACGTAGAAAATATCTGAAGAGGGATCTCCTTGTCATGCCAGTAACGTTGGAAGCCATCAGGACCGTCAAGGTTACATTTTTTTTTTTTTTTTAAATCAGAAAATAAAACTTTCTTCCACCTTTCAGTGTCCCATGTTTGATGCTACCTTGCAAAGTCCAAATGGGCAATTTTGTGGCGTTGAAGGAAATGAGGCCTTTTGAAGACGTTTTTTGTTTTTTAAGCCCTTCCTTCACAGAAGCTGTCTGATGGTTATTGGGAAGCAGTCGGCACCAGTAACAGTCTTAATTTTCGGTCGAGGATCGTCCCGTGTCTTGACGAACAACCAATCAGATCCTCCGGCTCAGTGCCGGTGAAACTTTTTTAGGTCTACCACTCGATTTTTTGTTCCATAACCCCCAGGATCTTCAAGAAATTCAAAGGATACTTCAACATTTTGGCACATTCGCCCATTGCCATAATCCCTATAGTCTTAGTAATAAGTTTATTACCTTTAGTTGTTGGTGCAAGCTATTTTTAAATCAGTGGTGCTGAGATATGAGCTGCTCTGCCAACACTATGGTGTCTTATGGTATTTCCAGCTTTCCCTCATCAAACTCATCAAATCCACAATCTAACAACTCCAAAACGCTCCCGTGGACAAGTTGTGACCTGCACATTCACCACGCTGCACCACCCACCTGCAGCGCTGGCCACATCTATCCAATAGGAAACCGCCTGGGAGCAGCCTTGGAAGGCAATGAGCCCACTGCATTCTGGGTGAATTGACCTTTGTCATGGAATATCTCAGGCTTAGAAGCACCGATTTCAGATTTTTTTTTTTCATCTTTACAATGTGTAGACATAAAATTATCACAAGCCAATATCTTCCGGTAAATTTTTCCTTTAAGCTGGTTGGTCTGACATATCTAGATATCTGAAGATGTAACATGACCCTTCAGTGATTTGGACTTCAGTGAGGACACCTTTAACCTGAAACTTTTCTTGTTTTTTACTAAAAGCTTATGGGAAGCTTGGAGGAGGTCCACATGCCCCAGAATGGCATAAACTCCACAGGTGTGATGGCATTAGCCTCAGCCATGCGACACAACCCAGAGCTCCGAGTCCTGAACTTCAATGACAACACTTTTACTAAGAAGGGAACGCTGGCCATGGCACAGGTGAGGTTTTTTTAGATACCCCTTATAAGTATATGCAAATAAAAGGACAGAATGTTCAAATAGATATATTCCTGTTTTTTTTTTCCTGTTATCCATGCAGGCTCTACGGCACCTGAGGAACATCCAGGTGATCAACTTTGGTGACTGCCTGGTCCGCCCTGAAGGAGCTATCGCTCTTGCTGCTGTCCTCAGAGAAGGAGTGCCAATCCTTAAGGTAAGCTTAACATCTTCTTCCACCCTTTTTATGTCTGTTCATGTGTGCTCTGCGAGCAGTTTTGACAGTATTGTTTCCTGTTTCAGGAGCTGAATTTATCATTTGGAGAAATCACTGAGGCTGCAGCTCTGGTTGTAGCTCAGTCTGTCATCAGCAAACCTCACATGGAAACAGTGGATCTGAATGGTAGGTATGCTGTAGGTAAAATTGATGTCAGTGTAACTGTGATATTGGTCTATGTATGATACTTCCCAGGATAACTAATACCAGAAAAGTTCTGAATGTTGTTATTGTGTTTGCTACTCCTAACAGGTAACTGTCTTGGGGAGGAGGGCTGTGAGGCTCTGAGAGAAGCTATGGAGAACATGGATAAAGGAGACTTGCTAGCATCTCTCAGGTGATATGTTTGTATTCATGCAACATGAAATAATCCAGTGAATCTTTAACCCTATCTTTCCAACTATTCTTAAGATCCTTAGTCCCTAAATAATACATATCTCTGTCTCGCATATTATTTTTTTCAATGAGTGTTTTCCCTAAAACATTTCTTTGGCATCACTGTAGTGATGATGAGGGAGAACCTGATGATGAGGATGAGGAAGATGATGATGATGATGATGATGATGATGACGATGAAAGTGATGACGACTGTAAAGAAGATGAGGAAGATGATGAAATTGTAAGTGAAGATGGGACACCCAGAAAAGATGACAGTCCAGAGAAACCCCAGATCTCAGTAAGTCTAAACATACATTACATACAGTTTTATATCTAATTATTTATGTAGCAGACAGTTTGCAAATCTGGCTGTACAGCTACTGTCTACTCAGTCTTTATTCTTAATCAATTTGCAGCCATTTTTTATATATTAACTCAATTTAATTTGGTTAAAAAAGCCACACCTGTCACTATTTTCTGTTAGAGTAATAATGTATTCAGTTAACATCTATGCAAACGTCTTTATATCCTGTTAAAGTTAAAGGACTAATTTGCACGAAACAAACTGAGGTGTGATTGTGACTTTGTTCTTCCACAGGCAGAGATAGCATCTTTCCTCAGCAGTCCCTCTACAGAGAAGCTCCTTCAGCTGGGAGAGATGAGAACAAACTTAAAACAACTGGTAGGAGCTTTAAAAAACTGAATATGATTTGTCCCAGCTGGTCCCACAATCCTGTGTAACTGTTAGTACACCTTGCCTTGGAAACTGGCTTTTTTTAAAGGTCCTATCATAAACTTTTATCTCTCTCATCAGGTGGATGCATCTGACCCACACAATGCAGCAGATGTTTATCTGAAAATTGCTTCTCTGTACAGCGAGGAATCAGAGACAAAGTCAGCGGTCTTTGAATCTGTTGGTGAATAAAATATTTTTTTACTACTGAAGAATAAACACAAGTTTTCTTATGGGTAAAGTGTTCTTCTGGAGGTTAAAATGCTGGTGTGAACAGGTTCCTTTGTCCTATATAAAACAATGTTATCCCCACAGGAGTTATACCACTATTCTTAATAATTTCACGTTTGTCCTGCAGATGCTGTGTTGAAGAAAATCCTCTCGGGCTCAGACCTCCACTCGTACTGTTTCCTCTCCACACTGATGGTCATGATGGGACTGCTCAAGGTACAGCTGCTGTTTTTAGTTTTATACAGAAGTCAGAGTTAAACGAGCATAGAGTTGTTAGGTTTTAAATAAGAAAGACAAAGATGTACGCAAAAAGGCTGATAATTGTAGTATGTTCTGTGTTGGTGTCAAGGTTATACTAGTTTTGGTTTTTTCATAAGCTTTATTTAGTTTTTACCTTTTCGTGTACATTTCAGTTTACTTATAATTAGTTTTTCCTTCTGGATTGGTAGTTTAGTTTTTATTCTGTAAAAATGCTTTGTTTTAGTTCAGTTTTTATTAGTGTTAGTTTTGATTTTTTCAGCAATATTGGATACTTGTCAGAGGCAACACCCAAAAGGGCTCTTTACTTTTCGTTTAATTTATTCAGTTTTGATGTTTGTGTACAACTTAAGACCAAAAAATGCCACTGTGTGATGTGTTCTCCAATCAAATTATGGGATATTACTTTCTCCAGGCATGGGCATACATACAAGACTAAACCTAAGGAGATTTTGTCTTTTATTTTATTTTAGTTAGTTTTCTAAGCACAGACTTTAGTTTCAGTTAGTTTTCGTTTTTTGTTGTTGTTGTTGTTGTTTTTTTTAAAGCTTAGTTTTCATTTATTTTCAGTTAATTAGAATTATTTTTCCATTTTTGTTTTAGTTATGTGGTTAGTTTTAGTTAACTATAATAACCTTGGTTGGTATCATACTTTCGGTCTCTAAACATTGTTGAGGATAAACAGAATGCTTTGAAAATAAAGATACACCCATTGGATGGTGTAATGCTCCCACAACGCAAGCATTTTCTCTCACATTTAACCATGTAAACCTAAGAGTTTGTCCAAAGGTCACTTCTCCTGCCCATAAAAAACTTCTTATCTGAACAGCAATGTCTTTTGCTTGATGCCAGCATTAAATTACTACAAAAAAACAGATTAACATCTGCTGTTGACATCTGATCATGCTACATTACTGGCAGATGGGCTGATAATTGTCAGCAGGGACGATATTGACCAATATTGATGTTAAGCCTATAAATCTGTGCATCCCTGTATATTACAATAGAAAGGCTGTCCGTCTCAGATAAATTTCTGGCTCAAGGAATACATTTGTGTCCAGAAAGTGATTATATAGTCAAAGTTTTTAAAAACTTTCTTTTAACCATTCATGAAGCTATACAATTTTTTATAATTTGTTTGGCAAAAGTTCCCTATGAAATTTTTCAAAGCTGAAGAATGGGAGCAATAGAGAATTGATATGAAAAGCAGATGGAAATAGGTAGAAAATTAGTATAGAATTTATAAATATAAATGTGTAAAGAATATGTCTAAGATTGACAACACTTGAGGTGTTGTCATCTCATGTTCATGTTTAAATAAAGAATCCTATATTGATTGGAATTCCCTTTAAATTAGTCTAAACTTTACTTTTCATGTTTCAGGGAGAAGGGAAGGTGAAAAAGGCTTCACTGGTTCCAGGTCAGCTGTTGTGTTTGGAGCACGCCATCCAGCAGGAGTATTTCCACCTTCATCAGGCCTCACTGCTTCACACCTTCATGACCAAGTAGGATCAGTATTCATCATTCATATTTGGCCTTAAAGAGATATTTTGGTATTTTTGGAGTTACGTTGTTTAAGGTAATCTATGTGGACAAAAGTATTCGGTCATATCTGTTTATAATTGAATTCAGGTGTTTTAGTCAGGCCCTTTGCCACAAGTGTATAAAATCAAGCACGTATAGCCATGCAGTCTCCATTTGCAAACATTTGTGATACTAAATGAGTCGTCCGAAGAGCTCAGTGACTTTAAGCGTGGTGCTGTGATGGATGCCACCTTTGCAATAAGACAGTCTAGGAAATTTCATCCCTGCTGGATACTCCATGGTCAACTGTAAGGGATAGGCCTATTGTTAGACTCTGTAAGTGTTAAGGAACAACAGCAACTTATCCACAAAGCCGGAGACCATGCAAAATCACAGCTCTGCTGATTCAATCGCCGAAGAGTTCTGAACTTCCATTGGCATTAAGCACAAAGTCTGTGCAGCAGGAGCTTCATGGAATGGGTTTCCATGTAAACCTCACATCACCAAGTCCAATGCCAAGCGATGGTTGGAGTGGTGTAAAGCACTCTGACACTGGACTGTGGAGCAGTGGAAACATGTTCAATGGACAATCACACTTCTCTATTTGGCAGTCAGATGGGCAAGTCTGGGTTTAGTGGATACCGGGAGAACATTACCTGCCTGACTATACTGTGCCAACAGTGAAGTTTAGTGCAGGAGGGATGATGGTAGGGGGCTGTTTTTCAGGGTTAGATCTAGGCCCCTTATCTCCAGTGAAAGGCAGTCTTAATGCTTCAGCATACCAAGACATTTTGGACAATGCTACGCTTCCAACTTTACAGCACCAGTTCAGGAAAGGCCCCTTACTGTTCCAACACGACTGTTCCCCAGTGCACAAAGTAAGGACTATAAAGACATGGTTTGATGAATCCAGTGTGGAAGAACTTGACTAACCCGAACAGAGCTCTGCCCTCAAACCCATAAAGCACCTTTGAGATGAACTGGAATCGAGATTGCGCTCCAGGCCTTGGCGTCGTCCATCAGTGCCTGACTTCATAAATGCTCTCTAGAATAAAAGGGCACAAATTCCCACAGAAACTGTCCAAAATCTTACAGAAGGCCTTCCAAGAAGAGTGGAGGCTTCTACAGCTGCAAAAGGAGGGCCAACTCCATATTAAAGTACACGTATTTGGTTTCAGTGTCATTACAGTCTCTGTTGGTGTTATGGTCAGATGTCTGAATACTTTTGTCCATATAGTGTATATATAGTGCATGACACTGACAGATCTCTTTAAACATATTTGTCAATCAGAACAGTAAACTCTAGTTTGCTAATTTTTCATCTTTGTTGTTCTGCAGGAACAGTGGAGCTCTCAAGTCATGCAGCAGTGCTTCAGAGAGGCTGAGATCATCTCTGAAAAAGAAGATTAACGAACAACAGTGATTTACAGCTGCAAACCACAAACACTGGGACAGACACACTGTAGCAACGTTAACCACCTCAACAATAAAACCCAACAGGGACACTTTACACTTAAACTAAAGGGACTCAGACGACCACTTAACCTATCTCCACTCCTGATTTGTATATTTTATGAAGGAGCGACAAAGACTTTGCAGATTCTCTTAATTTTTTATTTTTCTACTTATTCTTGTGACTTATATTTTTATAGAAATATAGAAACAAATAACTAAAAATATAGAAAACAAAAGTTGAGCTTTGAGTTAATGAAAATGAAACTGATTACAAGTAAGACTAACATCAGACTAACAATCCGGCAATTTTATCAACACATTACATTCAGTTTCTGTGGTTTCACAATGCAGTGTTGCAAACAACAGAACAACACATCTGTTACATATAGTGTCTACATGCAGCAGAGGAAGTGCCTAGATGATCAGATTCATACTATCAGACAATGATAAATTATGAATCTTAAGTTTAAATTAAGATATTGATAAAGTGCAAACATGGATTTGTTGTATTTTTAGACACTCAGAAAACAAGCCTTGAAATGCATTGGAAAACTTAATCAAGTGCCGAAACAAAATCAGTAAAGCTATTGGGATGCTTTGCTTATTTTCCTTGAACTGTCATTGACAAAATCTGCTCTGAAAGGAAGGCAAACTTTTAGGACAGTCTGTCCTATAACAATCTCTGCTCCTGAGGGCCAGTAAGTCAGAGCGCTGTGTGCATCTGACTGAGCAGGAATGGTCCGCATGCTTGAGCCTGAATACACTGTCGTTGTGTGCATCGCCCTGCACAGAGAACAGTCACAGTGGTGCACACCTCCCAGGACCACGATCACTTTTACCTGATGTAGCCTCTGATCCAGAATCAGTCTTACTGACAGCTTTGCTCTTATATGACTGTGTTACCTCATGTCTGTGATGAATTTCTGAATGGAAAGATGAGCATTGAAAACATTTACATGGCATTCAGAACAACAGTAGAGTGTGTGGACTGCATTTATGTTGTCAGGATGATTTGCTGTTCATTTGAAATATAACTAACAAGCAGATAACTGATGTCTCTGGTGATTCATTTAAATTGAGTGCAGTCAGGTTTGTCCTGGGGCTGGTTGATTTATACCAAAGATCAGCTATCACTATCTCTTAATAAGCTGAATGGCAATGCATGATTTCTTGATATTTTTCTGTAAAGGAGTAACAAATGGTTGTCTCAAGACCAGTATTATACCTTTATAATTCTGGTGAAAATCAAGTGATATTGAACCCTCAAGCAACACCAGTAGAAGTCCCTGGCACCCAGCATTGGGCAATTTTTAATTTTCAATCTTAAAGCATTGCAAAGTACACACAGTTGAGATTGTGCAAAAATATTAGAGACATTTCAGTATGCCAAGATATTTGACACTCCTCAATATCGTCTAAAAATTCTAAAGTATATCAAGTCTTAATGAGTCTTCTTATAAGTACAGAAACTTGAGAACAAGGAGATAGCATTGTGAGAGAGAAATGTCTAAATTGCACAGTTACATAACAGTAATACAATGGTCAGTAAACCAGCATCTGGTAGTTTTGGCTTCATGGTATCTCAAGACACTGTAGAAAGAGGGCAGGTTGAGACCACTCTCTGTTGAGGCCTTTTAAAACAGCAGTAATAATCATGAGACATAAACCTCCCCTTTTATAGGGCAAGACTGTCGAGCAGACCAGGCTTGTGTTGACAGTCCTCTGCTGAAGCTGCACTAGGGTTGGAAAGGGCTAGAAGGAGGTTGAGGGTTGGGAGAAAAGCAATAAGAGGGGGACAGGAGAAACAACAAAAACACCAAATGAAAGGCAGTTGCCACCATAAAAGTATCTCACATTTCGTAGGAAATTGCTATAAAGGTGCAAAGTCCTGCTGGAAAACAAATCAGAATCTCCATAAAGCTTCTCAGCAGACTGAAGCTCAAAATGCTCTAAAATCTCTTGGTAGATTTGACAGCATTTACTCTGGATTTGATAAAGCACAGTGGACCAACTGTAGCAGATCACTGATTGTGGAAACTAATAGTTGATTTCAAGCACTTTGGATTCTGTCCCTCTCTGATCATCCTTCAGACTCAGAATGAAATCTGAAATTTGATTTCTAAATTTTTTTTTTTTAAATCTGAAAACAGGACTTCAAACCACCGAGCAATGGTCCAGTTCTTTTTTTTTTTTTTTTTAAGATTTATTTTTGGGCATTTTTGTGCCTTTATTAGTGAGGGGAGGACAGTGGACAGAGTCGGAAACAGGGTCAAGAGTGGGGGAGAAACATGCGGTGAAGGGCCTCAGGCCGGATTCGAACCCGGGCCACCCACACACGGAGAGCGCCTTTAACCACTAGGTCACCTGCTCCCCAATGGTCCAGTTCTTTGTCTCCTCATCCCAGGTGAGATAATCATTGAGTGGCTCAGTACTAGGAACACAATACTTGTAGTCCATTTCCTGAACCCATCTGTGTGTAGTGACACTCAGCTCTTTGTGAAGCTCTCCTGAGTTCTTGAATCTGCTTTGTGTGACAGTACTATGACAGCTGAGCTCATCCCTGCTGCTTGTACCCCTTTTCTTACCCCACCTCTCTCTTGCAGTCAACTTTCCATGAATATGCTCTGATAAAGCCTCTGAGAACAGCCTGCCCTTTCAGCAGTGACCTTCTGTGGCTTACCTTCATTGTGGAGGATGTCAGTGACTGTCATCTGGACAATAGTCAAGTCAGCAGTCTTCTCCATGATTGTGGTTGTGTGTAGTGAACCAGAGTGAGAGAAAGAAGGCTTTGGAAACTTTTACAAATTGGACTTTCCCACAATATACTATATGGAGATAGTGGATTTTTGATTTTCATGAGCTGTAATCATCAAGATTGAAACTTAAAAGGTCTTGAAATATTTCAATTTGTATTGATGAATCTAGAATATATGGATATTCAACTTAGAGTAAATCACAGGGAAAAAATGAACTTTTACATGATATTCTAATTTTGACTGGATTGCCCAGTCCTACTTTCTATACACGTTTCTTAATCATTTTGAGGTGAACTATTCCTTTAATAGACTCACTGTGCCGACTCCAGAGGTGGGTGTGTGCCTGGCAGGGGGAGTGTCAGTGAATGGAGGGATAATCGGAGTTTGTTTTGGATGGGGGACAGCCGGGGGAAGTGCAGCACAGAGAGCAGAGGCCGTGAGAGATTCTGCGGACAGTAAACGACCTGCAGCCGGGCGGAACCACGACGGAACCATGGTGAGTCTAAAATGGATTCTGTACTTTAAGAAGCTTAATGTCACAATTGTATTCATTTTGGGGCTATTGTAAAAACATCGTAACAATAAAAAAGGTAGAACTGAAAGCTGAAAACGCACGTTTCTCAATTGTCCAATCACGTGGCCACGTTTTGTTTTAATTAGAGCATTTTTTTTAACTCAGTATATGTCCACGTTTTACAGGTATGGTCTGACGACACTGCATCCTTTGTTAAAAATGGTTATCATTGGCTCATAAGATGATGGCCTCTTTCTTTTCTAAAACTTGCATCCACTTTTACGCAAAAAGAACCATGATCAGTGTGGAAAACAGTGAAGAAAAATATTGAAATACTGGTTAAATTTCTATGACCCGGTGGAGAGTCGTTTGGTCCTTTCGTCGTCTCTGGCCAAAGGACACATTTTTCATGGGGAAACGCGTTTTGGCACCACACCGGCATGGAAAGACACTGTGCGTCTTTGTGCGCGGCGGCGCGGCAGCTCCTCTGCGGTCAGTACTGTTGATCCCCGGGGGGACGAGGACAAACAGTCCGGCAGGAGGAAATTCCTCCGTCTCTGGTTTCTTGGCCCCTCTCTCTTCTCAGGGGGGTCTTAGGAACAAAAAGTGGTGTGATGCTGCATCTCTGTAAAGTGTGTTTCCAGTCTTAGAGTCGTCTGGTTTAAAACCTACAAGGCTATTGTGCTTTATTGTCTTGCCCTCTCTTTGCTCCATCTCTGACTCTGCTTGGTGAAGCAGGTAAAATAGAGATGGTCAGTGATGGCACCAGCGCACCTTGTCCAAATATTGAGACTCCAAATTTCAGAGTGTGGAGCCGTAAAGCTTTTCATGTCCATTCCTGCGGATCAGGACTGTTGATCCGACATGGGAATGTGGTTTTAAGGCATTCCAGTGAAGACTATGGCAGCTCAATCTGGCCAAAATGACACTAATCCTCCAAAAGTACTGAATAATGGAGATATTATCATCCAGCTGAGCAGTAGTAATAAAATTAAAGCAAAGTGACACATGCGTCTTCGGTAGGTTTTATGTTCCAAGAATTGAACATAGAGCTTATCACAGTTTCACCTGGTAAAATCCTACATCACAGAGCCAAACTGATTCTGGAAGAAAGGAACAGTCTTGTACAGAGAAAGAAAATATATGCTGCCTATGTATTCAGTCTCCCTTCTCCTATGATGGCAAAGGCAACAAAAAGTAATCTGAGAACACTATGGCATTGCTTTTTAACAAATTACCCCCAACACTGCAGAGGAATATGGAATAGTTCACTCAGAAAGGACAATTATGTAATTATCTCAGCCTAGAGTCCATGGGCCAGAGGTAGTTGTGAAAGCCCCTTTTCTTAGGCTGTTAAGGTTCATAATTATCCTTCCTCACAAAGACAAGCAGTTGAGTAATAATGCGCAAACACCAAAAGGACTATATATAGGTGAACTAAATATGCAAAATAGTCTTAAAGTGTCTTTATGACACAAAGCAGTCATCTGCTTAAAACTGTGGGGGACACTGGGAAGGACCCTTATTTAGACAGAGTTTAAAGATGTAGCAGAATAAGTCCAAAAGTCCTTAAATATTGCCAAGTTTAGTTTCATTAGCCACACCCAGGCCTGATTACTGCCAGACCTGTCGAACAGAGTGAAGTAGGCTAAAAGATCTCACAAAGCAACACGCCATGCCGCCACCTGAAGAAATTCAAGAACAGATGAGAAACAAAGTCACTGACATCCATCAGTCTGGAAAAGGGTTACAATGCCATTTCTAAGGCTTTAGGACTCAAGTGAACCACACTGAGAGCCATTATCCACAAGTGGAGAAAACCTGGAACAGTGGAGAACCTTCCCAGGGGTGTATATCTGAAATGAAATACTCATCTCAAACACTGAAATTGTTCTTAATAACAGTAAGCAAATATACTTTGTCAATTTTACCTAATGTAATGTAACAGCTACTTACTTTTGGGGCCTCCAGTGAAGCCAGCAGTATGCTTCCTTCTCTGTATGTCTCCTTTGTTTAAAGTCTAACCCGAAACTTGAGAAGGGAGAGAGAAGTTGGTGCTGAGAGCCAACATCTCAGAGCAGACTGTGCAGATTTTTAGCTGCAGAAATCTTTTTGAAGACGTTAGCTGAAGCTAATTCGTTGTTATGTAATTGAATTGCATTATGGCAGATTGTGCCCGCTACAACCTGAGGTACTACCTTTACTTCAATCAGGAGGGACTTATACGAGTTTAACAATGATTTATTTACATGTTAAATGTTCAGCAATATTTGGAATTGTGAAATGTCTTTGGCGTATAGACTCCATTGTGATGTCTTTATGAACTTGAAGGGACAGTGAGGAGGACAGCAGGATAGGATACCCTCTTGGAGTCTAGACTCTGGTGGTGGTGATGGAAGGAGAAGATGAGTGAGAGACTTCTAAGGAGTAGATTTGAGAGGAGCTTGACCCATATGCTGCTGAGATGAAATGGAGGTGGCTGGGGAGGAGGAGGAGGAGGGTTGCAGCGATCGCACTGAGACAAACATACTGACTGTGAAGGAAAAAGAAGAGATTTTAAAATATGACAGCTGCAAGATGATTAAATTGAGAGAGGTTGTGGCTGAAAGGGATTGGTTGATTCTCTTAGCTCCTCTCTAAAAGAACTGCTTCTTGATGCTAATTTGTCCCTATCAGGTCAAGTCAGGTATGGCAGTTTGGCACTTTGCCATGTCAACCTTGGTCCTGTACTGCTCTGGCCTCCTGATGGCCATCGTCCAGGCCTGCGCCAGGCTCAGGCCTGATCTCTTGAGGATCCTCCCAGCTGATGTCTTGTTTGCCCAGCGAACCCATCACCCTATGTGCCAGTCCAAATCTGTGGTTGGCCTCAGCCACGCAGTCCGTCATTGATGGATTATGCTGCCAAGAAAGGTGAACTGCTCTAAAACGTCCACGCTCTCATCATTAACAGACACAGATTCGATGGCAGCATCCAAGTCAACCCTAAATGCCTGGATCTTTGTTTTAGCCAGGAGACTTGCATTACCAACACTTCAACTTCATCACTCAGCAAGTTAAGAGCCCCCACAAGGACATCTACGGTCAGATCAGTGCTCTGGACATCACCAAATGATACTCCGCTGGTTGCTGCCCCTGTTACCAGTCCCATAATCTAGTCCATACAGGTACTGAAGAGCGTAGGTGCTAAGACGCACCCCTGTCTCACCCCAGAATAAACTGGGAAGAAGTTAGAGGTGGAGACCTCTTTGGTGTAAAGCCCAACTGTTCAGGTGGCTGGTGTTGCTGGCAACGAAGAAGTGTAATCAGAAGCTGTGCCCAGTGAATTTCTTAAATGAACTCAAAGCTGCTATTTCCCCTCTTAGATGTACTTTCAGCTCTGTCCCGACACCCTCTGGGCCCTGCTGCTCCTCTGCATCCCTGCAGCTCTCACAGCAAAGTGTCCACAGCAGTGTGTGTGCGACCAGATCCAGCTCACCGTCACCTGCATCAACAAGAACCTGACTGAAGTTCCCCCCACCGTGGATGAGGTTTCTTTATTCACATACATAAAGATTCTTTTGTTTACTTAGTTCACATGTTGTTCTGTCTCAGGTGTAAACCTTTTCTTTATAGATCACTGTGAAGTTAGATCTCAGAGGGAATGACATCCAGGAACTTCCCACCGGGGCTTTCAAACACACTCCCTACCTGACTCACCTGTCGCTGCAGCGCTGCAACATCCGCAGGGTGAAGGAGGGTGCTTTCCGTGGTCTCGGGCGCCTGGTTTTCCTCAACCTGGCCAACAACAACATTGAGATCCTCTACCAGGTCAGCACACGCAACAATTCATTTCTGTGATAAACCCAACAGGCAAGAAACCAAACACTCCACCTTAACTCAGAGCATTTGTCTGTTTTTGTCTGTGACTTCAGGAGTCATTTGACGGTCTGTCCTCGCTGAAGCAGCTCATGATCGACCGTAACCGAGTGGAAGAGATCCAGCCAGGAGCTTTCTCTCAGCTCGGCTTCCTCAACCTGCTCTCCCTCACACACAACCAGCTGGTGTACATCCCCAACATGGCCTTCCAGGTACACCACGAACTACCTCGAACTGATCGGATACTGTTAGAAAAATAAATAAAATAGTCGACCTCTGTGCCTCCAGGGTCTGCAGAACATCAAATGGCTCCGTCTCAGCCACAACTCTCTGAACTACTTGGACACTGAGGCCTTCGCAGGTCTGTTCACACTAAACCGCCTCAGTCTGGATCACAACGAGCTGCAGTTCTTCCCCTCTGAGACCATGACCAGGTCAGCATTTAACGTTTTCTTACATTTAGAAACATTTAGATTCTGTCACAGAATCACACAGCTCTTATGCAGTACTTTACATGTAATACACCATCCTAATTTTCTAATTTGCATTACACCCAGACTGCCTGAGGTGACCCGTCTGGATCTGAGCTACAACCCAATGACTTACCTCGGAGAGGACGTGGTGTCCATGGCCAAACTGACCCACCTCTTTATGGACCACATGTCCCTGCAGGACCTGGCCAACACAGCTGTATCTAAATCCCCCAACCTCATCCACCTGGACATCAGCTTCAACCAGCTGCGTGTCATCCAGCCGTTCTCTGAAGGTTCACCTAACCTAGCACGCCTCAACCTGGCTGGAAATCCCCTCTACTGTAACTGCTACCTGCGCCCACTCAGGTACACCACTCCTTTGTAGAGTTTAAACATGAGCTGAGATTCAGTCACTGAACAAAGATGTTCTAGTTTTGTTTTATTTTACCTCACTGTAGGGAGTGGGCGATCCGCAGCAAGGTGAAGCTGATAGGGACGTGTGGAGGCCCGGCTCATCTGTCAGGAGAGAACCTGGAGGCTGTTCATCCTCCTGAGCTTCGCTGTCAGAGCCAAGAAGCCATGCTGAAGGCGGAGTATGAGGAGGCAACTAGGAATGCACCGCCACCTACAGAGGAGCCTGAGAGCAAGGTCAAGTGTCCCGCCAACTGTGTCTGTGAGGTACGTAGATGATGAGTAGCTGAGGCTTTCAGAGGTTGTTTGGTGTTAGCAGACTGCTCCACATAAATTCATGGTGACTTTCTTGGGACTGTGTTTTTGTTTCCAATGAAAGGAGAAAAATTAAAGCCACCCAGCAATAAAGTACCATTAAATCATTTTAAGTTATTGACGTTTTTGACACTCACTTTCACAGCTGTTATTTTACTTTGGCTGTAGGTTTGAGCAGTCTACAGATCTCTCTGAATAATAGTGCTTTAACAAATTTTCCATACTTTTTTGTTGTTGTTCATTGATCAGCTATAACTTACAGTCAGACATTAGTCTATTGAGAGACAATCCAGCATGAGAGGCAGCACTGTAACAAATACTACAACCCCAGTTCCAAAAGAGATGGGGCGCTGTGTATAATGTAAATAAAAAAAGAACGCAATGATCTGCAAATCTCATAAACCCATATTTTAGTCACAATAGAACATTAACTTTACATCAGATGTTGAAACTGAGACATTTTACCATTTCACAAAAAAGTATTAGCTCATGATGAATTTGATGGCAGCAACACATCTCAAAAAAGTAGGGACAGGGCCATGTTTACCATAGTGTAGCTTCCCCTCTTATTTTAACAGCAGTCTGTAAACGTCCGGACCAGTTGCTGGCGTTTTGGTAGAGGAATGTTGTCCCATTGATCGATGTAGAATTAGCTGCTCAGCAGTCCTGGGTCTTTGCCGGATGTTTCATTTTATGATGCTCCAAATGTTTTCTATCAGTGAAAGGTCTGGACTGCAGGCAGGCCAGTTCAGCATCCATCTCCACTGTGAAGACATGCTGCTGTGATGTGAAATATGCAAGACCCTTGAGACGTTGTCTGTACTGGAGCACATGTTGCTCTAAAACTTCTATATACTTTTCAGCATTGATAGTGCCTTTCCAGATGTATAAGCTGCCTGCGCCATAGGCACCAATGCAACCCCATCAGAGATGCAGGCTTTTGAGCTTTATGCTGATAACAAGTTGGATTGTCCCTCCCCTCTGTAGTCCACAGGACATGGCAGCCATGGTTTCAAAAAAGAATTTCAAATTATGATTCATCTGACCACAGAACAGTTTTCCATTTTGCCTCAGTCCTTTTTAAGTGAGTTTTGGCCCAAGGAAGACGGCAGCATTTCTGGATCATGTTCACATATGGCTTCTTTGCATGGTAAAGCTTTAACTTGCATTTGTGGATGAAACTGTGCTCCTGAGCCTGTACAGTGAATCATGCCTATTTTGAATGCAGCACCACCTGACAGCCCAAAGATCACAAACAACCAATAATGACCACCAGCAGTGTCCCATGCGAACAGAGATTTCTCCAGGTTCTCTGAATCTTTTGATGAAATTATGTACTGTTGATGGAGGGATAGTCAACGTTTTCATAATTTTATGAGGAGGAACATTTTTCTGAAATAGTTCCACAATTTTTAGACATTTTTCACGCATTGGAAAACCTCTGCACTTCTCCATCTTTTCTTCTGGGAGACCCTGCCTATCTAAAATGCTTTCTTTATATCCTGTCATGTTACTGACCTGTTGCCAATCAGCCTGATTAGTTGCAAAATGCTCTTGCTCTCAGTGGTTTTAAAGATTACTGCCACCACTTCTGTGTTCGCTTTCCCCAATTTTACAGAATGTTTTGTGGTTTCAGGTAGCTTAAACTATCTTTGATAAGCAACAAAAATGACTGACTAATGAAGAAGGTAGGTTGACAGGAGGAAAATCTAAATATAGATTTGTTGTAAAGGGAAATGTTTCTAAACTCTGAAGCAGAGTTTAGAAACATTTTTACATATTTTCCAAATTAGATAATACAGTATCCTTCGTAATTGCATGAAAAAACTAGTTAACTGGGTTTAGATGATTAGCCTGGTAAACTCAGAGTTACAATTGAATTACTGAATGTTTAACCAGCAGTATCTATTCTGTTCTTCAAATTTCAATCCCCTCCCCATCTCCAGGCTGAGACTCACCACTCCTCATGTGAGAACCGCGGTCACACCAAAGTTCCTCGTGGTTTCTCTCCCACCACTCGTCTCCTGGACCTACGTGGAAACCACTTCCACTATATCCCCAGCAACAGCTTCCCTGGTGTTCCCCAGGTGGTTTCATTACATCTGCAGCGCTGCAAGATCGCTGAGGTGGAGGGCGGGGCTTTCAGTGGAATGAAGGGACTGATCTACCTGTACCTGTCAGAGAACGACCTCACATCGCTCAGCCCTGATGCCTTTAAAGGTCAAATCAACACATATACAGAAGACATTTTGGTCTTAGTATGACCTGATTAACTTCTTAAATCTTCATTCACAGGCCTCCCTCAGCTGACATACCTCCACCTGGAGAAAAACCGCCTCACCGGTTTCCCCAAAGGAGCCTTCAAACTGGTGCCCAGTTTGCTGGCTCTTCACCTGGAGAACAACACCATCACCAAGCTGGAGGCAGACGTCCTGACCGGTGCAGAGGGCCTCAGAAACCTTTACCTCACAGGGAATGCCATTGATCACGTGTCACCCAGAGCTCTGGACCAGGGCGGCGACCTTGATACACTCTACCTGGGAGGAAACAAGCTGAAGGAGGTTCCCACTGAGGCACTGAGCAAGACAAGAAACCTCAGAGACCTGAGGCTGTCAGAGAATGCTATCCGCTGGGTGGGGCCCAATGCTTTTAAACCACTGGCGGGGTCCCTGAAGGAGCTGTACTTGGACAACATGGGACTGGAGAAGGTAACCTCATCTTCCTATAACCTTACCTGCTTGTTTAAAAGAAAGCATCGTCTTTCAGAGGAGCAAAAACAAGGTGAGGCTATTTAACAATTTTCTGATGTCTCTCGGACTCCAGATGTCACAGAACTCCCTGGCAGGCCTGGGTCCTGGTCTGAGGAGTCTCTTCCTGGAGGGAAACCAGCTGGAGGAGGTGCCTGATCTACAACCCTTCACTTCTCTGGAGGTGATCAACCTGGCTGACAACCCTCTGATGTGTGACTGCCCTCTGCTGCCGCTACGCCTGTAAGTACAACCTTACAATCACAGCATAGAAAAAAAATCATCTGGCCCCTTGAAGAAAAATCTACAGGATGTGTTTGGTCAGATTTATAAAGGGAAATTTTGCAGGTTTTTAGGGTTTCAATTACATAAAATATGTAAGGTAAAATAATCACCACCTTTAAGCTGACTGACTTAAGTCAACAGTCCAGCCAACTGTTGCCAGTGGTCTCCCAATTAGTGAAATGGGGATCACCTGCGTGCAGTGAATGTGTCTCAAGTGAGTGTGGTGTAAACACACCTGTGTATGGAAGGTCCAGTCACTGGTTAATCAGTATTCATGGCTACCATTTCACCACAAAGAAGAAAGAACACTTCAGGCAACTCAGAGAAAAGGTTATCGAAAAGTATAAGTCAGGGGATGGATGTATAAAAATTCTAAGGCACCCTTTCATGCATTGAGGTCACTATAGTGGACAGTGATTAAAAAGCCTTTTTTTTGCATCTTGATGGCATAGTTGCAACATCAGCCTCTAGAGTAGACACTAGCACATCATCCTATTCTCTAATAACGAGAGGCAAGCAAATGCATGTGCATTTATTTCCTCTTCAAGCCAAGACAGCCGATGGCCAGTCAGGTATACCAGGTTCCACTGGAACATCCACAAAACCCTTCTATTCTAGGATACCCTTGCAGGTAAAAAATGTTAGACCATCAAGTAACATCCAAGGAGTCATGCCATCATTAAATTTTCCAAGTATTGATTTTAGATGGGAGAAAATTCCAATTATTCATCTTACCAGTACATTGGACATCATGCCTAACCCGTGACCTTAATACCCAGCTGTTGGCTGTGCTTGTGGCAAAGCTTCAAAATCAGAATTTCCTCAGGCCACAGATGTAGATATTTAAAGCTGTTAAGCCAAAAAGTACTACAGGCTTTTAGAGCCTATAGACACCTTTGTAAGTAATGCTAGTGCAGCACTTTACCAACAGCAAGCATCCCTGTTAGTGGGTGAAGAATTTAATGGTTATCTGAGGTTATTTTATTGAGTTTTGCTGATGCATACAATTTTATTTGACATATTTATAGGACTAAAGTAATGCAATATCATCTGGCATTGCTTTACCCACAAAAAATGTTTATATGGTCAGCAATGTACACACTGAGCAGTTTAGGTATTCAATTAACCATATTTACCTTTAGGGTGACATGCATCTCTCCAAGACCTGGTCTAAATCCCTCTTTACTACCCAATAAGCTGTCACTGAAAGGAAACATGGGCTCGTAACAAGTGGAAGTTGTGTAACTTTTAGCTGTCGCTATGCTTTGTTGTATTCTAGCTAACCAATAATACAAGCTTTCCATTTGTCACAATAAGAACCATTTATCCATTCTCTTCACCTAGGTGGATTGAGAGAGTAAACTTGAAGGTACGTGCCACCTGTGCCAACCCCCCTGAGCTGAAGGGTCGCAGAGTCAAGGACGTCCATGTCTTTAAAGCCTGTCCTGGAGGAGAGGGCCTCCCCTCTGCTCCCACTGTCACCCCAAAACCTGCAAAGGCACCAAAGGCGACCAAACCCAAACCAATGCACCTTAACGGCCACCGACAGGTCAAGATGATGAAACCCAAATCCAAAATTCGCAAGAATCCCAACACAAAAGCAGCTGCAGCCAAGAAAACCACCAAGAGAGGCAGCACGGCGTGAACATGCTGTGGTCACTTCTCCCAGTCTACAAGCATCTGATGAAGTTGAGATTAAGGCGAGGATTCAACTCTAAAACTGTCAACTCTTAAAAAGCAGCATCTGCAGAGGCTCCTTCACATTGGTTTTCTGCAGTTTAATGGAACAATCTTGATGAATAACAGCATCACAAAAAATGAGTACACACAGCTATACCCATCACCAGCACTGCACTGCGCAAAAAAGGAAGCATACGATTGCACATTCACAGTTCATGAAGCTCCTGATGCTAGATATTTTGACCACTACACCAGAATTAGTTTGTAAAAATACCACAAGTCAAAATTTTTATCATTTCTTTTTAATCAAAGATGACATATTTTCAAAAGAACATGTGGATATAAAAAAGGAAAAATAAAACTTTACAACAAACCGTCTGCTCTGTAAAGTGAGAATGATAAGCACCATCAAATCATGTTCGCTGGTTCAGTGTTAAAATCCAGTTAAGTCATGTTGAGTTCTGAATAACCAGAGGATATCAAAAACAGCATATTCGGTGTAAATATCTCAAACTAGAGTGAGGTAGTACTAAAATTCACTAAGCTGCCCCCTGTCAAATCAACCCTATTTCCAACCAGTCTTCACTCAAAACTCCAAATCTTGCATGGTCAAACACAACTTTAGAGTAAACATACTAAATCGCAGCTCCCTCTCTTGTCAATTCGATTGACAGGATACATATAAAACACTTGTGTTGTTACAACACATCAGCAAGATGCTCCCCCATTTCTGATATCAGTCTGAACTTTAGGCTTCATGTTGCCATGGCTGTGTTTGCTGTGCTTCCTCCTTTAGTTAGCTTGCCTTTTGATTGGCTTTTATCAGTTCCACATAAGATTCCTGCTCAAGCCTGCATAGCTGGCCCAAGTGCACACACACCCAAAAGGATTTCTAAATCTAATTATCGAAAATGTTCAATTTCTATGATTTAAAGTCAGAGTGGCTCAGATTGTGGTCCGAACAGATCAGAGAGGGAAAGACTCTCCTAGCACACTACAGGAAAATCTGTAAAGATAACCTTTGGATTCACCTGATTATCAGGCCTTTACTGACTGTAGTACAAAGAAGAAATCAGGCAGAAAATCAGCACGATTATCTTGTGTGACAGGATTTAGTCTTGCTGATTTACAGGCAACATCTGAACATGGCATCCAGATGTACTATTCATTAATGTAATTTAAGCACACTATTTAACATCTCCCTGTTTTTGTTATATCATGCACAGCCACATCCCAGCTGAGAATAAAAAGGAGAAAATCTGGTGGAGCGGCATGCTTTTAGAACACAATTCCATGTTATGCTAGACATGTTAGATATTCAAAGATAAACTGCCTCTACTTATAGATGTCGTACCTCTCTGCATTTAAAATATTTTAGCGTCTTTGCAGCATTTTTCCATCATGTTGGTCTTACAGCTCAATCAGCCATTCCTACTCCTTTATTCATCCCCGCTTCCCAGTTTTTTCCATTCTCTAAGGAGACAGTTCATCCCTCTATGACTGCAGCTCCATCATCCATGTCAACACTGATCTCTGAGGCCTCTAAAGCCTTGTCTCCTTCTCGTCTTTTCTCCTTCATCCTGTCTTCATTGCAGCTCTCTTCCAGTGAGGAGAACTCCTTCTGTCCTCTTGCTGCTTCACCCCTTTCCGTTTTATCATGGGCGCTGCTTTTCAAGCAGCTCTGCTCTGGTTCTTGACGTTGTCCTGACTCACCTGTCTCCTCCAATTTAATAAGACTCAGAGGGGCCTGTGGACGGTGGTCTGGAGCATTGGAGGGGGTCTCCATCTCCACTTCCACCTCCTCAACTTTCACATGCACTGCATAGACTGCACACACACAACCATGTCAGCATTTTATCCAATAAATCATCTTAGAGAAAATGTACAAGAAAAGAAAGAGAAATGTCTACTTACCCTCCTGCTCCTCTGGCTCAGTTTTAGGCTGGATGAGAGGAGCCTTTAGAGGAAGTCTTGGTTCTTCAGGCACAGGAGGACTGTAAATGCTGGGGGCTTCAGGCTGCCTATCATGCTCCTGACCAGCATCATTATCAGCATGCTCCTGAGAAAGCCTCTTCCTGCCATGTTTCTTTTCTAAAGGAAGAAAGGCAAAATGATGAAAGATTGTCCTGAAACATTTGGATCTAAGAGAACAATAGTTTTGAAACCAGTTTCTGTGGCTTCACATGAAACGTACTCTTTCTCCCCAATGTGACGGGCTTGGCTTTCTTGCCTTGTGCAGCCTGGCTTTCAGATAAATTTACTGGAAAACAAAGAGGAAGATCAAAAAAAGTCAACCCACATTTAACAATTGTAGGCAAGAAATCGCCCCTCTAATTAAACACCAGGGGATGCAGCTATTAATACCGAGCCCAGGAGGCGGCTGCAGCTGGTAGCCCACGAGCTCACACCAGCCGACGGGGTAGATATCCGGGGAATCGTGGTCAATCCACTGGTCGAATTCGTCCTCCCAACCGTCAAAGTGGATGAGCAGCAGGCGGCCCACGCAGCGCTTCACGGTGGCCACACACACCAGGCGAGGCTCCATCAGGTCCACCGCTTCCAGCTTCATGTTGGGGGAGAAGCCATGACCTGGGTAGTCCTGAAGACAGACACATTATGCATTCACACCTCAAGTTTGTTGGTAAAAAAAAATAAAAATAAATTTGAAAAAATTGAAAAAATAATAAGACTGAACCCATAGTAGTTGTGAAAATGCATTTACATTAGGGTCTGGAGCGGGACAATCTTGGTCAACCAGTAAGTTAAAGACCTACCATAAGATGTTATAGAAAACACTGTCTCACACTGACTTTTAACCAACTTTGAATTGGAAAAGAAACAGTTTCAAGCCTCCTGACAAACAGCTAGAATGCACTGGATTGCAGTTAAATCAGCACTTTCCCCACCAAATGCAATTGGTGATAGACAAAAAAGCAGGAAAACTTTAAAGAGCACAGAACACGCCACAAAATAAAATATTAACAGCACAAATTTATAACTCACAGTTAGGGATGAGTATGGAAATTAGGAACCAACACATCAAATACCTGACATACCAAATAAAAACACAGATTTCAGTGCTTCGTTTCAGCACCATTTACCCTGACAAGACCTCCGTCTCTCCAAATGAAAGGTATGAATATATACTGCATGTTCTATTGGCATTATTTTTAAAGATATTTCTCCGAATTACTGAAGAAACTAAACAGCTTTTATTTGCCTGCTGAGTTTAAACTTTTTCAGGCACTGTTTAAGCACTAGCACCATTTTAAAAAGTATAATTTTAGCACCGGTATCAGAAAAACCCAAAACATATCGAACCCTTCCTGTGTTTACAATATCTGCATCCTAAGCAACATCTGTATGAAAAGTACCAGTAAAGACTTGGTTTTATTACATTACAAATGTAGATGTTTTATGGCCCCCAAGCACAGCGAACATCTAATAGGGTTTTCTCTCTGCTAAATGGTCTCTAAAACTTAAATGTCCTTAATTTTTATACATTTTTTGTTTTACCAAGTTATGGCTTTTACCAATCATACCTTTATGATTATCAAAAATGTTCTCAATCTCTTTTGTTTCAAATGCAACATTTTTATTTCTGTATCTGGTACTCATGCATATCAAGAAGTTATTTCACATTATAAACCACTAGCTGTGTAATTAGTTTAGCAGTTTTATTTCTCTGGACTTTTGTTTCAAGTATCACAATGTCTGTCCAGTCTCAGCCTGTACAGCAAACAAGACATGCTCCTTACTGGATGCCAGTGTTAAATGTGTTCACAAATTCCCTGTAGTAAACTGTGTAGTGCACATTTTAAACAAGTAAAGTTTAGAGTGTTTAAATGCCAAAATTAGATTCCTGTAAAATCATTACATGAAGTTTAAAACAGCAAATCCAAATCAATGTTATTTGCCACAGACACACTGAATGGGCTAAAGCCAGCTGGTGCACTGTTTTAAACTGTGGCCCGGTTTACTGGAGACTTAGAACCACATGAGATGTTGATGAATGCCTCTCTGATGGCTGTATTCTGACATTTTAAAGACAAACTAAACAAAGAGGTATTCAGGAGGAAGGCTACCTAGGCATATTATGCTTTAAGTTCACTGGCTTTTTACGAGGAAATGCCTCTTTCAATCCAGATTTGACAAATTTTTCTGTTTTTGAGTGCCATCTAGGTGACTCAGCTCATTTGACAGTCACTGACATTTGTGTCAAGTCAGATAATTCTCTTATAGTACTTTGTTACTTTTATGTCTCCTAAATAAACCTTTAACATAAGTAACCGCTAAAATGCATAGAAGCCTAATCATAAAACGGTGCTTCTGCAATCCAGTGTCACCTCTGACATTATGGAGGCTGTGTGTCTGCAAAAGGTCAACATCCTGTCTGTAGCTTTAGATGTGGAAAGTGAGTTTTATATCAAATCTCTAGAATTATTTTAGCTTCATTTTGAGGAAAAAATGGAGCCTGTACTGCAGTGTCCAGCAATTAAGTAAAGACTAGACACAAAGCTAAGTCCCTGTAACAATAATAGCTGTCGTCAGTCTGCATGCAAACAGCAAGAGAAGAGGGAAAGCTGCTCTGCTGCTTTTACCATTGTATACTATGATCATTGTGTACAGAAACAATAACAATATCCTGATAACATTGTTACATAGTTACCTTAACCTTTCAACCCATCCGTGTTGTTGCTGTCAGATAACAGAAACTTGTTGAGTTACTTGGTGAATGTTTGCAGCACTTACGACATTGAACAGTCTCTTTGGTGCAGCCTGAGCTTCAGTCTCCTTCAGGTATTTTTGCCAGGTGAAGGTCTTTGAGTCATAGTCTGCCAAAAACAGGACATCAAAAGGGATTAAATAAATTTTATACTGCTTGAGATGTTTGCTATCCTCATTTGTGGATTCTTGGCTAAAACCAATAACTTACAATATTCGGATTAGAGTTGTCATAATACCAGAATACGAATTTTGATCTGGAACCGGTATAAATCAAACAATATTTACACTTATTTCAATACCACAGCAACAAAAAAGTGCTCCTAGCCACACAAAAATGGTTAAGTTAGTTATTTTTTACTTCAAACAAGAACTCTAGAAATGATAACTGAATATCAGGAGTCAACTTATTGTGGGTCAGGTCAGTTAATGAAGCTAATATTTTGCTTTTGATCAATTATTTGTTCCTTCATTTTATTTTCTGATGTCCGATAACTTTTATGATTTAAAAGTGCAATACTATGGCTCTACTGCAGATTGCCAACTGCTGTGCTCATTCTACTCGCTGCTTGTGGCAGCTCTAGGTTGAAAATGTAACCGTAAATCTTTTTTCTTTCCCACAACTTTCAGTACTATCAAAGGCAAAAATGATGGGCATTGTATCATAGTATTTTAAAAAGTATTGACACATTAAAATTTTTGACCACCTCAGTGTGGCTATATGTTTAGGAAAACCATCAGAGGATGAATAATAAAGTATGAGTGAAAGTGTGAGCTGAAGCAGAGACAGAGCAGAGTTTATGTTTACCTGGAGGTACAGTCAGAGGGATGTTGTTCTTCTCACAAAAGCCCACAGGAAGGAGTGCATGAGAGGAGGCATGGAAACAAAACCAATCAGAGCCATTGTTGGTTATCATGCCATCGATGCCCACCATCAGGTAGCCGTCTAACAACACCTGGAAGGAGTCAGAGAAGAAGAGAAAAAATAAGCTTTTGTTAATGTGTTTATTAAAGCAGGCAGGATCATATGGACAAGACAGCTGTTTTACCTTATGCACAGTGGCCACAGAGATGCTTCCCAGATTAAGAGGGTCGATGGCCTCTAGCTTCATTCCCTCCTCGAAGAAACCCATCTCCATAAAGACAAATCTGGGCTGTAGGTCACACAGAGATGTGATAAAGCTAGGATATGTGGAGTGTTTTAAAGGTAGAGAGCGCAGACATTGTAATGTCATCTTTCAAGTTGGCTAAAAAATGCCATCCCTGCAGCTCTCTGTATGGTGAATTTATCCATAGCAAAGAGTCACAGGGACAAACGAACTTGGTATTAACCCTGCTTTCTCACCAAAATCTTTGATAGTGTCCACAACATTGGGTGGGATGGAAAAACAGCTTTGTCATGTAAAAGGCTCTCAATTAAAAGCAGTTGTTAACTGGTTTTACTTTTGTATTTGAATGCATTTAATCTGACACTTCCTCACCTTTTTAAAGAGCAGATTTGAACTGTCCAAGTGCCCCTTTGAGTTCGCAGCTTCCATACTGGTTGCTGTAATCACAAAGAAGCATTTTCCCACTTTCATAACCATGTCAAAGGTGTACATTAATACAAAATGTGTTATTCTTAAGTATTCACATTCAACCAAAGCCAAAACCGGCTTTATCTCTACAGATGATACAGTAGGTGACTAATTCCTAGAACCTACCTGCTTCTTTAATGTCATGACCCACTCTGCTGGACCAGCCCATTGGGTGCAGAAGGGGACTCCACATGTGGCACCAGAAGTCGAGTGTAACGTTTGGAGGGGCGTCACTTTGGTCTGCGTACACCAACCGCAGACGACCACCAACAATCGAGTCAATGAGGGCAACACGAGTCCGACTCACATGCTTGGGGTCCACCACCTCGACACGCATACCGATTCTGAAGGAAGTCCTCATGCTCTCTGCAAGCTAGGAAAAGGAGAGAAGGAGGGGGGCAGACATGCTGATCCATCTGCATTTCACTTAATCACATAAACTGGATCATTTGACTAACGAGGTAAATTATAGTGCACCAGCATCCAGATTTACCTTCAGGTAGAAGTCAACAGGTAAAGTGTCAGCCCCCACCAGCTTCTTCATCAGGTAGCCTTTCCAGTCTAAGATGTCCTGCTTCACATCTGTGGACCCATAATTTGTAGAGTTAGGGCAGATCCCATGTCTGAAATATCAGATCTAGGCCATTTTCAACTTGTTAAAACACATTAACTTCAACATTAAAGCACACTTAAATCAGCTGGTCCAACAGACAGGATGAACTTCTTTTTACCCAGTTTTTTTTCCAGTCTACTGACAAGTCATTAGGGCCCAGTTGTTCAGAAATAATCTAACAGGATTAAAAATTTTGGATGGATTCATATTTTGAAATTGGGTTGTTCTTGGTTATTTGATCCAAAATACCAGGATTATAAAGATATCATCAGAAGGCTGGACTCATGATGGGTTACAGGAATGCAAGTAAACCATTAAACTGGTTGAACAATATTATAATATTAATATAATATATAATATTTTTATAATAGGTTGATATTTAAGACTTCTTTTATCATTTAGTTGAACATTGTATAACAAAACAGGCAAAGCAGATGAAGTGGACACTAGGGTTGTAAAAATAGGGGTTTGTGCTCAGAAACTATCTTACAACATAACATCAAACATGATGTATGATTCAAACTAAATTTTATGATCATTCAGTTTTTGGTGCCCTCCTGTGACGATAGTGTTAAATCCCCTTTAAACACTGGTAATCCGGATTTGGTTCTCCTTTAAAATCTGTTTCTGGACCTGCAGTTCTTATGATTGGATAGTCTAAGAGTGACCGTGGTAGATCCATTGAGGAATCGTAAGTTTTGAGTTCATACTCACCTTTAGGTGGCACCAGCAGCTTGCTTGTCATGGCGCACCATCCAATCGGGTTGAGCTCTCCTGAAACGAGGCTGCACCAAAAATCATGGCTGCTGTCATGTTCAAAGCCTTCATATCTTAACAAAGCTTTGTATCCTGACAACAGAACAGGAGAATCAGTCTTATTAGTTATTGTGTGGAAGTTTGGGAAACGCATACAAAACAATACAGATCTAATCTCAATCTTCACAAGGTAAGTAAATATAGTTTTTCATATCATTCTGCACACTTCTCCACCATGGTGAATACAGTTTTCAGTGAAAGTTTACTACTATTATATGTTTTTTACCTCTGTATTTCATTTATAGTTCTTTAAATCTTCAAAATGAATAATAAATAAATGAAGTACACCAAGATTTAAGTTACGACCATGCAAGTGCATTGCTAAAACACCAGACCGTTATAAATGTTTTCATTCAAACTAGATACTGAACTGTAACGATGAATGATCTCTTCTAGGCAATGTACTACTGTTTTTATGAAAGGCCCTTAACCAATACTTTTAGTTGTTTTTTATGTTTTTCAAAGAGCATTTATTGTACGGTGTTTAAGGGGTCCATCCTGGGTAAAAAAAACATGTTCTTGTTGCTTTTTTGTTTGTTTTTTTGTCACAGCTTTTGGTGCATGTTTGATGGTTATCAATAGAGATGCACTGTTGGTGAAAATCAGGGCTAATACTGATGTTTAAAATCACTCCCACAAGCCATTTTTTCTTTCATGTTAGACCACAAAAGCGGATCAGAGTTTGTTCAATTGTTCACTTCTTCCACCCTTAAGAAACCTCTACCCTAAAACAGCAGTTAAGTGTGCCAAATATCTGCCACTGACATTGATTCTTCACAAATTGTTAGCAAAGGGCTGATATCTGTCTAAAGGCCTGATACTGACATCAGTGCATCCCTAGTACTTCACACCTGTAGATCAGGGGAATGAAGAGAACACTTGGTAAGACCTTGTACCTTTAATGGTATTTGCAAATGTATTTACAATAAAAACAGAAAGGAAAACCACTAATTAAAACTACAGCCTTCAACAAGTTTTTAAAAACCTCCACAGACTAATTAGGAATATGATAACACTGAAATATGGCAGCTTATTTATGCTTTATAATACAAATACCAGCCAAAAATTTCAATACCACCAAAAATCATGGGGACAGTGTCACGGTGTGGTCAACAGTTCAAGCCAGGCCAGCAAAGCAAAAAAGGAAGAGTACCTTGAAACATGCCTGATATTTTTCAGTAAATAATGTACAAATAACTTTGAAACTATAAACAAGTATGATGTTAGCTGGCCCAGGCACAGTGACAGACAACTGCAAGAGGACATCTGGGAGAGATTGGGAGGGAACTGCATGTCAGTTCCTCAGCAGCGGAGGAGAAGTGGTCTGTGTGAGACCGCGCCCTCTAGTGGAGGATTTCTTTTTAATTTTTGCACATCAATCGAGTATATGGGTGGTGTGTATATCTTTTAAACTGTAATAATCTATTTTCCTACATCAAGGGAGCATAATGGGATTTTAAGACCATGTAAGTGATAATTCCATGGTATAAAAGAAACAGAGTGAATGCTGTACACACCTGCAACCTGGATGACAGTAGCAATCCAGTAGACTTTACTTGGCAGGACTGCGTTTGTGTTCAGGACTTCCACCTTCATTCCTACATGAATGTCGTCCCACTGGGAGCACAGTGGAGCCTACAGGCAGTGTGAAATAGAAAGAAAAATCACAAGAAAATCTTTGCAAAATTCAGAGTTAAGTGCTACAACTTTTTGTCTATATCCAATTTGCCATTATTTCCAAACTCAATTTAACAGATATGATACTTATACACACACCTTTTCACTGTTAAAAAAACAAAACAGAACAATTGTCTGCAGTGCAAAGAGGCTGAGTCAAGATGAGTTGAGAAAGTAGCTGGGAAGTAGACAATCATTCAGGGTTCATGCCGGCCCCTCTTCAGTGGTCAGCACCCTGATATACATTTTGCTAATATTTAAGGTCGGTATTAGATTCATACTCCTGATATCCATGGCCAATATATGGCTATAAATACTGGCAGATCTGCTGATAGCAATATCATCCTGATAATGTTATGCATCCCTTGTCTGCTTGATGGTTGAAAGTTATTATTTATTCGTGAGTGAAAATTACATAGCAGAAAAGACTCACATGTCTGAAGCAGGACACTGACACAGCAAGAGATGTTTCTTTGTCCAAGTAAGCGCCCCACTCAAAACGAGTAGAAGTTGCTACAGGAAGGAAAGGAAAGACAAAATAAGTCTTTATAATATTTATAAGGTAACTTGGATTTTTTCAGTGAGCAGCCATGAATAAAATATTCCCTAGTAATCATCAAATTCAGGTATAAAGTGTCTTTGCTGTCAGCATTTAACAGTAAGATATAATACAATTCACATTTGCATTAGAGTGTTCCTCAGCTGATTCAGCTGGCTACATAAAATATAATAATTTAGGACAAAATTACAGCCCGGATTCTCTGAGCATCTGATGAGGTTTGAATATGCTTGTGCGAGTTTGTACTGTGCTCTCACCTTCTGATACCAATGGGACTGAAGGGGTTTTGTTCACCTTGTTCAGCACTGTAGCTTTCTTTGATGGGGGCTTTCCCTGTAAAGAGATTTAAGTTACAAGTCATATTTAAGATGTTCTTTCATAAATGGACCTGGTGATTTGATCTTTGATGATTAATTTTCTTTAAGATATAACTTCTGGAACATTATTATTGGTTAGGTATAACCACATTTTTTGCTGAGAATTGTATTGAAGATCAAAAATCCTGAATCTGTGGCAATGCTGTTCAAACCCATGGTAATATAATTATGATGAAGAGACTGACAACAAAGAAAAAGCTAAATGTGTAGTTAAAAAATTAAAAACAGAAAGAGAACAAATGAATTAATAAAACGTGTGGAATTTTAAGGTTATAGCTACATTTAATCCTACAGTAACTTAAAAATGCAAACTAAGTTTGAAGCTAAACACTACAAAATATTGACTTAATAAAAAATATGCAATCAGATTTTAGATAACATACAGCCTTTTTAACTTGTTCCTATTTTCCTTTATTTTTTGTAATTTAATAAAAACTTTCTGCATGTGCAGCCAGTGAGATAAGATGGGAGGGGGCGGGGAGATATTTACACCCTTACAATGGTTAAAGACTAACACATCCTTAATTGCTGTTTGTAAAATAGTTTTATCTGCAATGACCATTCTGAGCGGTCTTACCTGATTTTTAGGTGTAGCAGTGCTTTTTAACACGCGTTCATCTTTCTTATTGTGTCCCGGTGGTTCATAATCGTCGTCAGAAAAATGATCATCGCATACGCGGCGCTTCTTCAACGCTGCTCGCGGCGTGTCTGGGTCTATTTTCAGGGCAAGTAGCCACAGACTTGTTACATAAATATCTTTCATCGGTATGTTGTGAAATATATATGGCAGCAAGGAAACTTCGTTCCTTGGACAGCCCGGAAAATCACAAATTCCATAACTAACACGCACCATCCTTGAAAACCTCGACAAAAGTAAAGTTTCAGACTGATATTGTGGCAAAACCGCTCTTCCGCGGTGAAATGTAGTGCGCGGTGAAAGTTCAGTGTCCAAGGAAAAGCCAAACTAGCGTTGACTGGAAAAATATACTTTAGAGCGTAAAACTTAACTACTATTAATCAGTTCAAGTTGGCTGTTTATCAGCTGCTGAAATATGTTTGTCCCATCCGTTGAAGCACCACGCGGCCTAACTTCCGGTGCTCCTTGCTGTTGCTCAGGTAGACCAAAAAGCTTCAAACAGGCAACGTAACGCAAAATAATAGCAAGGTTTGTACTGAGGCTGTGTCTGTAAAAGTTAATTTTCATTTTCAAATAAGAAATTTAAAGGGCTAATAGCCCTTTAAATTTCTTAATTTCACACTATGCAGGGATACATTGTTTCCATCCTCGCATACATGAGCGCTTATGTACCGTTTTAACACATTGTACTAGTAGTTAGACATAAACAGTGAATTCAAAGTGTTCAGCCATACAGGCCTTTGGAAAACTCCACTAGTAGGGGGATGTTTTTAACTCCGGCGCGCCTTTTCTTCTTCTCTCCTTCTATTTTTTCACCGGCGACCGGTTTAGATGAGGTAACACTGCTTCCCTTTGGTCGTAGTTATAATTTGAGGATAATTAAAACAGCGGAAATAATACGAGATCAATATGAAAGTGGTATTTTAAAAATTACTCTTGTAAACAGAATGATAAGATAAATTTAAGAATAATTACGAAGGCTGCAAAAATTGCTTATTATTTGGGCTTATTAGAGCTGAAAGTACAATCGGTATACCACAATCCCTTTAAGTCTTCATTTGTCTTTTCACTTTTTGTCTTTCCTGTGTAATAATAGTTCCAAAATATAACATTGTGTGTAATACATGTACAGTACCTATAAAAAGTATTCTCCCCTTGGATGTTTTTATCCTTTTACTGATTTTATAAATCAATCATGATCAATATAATTTCTTGCATGGTCACTCAGAGTGTGAGGACAGCCAGGCAGATTTACACATGTGCCATATTCCTTCTATTTTTGATAATGGATTTAACTGAATTGTAGGGGGATGTTCAAAGCCTTGGGGTTGTTTTGTTCCATCCCCTAATACCTTTTTTTTTTTTTTTTTTTTTTTTTTTTATAACCTTGTCTCCGAGTTGCTTGATTTACACATATGCCACATACATTCCATTTCTTGATGATGGATTTAACTATACTCCTGGGGATGTTCAGTGTCATGGTATTTTTTTTTATCCATCCATGTGACCAATACATTTAAACCTTTTCTCTTAGTTGCTTGAAGTGTTCTTTTGTCTTCGTGGTGTAATGGTAGCCAGGAATATTGATTAACCAGTGACTGGACCTTCCAGACACATGTGTCTGTATACTACAATCCCTTGAGACACATTCACTGCAATCAGGTGATCCCCATTTAACTAATTTTAAGACTACTAACACCAGTTTGGCTGGATCTCTGCTGAATTAGGTCAGTCACTTCAAAAGACACGTATATTTATGCAATCACTAATTTAAACTTGCATATGTTTGATTGACATAACTTTTTAGAAATCCGTTTTCACTTTGACATTACAGATTTTTGGCAAAAAACGTCAATTATAATGATCATGATTGATTTATTCAATCAATAAAAGGGTAAAACATCCAAGGGGTTGAATACTTTTTATACTGTTGGTGCTATATGCTGATGGAGACTGCTAAAACAAGAGGAATTCTCTTAAGCGCTTTGAGCCTTCAATCTACCCTGCAATCTACCCTGTGAGAGGAACTAACTGAAAGAGGCAGCACTGTTGCAGTAAAGAGGATGAGAAGGACTTTAAAATAGAGGAGTGCAGCTTTGTGTGAGTTTCAAGACAGGGGAGACAACAGCTGGACAAAGACCAGTAGGCGGTGCTTTAGGAAGATCAACCCAATACTTCTTTACTTTAATTAAAGAAGTAAAAAAGCTACACAAGAAAATACAACAAAGGGTGAGTTTCTCCATGAACAGATGTAGGTTGGACAAATATTACTAGATTAAAGGGATAATAACATATTTAGTGATGTGTTTTATGCCAGAAGTAAAGAATATGGCTTTTGAGAAGCATCAGGCTGGACAATAAAATTTTATGTTTCTCACCTGCAGACGTGCCAGTATGGAGCTCTTCTTGGAGTTTGATGAAAATGAACGTGAACAGGATAAACTGCAGAAACGCTTGGTCCTTGAAAAGAAGCTGCTTGATGTGCCAGTCGTGCCACACATCTCACACACAGCTGTAAAAATAAAAACAAAAATACAATTTGAATACATCATCATCTAACTTTATTACTTGCCCATATAGAGGAAATCTGATGATTTCTTTTATTAATAAGACTGATATAATCTTTGACTTTTAATAATATCAACAGTAATTTACAATAAAAATGAACGCTAGCCAAACTTTGTTCTCTTGTTCATTCCCTTAAAACTCACTTGGTCTATTCTCTCCTCCATCAGTGTCATCAAACTGCATGGGTGTCATTTCATTGTGTTGTTGGTTTTGAGACGAGGACAAAAAGACAGCACTGATATGAGTACAGTAACACAGCACACATGTAAAAAAAATCTTGTAAAAGCTTATTATTCAAGATAAATGATAACTTCTACTCACACTTGTGTTAAACTCCCTTGAATCAGTTAGAAGGTTGCGGCGTTGTATAGCAGGTAGGCAATTATCGCAGCCCTCTCCGATGCAGACAGAACAATGCGGGCGCAAAAACACTGTAGGAGCAGCTCCAGGTTTCAGCTTCAGCTGAGCTGTTAGTGGTCTGGGCTCAAAATACTCCCTACCAAAGTGCTCGCTGCACAGGTAAGAGTTTGGTGTGGCGACCCAACTGGTGCGGGTTCGCTGGACTTGCTTCTCCCATTTCAAAAACTCTTGCTGGTCTTTGGGGAATCTAAAAAGTGTAACACCATCTTCTGATGTTTTGCCACATCCATAGGCGACACAGTGATAAGGCATCTCTGTGGTCACTCAAGAGAGGACTGTAAATACTTCAGAGAAGAAAACAGGATTTACAGCCAACACATCCTTTCTTCTGTTGAGTTGTTTTATGAGCACTGCAAAGGAAAGTAGCAATCATCTGTTAAAAGTAGTAAATACAACAGAAAAGACATTTTATCTTGGTTATTTTTAGGTAATAAAACACTAGAAATGAGTAAAGTATAAAGAACTCAGAGGGGAACAAACAGCTCTGTGTTAATCAGTGAAACATCTATCTTGATCTATACAGTGCATATAAAAAGTAATTACCCCCTTGGATGTTTTACACTTTTGTTGATTGTATAAATTAATCAGGGTAGATATAATTTGGCTTAAAAAATACAAAACAACTCTTGCAAAGTGAAAACAGATTTTCACAAAGTAATGTCAATGAAACAAAAATTTGTAAGCAAAAAAAGGGACTGCATAGTTAGTATTTAGTAGATGCACCTTTGGCTTCAAACACAGCACTGAGTCTGTGTTGATAGATCTCAATTAGGGTTGTACATCTGGACACTAAAATTTGACTCCATCCTTCTTTGCAAAACTGCTCAAGCTCAGTCAGGTTACACAGGGATCAGGCATGAACAGCTATTTTGAAGCCCAACCACAAATTCTCTATTGAGTTGGGGTCTGAGCTTTGACTCGGCCACTCCACAACCACCTTCAGAACCTTTTTGTCATTAAATAATTTCTGTGTAGCGCTCTCTGTATGCTTCAGGTCATTGTCTTGCTGGAAAATAATCTTCTCCCACGCCATGGTTCCCTTGCAGACTGAATAAGATTATCCCCAGGATTTTCCTGTATTGTGCTACATTCATTTTACCCTCTACCTTTAAAGCCTACCAGGGCAGGCTGCAGAGAAGCACCTCCACAGCATGATGCTGCCACCACCATGCTTCACAGTGGGGATGGTGTATTTGTAGTGATGTGCAGTGTTTGGTGTGCGCCAAACACTGCGTCTTGTCTAATGGCCAAAAAGCACCAATTTTGGTCCCATCAGACCAAAGAACTTTCTTCCACTTGACTATGCCTTATGGCAGACAGTGGCTTTCTCTTTGCCACTCTCCCATAAAGCTTTGACTGGTGAAGAACCATTACAAAAGATGATGTATGTAGAGTCTCTCCCATCTTGGCTGCTGAAGCGTCTAACTCCTTCAGAGTAGTCGTAGGTGTCTTAGCAGCCTCTCTCACAAGTCCCCGTCTTGCACAGTCTAGACAGATTTACACATGTACCATATTCATTCCATTGCTTGATGGATTTAACTATACTCCTGGGGATGTTCAGTGTCATGGTATTTTTCTTTATCCATCCCGTGACCAATACTTTTTAAACCTTTCTCTTAGTTGCTTGGAGTGTACTTTTGTCTTTATGGTGTAATGGTAGCCAGGAATTCAGATAAACCAGTGACTGGACCTTCCAGACACATGTGTCTGTTTACTACAATCACTTGAGACACATTCACTGCACTCAGGTGATCCCCATTTCCCTAACTCTGAGACTACCTGTACTGATTGGCTGGACCTCTGTTGAATATATGCAATCATTTATCTTACATTATATTTTTGTTTAATTTAAATTACTTTGTATGAATCTGTTTTTCACTTTGACATTACAGAGGGTTTTTTAAGCCAAATCATACTGACCATGATTGATTTATTAAATCAATAAAAGGGTTAAACATCCAAGAGGTGAATACTTTTTATAGACACTGTGCCAAATATTCTCAATCAGCTAAGGGATACAGAAGGACCTTTATGGCAATCACATCTATAGAAGATATTAAATTTGTCATTCATCTTAATTTTTTTCTCACTGTAATCATATCTTATCAATGAAAATATTATTTTATATCAACAATAATTTCAATATACATCTTAAGACATTATTTTACCATTCTCAACATAAAACAAACCTCACAAATCATGCATATAAACAATAAAACATTAGTTAACAGCCAAACTTCCAGCTACACACCTTGACCCCAGTCTTTGAGATTATTTGTTAGTAAACACATATGAAGAGCCACTACCTCGTTCCAAGAATAAATGCACTTAAAGGAATACTTTTTAATTGATTTGTGCTAATAATTAATAGTCAACCTTAAAGACAAGCTACTCAAAACAAACACAGTGATAGCTCACATGCTACCGTGCGTGTTAGCTAGTTGCTATTAGTGCTAACGGCACGTTTTTCAGTTCATGAAGCATAAATTCTCTTGTTTTTAATACCAAGCCAGCTACTTATTAAATATAGACCGTATAACACAATGCACGCATTGAATTCTTCTGTAAAACTGCAAACCTTTTTGATCTGGAGCTGAACTTCAAAACTGTACTGTGGGTATCCAACGTTGACGTCATTGACGTTTCCTCTTACGCGCGGACTAGGCATCATGGGAGTTGAGGTTTTGAACGGACCAGAGCTACCCCTGAGGTTTTTAAACTAATTATTATTCCAGCCTTAAATTTAACCAGCCTTCTGTCCAAAGTATGACTTACACTCAAACATGAAGTTGTTGGATAAACTTGATAGCGATATGCAGCTATGCAGTGTATATTTTTGTTCTCTTTGGTCATTTGTACTGAAAACGCATCTGTCATACTGATTTTTTAAGGCATCTAAATAGTGCAATGATTTTGATTTTCAAAGCTGCAGAGGTTAACATGATTAACATTGCAGTAGGTTATACATGAGGTAGATGTGATTATGTGGGTGAAAAACAAAGGTGTGGGATGCTGTGGGGGCGGCAGAAGCTCGGTCTCTAAGGGCTTGGAAAGGTTGCTGATTTAAGTCCCGGTTTGACCAAGTCTGGGACTTGGTCCAGCTGGTGAGGCACCATTTCATTCCCTCAGTCTTGCAAAGGTGTCCTTTAGCAAGGCACTAAACCTCCAACCACTGTGCACAGGCACACCTTCAATGCAGCATTCCCTACCTCTGATATCTCTCCATGACTGTATGTTCACAGGATCCTGTTTGTGCATATTCATGCTTCCAAAGTATAGAAAATTGAAGTTCTCCTTGAGGGAATTAAATAATATCTTAACTTATATCTTCTTCTTTCATAATTTTTACATGTAATGTACAAATGCAGAGTTTCTGACCCTATTTGGCTGGTGTTCATTTTCCCCTTCAGTCACTCCTGTGAGGAGAAACCCGATTTGTGCCTGTTTGCACCATTGCACAGACCTCTGTTTGCACTTTGAGAGAGGAGAAAGTGGAATAGATAAAGACCAAGAGATATTTAAGCTATGAATGGCGGGCTATGAACACAGAAGACTGCAGACCTTTGGGTTGGCTTCTCCTGGCATTTTTGGTAGCTGATTCAACCCAAGCTTATGGATTTTTCAGAGGAAAAACTAAAGCAGAATCAGAATCATTTTTTATTGCCTGGTACATTTTCACATACAAGTAATATGACTTTGTGTTTTAGTGCAAAATAGATGGCATAGAAGAAGAAGAAAAATAGTAAGAGGGTATTGAAAATGGTATAAGCCTAAAAACTTCAATAGATTAATGTTGAAAATTTTGTTGCATAATAAAAAAGTAAATTAGAAACAAATTATGTACAAAGGTGAAAAAGAGGATCTTTTCAGATGATATAGATGTGCAGGTATGCTTATGAATAGGTAATAGTGCAATTAAACTGAAGGAATATGACACACAGTGTGCAGCTGTAAACAGAAGAGCTAAAACAATTAACATAGAAGGAGAAGAAAATATTAAGAGGCCATAAAATCAGCAGTACTTCTGCTGATAGGGACCATAAATAGGTTTAACTAAAACATAATAGCAAGATAGATCATAAACATCACAAAATGAATAAGTTGATAAAGGTCATGAAGGGACTGGATCCGTTGTTTAAATTACCATCACCATTTTTGATCAAGGAGTGGTTATTACTGGAGTTGCTGCTATTTGCTCTGTTTGCCTGTGATATTTTCTGCGTGTGATCAAAATAAGTTAACAAAATTTAAGCTCCTTTAGAAAGTTTTTAACAGGTAATGGAACAAGGTGAAATCAATACTGATGCTTTTTATGTGAGCAACAAAAGCAAACAAGACCACCAGGGAGACTGATCAGCTTACGTTCAATTATATTATGATCTTATATAAATAATGCATATTAAAACAGTCTTTATGTGTTGCATTAATGCACACTAGACCTATTTCTCCTATATACAACAGCACATCACGAGTGTTATTCCTTTAGTTAATTGAACCATAACTTGTTCACCACTATGGCTGCACATCCATACAAACTTAGTACAAAAAGTACATACATTTGTGATTAGTAGATTATTTCTTTGTTGTAACAATGTTTCTAAGCAATAAAGCTTATACTGTTGGAAAGCCTGTTTATTTTCCCTTTAAATGGTGCCACATTAGTAAGGAACACGAGTTTGTGGGATGAGCAGCAGAGCTGAGTGTGTGGGTTGCGCCCATGAAAATTTTGCCAAATCTTCTCTGCTTAACAGCTTATTTTGCTGTTACCCCATGCTGACAGTCAGGTGCCTGACTGGCAATCTCAATGCAGAGAGATATCGAGATGAGATTCTGCAACCAGAGGCAATCCCACATCCCCACAGTCTGGGACTAAACTCTGTCCTCCAAGATGACAACGCTCGCCCCCAAAGAGCGGTGTATATCAGAAAATACCTCCACAATTTGGGAGGGGAGAGGATGGAATGGCCTTCCAGCAGTCCTGACCTCAACCCCACTGAACACTTGTGGGATCAGTTTGAGCAAGCTGTTCGTGCCAGAGAGACCAACACAACCAGGTTAGCTGACTTGGGACAAATGCTGGTTGAAGAATGGGATGCCATCCCACAGCAGTGTGTGACCAGGCTGGTGACCAGCATGAGGAGGAGGTGCCAGGCTGTTGTTACTGGTATGGTGCTCCCACACGCTACTGAGGCTCTTTCTTTCAATCATCCAATCCACCAAACAACTTCAAATAAGCATCAATGGCAAAATAAGCTGTTTGGCATTGGCAGAGAAGATTTGGCAAATTTTTCTTGGGTGCAACCCACACACTCAGCTCTGCTGCTCATCCCACAAATGCATGTTTCTTACAAATGTGGCACCAAATGGGAAATAGTCTTCCTTATGCCAAGAAGCATTGTTACAACAAAGAAATAATCTACCAATAATCTAGTCTCCGTCTAAAGGCTATTGTTACTTCCAAAGTTTTGGATGTGATCAATTCCAGGTAGGCCTGACTGCACCAGAGGTGTAGGGAGGCCAGATAAAGGAGAAATATAACATCATATTGTGTATGTCTATAGGTGGAGAAGAGCAGTGGGGAAAGCATACACCCTTGGGGGACTCCAGTGCTAACTGGATGCTGGATGTCCTCATCTATAGCTGCTTGTATGTCAGGAACTTCATGATCCAGTGACAGGTCAGGCTGGCACAATAAGCTGGTGATTCTGGTGTGAGACATGTCTATGATGGTGTTGATAATCCTGAACTGTATCCTTGCATGCTGTCCCTTGGGAGTTGAGGTGTTGTAGGTGGTAGTGAGTTTCCATATTGAACACATCCTCTTCTGACCATTTACCCATAGAGAAAGCCATGTTAGTTGGCTTTTCAACCCAAACTTTAGTGTGGAGAAAGATATTGAGACATTTTGAGATTCTCATCATTCAGTCATATGTTGCCTTTTTTGGGATGCTTAAGGTATGACCCTTACTCTGTCTCTAACAAGCTTATGACACTACTTCCAGTTGCTTTCTTTTCTCAACATTTCATAATGATCCTCACTATATCCATTTCTGCAGGCACCACTACACATCTGCCCCCACTGCCATACTAAAAAGGAAAGGGCTGCTGTGGAAACCAAATGGCCCAGCAGAGGATGTATTTCCTTCACCAGCTCAGGAAATTTAACCTGCCCACGGAGCTGCTTATCAAATTATGCATCACTATCATCCAGTGTCTTATCTATATCAGATTGTGATTCCAGCCTTATTTTGATTTACCAGATATAGGATCAGTTAGGACTGGAGAAAGAATTTTAAGGTCTACCTGGCCCACTTTATGGACTTTGACACACTCACTTGCTAGTTATACAAACTCTTGCTGGCAAGGTGGGTTTGAGTGGCGTTTTCCCTTAATAAATGTGTAATATCAAGAGCTTGTTTGATGATTTGAAACATTCAATTGTGACAAATATGCAAAACAAGAGAACTAAATCAGAAAGGGGGCAAATACTTTTTCACAGCACTGTAGTGGCATAGAGGATATTTTGCCCTGTATGCTACCATTCTAAATTTCTTCCTATTTTGCAAAATTACCACCACTAACATCTTTTTCTACAGCAAATGAACGCTGGAAAGAGAGGGAAAGTATTAAAAAAGAAAAAATATCAGACATTCAATTTGTTTGTTATCTTACTTTTTTAAGGCACTTTAACTTTTTTACCCCAGCACATGATAATTTATGTTGAATCAAACAACTGCTTCCAACTGATTTGGTTTCTTTATGTGTGGATTTGTTTGATTCCACTGCTTAAATTATTGTTTTGCAAAGATAAAGTATGTCTGAATCATAAAGCAAAGCAACTGGATCATTATGTCCTGAACTGATTTTTATAAACTTTCCCAAATGCCTTAAAAAATTTGCAGTGACTTTAATCTTGCTTTTCTTATTAAAACAGGTCATTTGATAAAGATGCAGTAATCCTATATGGACTGAAGCTTGGTCAGCCTTTTTTACATTTCAATAAAAGACTCACAGCATTCACGTTTTTAAACAGGTTTTATAAAGTATGCAGATGATACTGCCCAAAAACTGATGTGGTTGAACTTCACTCAGTGTTGATGCACTGCATACAGTCTTGATTATTAAAAGTCTTTCTACACTCGGTATCAGCTGCTGTCTTTTAACAAGGCTGGTAGCAGCAGGTTGGAAAGTAACTAATTAAATTTACTTAATTACTGTAGTTGAGTAATTTCTGGGGTAAACTTGTACTTTGTTTAGCACATTTTGAGTGCCTTTACCTCTATTGAAGTAAGTTTTAAGTGTGCTTCTCTTGGGTACTATACTCTTGGACTTCTTCCACCTCTGTTGGCTACATGTTAGCACATAGGTGATGGTTCCACATCACATCCAAAACTCTCAGTAGTCAGTACTTAAAGTAAACTATAAACACTTTTTACTCTTACTTGACTAGATTTATAGACTGATACTTTTACTTTTATCTAAGTACATTTTAACCAGAGTAACTGTACTTTTACTTGAGTACAATAGTCGTGTACATTTTCCACCTCTAAAAAAAAATATCTTATTTCAAGACACAAGAGAGAGCACAAAAAAGGCCTGAAATATCTGCCAGTGAAAAGCAAGTTTTAACTATTGCTTTTTAAAAAACTGTTTAAAATTTCTGTCGGAATCACTTTGCATGTAAAATTTACTTTCTGCATTGGCAGAATATCCGATTGTTACCAAGCCATGCAGATCTCATTTTTGTCTCTGCACTTATGAGAGCCAGGGCTTTTTCTGTCTGTCAGTCTACTCATCAGGCATATCTAACATCTGTCTCTATGTGTCTGAACAGTCTTCAGTAGGTCTGTATGAATGGATTCAATTTTGCACATCAAAGGTCAAAGGTCAAGGTGGGCCTCATGTGCCTTGCTTGTGAATATGATGTCTTAAGAATGCTTCGCTGGATGTTTTTTTTCAAACCTCGCACAAATGTCCCCTCTGACTCAAGGAAGAATAAAGGTCAGAGGTCGGGGTTGGGGCTTTTGTTCATCCCTTGCTCATGAACATGATTTATTGAGAATGCTTTGAGGGATTTTCTTCAAAAGCCACACCAATGACCACTCTGCCTCAAGGATTGACTCCTTGGATTTTGAAGGTGCAGTGTCAGGGTAACTACAACCTCAAACCTTGTGAGCAAGATATTTCAAGAATGCACTGAGTGATTCTAAGGTTAAGGTTAAGAAACCTTTATTATTCTCTAGAGGCAATTTGTTGTTGCCTATAGCCAACAGAGAATAAATATAAAGAAAGCAAATTATACACGAGCTGCAGTCTTAGACTACCACTGTAGACAAGTCCCATGTTTTTTAATGAGGCTGATAGAAACCTGAACAAATTAACTCATATTTATCCTTGTCCTACAAATTCGTACCATGTACCTGTGGCCAGATGGCAGCAGCCCGTATTAAAGACACAACAGGCAACTCTGGTTGCAACGCATTGGCCTTTCTTGTGGCTCTATATAGGAGGGAGAGCTCTTCACAATTTTGTCAAATACTGCAACAAATCAACACTTGGACTTTAGGGTAAACTGATCAGATTTTGTAGGTCATAGGTCATGTAATCTAAAGTGATTAATAAAGAATAGTCCTACACCATAAGAGAAACAACATTTCTACCAGTCAGGACCTCAAAAACCTCCCAACTCTAAAATGGATTGTGGCAAAATGGAAAACTGTTCTGTGGTCAGATGAATCAAAATATGAAATTCTTTTTGTAAACAATAGACATTGTGTCCTGTGGACAAAAGAGTAAAGGGACCATCCTGGTTGTTATCAGTGCATAATTCAAAAGCCATCACAGCAACAGAGCTTCATACTCGAAGAGTCTGGGTGCTGAACTGGCCTGCCTGCAGTCCAGACCTTTTACCAATAGAAAACATTTGGAGCATCATACAGTGAAAAATTTGGCAAATAAGACCCAGGACTGTCAAGAAGAATCCCACATCAGACAAGAATGGGATAACATTCCTCTCCCAAAACTCCAGCAACTGGTCTCCTCACTGCCCAGATGTTTACAGACTGCTGTTAAAGAAGAGGGGATGCTGCAAAAAGGTGACATGGCCCTAATGAAGCCAAGATTGAAGCCAGGTGCCGCTCATCACCTTCCCAATACCATCCCAACAGTGAAGCATGGTGGTGGCAGCATCATGCTGTGGGGGTGTTTTTCAGCAGCAGGGACAGAGTGACTGGTCAGGGTTGAGAGAAATCTGAATAGCGCAAAGTACAGAGATATCCTCAATTAAATCCTGTTCTGCAGCATTTAGGGCCTTAGATTGGGCTGAAGCTTCACCTTGCAACATGACAATGACACTAAGCCCACAACTAAAATAACACAGGATTGGTCTAAGGACAGCTCTGTGAACAGCCCAGCTAGAGCCCTGACTTAAACCCTGTCCAACATCTCCGGAGAGACCTGAAAATGTCTGTCCACTGACGGTCCTCTTTCCACCCTGACTGAGCTTGAGAGGGTTTGCAAAGAAGAATGGCAGAAAATTCCCTAATACATATGTGCAATGCTTGTTGTGTTTGCTAAAAAAAATTCTAAAATTCTGTTTTCACTATGTCATGATGGGGCATTGAGTGTAGATTAATGAAAGAAAAAATTAATTTAAAAAACTGTAGCATCAGACTGCAACATAAAACTGGAAAAAAGTGAAGGGGGGTTGAATACTTTCTGAAAGCACTGTAAGTATCATCAAGTCAAAAATACCAGCAATTTATCTTTTTTTTATTATTATTATTTTACATTTACAAGTCCAATCTGCTCTTGGACAGTTGTAGGGTACAGTTTATTCATAAACTAAGGCCACCCTTCACAATTGCGTGCATTTAAAGAATCCATATACATTCAATATGTGCACAATATATGCACAGGTAATGCACAGCAAATGCAAGTAATGTGATTTGCTCCAATTTCAGGTGTGATGTATAGGGAGATAAACAAGCAGTGATGTCTGATCTTACAAGGTGTAACATGAGCTGTTGCAAGTGTCTAAATGGAGGGTTTAAAGTCTTAAAATTCCTTTTAAGATTTGGGAAAATGGACGTAGTCTCTGGACATTAAGCCTTCATATACCTCACACTATATATTCAAGCAGTTTTTGTAATGAAAAGGTATGTTTCCCTTTTGTTGTCTGCCCGCTGAATGTAGCATAAAGGCCACTTACTGCAGCCTTTTAGTGGCACTCAGACTGCATGGTAATGTTATTACAAAGAGAAATGATGAAAGAAGTCTGAAATTTGTCTGACCTGAATTGTTAAGTGAATTGTTCTACCTTCTTCTGATGAAGCTCTTCGTATGTAAGGTAATATCTGTGGAGTACCACCTGCTGTTCATCAACCAACTGACTAGCCGGTTTTAAACATGCACTCCTGAAAATTTCTCAAAATTTTAGGTGGGCTGTCCCTGGAATCATCCTGAGCTGGTTGTTCATAAATGCACTATCTCTGTCAGATGAGAGGGGATATCAAAAAGCAAAATATAATGTGAGCTACAACTCCAATAAAAAAAAAAAATGGGGTGCTGTGTGAAATGTACATATACGCAGGATGCAATGATTTGCAAATCTCATAAGCCCATTATTTGTTCATAGTAGAACATGAAATATCAGATGCTGAAACAGAGACATTTGATCATTTCATGAAACATACTAGCTCATTTAGAGTTTGATGGCAGCAACACATCTAATAAAAGTAGGAACAGGCCCTTGTTAACCATAGTATACGATACGATACGATACGATACGATACGATACGATGCAATACAATACAATACAATACAATACGATACGACACACTTTATTGTCTTCTTAGGGAAATTTGTCTTGGACTCCAAGAGCTGCACAGATGAAGCTTCCAATAAATAACAGAAGTAATAGACTAGAACAAAGATGCAATCACATAACCCACACATATTGCACATACCCATATTGCACAAGACTCTCATAGAAATAGTTCAAAAGAAACATGCTGACAATAAATAACAATGACAAAGAATAAAATACAGCAAGATAAGATAAGGTAAAAAGATTAAAAAAAGATGACATTATTGCACAATCTAGCTACATTCCGGTGTAGCATCCCCTCTTCTTTTAACAACAGTCTGTAAACATCTGGGAAGTGAGGAGACCAGTTGCAGGAGTTTTGAGAGAGGAACGCTGTCCCATTCTTGTTTCATGTATGAAATAAATGTTTTCCATTGGTCAAATGTTTTCCAAGCAGGCAGGCAGACCAGTTCAGCATCCTGACTCTTCTGCTATGAAGCCCTGCTGTTGTGATGGATGTGGTATGTGGTTTGCTGAAATATGTCCTACCCTCAGTGGTATTGATAGTACCTTTCTAGATCTGTAAGATGCCCATACCATAGCACTAATGCAACCCCATCCTATCAGAGATGCAGGCTTTTGAACTGTGGGCTAATAACAAGCTGGATGGTCCCTCTCCTCTTTTGTCCGCAGGACACAGCATCTAGTTTTTCCAAAAAATTATTCACATTTTGATTTGTCTGACCACAGAACAGTTTTCCATTTCCTTTTTTTTTTCTAGTTTCCATTTTGGATATTCAGTGTCTTTGCAATTTTTGTTAAGGAACATTTTTCTAAAGTTGTTCCACAATTTTTAGATGCAGTTTATCACAGATCGATGAACCTCTTCCCATCTTTACTCTACCTCTAGACTCTACCTCTCTAAAATGCTCCTTTTATACCCAGTCATGTTACTGACCTGTTGCCAGTTAACCCAATTAGTTGCAAAATGCTCCTCCTGTGGTTTTTCCTTAGTACCACTTACTTTTTTTCAGTATTTTGTTGCTCTGTCCCTACTTTTATGAGATATTTTGCTGCCATCAAATTCAAAATCAGCTTATATTTTTCATGAAGTGATAAAATGTCTCAGTTTCAACATCAGATATGTTGTTCATGGTTTGTTGTGAATGAAATATGAGTTTATAAGATTTTCAAAACACCACATTCTGTTTTTATCTACATTTTAGTGCCCCAATTTTTTGGGAATTGGCCCAAACACTAGGGGGAATTTGAAATATGTAAAATATGCAAATGATGGAACAAGGAATTTGACTCTGTTTAGCTTTGCTCTCAGTGTACAGGAATTAAACATTAAATACAACAAATAAACTTAGAAAATATAAAAAATAAGATTTAAGTATGCACAAGCCCTTGTAGGTATTAATTGTAGTATTAAACAAGTCCGTGTTGATTGATAGTATGGTTGGGAGATGTGCAAAGGGTGCAAAGATGCTGATTAGACATGATCAGAGTATAAAATAAACAAGGATGTGGGGAGATTTAGATGAGCCAGGCAAGATAGTTGATTAGTGTGATGTGCATATGAGGTCTTCTCTGTAAAGCTGGTGATAAATGCACACCTGAAACCGCTCTAACAGTCCATCCTTTAAGGTCAATATTGACTGTGTTACTTTTTTTCCATTTTATTTTACATTGATGCTGAAATTGTCATTAGTTAGAATGAATGAGTATTGCAGTGAAGTGCAACTATGATATGGGCCATGTATTGTTGAGGCCTTGGAGTGTAAAGTTTAGTCAAAATGACTGACACTGTATTCAATAAAATATAAATTTATAGAAATGTATAGATCTTGTATAAAATTACAGTATTTTTCTACCTTGCTGGCAAACCTGGAGTAGATTCTCTCTTCTCTATTTTTCCTGTGGCCCCCTGGTGGGTCGATCAAGCCATAGCTAGATGAAGTTCTCTGACTGAGCATCATACCACACTACCAGGGTTTGGTTTCCTCAATGAAAACACTAAATGTCCTGCCCACAAATGCTGTTAGTCACTGATGTGGTTATTTTATAATCCTTGATGTGAAGAGAAAGTCCTATAATTACTTTTCAGGTACTGTTCTTCTACTGTAATACTGGAGCATTGTGGCACAAGAATGTCCTTTGGGATTAATAAAGTTTTGTCTTACCTAATTTGTTGTATATCTTACGTGACACACATTTTTGATCATATTAAAGCAAGTGAGGGATGTGAGACCAACAAAATGCACATGCAGCACTGTAATACAAAAGATACTAAAAAACATTTTACACAGAGACGCTGAAATTGACTTCTGAGTGTATTGTGTTTGTCTTATAACTTTACCTTTTACCAAGTTAGACAACGAACCTTTAGGGCCTTGTTGCCATATAGGAAAACACTTATGGACTTATGAGAAAAAAGGTTGTTTTTTTCCCCCTAAAACTTGCAGCATGGTAGATGAATTTGCATTTTCCATTGAGATGCAATAACTGCTTACCATGACTTTATGTCTTTTGAGTCCACCTATAAACAGTGTCTCCTGTGTAATGCATTGATCACAGCTGTAGGGTATTTTTAAACTCCCAGTAGGCCTTTTAATAACTAATATGAATACAGCATAAATCCCAATGGGCCTAAACCAACAGGCACTTTACTGAGAGACTATAAGTCCCCAAATTTATGTCATTAAGTAGTGAGGTCATAGTGTTTTTCAAATAACTAAATACAGTTTAGACTCATGACATTCTATTTGCATAAGGTATAAAAACATAAAACTACGATGCACACTTATTTCACTTGACGCTGCATTCAGAAATGGCCTTTTTGTTTCATCTGTTCACTAAATAAAAGAAGGACATCCAGTGAATGACACCTGCATAACTGATTTTTAGTCCAACTTTGTATCTGTCATACTTACCGTCTTAAAATTTTGTGCCTACAACATTCATGAGCAGTAAACAAACATCTCCTCACTTGCTGAGAGTCTAGGTAAAGGTACAATCGTCCAATATAAGAGAATGCTGTTTTGCAGCATGCAGCTAAGTACAGTAACTTTGTCTGACACTGAGCAGTTTCAGACATCGATAACAACTGTGTGGAATTTATTGGTCATCTCCCTGATGGTCTTGTGTGTTCTTGTATGTCTTATAGAGACATCAAAATGAATTTTTGTCTATTTCATAACCAGTTAAAATATCCTCACATGAGCTTTTAAGACCATGAGATGGTCTTGGAGGAGGAACCTTTTTACTATTATTTAAATATCATCATAGAGTATATGAAGCGGAAACTCCGATAGCAAATTTAATCTTATATGTATAGGCTGAGTACACACAGTGATAAGTACAGAAGAAAAGGCTGGTGGTTGTTTTGGTGCAAATCCAAGGCAGGAAGAATATTTTATTTAACTGAGGGTTTAATGCAGAGTAAACAGTGGGATGGGCTGAGGAAATTGCATTCTTCTGTGCTGTATAATAGAGGATTTACAAATGCATGCATGGAGCCATGCCAGCGAGAAAGCAAACAAACGAAATAAGGATGACAGAATTCAGTCTTTAATTTAAAAAATGCCAATTATGGGGGAATAAGTTCTACCAAGTCTTTGGTTATGCATAAAGTTTTCAGTGTTTGTGAGCATACTACAGTCAAAGCATATAAAGTAATATAGGCCATTTTTTTTCTTTTCAAGAAAGGTAATATTTTCAAAACGTGGAAGTTAGATTAGGCTACTTGCATATAAGACAGCTGTTTAGCATAATCCAACTTTAATCTTTGCACACCAAGGAGCAGATGCAAGTTAAGGTTGCGTCAAAGATTGATTATCACAAATCACTTCTTCTCTATTTATTTTTTATATGTAAGGCATTGTGAATAAGCATTTTAATTCATCCACCATTACGGCTGCATATTTGTCAGCTTTATTATTTTTTTGCATCCCCTCATCCTTACCCGCTGCCACCAGCAGCACCACCATCACTTCGCAGGCAAACAAGCCTGTTCTGCCCGACATTATCTCCATCCAGACTCCGCTGGAAAGGAGGTTGAAATGACGGATGCAAGCATGGAAGAGAGACCCGGGGACAGTTTATTTACATCCGAAGAGGCTGTGTAAGTTTAGAGGGAAGCCGCTGCGTGTGTCTCCCTCTTTACTTTCACCGACCCCCTCCTCCTCCGCTGGCAGAAATTTATAAAGAACAAAAAATCCGACGAGGGAGGGAGGGGGGTTGATATACGCCGAGGCTGAAATCGAGAGGCGAACCCAGGGAAAGAGGAGTAATTTGTACACGGGACTTTCCCCCTCTTAGTCCCCCAAAAGGAGGGGGAAAAGTCGCAATATTGGAAACGAAAAGGAATGAGCTTCTAAGGGCGTGAAAACGTCTGCAATTGTGGATACTTTATATATTTTTATTTCGAAAAAATATGGCCGAGAACGTTCTGGACTCTGGCCCGCCTTCAGCCAAGAGGCCTAAACTCTCCTCTCCGGCACTTTCTGCCTCCGCCAGCGATGGAAATGGTAAGTATTATTCCATTATATATTTTGTTACAGTATTAATTGTTCGGTTTATTGTTTTTCAGCGGCTTGTGTCCACTCAAAAGATGGGGAAAACGCGTGATTACTCCTCTGTTTTTGTCGTAGCTTGCTAATGTTAGCCTGCTAGTAGTGAGTGTGGATGTCGGACGTGAAGAACAGCTCCCCCAGCTAGCTTGTATGCTAACAGCCATTTTAGCCGGAGGTGGCTCTGGTAGCTATTCGGCTAATGCTATGCTAGCAAACCGAATGCGGGTCCTCAACTGACGGTCCCATGTCTAATGGCTACTTTAGCCGGGCTGTTAACAAGCTCAATGCCAAGCCAACTTGTAATAAAGTTTTTAGTGTCTTACAGCTGTGCCAAATCGGTTGTCAGTTAAAGCTGCCTTTATTTTGATATTTAGATGTGAAGGCTACTAACGCCTAAAACAATCTGTTGTATTGCCCCATCATAACTCGCACCCATTACCGACCAACGTTAGCTACCGTCGACAGTGTAATGTTAAGGAAAGCAGAGGTTGTCTATGGTGGTGGGGATAGCCTTGTGGCGGAGCTAATTTTAGGCCCACGGGTCCGAACGATTGTTGAGCCTAAATTGCCATTGTTGGTGTGTTTTTGTGGATGGCGTGTGACAGCAGCTGGAATAGTGGCCTGCGAACAAAACTGAGGAGCATGGACAGCGCCATGATCAGCCACTGCGATATTAACCATCAAGTCAAATTGGGGAACATGAAATAGTCACCCAGATTTCATCACGTAATCATTCAGAAAACCATTTCCCTCAAACTGCTGCATCTGTGGTGTCCACTCAGCTATGGTTTGACAGTTTCTCCAGAGTGGGACCCCCACAGACATTGCATGAATTTACGTTTGCTCTCATGAAGAAGTGTAGTGCAGCACTGACAAGGAAATTATCTGTATGTAAGTGGTGCAATTTATTGCTTTCAAATGCATTGTCTCCTAAGATAATTCGTGACACTTCTGTACAGACTTACTAGTGTCTGTGCTTGCATTAAAAGCAGTTTGTCTGTAATGTTTTCTGTTTTTGCATTTATGGAGCAAGCTCATGTAAGGTTGGAGCATATGACTTTGCATGTTATTTTCATCGTAGAGCAATTACCTTATAAATTGCAATTTATCAGAATGTGAAAACCTGTATAAATGATCCTTGATATGCCTGGAACTGAAAGTGCTGTTTTCTTTGCATACAAATCTGAACTGTTATCAGAAATCTGCAGCATTTAGTTTACAGTTGCATGAAGGGATAAAAAGAATTTATTGATAACTTTATAAAATGACTGGAAGAACTAATCAATGTCTGTATGTTGTCTCTTAATCAGGGCTGCTCAATTATACCAAAAATCATAATCACTATTATTTTGTCAAACATGATTTCACAATTACGTCTACATCTGCATCACATGCATTTCCCAAATTCATAGCTTTTTAAAACTTTGTATGCAATTAATTAAAATAACCTAAGCCTTTGAGGCCATGGGGTGGATGTATGTAACAATAAATGCTGAAACACATAACAGATTTGACAAAATCTATATAGAGAAAAATGCAAATAAACATGTGGCATGGTAATCATTCAACCTAGGTGATCTTAAATTCATGATCGTGGGATGTTGAAACTATAAATGAAATTGAAACATAGTTAATTGCAAAGCATTACACTTAATTGTGCTGAGTAGTTTAAATTTCTGAAACTATTTTTTAGGAAATTTGGGTCTCTACTTTATGATCTTGAAGTGTCAAACTTCTAACTGTGTGATGTTTTTGCTTACCTGTGCTGTGTGCAGTTGATCCCAGCAGATACAAATGTTGTGACTTTAATCCCCTGTCTTGGCTCCATTTTGTGGCGTTACTTCTCTGAAATGGTCCATTCGTCACCTTGTCTGTACAAACCTGCCTTAGCAACATGTTGAATCACTAAACTGGTCAGGGATTCTCTGTGAGAGCCGGCCATGTGGGGGTGTGTGTTTGCATATATATTTTTGAAGGAAGCTTCACACACATGCATGCAGGCACTCAAGTTTTCTTGGATTAGTTGTGTTGTGATTGATGGGAAGTTATTAGCAACAATTGGTAAAACAACTCTAAACAGCTTTATCAGATTTTAATGTCTGCATGCAATTGCATTTTCACTCATCCATGCTGAAAAATGAAGGATTATAACAGCTTAACGTGGCTGTGGCCCTGTTTGTCCTCCTCACCCTTCCCCTGATTTTTCTCCTGTCTCGTTGTCTCTCCCCTCCTCAACTTTGCGTTTCTTCTTCATTTTAGATTTCGGCTCTCTTTTCGACCTGGAGCATGATCTCCCAGACGAGCTTATTAGTTCCAATGAACCAGGGCTGGTCAATGGTGGAGACCTCAGCCAGTTGCACACCACACTGGGAGGAGGACCTGCAGGGCTTGGTCCTGGTGGAGGTAGTGGAGGGGCAGGAGGAATGGGTCTTGGTCTTGGCCCTGGAGGGGGTCCTGGTGGAGGTCAGGATGCGGTGGCCAAGCACAAACAGCTGTCTGAGCTTTTGCGTTCAGGAGCCCCATCCTCTACCCAACAAGGGCACCAAGGAGCCATGGGTAGCCCTGGAGGGCCCACTGCTATGGGGCAACATTTGGCAAACATGAAGGCGTCTCCTGGCCAGGGGCCTTCGCAGATGATGGGCCAGGGGCAGCAGCAGCACCTCTCCCCTCAGCAGCAGGCTAACATGATGCAGCAGAATGCCACAATGATGGGTGGCATGAACAGGGCCATGATGGGAGCGCAGCAGAAAGGCAATAACGGACAGCAGCAGCCAGGCATGATGGGAAGTCAGGTGATGAATGGCTCCCCCAGGATGGGCTTCGGAAATCAAGGGATGGGTGGCAACAGTAACCTGTTGGCTGAGACCCTTCAGCAACAGGGGGCTGGAGGTCAAGCAGGGATGAGAGGCCAGCAACCTGGAGCAATGAACAAGGTAAGGACCCCTTCAATTCTAGAAATTTTACACAGGTTTGTTTATTTCCCTTGGAATTTGACATGATTGTTATTATGGGATCATATTGATGTATTGGGGAAAAATAGAGATTCCATTTCAATCCAATTTTTTTTCATAAAAAATGTTGGATTTTACATCATCTTCCATTTAATGCTCTAAAACCTTTACTGCACCCCAGAACCTTAAATTTTTACAAGGTTGGATAGATTAACTATTTACCTTCTTAAAAACATACATTTTAACTTTTCAACCATTAAGTTTTGTTGTTGATGACAGAAAATTTGAGTCAAGATTCAGTGTTTCCCATAGGGCCAAAATCTATTTGTGTGTGTGCGTGTGTGTGTGGGGGGGTTACACGCACAGAAAAAAACCCTTGGAGTTTGATTTGATTTGGATTTGAATATAAAACTTTCATTTAATGTCAAATGTAAACAAACACCAAATAAACTTAACATAAATACATTTAAATAAAAAATACAATAGCTTATTTAAAGAAATAAATAAAAATAAAGAAATACGAAATAAGGCTGCATAAATAAAGTAGGTAACTTAAATCAAAAGGAGTAACTATTTTGTTAAATTTTGTTCCTGCAGAGTTTGCACCCTTTCTTGAGGCATTTTATTTTATGGGGGCTTCCTAAAAAATTTTTAAAAATGGCCTAAAATTGATATCTCGATATATTTTTACTATATCCCGACACACGATATATATCGCAACATTTTGAAATGGCCTCTCAGCAGCTGTATTTAATTCAGCCCCAAATGACACCAGTTTTCAAACTGGTGTCATTTGACAAATGGACTGTTCTATTGGATTTTTAATAAAATTGTATGCAGAAAGTAAAAATCAATATAAAATCAAATTTAGCAGTTTTATTTTGAAAAGGACTTTACTCAATCTTTTACTAATAAACCAAAATGACATAAATCATGAAATACTCCGTCTTTTACAATGTATGGGAAGTCCTGAAATGTTTTCTGTGTTATATTTACTATTGCTGATTATAAAATGAAATGATTAATAATTAAAATTATTTCCCTCATTAAGATGAAGCAAACCTACGCAAAACTCACCAATCCTGCATGCAATAAATGGCCAAAACCCTGCAGTCTAGTCCTCCATTCAGGCTCACAGCTGTGATTATATTAGTCCGTTATCTGTGCTGATGAACGCTGGACCAGTTTCTGACAAGTTCATGACATGAGAGCGTCTTTAGACCTTATTCAGGCTGAGATAAGTCTCCGTTGTTGTGGAGAAGTGGATCACATTTGTCCGCTGCTGGGCCAACTTCTCTCTGATGTGTACACCTCTGGCAGGGAGTTTTTAGCAAAACAGCACCAAGGCAAATCTTTTATTCTGGGTAAAGTGTCTTTATTAGATTTTTAAATCCTGGCTTTTCAACAACACTGGGCTCATGTCTTTAGCAGCGTGTTGTGTTACTGCCGCCGTTATCTCGGAGTCCTCTTGCGGCATATTTTAACAAATACCATGTGAGTTAGACCTCTTCCTTTTCAAAGTTGAACGACTGTTCAACGCTGCAGATCCAGCGCTGTTTCTCGGTGTCTGTCAGGCATCTAACTAGCCGCTAATTTGCCACGCTGCTCTGTTTACCTTCTTCTCCCTTGCTTCTCTCGCCGCTGATTTAAAAAAGAAATACCAGGCCGCATGTGCAGGAGTTTTCTGGATGGGCGGAGGAGAAAAAGACAGCTCTCTGCTGTGAGAGATGCATTCAGGGACAATGGGAGAAGCGAAACCCCAGCGAGAAATGCACCCTGGCAACTCAAAACTTCCACATAATTTATACTCGGATATTCGCGATATAGTCATTTTAATGACACGCTACATTCACAGAGCGAGGGCACACAGGTAGCGCCAGAATCTATTTGTGGCGGGCCTAATTTATTTGTGGCAGTCCACCACAAATAAATGAATGTATGGGAAGCACTGAGATTATATATTTATTTGAAAATCTATTTGGACAAAAGCCCTATGGTTGTTTGAAGCTCTCCCCAACTTTAGTTGATTTACTATAGTTTTTACTGTGATCCTCCATTCAGAAATAGAGGATTTTTTCCCCTTATGCAACCACCAAGTGGTGCTTTGGGTCCATAGCTGTCTCTATGCATTTTCACAAACATGAGCGATGTACAGTAGTTTATGCTTTGAGTTGAGGTTGCAAGAAAACTGCTCTACTTATGTGATTGACAGTCTCTCAGGAGTGACAGTAAAAATGTTGCTGTGGCAAGCTGCTGCCGCTGCTGACTGAATATGGTGTGGAGACGCTGATGTTTGATTCAGCCATAGGATCACAAAAGAAGTGATTGTTTCTAGGTTAGATTTAGAAAAGGGCACAATAAAACTATAGCAGAGATTTTGAAAGAAATGAGTAATATTAAAGTGATTAAAATAAAAGCCTCATCCCTGTAATCTAGTGCTGCATGATTGGTGTGTGATTGCGTATATACTGGACAATTTTGTGAATTGCGATATAATACATAAATGGTATCAGGAGTCTACTTACTTGGTTATCAAATAAAATCCTGAGAATAATAGTTTTGAAGTGTGTTTTTCTCAACTCAGAACATAAAAATATTAAACAGCTTAAAAAATACAAAATCTTAAGTTTTTTACCGTACTGCTGTCAGAATAGTTAAATATTTTCGCCAAAAAATTAATGTCTTTCCTTTCCTTTTTTGAAAACAAAGGTAAATTTACAGTGGCACTGCGAAAAACTTAAAGGCCTTTCACACAGAACACAGAAATCCACAAACAAAAGGACAATTTCAAATGGTTTTATGCCACTGTAATATCTGTGAATGATCATTATTTGGACAGACTGTGAGACCACAAACCTGACTTTTGAATAGGGAATTCACCTTAGTGATTCCAGGGACACAAGAGCTCACAGAAACTTGCATCATCAAACGTGACTTCAGAAGAAAAACAAATATGGAGGACAGTCAATGTCATTAACACTGATTGTATTCCAGTAGGTTCTTGTGTTTATGTTCGTTATTGTGCTTTTGAACTGTTAAAGTACCCAACATCCAGTTGGTGACACTTCCTAATCTGCTTGTTTTCATCTGCTATAGTGGGTATTCTGTTGTTGGCAGCCCGATCTGGAATTGTAAATATCAAACATAAAATATTGATTTTGACAATGACTCGGTCGTGAGTAGCAAAACAATGGTTTTAAACCTGTCACTTAGAAATTAATTGGACAAATAATCATTTGCGACAAGCCTTGAATAAGGTCTTGCCTCCTTGAAAATGGAAGTAGTGGCCGGGGGGGTGGGGGGTAGCCATCCATTGTAGTTTCTGTTGTACTTTAGTAAGACAAAGTGATAAAGTAGTGTTAAAGATGAGTCAGTGGTCTTTTGGGAAATAAAACCTCCTTTCGTATTTGCTTTTGATTGAAGTCCTGTTGTGAGTAAATATCAGCAGCTCATTGAAAAGCTACGATATGAGACACCAAAAGATCGTAGTGTTAAAACACAATAAACAGTGACATTTACAAGGGATGCATCATATTAAATTTCTGCCGATATCCAATATGCTGATATTTAAAATTCATTAAGCCACTACCAATAATAATAATGATATTTAATTATATTGTTCATGCCTAAAACGTCAGTTCTCACTTTAAACTTTAAGAATGAGGAAGAACAAATGAAAAAGACTTGAGCTAATATTGGTCTTGGCTTGCAGACAGTATTTACAGCTGAAATATAAGTTGTAAATATATTCAGAATTGTTCATATCTGTTGATATGATAATAAATTTTTTATGTTAATATTTGTTGATACTGATACCGTGATTATAATTTGTGCATCCCTATTGGTTATTTCTCAAATAAGGTCACTGAAAATGTGCTGAAATATGGGTGCATCTATATGGGATAGTAGTAGAATAATTGCATGCATTTGATGTGTCCTTCATTGTTACCTCTGATCTTTTTTGTCCTGTTGTGTGTGTTTTTTTTTTCTCCAAGATGGGTATGATGGGAAACCCAGGGGGTCCTTTTGGAGGTCCATATGCTGGGCAGGGCAATCAAGGTCTAGGAGGGGCAGGGCTGGGCCCTCAGCTCCAGAACAAAGGTCCCATGGCAAACAGCCTGGCCCAGTTCAATGTGGACAAGAAGAACCAGCCCATGCAAGGAATGGCTGCCATGGTAAAGAACACTTGTCTAAGTCTGCAACTCAAAATGATTTCCTTATTTTTTGCGTTGTCCCGGCAACCCCTTTATTGCACAACATGATTCCCAGTTACTTTTTGATATTCTACGCTCCTGTTTTTGTAAACTACGCATCACCTTCATTCTCCCTGTAATCTATACCTTACCTGCTGTCAATGCTACTTAATAACTCTCACTTCATTTTCCAGGGCTCCCAGCAGACACAAACGGGTGTAGGTGGCCCCTCTGGTGCACCTTTGGGAGCGGCCCCTGGGATGGTGCCTAATGCTCAAGCTGGTCTGGTAGGTCCTGGTGCCCAGGTTTCTGCAGCATCTGCTGCAGCTGGAGCACCTCCTACAGCTGACCCTGAGAAGCGCAAGCTCATCCAGCAGCAACTGGTGCTCCTGCTCCATGCACACAAGTGCCAGCGGCGGGAGCAGGCCAATGGTGAAGTACGTCAGTGTAACCTGCCCCACTGTCGCACGATGAAGAACGTCCTCAACCACATGACTCACTGCCAGGCTGGCAAGTCCTGTCAGGGTAAGTAGAAGAGACACTGAGACGCTCCCAGAAGCGACAGACATTACTTTATAATACAGAAGTTTGCCTTGATTAATACAAAAAAACATCATTTAGTAAACTTGGCAGCTTTTGGTTTCCTATAATTTCAAAATTATTTTTTGAAGGAAAAAACATCCCTACTTAAACTTTGTGCCATTCTTATTCTCTTTCCTCCTCCTCCTCCTTAATATACCTCTGTATTTCTAACTCTTTCTGCCCTTTTCTTCTTCAGTTGCTCACTGTGCATCATCGAGGCAAATCATCTCCCATTGGAAGAACTGCACGCGACATGACTGTCCTGTGTGCCTGCCGCTGAAGAATGCTGGGGACAAGAGGAACCCGCAGTGTGAGTGTCTGTATCTGACCAAACCATGCTTTACCTGCACATTCCTTTTGTTTATACTACACTGTTCATGTTTTCTTTTTTTGCTAAACCATCAGTTTAACAGCTCTTACTTAGTATTTTTGGATAAAAACCTTCTGAGTAATAATGGGAAAAAGTATACCTAGTAAACTTAATGCTAAAGTGATTCAGTATTTCATCACAGTCTTTTTTTAAGCTCAGTTTTCTTTTTCCTTCAGAACATATCAGGCTTATTATTCAACATCGCCTCTTTTATTTTCTCACAGCTCTACTTGGTGGGGCTGCAGCAGGTCTGGGCAGCTCCCTTGGAGCAGTGCCTGGCGGCCAACCAAGTGCTCCCAACCTCAACCAGCCGAGCCAGATTGACCCCAGCTCCATAGAAAGAGCGTATGCAGCCCTGGGCCTCACTTACCAGGGCAACCAGATCCAGGCTCAGTCTTCCCAGCCCAACATGCCTAACCAAGGCATGCAGGGCCAGGCGGGCATGAGGCCTCTGAACCCGATCGGTAAGTTAGAAAGCATGTTCACTTTACTTTCCAGGATATTTTCAGTTGAAGGATATACTTTTCTTTTTTACCTAGACTTTATCATTTTTCCTAGAAATAATTTCAAATACAAAATTTGTTCGTAATCAGTTTTTTGCAGTAGAAATTTTAAGGACAGGTGATGCTTCAGATAGAATTTCAGTAGTACTTATTGAAGAGAACAATAAAAAGTGAAAAAAAGTATATTTTAAAAGGCTTTGGGAAAAAGAATGGTGATGCAGTCTGCTCAGCATTTCAAGAAAAATAAATATTTCATGCCAAGGAGCCCAAGTGTAAAGCTTACCATCATTTAAGCTGCAGGGTGAGGAATTAGTGCCCGCCACCAGCCAAATGCAGGTACTTTTGAGCAGTGTCAGGTGAGTTTTCCCAACTTACCGGCCACTGTGACAGGCAAATAATTAGCCCAACCCAACACAGTGATTAAACCCATTTTCTGCTTGTTCCCACTGACTTAATAAGAAAACCCACATGCTCACTAGTCAAAGAACTTTGCCTCCCCATGTGTAAGAGATGCTGTCAACTGTTCACAGGTGGCTGTGTGCTGGGATGGTTTGACTCAGTGTAATTTGAGAGTAATTCTCAACTACAGCTAGTGTGTCTGCAGGCCATTCCTTAAACCAATATCTTGCTTGATCCAAGGTGGTTGAATAAAGCCAGAATTTAGGGGTGAGACTGTAGAAATTGCACTGAAATTATTAAATACAAGTGAGTCTGATACTCATAATGCTTGAAAATGCCTATGAATTTTACAGTGTCCCCGTAGGAAGCACAGAAAACATTTGCATAGTTGAAGACAACAGAAATTGGTCAATGAGGTTTAAAATGAGCAACAGTTAGGCTGATTTATGCACCAACTATCTCTTATTAAATAGCCTGTAACTTGAACACTATAAGCCTTGACTTTTGTTATATACCTTGATTAAATGATACTGCTTGTAAAAATAGAGTGGTTAGTTAATGATGTTTTTGGCTGGTAGATGAAATTTAGATCCAACCCTGTTAAGTTGTGCACAGTAATTTGTGTTTGACTGCACAAATGCAAACTCACAATATCCTGTTGTGTTCTCAGGTGCAAATCCTATGGGAGTCAATGGAGGTGTAGGAGCTCCTACTCAGAGCCAACAAGCTAACCTGCTGCAGGATACCATGATGCACCTCAATGTGACCAGCCAAGGGTAAGGAGAAAGGGAAATGCAATAATATACTACCTGACCGATTCTTTTCTTAGAAAAGACAGATAGTTGATAGTCGTTTATTGTCATTGCATTGTAAAAATGCAACGAAATTACATTTGGCAGTCTCCTCTGTAGCAGCAAACACAGTTGTCCAAGCGGTGGTTAGAAATCCGCAGCCTCACGTCATCCATCCTGCTGGCGAGGGAGCGGGCATCCGGGAGAAAGATGCTTGGTTGGACAGGTTTGTGTGGGGCTGCTCTTAGCCTAGCCTGCAGCTTGGCTTGTTTGCCCCACTTTTGCCTTCTTGCACAATGCCGTCGCTGCTCAAAGTCCTCCTCCTGTCAGTCTCCGAGCGCCCCGTTCTCTGGATAATCTCCATCAGGATAGATATAAACTCTGTGGGAGCGCTGTCAGTTCTGGTGTAAGTGTAGGGCTTTGTTTTGCTGCTAGTGATGGAGCATCGGGTTGCTGCGTTCGTATGCACCGCTCCATGCCACCTCAATAGGTAGCATTCAGTAGTTTCCTGTTGATCAGGCAGTGTTCCTTGGCAGTTAATGGCAGTTGTTGTTAGCTTTTAAGCTAGCCAGGACTTGTAGTTGAGACTGAGGTCTTCTTTTCACCTTTTTTTGTTTTTTCTTGATGGAAATTTCCCGTTCTTTCTCTCAGAGGTGTCCTGGACCATCCATCTACTTTGTTTTCACAGCTTTCAACATATGTTGTCAACTTAATTGTGAAAAACACTAAAAGTCCTAGATATAACTTAAGAGTGCATCTTTCTTCCTGCCAACTGCTCTAGTTGCCCGGCAACAGACCATAAAAAAAAACAAAAAAACAAAAACACAGTATGAATGAATTTAAGACTTTGAGCCTTCAACACAGCTCTACATCATACCAGGGCGATATTTCTATGAATTTTTAAAAAAGTTAATCATTCATATCATGTCTCTGATCTCTTCTAGCCTGATGAATGATGCCAGTGGAGTGGGCTCCATGCCCACAGCAGGTCCTCCCTCTGCCACAGGCATGAGGAAAAGCTGGCATGAGGACATCACGCAGGACTTGCGAAACCACTTGGTACACAAACTGTGAGTATTTAAGAAGAACCCAACGCTGCCTTTATTTATCTTTGCACATTACACAAGATACATATATTGTGTAAAAAATAAACAACACCCCAGGTCCATTCTTGCTTAAATACATCTACTTGGATTTTAAACTTTGTTAGGCTGATCACACCTCCAGTTAATGCACCTCATACAGAAATTTTTGTTTCTGAAATCCAAACTTTTTGTCCTAACACACTAGCTATGTTGGAATAAGGTTACAATGAACATGTGAAAACACTGAGATCTACGTGTGACTGATTTTTATTTAGACCATTAGAAAGTTGTTCTCCTGGCTTGGTTTTATTCGTGCATGGTATAGGAGCCCATTACATCCCCAGTTTTGATTAGGAATTACCCTGCCCCCTTATGCTACATTGATATAAAGTCACAGAACAGTTAATCTCGGTACAGCCTGTTGTTAGCCGATGCCACTGCCTTCATTAAACTTAACAGCCTTCTACATGCTGTGTTTTTGTTCATTGTCAGGTATATTTCCCAAATCTATTTGTGGCAATTGCCTGCGGGTCATTAAAAGCATCATCACAGAGAGATTTGTGCCAGAAAACAGTAAATTTAATCCACACTGTTTGTCTTTCTGCTGTGGCACAGAACCTGTCAGCTGCACTCTGATCAGAAGCATTTTTAAAAATCTGAGAGGATAGTGTTTCTCTTGATTTAAGATCCAAGACATGAACACTGGCACACGTGTTGTTTCTAAACTTCTACAGTCAGAAGTTGAAGAGATATTTATCGCTTACATGAACAATTATGTCAGTCAACATGGACAAATACTAGAGCTATGACTTTGCCCCAGCAAGGCCAACACTCACACACAAGCAATTGTGGCAGTAGCTATGCTAGCGACATAATTGCTACTTCAAGGGGACAGAGTGTTAATAAGACATATCAACACAAATAGGAAACAAATTCAGAATAAACAGACTATTTTCTCTTGCTCAACCCTTTCCTATGCCTGTCCTTTTCTGTTTTTTTTTTTTTTTTTTTTTCACCTACAGTGTTCAGGCAATCTTTCCGACTCCTGATCCTGCCGCCCTCAAGGATCGCCGAATGGAGAACCTAGTGGCCTATGCTAGAAAAGTTGAGGGGGACATGTACGAGTCAGCCAACAGCAGAGTAAGTTTCTGTTGACTCTACCTTCACAACCCTACTTATTCGGAGAACAATATTTCAGCTGTGGCAGGTCTCTTGTTCCTCATGGGCTGTATTAACAAGTTAAAAAAAATCCCACTATTAATTTTCCATGGTGGGATTCAACTGAAAACTAAGAGCACATGAGCCTGTCAGTTTATATTTACTGCAGCTGCTGAATCTTTTCTCACTGCTAACTATTTTCCAAAAATTTTAAAACTCCACAATACCATTTCTTCAGTTTTTCCCCTTTGTATTATATTTTCTTCATTTTGTCTGCCCTCTTCTTGACAGGCTGAGTACTATCACCTGCTAGCAGAGAAGATTTATAAAATTCAGAAAGAGCTGGAGGAGAAGAGGAGAACCCGCCTCCAGAAGCAGGGCTTGGGCCTTGGGCCTGCCGGCATGGGCCAGCCCCCCACGGGACTTCCTCCAAGTAAGTGGACATGCAGCGCTTGTAGACTAAGATGAGCTTATATTTCTTTTAGCTGCAGGCATTCATGTGAATATAAATTTCATTCTGTGGAATGTGACATTTTGGCATTGTTTTGTAACTCTTTCCTCATGCATTGTAATCTGTAACCCCAGTTTGTCACCTCAGGGTTATTTATATCACTCTCAATTATCATGATGTTGTGTTTTCTTTGCTATAGTTTTTGTTGTACATTGGCGTAGCGGTCAAATAATGTCATTGGGTTTTATCATGATGGAAAAGATTGCCTGTAGATGTTTTATTGGACAGTTTTATTAATCAGGTTATCTTTCCTGTTTTGAATGATGACCTGATGCTGAAAAGGGGAGTCAATGTGAATCTGATTGTTCCCTTATAACTTTGCAATCCCTTAAATCTTATCAGGTGTTTTGCATGGTTAATTTTGGCAAAATTTGGTTAAATTTGGCTTGGTCTTCCAAATTGATTAGATGTCCACACAATTGAAAGTGTTCAACAGATTGTTTTAAAATAACCTCGAAATGCTCACCTGTTTGTCTTTTATCATTCCAAATTGGGGGTGTTCATGATTAGTCTGCTAAACAATTAGACAAATTGTCCTTCTGTAATAATAATGATACTAATAATAACAACTTTATTTGTGTAGCACTTTTTAAAACAGGGATTTACAGGGTAGTTTGACATGCAGAAAAACAAAGCAGCAAAACCCAAACCAAAAGAGAGACCACAAAGAACATAAGACACCTAAACAACATCAAGTGAAACCTAAAGGTTGAAGAACCTAAATAAAACAAAAACTCAATGTGCATATTAAACCCAAACAACTTCATTTCCCAAACAATATGAGACATCATTAGCTCTAAAACATCCCAGGACATCACAAGAACTAAGACATCATAACAACTATGGTCGGCCACACACTAGACCAGTGATACTCAACCCGCGGCTCTCGAGCTACATTTAGTGACCAGTTGTGGCTCTTTTAAGGCTTACTTTAAAAAAAAAAAAAAAACAACACTTTTTGACATTTGTATTGTGTTAAAATTGGTTAAAACCCACTGGCAGATGTTAAGGCTGACCAATAGCACTGATTTATAAAAACAAATTAAAATCATGAAAAATGGAGGCACAAGGTTTTGGCCTGACATCAGTGTTAGATTAAATATATGCTCATTATCAGTAACACCAGTCAGTGACCGGTTCACTGTTTTATTTCATTTCAACTATGGATTAACTCATTATCTACCTTACATCCCAGGTTTGGATTGTGGCTCTCGCTGAAGTGTTTTTAAGACAATGTGGCTCTTTGGTATAATAAGGTTGTGTACCACTGTACTAGATGATTTTAAAATTTGAATGGATAAGAAGACAACCTCGCATAAAAGCAAGTCTATAAAAATGAGTTTTGATAAGTGATTTGAAAGAGGTGACCTTGTTAATGCCTTATCTGCTCAGGTAGGTTCCAAAGTAGAGGGGCCCTGATGGAAAATTCTAATATGTAGCTTGGACCCAGACCCTTTTGTGCTTTAAAAGTAATGAGTAAAATCTTAAAACCAATTCTAACTATCATTCTTACCATCAGGAAGCCAGTGTGAAGAAGTTGAAATTGGGGTGATGTAGTGTGGTCTGTTAAAACCAGTTAGAAGCCTGGCTGCTGTGTTTTGGAAAATTTGGAGGTGAGAGAGGGATTTATGGTTGAGACCAGAGAGGAGCAAGGTAAAGTTGTCCAATCTGGAAAAGATGAAGGTGTGAATGAGTTCTTCCATGTCTTACTGGGAGAGGACCAGTTTCAATTTGAAGATACTGCACAAATGAAAGAAACAAGTAGGGTTGTTCTGATTCTGATAACAGTATCGGAAATTCATCCATTCCTGCTTAAAATGCAGGTATTGGTATTGGTGATTACACAAGTTTATGCACCGATCTATACCATTTGGTTGAATTTTATATTTTCCTTCGTCTGACCATGCTAAATGTTAGCGCTATAAACCGGAAAATCAATTCTTCTCGCTGCTGGAAAACGCTGCATGCACAAGCTACCGTTTTTAGAGCAGCGAAGAAGAACCAAAGGGCCCACTGCAGCAGCAAAGAATGGTGGCTCTGTGACAGTTTTTCTCTGAATGTGATCATTAAAATGCCTTTAAGACCAACGCTGTCGTACATGACAAGAAGTGGCACGTTTTATCAAAACTTGAATAACTTGTAGGCCATAAATCATCGCCTCTTACTTTTTTCCTCTTGAAGCTAGTCGTTGTGCCTTCCCATTGATGCCTATGAATGCCTTGAAGCAGCATCTTCAGCGAGCCTGGAAGTCGTGTGACTTTTCAGGGCGTTAATGATTAAATCCACACCAGTAAACCCATCATTGTCTTTTTATTCATTTTAATCCAGATACCATCATTGATTACCACTAGCTTGAATGCAGACTGTCATATTGTTTACTCTTTGTTTGGGTCTGTCAGCCAATGGCAGGCTGTTCCGTCATGATGTCATGCTGCCTGAATAGAGCATAATGGAGAGAGAGAGAGAGAGAGCCTATGGTGCAGCCCCCTGTATTATTGTTATTTTAATGTTTTGCATTTTTACTCGATGATCAGCAGAAAAACAACTTTAGGGTCACAGAGATGCAGTACATTATGATTCTATTTGTTAAGTCATGTTCTGACTCAAATGTAGGGCTGAAATAATTTGCTAGTCTGCACAGTCAGTCCGGAAAGTTCACACTGGTATCAAATGGGTACTCGGTATTGGCTAATACCAAACACCTTGGTTTGGGAATCGGTACTGGGAAGGAAAAAATGGTATTGAAACATCTATGTAATCAAGATTGTATGATTTTGTTGATGTGTGCTGTAGAGGTGAGGTTTGAATCGAATTGAACTTGTAGATTTGTGGCTGTAGATTTGCTCTTTGATGATAGTGAACCAAGGCTGCATTTGATAATATTTGGGAAATTTCTTAAATTGAAGAGAATGATTTTAGATCAAGGATGAGCAATTTAGGAAAATTATCTAATTGCATTGTTTTTCCCTAATATTGTGATTATGATTTAATATGCATTTATTTTTAAAGGTCCTCGTCTGATGAATTTCTCAACAAAAAACACAATAAATCATTCTAGATTGTAAAGAACATTACCAGTAATTGGTAGATTAAACTAAGGCTGGACATTTTTGAAAAAGTATCTAATCGTGATTATTTTGACTTGTTTTGCAAATTTGGTATGAAGTGTATCAAAGGTATTGATTATTTTATGACTATAATTTTTGATAAGAAAAACATACAAAATAAGGCAAGTAGGATTTTTTGCAAACTATTTCAAAAAAATAATGTAATTCAATCTAAATTTTGATCAATTGCCCAGCCCTATTTCAGATTTGCTGTTAAGTTGTAGGAACTTTTGTGCTTCCAGGCATTTATGTCAAACAATCTGTAACAGCAGCTAGGCTTCGAGGGTCCTCAGGTCTCCTCAGCTCTTTTGTAGTGGGCATCAGAATTATAATCATATCAGCTCAATCCCACAATCTTGTCCAAACGTTGTGTCCAAACTTTAGTATAGCTGCCTGCCACTAGTAGCCACTGTAGCTACTTTATGCCCGGCTGTCCTTAATGCTCTTTAGCACAGACGTAAACAGTAGTGAATAGATAGCATAGCGGCCACAGCTATAGTGCTTAGCATCCTAAGCAGTGCGGTTTACCTTTATTTTGATGTGGAAAATGGAAAAAAGCTGTATATCAGGTTATACTCGTGTATTACCAAAGCAGCGTGTAACCACATTCAGCTCAGGCATGTAGACATGAACCTGCAACGATGTTTGAAGTTCTGGTGCCGTCATTGCAAATGGTAGCCACACCTGGCAAGCTGACTTCACATTGTTTACTCGCATACTCTGTGATTCTGTGTTAAGCCTTGCACCATTTTGATTGTTTGTGCTTCTTAATTTTAGACTTGTCAGTTAAATGCAATTAAAGTTTGTGTTTAATCCAGATTTTACCTTATTTGCCTGAGAGCATTCCCATTCCAGATACCACTGATCTTCTTGGACCAAAGCAGAAAAAGCAGAAAAATTATTCTAGCACAAATCCTCACACTCCACACATGTTCTGCTAAGGAACTAGCTTCTTTCTCCTGTTGACGCATGGCAGCTTCATTCTCTTGATTTAATATCTCTTTTTTTGATTTACAGATGGTCCTCTCCCTGACCCATCAATGGTGCGAGCAGCTGGACCAAATCAGATGGTCAACAGGATGCAAGGCCCAGGTAAGAAACCACCTGGAAGCTAGATGGAAATGTTGGTTCTTAAGTTATTCACAGTACCAGTAGAAGGTGATATGGTATTTGCTGACAGTCCTTTTGTAAGTTTAAGTGAAAGTGACTGATAGACGTGCTGTGAAATCATGTTATTGCCTCTGTTTCATGTGGAGGTTATGATAACACAATAACAAATCTCATCAGTGCTTGTGTGTCAGATGAAGTTTGGGATCAGAATGCAATAGTGGCATATCTTCCCTGTAAAATGTGAAGTGTTGAATCAAACTGCTCTCTGTGTTTGATCAGGTATGAACCAGTTCAATCAGATGGGGATGCAGCCCATGGGCCAGAGGTCCACACCTCCTCTCCCAATGGGAGCGTCTGGCAACCAGGTCAGTACTAAACACACTAAGCATAGTTGTCATTTTAATGAGTTTTATACACTAAATTAACAATTTTCTGCTATATTAAAAATATCTTCTTTTATTTCTTCTTGCTTCTTATATTTTTAATTTTCTATTTGAGTCACTTGACAGCTTCAGTACTGCTTTTAGTGTTACTTTTATATTCTACTTCTGTTTCCTTCTCACCAAAACACCAAGTCAAAATCCTGTGATGCAGAAAGTGCTTTACAAAAGAATTTAATTCTGAATTATATTTTCATCTGACTACAGAATTATAATGCTTTAATTCTGTAGGTCAAAATACACTTTAAATTGGGTAAATTAACTGTTAGAAATAATTTTAGTACGTTTCTTTAATCTCTCTAATAGCTTTGAAGAAAATGTTGTAGATTAATTAAGACCTTGGTTCATGTCCTTTTTCTCCTTTAGATGGGAATGGTTGGACCGAGGATGGGCCAGCCAAATGTGAACCCGCTCCCGAACCAGTTTCTGTCCCAGGGACAGTTTCCTGGCTCAGGACCCGGAGTTGGAGCAGCTCAGCCAGGGATGGCTCAACCTGGAGCACAGGCAGGCATGACACAGGTAAAGTGCTTTTTAGCTTTTTTTTTCTCTGCTGTAGGTATTTGTTTGAAGTGTCAGATGATACCTTAGTACACATGTAAGTAAAAAGTCTTTTTGTTTGATTTTTTTAAACAGGAGTTTAGATGGATTGTAGATATTAGTAAAAATGCAATGGTTAAGTTGAGGAGTGATAATTTGATTGTCTTTTTAATAGTATTGCTTGTTCGTACTGTTCAGAATAATTTAAGTGACCCTGATCATGGACTTTGTGGGAAGTTTATGAGAGATAATTGTCAGGAACTACATTTTGAATCTGTCGCCTATTTCAGACTAGATGTGTTTGTAGCATTACAGGTTTACGCATGTCTGCTCTGACTTGTTCTGTTCCAGCTCTCATATCAAGTGCTTACTTTCTGTGTGTTGGCTGCATCTCCTTGCTGTCAAACTCTTCTTGTCATAAGTTTTACCTAAGAGAATCTCCATACAAGTGACTGGATTCATTGTGTAGTTCAACTAAGTCAGTAAAAATTCAGAATCAAAGCATTCTGTGCAAAGGTGGTGAGTTTCTCCACAGAACAACATCAAACTGACAAACTGGAAGTGTTAGTGTGCTTTGTTTATCTTCCCTGTGACATATTCTACTGACGTAGAAACAGAAAACTGAAACAGTTCAAGTTTAGAGAACAGCTTTTTAAGCATGACACATTTTGACTTATGGCAATAATCAGGGTCATTTAGAAACACAATGACAACATATTCTACTAATGTGGATAAGCAGGTGCTTCTTAAAATTGAATCTCATTTTTATTTATTCATTTTTTATTCAAAAATTTATTTAATTTAATCATTGAAATTCAGTCTTTTTTCCTTTGATTTGATTCAAGAAGTGAAACTTCCATATATTCAAGACACATCTTATACAAATTAAAAATTTCAAGACCTGTTTTGTTTTAATGTTGGTGATTACAGCTCACAAAAATCTAAAATCCACTATCTCAAAATATAAGAATATCACGAAACATCAGTCCAAAAATGATTAATAATACAGAAAAGTTAAACTTCTGGAAAAACATTGGAAAACTGCAACTATGTGATGTGGCATGGAGCCAGTCAGTCTGTGGCACTGCTGAGGTGTTATGAAGCCCAGGTGATAGCAGCCTTCAGCTTGTCTGTATTATTCAGTCTTGTGTCTCTCATCTTTCTCTTGACAGTTCTCCAGAGATTCTCTATGTGGTTCAGGTCAGACGAGTTGGCTGACCAATCTAGCAATACCATGTTCAGCAAACCAGTTTCTGGTAGTTAAGACTTCACTGTGGGAAGGTGCCAAGTCCTGCTGGAAAAGGAAATCAGTATCTCCATAAAGCTTCTTAGCATATGGAAGCATGACGTACTCTAAAATCTCCTGGTAGACGGCTGACAGTGTTGGCTCTGGACTTGATAAAGCACAGGGGAGCAACATGGCCCCCCAGATCATCACTGACTGTAGAAGCTTCACACTGTATTCCAAGAACCTTGGGTTTTGTGCCTGTCTGATCCTCTTCCAGACTCTGGGACCTTGATTTCCAAATAAAAATCAAAAGTTACTTTCGTCTGAAAACAAGACTTTGGAACATGGAGCAATGGTCCGGATCTTTTTTTCACACTGATGACGTTGTCTGTGTTTTAGGATTGGCTTGACACAAAGACCGTACTTATAGCCTATTTCCTGGACCCATCTGTATGTGGTGGCCCTTGATCCACTGACTCCAGGCTCAGTCAAAGTTCTTGATTCTGCTTTGTTTGACAATCCTCTGAAGGCTGAGCTCATCTCTGTTGCTTGTGCTCCTCCCCTTACACACTTTTCCCTTCCCGTCAACTTTACAGCCTCTGAGAACAGCCAGTTATTTTAGCAGTGACTTCTCTGGCTTACTCTCCTTGGAGAGGTTGAAAATTATTGTGTCCTGGACATTTGTCAAATCAGAAGTCTTCACCATGATTGCAGTTGTGTGAACTGAACTAAGGTGAGAGATTGAAGGATCAGGAAACCTTGGACCTTGAGACATTTCACGTTGTATGAGATGGATCTAAAATTTATGGAAATTTAACTTTTGAAATAAGTCACAGGGAAAAAATGAATTTTTCCATATTGAGATTTTTCAAGTGCACCCGTATTTAATACAGATATAGCTCTCTGTCATTTTCCTGGCTGTTTGGCTGAGATGTTCATGGCTCATGGACAAAAAACAGGCAAGCTTTCTATCCTTGAGATTCTCAGCATGTGAGATGCAGCACTCATGCAGGCAGCCTGAACTGACTTGTTTACATTCAAGCAACAATAAAAATCAAGCCATGACAATGATGAGACGGGCCATCACACACAGTCTGAAACTTCTTTTAGAGTAAAATTGTTCCTGAGTTAAAGAAAAGATCCTACAGAAAGTCTTCCCTAAAACTACAGTATAGAAGTTAAAATAATTGGGCATAGAACACCAGTCATAACTACTTCCCCCTGCTCTATTGTGTTGTAAAAATGTTCTGCTTTCTGGATTTAAAGCTCAAACTTTGAATTAACTAAATGTTATACGTCCTTGATGTTCCTCTTGAATGTTGCCTTAAATGTGAAACCTACCTGCGCAACCTCCATATCACTTTAATCCTTGTCTTTTATTTCTCTAGACACAGATGGGCACTCCTCCCTCTCTTCCAGTTGCTAGTCCTTTAGCACAGCCAGGTTCAGCCAGTGGTCCTGGTAGCGTTTCTGCAGTTGGACCCATGGGTCCTCAGAGTGTTGGCGCTGCAGGTCCTAACTCATCTGTTGCTGCTCCTTCAATGACTCCATCTAACACAAACCAGCAGCCGAACTCCATCCCACATTTGGCAGCCATGCGCGGCAGCTCTCCCTCTCCTGCTCACAGCCGGTCTCCAACCCCTCACCAAACGCCGCCCAGACTAGCAGGGTCCCAGACCCCACAGCCACATACCCCTAACGCACCACAGCTGGCTCCACCCTCGGCCCCCCAGCAGAACCAGCTTGGCCAGGGCCCCGGCTCTAACAAGTCCCTCCAGCAGCAGCACATTGGGCCAGCTGGTTCGACCACTCCGTCTCATCCTGGACTGACCTCCAGCTCGACACCGCATGGTGCTCAGCTGCCACGCACTCCGGTCAGTGTGAAATTATATCTATTAGTTCAAACATTTGAATAATTTATACTTTACCAGAGCTTGCACCAGTTCTATAGCAGTAATTCCTGTCTTTCAGGGGTTTTTTTTGTTTTGTTTTGCTAAATATTGCTTGGTCTTTATCACAAGACCTGAGATGTCTTTGTTTTCTTACTTGTTTTTTTTTTTTAAACATATATTTATTAAAGTTTTAAGGGTTTACATAACAAAGTCACAATACAAAACAGAACAAAACATAGCAAGGCACATGTTGGTATAAATAAATGAATGAATAGAGGAATAGACTTTGTTTTCTTACTTACTGTACATAGTGAACATTTGGAAAAGCTCCTACCTAAACTTTTGCTCCACCAGATTAAATGACAGGATAAAGTAAAGAGAGGGATTTTTGTTTGTCAAATTTAATAAATTACTGTCAGATCACTGTTCTCCTCCATCTGACTTCATTTCGATCTCCCTCTAGCTGTCCCAAAAGGGTTCTTTCCCGGCGGACGGTCAGGCCATGACTCCAGCCTCTGTCAACAGCCTGGACACTTCCTCCCAGCAGCCACAGCTGGACACTTCAGCCACAAATGCCGACACCAAGATGGAGGTCAAGCAGCAGGATGAGGAGGAGGAGAGCGATGCAGGCAGCTGTTCAAAAGGAGGGAAGCTCAGTAACCTCAAAACTGAGGAGAAGCCTGTGAAGATAGAGCTGAAAAAGGAGGAGGGCTCTGGAGAAGTAGGGAAAGGAGCTTCCATGGATACATCAGCAACAACGCCAACAGCGGTTGTGAAGACAGAAGACAGGAAGCCAGAAATAAAGAAGGAGGCGAAAGAGGAAGAGGAGACGTCGGAGGCTACACCACAGGCCCCTGCGAAGAAGAAGAGTAAGTGGAAATTTGGATTGTGCATGAGCTTCTTTTTCCTCCTTTTCAGGGTTTCTGCAGGTCCTTGAAAAGTCTTAAATTTGATTTTTGAAATTCAAGGCCGTAAAAGTCTTAATTTTATTTGTCAGAGGTCCTAAATCATACAAGACACTTTGACTAAAACATGTCTTTATCCAGTCTTTGTTTTCTAGTTTTATTTGATTTTTATTTATTCTTTTTTTTACTTTAAATCAGCTTAGCAAGCCTGCTTAATTGTTTTAGGGTAAATATCACTATACAACGGGTAAAGGCACTAAATGTGCCAAAAACATTTAATTTGGGTGATTATAACCAAATATTGCGTATAATTATTTTATATTATAATTAATATAGTATGAAATATTTAATTAATTTGAACAGTTTACTAAAATAAGCAAATTCAGCCCTGGCCTGGTGTACTGAAAAATCTTGCATGCCTTTTATTTCTGACCTGAAAAGTCATAGGTTTGAATTGTGTTGATACCATGCCTTTTAGTTTTGGTATTCCTCTAATTTGGGTGGGGGCAGTCATATGTCTAGGAACATACATTTGATGGTTAAATTCCACTCTTATCCTATTCTTCTCTCTCTTTTTACTTCCAGTTTTCAAGCCAGAGGAGCTTCGCCAGGCTCTGATGCCCACACTAGAGGCTCTCTACAGACAAGATCCAGAATCTCTGCCCTTCAGAATGCCTGTAGACCCGCAACTGTTGTGCATACCTGTATGTATCCCTGCTGAGGTTTAGATTTGTTTATTTGTTTGCCTTGTATAAGCTGATGCATTGCTGTCCATGTATCTTTTTGTGTGCATTCTTCTCCTCAGCTGTGTTTCAAACCTTCACAGCCTGTGCTGTTTTCATGTTGTTTCATTGAAGCCTTAGTGAAAATGCAACAACCATCACCTGCTTTTTGCCAATAACTAAGCAGGACTTAGTTTTTGTATGCTTTGCTTCAGATAAAAATATTGTTAATGTACAAAATCCTACACACTCATGCTAAAATACATGCTTGTGTTCTTGCAGGACTACTTTGATATTGTGAAAAATCCCATGGACCTATCAACTATCAAGCGGAAGCTGGACACAGGTAAGTTCATGTGGTGTAAATGTAAAACATGGTCTTAATTATTCTGTAAGTCTTTAGTACTGTTCACACGGGACGGGTATTACCTGTGGACCTCTAATAGTTCAAGAATTAACAACAACAGCCCTCCTCACACAGATCAGCTGTTGCAGCCTAACCACTGAATGTTGAGCAACACATTTTGAAAAATTTTTTGTGTCAGCGTGTTATGTATGGCAAAATAATACAGACAAGAGATCAGGCAATTGCAAAGTAAAGCTGTAGGCAGCAGAGCAGAAGTGCTGTGGGTATAAAGAGAGCAGCGGTTCACACGCAGATTTGGACATAAGTGTTTAAATACGTAAAATAAAGCCATTTTTACACATAAGCTGAAATTAACTGAACTATGTATAACCTTGATGTGTCAAAACTTTGTTAGCAAACTTCTGTGCTGCCTCTATTTTCTTTTTGATCAGTAAAAAAAAATGCACCAAAAGCTGACTGAAACAAAACTGCCTTCCCAAATTAGAGATGCTGCTTCACATGGGATTAGATTTACCTGTGGTCCTATGTGTGCTGACATATGGTTGGTAATTTGACCTAGAATTCTTACTCCACAAATATTAGACACCATTCACACAGGATTAAAAACATAGACATCCTGTGCGATTATTACAAATTACCAGAGGTCCCAAGGTAATACTAATCTAGTGCAATGAGAATTTGTCAGCAATTTAAAATTGGGGAATATTAATGAGCTGTGCCTGAATTTATGGTCCCCTTAGAATTAAAGATGGTTGTTATTTTTTCCCCTCTTGTACTGGGCACATATTGTCATGCTGAGTCTATTCCATCTTTATTCAGTTTGTTATAACAACAAAACATTGGTTTCCATTTAAAAAGGATTTGATTTCTTTTTAACCAGCTATGTGTAAGTTCTAACATACAGCAGCTTTTATGACCTATTAACATTTAAAGGTACAGTATGTAAAACTGGGAATATTAGGAACATTTAATAGTCAGATATGAGATTGCAGTGCACACTTTTGGTGGTGACAGTGGCAGACAGTAGAATGAAAAGGGGAATTTCTGTGATATGGTCCTGTCTGTGGCACTGTCGAAACGTGCAAGATGCAAAAATCCAACATGGCAGAGTCCATAGATGGAACCCTCACATGTAAGAATACAAATCTTAAGTAAATAAAAATAAATCATTTTTTATATGTAGGTGATCAAACACTTACTTAGGCCTACCTATAAATATGTTTCATTTTTACCAGGTTTGTTCTGTTAAATCCTACTAGGTGAGAGATTACTCACTGTACCTTTAAGATGTTGCATCAGCTGAGATAGTTTCAACCAAGACTGAAGTTGAAACTTGAATATCACCACTTAGAGTAAAGTCTGCCTGTGGTTTGGTTTTCCTGATGAAAGTTTCGGAAGGTGGATTAGAGGATGACGAGGAGCAGAGATTTTGGTGTTAGCATGTTCTCCGTGATCAATAACACTTTAGTCAACCTTGACACAAGTTACTCTATCACGTCCAGCAAAAAAGTAATATTAAATGATCTCGGATTGTTGATAATTTCACCACATTTGTTATTTTATACTTGTGCTAAGTTTAGGGCACTGGCTATAGTTATCACCTAAACAAAGTGCTCCAGCATGTTTTGCATACACTTTCAGGGCTGTTTGGGTATTAACAGAAGTTGGCAGGAGTTTTTCTTTTAGCCGTTAGCCTGTTTAGAGACAATAACACACAGGAGGCAGCACTGTAGCAAACACTGCATTAAAATGCTTTTCATTGATTGGTCTAATGAAGTGAAAATGTCCTGTCTGTGACATGGAAGTTGCTGTTGCTTTGGTTAGTTTGGACATAACACTCTACTAGTTAAAATAAACCTTGTACCTCAAACAAGGACACAACTTGGGGGCTTAGTTTGAACTTCACACCATAACTTAAGACATAAGTTGTACATAGCTGGAGCAACAGGCTGCATCACAACTGGCTCTTAACAGGTTTTGTTCTTGGATTATGGTTTTTTGTTTGTTTGTTTGTTTGTTTTTTTCAATTCTCTTGCCTTGGATTTTGGTTTTAGGTCAGTATCAGGATCCCTGGCAGTATGTGGATGACATCTGGCTGATGTTCAACAATGCCTGGCTGTACAACCGCAAGACATCCAGAGTCTACAAGTACTGCTCCAAGCTGGCCGAGGTCTTTGAGCAGGAGATCGATCCTGTCATGCAGAGCCTGGGCTACTGCTGTGGGAGAAAGGTGAGACAGAAGGCTAGGCTAATGGCTAAATGAGTGGACTTGAAAACTTTTGTGTATTTTTGTAAGGTCTTTCAGAGGGCTTGAAGTTAAAATGCACAAATTCATCAAGGAAGGATGTGTGAAATTGACTAATTTAACCTAGGTTTTTCACCTGGGCTGATTTTTCCTGTAGTTTTAGGGATTGCTCCATTCATCTAATGAATAACAAATGGTACAGTAAACCTTTAGGCTAACAACAGTAAACCACTTAAGTAACCTTTCTTGTAATCTGCGGTGTTGCCCACCCTGTAGAGGCTGCTGTTTGTGTGAACTCAGTTGAGTGACACCAGAAGACTGTTTGTCTGTCATGATATGTCTGGATAAGGCTGTGTGTGCAGTGTTTTGAGTGTTTCAGATGCAGAAATTAACTGCCATCATACGCATCTTAAAATGGAAGCTGTGAAGAGGGTGATGGCTAAATTTGGCTGTGGGCATACCAACGCAATATCACGTTTCAACTCTCATTAGACTCCGCTATTTTTGGTATTGCACACAGGGCAGATGTGTTTGTTTGAATATATTTATATTTAATATGGATTAAAAATGTGGATTTCAAATATTTTTGCAATGGCATCCGGACACAGAAATGGCATCCAATGTTTGCTGATTTATACTGAGAATGCTTTAGCTGACACAAAGCAGATTTTTAACTTAGCTGGGAGGGATTTTTTTTCATAGATTTTCTAAACAGAAATCAGCTCCCTTTCCTTTTCTGGTAAACCAATGTCTTTGTCTCAGTGAAGGAGATGCCTGCAGTCTATCATAAGCAGCATTTGTTGATCTGCTTTACCAATGGATGCCAGTATAAGTCTTTTTACCTTGATTGTTTATAACCTCGATTAGTCGAGATGTATGTGACTAATGGGTTTTTTGTCTCTGTCCCATAGCTGGAGTTCTCTCCTCAGACACTCTGCTGCTACGGGAAGCAGCTGTGCACTATTCCTCGAGATGCTACTTACTTCAGCTACCAGAACAGGTATGAAGGGAGAGAAACTCCGGAGTGAAAAAGGGTAGACAGATTATTTGGATGGTTCTGTGAAAGAGCAAAGTATTTGATTATACATTAATTTGCAAAGAATCATACAGACAGCTGACCCATCAAAGTGTTCATCTGATTAATTTTGTTCCCCAAAACACTTCCTTCATGTTCCCCATAACTTCATGTGAAGCCTAATGCACTGGCATTTTAACAGTCGGTCCTCTCTCCTCACATTCTTTAAGTTAAGAGTGTACTTATGAATTGGCTCCTTAATAGGCATAGTGAATGCCCACTTTCTTTAAGTAAAGTACCCATTACTGGCATCTTTTATATCTATTTTCCACACTCATGAAAATCCGAGGAATGTGAAAGGACTGACTTTAAAATGAACTGCTTGAATGAATGAACAGCTGAGCGGTCGTCTGTGCTTATTTGTTCATATTTGTTCAGTGTCTGCATTACGTCCTGTGCTGCGACTCCCTGCTCCAGCTCCCTCCTCGTGTTTAGCTCCTGTTAATTCTGCTCCCGCTCTGCTAGCTGTGATGGTGGTTGTTGTTGCTCATCCTCTCATGTCCAAATCGCTAATCTGTGCTTTGCCTCGGCTCTCTGCTGCGTGTTGTCTTGGATGTTTGTCTCGTCTTGTTCCTCGTCTGTATGGCTTGTCTGTCCTCCCTTCCAATGGCTGTGAAATCAACATTGGCTTGCTTTTGCCTTGACCAACCATGCACCTCCAAACCCATCCCCTCACCCTCACCCCTCAAAAAATCATGACTGGCTGTTTTGATGACGACTTCCCCGCTGTCCTGCGCTCCTACTTCCTGCTTGCTCCGCTTGTGGCACCCTTCCTTGCCCATGTCCTGTACCGATTGGCGACTGCCCTCCCGTGCGCTGTCTGTGGTTGACTGTGCTGTGGGGAATGGTGTAGTTCACCAAAATTTGGGCTTCTTGCTGACAGGTACCACTTCTGTGAAAAGTGCTTCAACGAGATCCAGGGAGAGACGGTTTCCCTGGGTGACGACCCCACACAGCCTCAGACGTGAGTAATGGCTGAAATAGTGAGAAGTACTGTTGAAAATTCGTCAATCTATTTCAAAAGAGATCACTGCATTTTCTTCCTCCTTTACAGAGATAATTGATGACGTCTGTTCCAAAAACTTCTGATTTAACTGATGTTTCCATTTCAGGTCGATTAACAAGGATCAGTTTGAGAAGAAGAAGAATGACACACTGGACCCTGAACTGTAAGTTCACTCATTAAAAAAAACTTACTGTAATATCCACTGTGCAACATGCACCTTTAATCCTCCTTCAGTACCTTTGTTTGGTCTAAAAAGTTGGATCCATCCTATATACCAGTGCTAATATGCTCATACAGAAATGCTGGGACACATGGCATCATTACTGCAAGTGCAGCAGCTAGCATTTGCAACTTCACGAGATCTAACGCAGTTAAAAATTTGCCTCATCATGTATTGCAAGCAGCTGATTGTCTTTGCAAACTGCTGGGATACACAGCGATACAAGCAAGGCTGGCAGGGCCATTTTTAAACAGATTTTTTCCTTATAGGTCAAAACTCTGCACTTAGAAAAATGGGTGGTATACTGCAGGATAGCCAACTCCAAATGGTGAAAATGGATAGTATGAAAATGGCCACAGCAGCACAGAAACTGTGTAACCTAATAGAAATGAGAGATAGTGCTAGGTGAATAACTTAACATCCAATTAAATGAAAGTTATAATTGCATTCAGCCATAAATTCTAAAATCAGGTAAACACATTCGTAAAACAACTTCACACTGCAATGGTGCCAAGTTGGTTTACAGGATGTTTCTAATGATACCAGTGCTAGCAACACCTGCCTTCGATCCTCTTTGAAGGTTGACATTCCTGCGCTGGATATCATCCCTTGTTGCTTTGGTCGGTATAACCTGACAGTCCTTGGACAACTTAATCCTCGCTTTCTAGATCAAAAAAGTGCTAACCCACAATGTTCTCATGAGATGCTACTGGTGCTTTCAGTTCACCGTTGTTTACATCGTGTTGTAAATCAGTGGTTCTCAACTTATGGGTCTGGGCCAAAAAGTGGGTCGAAGAGCTTCAGCTTCAGTTTTAAATAGCAGACATGAAATCAAATAGCTTTGTTTAAATGTACCCGGAATTATTCAAAATTACCAAAAAAACTTATGGATTATCTCCATGTTTTTTAAGGAGACTCAAGTTGATTTCCCTTCAAAAGATTAAAGAGTTTTCCTAAATTTTTGGGAGAGTTTTTCTGGATTTTCCAAGGACCTTTTCATACTCTTCTCTTGGACTTTTTCTCTAAATCTGGGAAGACAATAGGAATAAGAGACTTTCAGGACTTTACACAGAAACTTCAGCTATCTTCACTTGCAATATTTAATTAATTTTCAAAGAAAATATTAGTAAATTTGGTGGAATTTTTCCATAAAGTTTTGTTGATTTTACCTGGGATTTTTAAAAAAAATTCCACATCTTCAATGATACTTTCCATGAATTTTTATTGTTCATATTATGTGTCTTTTTATGTCACATTTCTATCTGGGGTCAACATCTTTTAGTTTTTAAATCTGAACTTTCGAGAAATATATCAGAAATTTGGGCCATGATTTGTCACTAGAGAACCTGTGGTGCGTCCCAAGCCTAGACCCGTTAAGAACCACCATTGTAGAGCAAGGCAGTAGTCGGCAAGAGAGGCCACTGATGACAGACAGCTGTTATAGTTTAGACAGAGTGTTTGACTGGGTTTGTTGGCCTAAACTGATAAATAATTATGTAAACAAACTGGTTAATCTGGTACCGACTGAACCATATAGCCAGCTTATCACTCACATCCCTAAAGGAGTTAGTCACTTAGTAAGACAGTTTGAACCTTTTTTCCTCTCAATGATTCCCAACAACAGACTTCTTGTTTACTGGTGCAGCTTATATCTTGGATATTACAGTAAATCTTTATACTGGGAATAAATTGATATCATCAAGACAATTTCAGTACAAGTTTTGTGAGTGGATTTTTTGTAACAAAAGCTGTAATCCTCCTCAGGCTCGTTGAATGTATGGACTGTGGGCGCAGGATGCACCAGATCTGTGTTTTACACAATGAAACAATCTGGCCATCAGGGTAAGTAGCAGAAATGGATTCCAGTCTTCTCAAGGTTCATTTGAAATTCTCGGTCAAATTCACTTAATAATGTTTTGTTTGTAATACCTTTTCTTTTTTTACAGTTTTGTATGTGATGGCTGCTTAAAGAAGGCGAATAAGACGAGGAAAGAGAACAAGTATTCTGCCAAAAGTAAGTGGAAAATTATTTCTAACTTGCCCGCTCTGATCAGAAAACTAGAGCACTGAATGTTGCATTGAATCATAATTTAACCTGATTATCTAGGGCTTAGTACAGTATCTGTATCTCACAAGTACCTACAATCCCAAACACAAATACAGTATTTACATGTTTTGTTGGACAATGCCGCTATGTGAATCAGTAAACTTAAGTATGTGTTTTTTGCTCTCCCTCACACAGGATTGCCTCAGACAAAGTTGGGCAGTTTCCTGGAGCAAAGAGTGAACGACTTTGTGAAGCGTCAGAGTCACCCTGAGTCTGGAGAAGTCACGATTCGTGTTGTCCACGTCTCTGACAAGGTGGTGGAAGTTAAACCAGGAATGAAGTCCAGGTACAAGATCAATAATAAATATTCCTAATACCATTCAAAGTTGGGAATGCCAAAGGTCTAACAAATGGATATTTAATGTTTTGTTTAATGGGAACTGCATTTGGCATTATTTTCCAACCAAATTTAATGACAAAGATGGCAATCATGTTTTTTTATTAGACTTGTTTAGACATTTCTGCTAGTGGTTTAAGACACCCCAGATTAGAATAATGCAGTTCTTCACTCAGACTTAGAATTAACAGCAAATTCTGTGTATAACCTGTGTTTTTGATAGCTATATTCTCATCTAAAAAGTTGTAATGGGGTGCAGGTGGCTTAGTGGTTTGAGGTGCGCACCGTGTATGCAGTCAGCACGGGTTCAAATCTGGCCTATGGCACTCTCCCGCATACTTCTCCCCAGCTCTCTCATCCCTGTTCCTGATTCTCTCCACTGTTGTCCTCTGTCAATAAATGCATAAAAAAAAAAATTACATGGGGGGGGGGGGGTGATTCTCTGCAGCCTTTGTGTCAGAGTATAAAGTCCTGAGACCTTACGCCATTACTGCAAATGTGTGCATCTGCCACAGTCTCATGCTGCAAGAGACCTTCTGGGATTGAAAGTTCATCCCCATTTTTGGTGTTTTGCTCAGAACGTGCTGGAATATATATTACGACACAGACAACCCACTTGGATTTGATGCCATTTTAACTGCTTTTCCCCCTTTGTTAGGTCATAACCGTGCACTTAAAGAAAACAGGAAGTATACAGTTAAAAAAAAAAATCTGCCTTATTGAGCACTGGTTTAACTGAAAATAAATCTCAGAGACAATAATTGACAGGTGAATGAGAGTAAAGCAACTTGTAGGCTACGAGTCTGTCTCACAATAATCCCTGCACGCTTAGCGCCCAACTACCGTAATATAGCTAGTAGATGCACAAACTCTGTATGGGGAAAAGAGGTGGTACTAAAAGATTGCACAGATATTGCACACTGTGAACTTAGCCAAACAGGGCTTGCATAACAAGGTTATTTATATTCCAGATTATGCAGTAGTTGTTGTAAACAGTACAAAATAACTGGCTAATACTTTTGTAATGCAAATCTTTCTTTTTACTGTAATTTTTAACTCTTAATTCTCAAAACTATTCTCTTCTACAGATTTGTGGACAACGGAGAGATGTCAGAGTCGTTCCCCTACAGGACAAAAGCTCTTTTTGCTTTTGAGGACATTGATGGAGCAGAAGTCTGCTTTTTCGGTATGCACGTTCAAGAGTATGGATCTGATTGTCCTCAGCCAAACCAGAGGTAAGGACTTCACTTTATTAGAAAAATTTTAAAAGTGTTTTTTCTCTACTGAATGTGATGATTACAAAAATTGTGAAGCAGTATTTCAGGCTTTGCAGTAAGTATGTCCTCTTTCATCAACCCAGGCGAGTGTACATCTCTTACCTGGACAGTGTACACTTCTTTCGGCCTCGCTCTCTAAGAACAGCAGTCTACCATGAAGTTCTCATTGGCTACTTGGAGTATGTCAAAAAGTTGGGGTGAGTAATAATGCTGATTGACCTCCTTCAATGAAAATTAAATGCTTGTGCATTTTCCCTGACTTCTCTTATTACTGAGCTGATTGTTCTTAGTCTGTTTGAAACTATTTTGCACTTCATGTAAGCTTTCATTTTTCCTCAGCTACACCACCGGCCACATCTGGGCCTGCCCCCCTAGTGAAGGGGATGACTACATCTTCCACTGTCACCCGCCCGATCAAAAGATCCCAAAGCCCAAACGCCTCCAGGAGTGGTACAAGAAGATGTTAGACAAAGCTGTCGCAGAGCGGATAGTGCATGATTACAAGGTAGAGGGACTGTATTCATCTCTATTCTGTCATTTATTCAAGCACAGAGGAACAGAGTTGTACACCTTTTATGTTCCATAGTTGTCTAACCACTTGGCTCAATTTCTCCAGTGTATAAAGCACAACAAAACAATAACTTTATTCTCAATTTATCCCTAAAGGATATCTTCAAGCAGGCGACAGAGGATCGTTTGACCAGTGCCAAGGAGTTGCCTTACTTTGAGGGTGACTTTTGGCCCAATGTGCTGGAGGAGAGCATCAAAGAGCTGGAGCAGGAGGAGGAGGAAAGGAAAAGAGAGGAGAACAGCACTTCAAATGAGAGTATTGATGTAAGAATGCTGTAATTTGTCATCACAGCCCTGAAGTTTGCTGCATCGCCAAATGTCTGTGATTACTGATAGTTTTCCTCCTTTCCCCTGCAGGACTCAAAAGGCGACAGCAAAAATGCAAAGAAGAAGAACAACAAGAAGACGAGTAAGAACAAGAGCAGCCTGAGCCGAGCCAATAAGAAGAAGCCAGGGATGCCAAATGTCTCGAATGATCTTTCACAGAAACTCTATGCCACTATGGAGAAACACAAGGAGGTATGAGATGATGGAATAATACAGTAAGCGTAAATGAATGAACTGGTTGATAATCGATTTTCTTAATCTGTTTCATCTTCATCTTTTCCTCTTGTAGGTGTTCTTTGTGATCCGGCTTATCGCTGGTCCCATGGCAAACTCCTTACCACCAATTGTGGACCCAGATCCCTTGATGGCCTGTGACCTCATGGATGGCCGTGATGCTTTCCTGACGCTAGCCCGGGACAAACACCTAGAGTTTAGCTCTCTGAGGAGGTCTAAGTGGAGCTCCATGTGCATGTTAGTGGAGCTGCATAACCAAAGCCAAGATCGCTTCGTCTACACTTGTAACGAATGCAAGCACCACGTGGAGACTCGTTTCCACTGTACTGTCTGTGAGGTGAGTCAGGGTGTCTTGATTTGTCTTAACATGTTATCAGAAGATAGAATAAATAGGCTGTTCGATTATATGTGAAAATGAAGCCTTCAGTGTATCATGTAACAATTTTAACTGTCTCTCACAGGACTACGACCTCTGCATCACATGTTATAACACTAAGGGCCACGAGCACAAGATGGAGAAGTTAGGCCTTGGTTTGGATGATGAGAGCAGCAACCAGGCTGCAGCAACCACTCAGAGTCCTGGGGACTCTCGTCGCCTCAGCATCCAGCGCTGCATCCAGTCCCTTGTCCACGCCTGCCAGTGTCGAAACGCAAACTGCTCTCTGCCGTCCTGCCAGAAGATGAAACGGGTCGTCCAGCACACAAAGAGCTGCAAGAGAAAAACCAACGGTGGCTGTCCCATCTGCAAGCAGCTTATTGCCCTGTGTTGCTACCATGCTAAGCACTGTCAGGAGAACAAGTGCCCGGTCCCATTCTGCCTCAACATCAAGCACAAGCTCCGTCAGCAGCAGCTGCAGCACCGCCTCCAGCAAGCCCAGATGCTCCGGAGGAGGATGGCCAGCATGCAAAGAGTCGGTCAGCCAGCTCCTGGAGGGGCTCCTGGGGGCAACGGCCTCCCCTCTCCAGGAGCCAACAATGGAGCAACCGGCCCTGGTACGCCTACATCAGTGGGAACACAGCCTCCAACCCCACAGACTCCCACCCAAGGAAACCTGCCTGCTCTCCCCCAGCAGCAGGGTGTCGGGATGGGAGGAATGGGGGGAATGGGAGCCCAAGGCCAGCAACAGCAGCTTCAACAGCAAGGCGGAGCAATGCCCCCCCAGCACCACCTCCATCAGTTTCAGTCAGGGGCAGGTGGGGGTGGAGGGGGGATGATGAACTCCCCTCAGCAGCAGATGGTGCCTCATATGCAGCAGCAGCCTCCCAACGTCCAGCAGCTCCAGCAGCAGCATCCTGGTGGTCTACCCCCTTACAACCCCAGACCTCCTGGAGCCTCTCCTCTCCACCAGTCTCTCGGCAAACCTGGTCTTGGCCCTGCTACACCGCCTCAGCAGCAACAACCCAACCAGAGTCAGGGGTCCATGCCTGTACAGGGCCAGCAGCAGGGGCCCCCTCTGGCGGCTGTGGAAACGGCTCTGAAGATCCAGCGACTGGCAGAGACCCAGAGACAGATGGCTCAGGCCCAGGCTCAGGCCCAGATACGTGGCCTCGGACAAGGGGGCATGATACCACCACACCCCCACCACCAGAACCCCCAGAACCAGATGGGCATGCCTCACATGGGGGCTCAGGGCATGCCCCCTCAGGCTCAGGGAGTTGTTGGCAGGACTATGTTAGACCCACAGCAGCAGGGAATGCTTGCAGGGATGCAAGGGGGTCCTCAGTCCCAGCTGCCGCCTCAAGTTCAGCAGCAGCTCCAGCAAGTCCAAGGTGCAGGCGGACAACTTCCACCTGGAAACCAGCAGTGGGGGGCCGGGGGCCCAGCCATGAACCCACAACAGAGGCCAGGCATGATGGGTCACATGGCACCACAGCAGCAGCCCGCTGTCGCTCAGCAGCAGCAACCGATGAATCAGCAACAACAGCAACAAGGAAACCGCAGCCTCATGCAGGTGATGGGCGTAGCAGCAGGAGCTGCAGGGACTCCTGCTTTGAATGCAGCTGCTACAGGAAATCTTCCACAAGCAGCGCTACAAGACCTCCTAAGGACTCTACGCTCCCCAAGCTCACCCCTCCAACAGCAGCAAGTCCTCAACATCCTGCGCTCCAACCCCACCCTGATGGCTGCCTTTATCAGGCAGAGAGCTGCAAGGTATCAGGGGGGACAAGGGGGCCCTGGAGGACCAGGAGGACCGCCACAAGCAGGACCTGGAGGTGTGAGGTTTCCAGTGCCAGTTGGAGGGCTGCCTGGGGCCAACATGGATGGACAGCAGCAGGTTAATGTAAATCAGGCTGGTCAGCCAGGAATGAACATGGCTCAGGGTGGAGCCAGTGGAGGAAACATGCCCACCATGGCTCAGCTTCAGCAGTTACAACAACAGCAGCAGCAGCAACAACAGCAACAGCGCCCAATGTTGCCTGGAAACCTGCAACAACAGCAAATGGCTGCTTTACAACAGCAGCAACAGCAACAACAAGGAGCAATGCAAGCTGGGCAACAAGGCAACATGGCTAACATGACACCACAGTTCAGAGAGATAATGAGACGACATCTGCAGCAGCAGCAGCAGCAACAACAACAACAGCAGCAGCAGCTGCAGCAACGGGAGATGGGCAACCATGGGCAGTTCCAGCAGCCTCAAGGACTTCAGCAGCAGCAGCAGGGCTTCATGCAGCCAGGTCAGGGACAACCGGGGATACCCCCCTCTTCACAACCTCAGGCTGGAGGTGGAGGTGTAGGGGCCCCCCAGCAGCAGCAAGGAGGACCTCAGGGTGGGGCAGGACAGATGGGTCAACAGCAGGGTTACCCCAACCCCATGTCCCAGGTAGCTGCAGCGCTCCAGCAGCGGCTGATGCACCAGCAGATGCAGCAGAACAGCATGGGTGGGCTTCAAGGACAAGATGGAGGACCAGGTGGAGGCACACCAGGAGGACCTCCGCTCCAGCCTGGACAAGGTGGACCAGGGCAGGGGCCACAACAACAGGGTGGAGTCGGCGGAGGGAGTGGGGGTCCCCCGCTGCCACAGACATCCCAAAGCATGCTGCACCAGAACATCCACCAGAGGATCCTGCAGCAGCAGCACCTGGGCGGGGGCTCTCCAGCTCACCACAGTAGTCCCATGAGTCCTCAGCAGCAGATGGCGCAGTCCCCCCACCTCCAAGGACAAGGAGGACTGGGTCCAGCAGGGTCGCTTAGCAGCCAGGTCCGGTCCCCTCAGCCCTCGCCGAGGCCGCAGTCGCAGCCTCCGCACTCCAGCCCGTCCCCACGTATGCAGCCCTCCACCCAGCCGCAGCCTCAGCCCTCACCTCATCGAATCTCCCCACAGACTCAGACTGGCTCACCCCACCCCGCCCACCTAGGCCAACATCACCAGAGCATGGCCCCACCCCAACCTCCACAACCCCAGCAGCAGGCATTACCGCAGCAGCCGGGCGGCTCTGTCGACCCGGCTCAGTTCAGCTCGGACCAGAACTCCATCATGTCCCAGCTGAGTGGGATGACGGGGATGCACAGCGGGCAGGCAGGGCAGTCGGACATGTTGGGTGGGAATAATAACAGCAACAGCAGCAACCAGGAGCTGGGAACGAACATTAACCACAACAGTTTAGACATGATATAGCCTTGACTCCGTACTGTCTGTGTGTGGATGCTCTGATCGAACAACAAACTGCCACGAGAGGAGAGCGAGGCGGGACTACGGCTTTTAGAAGTTTTTATTTTTTATTTAAATATTTTTGTGATGTATAAATACGAACTGAAGCTTCCTTCCTATGGGAGATGCAACATGAATCTTAGAAGTCAATAAATGAATAAATTAAAACAATGGTAAGTTATTGCTGTTAATATATATCTATATATTTTTGCCAATTGTGTACAAAAAGGTGGAAGGGCAGTGTTTCAGGTTGAAGATATTTCTTCCTTAGTCTATGACACAATATTTTTGGGGACTGAGAATTTTTGCCTTTTTATGAATATTTTTAAGATTTTAAATGTGGCTAAAAATTAAAGTGAGTTGACACAATGTACCTTTTTATTGTTTGTTTCCACTTCAAATACCCGGTCATAATTGTATCTTTTTTGCAGAGTAAGCATATTTTATTTCTAAGTTAATTCTTTTCCCACCAATCCATGCATCATAAAACAAGCGTTAACATATCTTCTTGTTCTGGACAGCATTGTACAGCGACTGCAACAATTCACATATATGGAATATTTGATATGTGGGTGGGAACGGTGTTAAATGCAGTTAAATTTTGCCAGGTGTCTTTCTTATTTTTGCTTTTTTTGTTTGTTTTTGGCAGGGTTTATTGCTTAGAATTAAACCTCGACAGTGTTTTTTGGGGAGTGGGTGACATTGAGCGTGGGTATGGTCGTGTTTTTCAATGATCAGACCTGCAGAACAAACCTTTTCACCCATGGGCCTCATCTCCGCCCTCTATCATTAGTTTTCCTATGAATGTGCACACCTTCCTTCCCCTAACCCCCCCCTCACCTGAATTAAAGGAGGGATGAACTGTTAATTTCAGATGGTCTAGCTGTCAGATGCATTGGCTCATGTTGTGAAGGTTGTGTGTAAATATTTTCCAGCCTTGTTTATGAACTGTGACATGGAAGAGGTCGGTAAAGATGTTTTGCTTGGGCTGCGGAGGTTTGAGAAAATCCTGCCTGTACCCTCATCCCCTCCAACGGTTTCCTCTCCTTCCTCTTTACTCCTCATCCTCATGATCGCCTCTCAGCCACAAGATTTATTTCATTGTTAGTACTGTACAGAGTAAGAAATGGTGGACTTAGATACTGTTTTTGTAATGAAAGTGAAAGATGTAAAAAAAAAAAAAAAAAAGCAAACATGTACATACTTTAAACCTTATAAGCAGTGAATTTCTTTTCCGCTGCTTGTTTCCCCTTCTTGTTTGATTGGATATTTGCTGTATCTGTAAAAAACTACAAAAGTACTCCTGAGCTACTGTACAGTATTGAGATTTTTTTCTAAAAGGTACAGTGTGGGGTGTTGTCGGTCACAAGCACCAATGCGCCTTTTTCTGTGTATTTTTGACAAGGTTTTAGGGAGGGAGGGGCAACAAGTTATACACACCTGAACAATCTCAAAACCTGCAGATAGTCGAGCCGAAGCACGGGTTCATTCAAGGTGTGATCTGAAAGAGTTTAAATCTGGTCATTTAGCTTTTTATGGAGAGGACTGAAGACACAATATTCACATGCTCACTATTTTTCTCAAAAGGTTGGGCTTGCTGGGTGTGGGGAGGGGATGCATCAGAACCAGGTGGCAATATATCTTGAGACTTATTTTATAAGAAAAAACAAGGAAAAACTGTCTTTTATATATAGATATATTATTTAATTTTATTTTTTGGAAATAAAACTTGAAGCTACAGGAATTATTAGATAAAACATGTTTTGTTTTGTATTAAAGATGTTATGGTGATGCAAAAAGACACTGCAGACAGTCATTCAGTTTGCCCTGGGGAGGCCCTGGGGAGGCCGTGGAGTATATTCTACCATCCTTTTTAAGAAATGTTTCATGTACATGAATAGAGTTGTAAACATACTGAATCACTGTACAAACCGATGGCAACTGAACAAATAGTTTTGTTTAATCATTTCTTCTCCTTCAAAGAGACTGGAAATAAGACTATTTAAATATTTGTTTAGTATTCAGATGGAATCTTTGACCACTTTTTCGTTCCTCTTGTTAACAATTTTGGTGCTTGCTGAGAGAAAGCAAAAATAACTGTTGCTCCATTTTCATTAGTTTCTTTTTTTTTAAGTTATTTTGGTGGTCTGATTGTTTTTTTGCCAATAAATTAATTGTACAATAAAGTATGTTTGTACCATTGAAAAAATACTCTGGTGTTGCTTCCTTTTTTTTTCAATTTAGGTCCATTTTTGTTTTTTGTGAAATAATGCCTGAAAAACATCATTATTAGATGAAAATTTCTAGTTGTGGTTTCTGAAAAACAGAACATGTTAAACCATCAAAGAGGTGTTCCAATTTTTTAGTGAGATCACAGCAAACAGAACTGAAGACCAATATCCGCTTGTTTTGCTTATCACTTTTAAAACGGTAGCAATAATCGGAAGTGCACAATCAGTGGCCACTTCATTAGGTATACCTGTTCATTTGAACATTAACACAAGTATCTTGCATTTTGGCATGTAGGCATGGCCAAGACAGTGTGTTAAAGTTCAACCAGAACATCAGAATGCGAGTGAAACCGCTACCCGGTGTGGTTTTCATCTGCAGTAGCCCACCTACTTCAAGGTTCAATGTGTTGTGGGTCCATATATCTTCTGCAGAGAGCCATCGTAATGAGAGAGTGAGTTACTGCCTGTCTTTCAGCTCAAATTGATCAGTCATATTCTCAAATAAATAAAGGACTAGCCTTTATACACAACCCTAACATTGTTTGTAAGTGACTATATACTTAAAATTTTCTGTGGTTTTCTATGGAAGCCCAAAGAGGACATGCATTCATGCATAACCCACTCCATCTTGCTGTGAAGTACATTTTACTCTTTTTTTCAAGATCTTGACTGAATCATCTTATCTCAGGATATCTAGTTGCTTTAAAAAAACTAATTTCAGTCATTTGTTTGAGATTAAAAAAAAAAAACTCATTATCAAGAGAAAACATCTTGATAATGGCACATGTTGCAATCCCAAGAAAACCAGAAATTTCTTATAATCACAGAAAAACTGAGTAAAACCATTACTATTTCCAATCAGTTATTTGGCTCAGTCCCTGAAAAAGGTCTATACAACTCTTGGACAGTGAAAGTACAGTGGTGGGTCAAGAAGAAGAAGGGCTGGGATCATCTTTGACCTTTGACCACCAAAATGTATTCAGTTTGTCCTTGAGTCAGAGAGGACATTTGGTTAAAGTTTAAAGGGGACATATTTTACCCTTTAAAGTTTATATTGGTCTCAGAGGCCCCCAAATCATGCCTGTGAAGTTTGTTGCTGAAAAAACACTCCAGAATTGGATTTTTGCATGTCTAAAAACTCCCTCTGTTTCAGCCCTGCTCAGAACAAGCAGTTTCTGTGTCTGTGCCTTTAAATCTTACTGAGCTGTCTGACTCCACCCCTCTTAGGAAATGGATGTGGCTGTCCTGATCCTCCTCTCAGCTGCCAGCTAAGAGGGCAGAACTTTCTTCCAAGCGAGAAGGGCCAACCGAACCTGGGGGCAGTGCTAACGCCACACATGAAAAATACACAAGATGAGGGACATAATAATAATCACATATTTAATTGCAATCACAATATTGTGGGAAAAGATTGCAGTTAGAATATTTTTGTAAATTTCAGCCCTCCTACTAACACCTTTGTCCTAACAGCACGCAAGATCAGACATCCTATCGTATTGCACAGCATTGCACGCTGACATTTCACATTGCCTCAGTTAAAATTGTATTCTCTGCACTGGGAATTTCAGGCTCCCCTTGTAAAAAATCAGTCTTTTGACAAAAGTTTTGCCTGTGTGTTAACACAAGTTTCAAACACATTTTGAGCCTGGATTTGGTTTTTATTAAGACCATCTCCACTTTGTTATACAAGTTAACAAGCTCTTTTCGCTCTTCTCTTGTTCTATGTCATACCACATTGTGTGGGAGCTCTTGCAGAAGAACTAACTTGTACTTCTTCAGTACTTCTTTTTGTGTAAGAAGTACTGAAAGAAACATCAATATTGGCTTCAGCAGTCGACTTATTTACCTGAAACACAATTGTCAGGACATCTTTATTTAAAAGATAATGCCTCCGGCCGTTGCTATTGCCGACACAAAGGCTTAATAAAATGTATGACTATGTCTGTTTTGGGCTTCTGTAGCTTTCCGTTATTTCTTGGTTGTCAGTTTTGTCCTAAAAGTGTAAGATAGATGGTACTAGCAGACCTCCATTAGGAACACAGTAGCTGCACAAATTCATAACACATTAGACCACATGTTGAAAAAATATCAACCACAAGCAACATTTATTTTAGTATTGTCATAGAAATATTCTCTACACAATGACAGGAGCAGGTTCACATCACAATAAGTGCAAATATCTTCACTCAGTGGAGGATGAAAGCAGCACAAGTAACCACATAGGCCACATGGTCATATCAAGGTGCTTGTTTTACAGACAGATTTAAATATGGCATCAGCTCAGAGGTTATCACAAACTGTAGAAAACTACTCTGTCAGTCGTTGGCATGACAAACACAGGTTCATTTAAAGATTAAATATACATTCAGCTCAATGTAGAAAAATAACGACTTCAAAAATACATGTTTCTCCCCACCATATCCTCCTCAGAGTCTCCTTAGTGTTCAAGTCTTTAGAACATCAGGCGTGAATCGTGCATTCAGACATATTTAAACCAAACTGTTTGTGTGTACAGAGGGCCCTACAGACAAAACAAACAACACAATAATGTAACATCAGGCACTTCCGTTCCCTGCAGCTTCACTGTCACACTGAGACAGTTTAGAGATCCCGAGACGCTGACTCATCATCCATCAGAGCAGCATGAACATCTTGCTGACCAATGAGATGCCTCAGTGGGAGATTCCACAGACGTGACACATCACATCAGCTCCTGTGTCCACCAGGCAGGAAGCCAGCGGGGTTAGACGGTTAAAACTGGGCTTTTATTTTCTTAGAAAGTGGTAATCTGAGAAGATGGAGAAGGGCTTTCCATTTTTAACTCGTGTGTTTTTATAATCCAGCTCCATGGAAGACTAATTGTTTATTCACTTGGTTACTGAATGATTTGATTGTTGCCAGGTCTGTTAAAGAGAGGAAAAGTGTGTTTTTCTTGCAAAATACAGCTTGAAATTTCCCTAATGTCAGATGTGACAGAACTTTCTACTGCAAAATGCAGATTTTGAGATTAATTTTCTACCTTTGTTGCAAAGATTGTCAAATTTCAGATCTTAACCAGATGTTTTATAATCACAATCAGAAAATTTGAAAGTCAATTTTTACTGACTTCTCACATTTTTATCCTATGTTACAATAAGTTATATATAAATTGTTATTAAACTTATTATGACCCTTGTGGTGAGAATGTTTCGTTAAAATCAGAGTTCAACAGCAGACAATGACACTAGAATTTCAGGCAAATAAGAAAAAAAAATCTGAATTTCTTAATTTACAACTGAATGACATCTGAGCAAACTCATATCACGGGATTTGATTGGCCAATAAATCGACTCAGAGGGAAAATTAACTGCCTTTTCAAGAGTGCAGAATGAACCCCTACCAGGTCACTTGATATTTAGAGCTATGCAGTTCATCTTAAAAATTCACTTGCTTTCCCCCTCTAGCAATCCTAACATGATCCGATAATAATGCAAGACCAAGAGGGGACTATTTGGGTAGAAATGTGGATATATCTGACTGTGGTTTGAATAGGTGCTAATTTACAGGAGCCCCAAAAGGACATATTTGTACATGTTATATTACTCCATTTAGTTGTGATGAGTAAACAAACATCATCAAAGTAGCCATACACGTACCTGTAAAAATCTATGTACAAGTCACATGATCAAGATGATGTGCAAAAGTCAGATGGGGGGCAGGAAGTGAAGAATAGTTTAGAATCAATGGGAATGGAGGAAACTTTGTTAAAGCTCTACATGGCCCTGCATGCTGCAGTTATCATAAAGTTTCCACAAGTTTCCTACGTTTTACAAAAAGTGTTTTTTTTTTTTTTTCTCAGTGGATTAACTGAGCTACCCGGTGTAGATGTGATCAATACCACAAATGCCTTAGTCCTGCAGATCTCCTATGGCATGTCAAGTCAGATGAATGAAGACAAGATGAGGGGAGTCTTGAACTGAACGTAGAGGCTTGCTGCCCCCCTTAACACCTTTCTCCCTGGTTTTGTCATAAACATGGAAACAAAGATAAACTGCTAAGCAAACAAGCCAGCTCTACAAGACTCCTTCATATGAACTACATTGAGAGCCTGTTTCCTTTTTCCCATTTATGTCATTTGCTAATACACATTTAAAAACCCAAACTGGTTTCAAAATGAAGAAATCTTTTTGAGCCAAAAAAATAGACTCTTACTACTGAGCTGAACTGAGTTCAACAAGTCTAGTTTTCCCCTTGACAAAGATTTGGAGTTACCATTGCAGTTAGCGAGGCTGGGCAGACATCAGCTGTGGAAACACAAGCAAGAACTGGGTTTACAGTACCAAACTATTGAACCAAACCAGACCACTTGGTGGAAATGGACCATATGTGAGCGTTGTCTGACTCCACTCAATTTAGAGTGGAGTCGGCATTTCTCTGTAGCTTTGCATAGCAGACGGATTTGCGAGATCCCGTGTCTGTCATCAGGCAAATCCATCTTGCAAAACTCCAATCTACGACATTTGTGCCAAACTGAAAACTGCTCAGACCAATTAGAGGAGAACGAGGCGGAGGCCACGGGTGGGGTTTAGTTGTACTGTGAGCCAATAGCAGTAGCTACCACCGGTTTAGCAGTCAGCTCAGATGTAGCCATAGAATAGCAGCAGTTTGATCAGAACTGGACCTCATTTCTTTATCATAACAAGAGCAAAGAGCTCAGCTGAAAGCTTCTCTTGGTGGAGAAGGTGTTTTTGTACTTCTCACGGTAAGACTCGGCATGTTTGCGATCATTGTGAGTGGGGCTAATTTGTACTGTAAGCCAGTCTATAAGATGGCTCCTACTGCTGTAACAATTAGCTTGGATGTTTCTATAGAATAGCAGCAGTTTTAGCAGAACTAGACCTTATTTCTTTATCAAAACAAGCAAAGAGCCACACTGAAAGCTTCTCTTGGTGGAGAAGATGGTTTTGCAAGTCTCTCGATAGGCTTCGGCATGAATCTTTGCCACCAACAACCTCTGCTGCTTTCATAAACTACAGCAGTGCTAGCCTGCACAGTTCAGGTTAATACTGGAGCTGTGCATGCCTCTTACTTCATTTTGTCTTGTCACTCTGATTGGCCTATCATGATTGTGACGTACAGAATATCTGTCTATTCATTCATCCATGCAATGAAATGGTCTATCTGGTGGCTCAGGTTAGTTTCTCCATGGGCTTTTGAAACTTCTTTCCTGTTTCACAACATCAGGACTCAAAAGTAGCTCAAACTGCTTTGTTTGCCACAATCTGACAGTAAGCAGAGCCGCAAAACTTTGGTATTTTGATAGTGCTTCTCCATGCAGAATCAGTTCCTGCCCCCATCCTGTAGTTCTACGCTGTGACGTGATGTCATCTGCAAACAACCTATAATATGTGACTTTATGGGATTTGCTGCTGAACTGAATCTTTTTGTATTTGCACTGTCATCATTATTGCAAACCCAGAGGTTGCTGCTTGGTCAACAGCCACAAAGAAAAAAAGAAATAATCATAATGATAGTATTGTGCTAGGAAAATGAAATCTGAAGCCAGCAAACATGGATCAGTGAAAACAGGGAAAATACTCGTAAAACCTTGCTTTGCAGATGATTAATCAGGAGTTAAAATTACATTTTTGGTTGTTTTCTCAAGTCTTGACTCACGCATTTCATTAACTAGGGATAACACTGTTTGTTTTTTGAGATTCATTTTGTTTTCTTGAGAAATCAAGAGATCAACTCGTCATGGAAAAATCAGCGCTGTTCCTGAAAGACAATAAGTCAAGATCTTTAGAAACTGACTGGAAATAAAGTCACAGAAAAAAAAAAAAAAACGGAAATACAGGATGTATGTCCACTTTGAGATTCTGTAATCACTGTCATCTTTTGCTTCTTTTTTTTCAAAACTAAGAAAAATATTTGGGTGCCTGTACAAGCATTGAAACTTCAATAAAGCATTGCTTCTTTAAATAGCATCAAATGAAGTTTCCTTTAAATTTGCCAAAATGAGACAAAATGTACAGTCCCCTATTATCACATTACCTCTAATCTACAAAGGTAAATAGTAATCAAAAGGTAAATAGTCGGTTGGAGTTGTTAATATATTGTCCTCTATCTTGGGTTGAAATTTGTAAAGGGACCTCAGAGGAATTATAGCAAGAGTAAAGAGTTTAACTGCTCAGATTGGCATTTTACTTTAGAAAATTGTGAGCCATTCCTGTCCCTAATAATATGGCAGTATCTCAAGAATTAATGACAGTAAGCTATTAGCTGATTGATAAACATGAGTAATCTGTTCCAGCCTGAAATTTCACTTATTGTACAGTTTTACATTTTGATTATTCTCATGCCAAAGGCAATTATTCTGTACAGAAGTTCAACTCTGGACCACTTGCAGGAATCCTGACAAAGGTAAACAGAAAAACTACAAAAAAAATATTTTTCTGTCCACATTTTTATCCCTTGGCTTGATTTTTGGTCTGACTCTGCAATAATACATCCTCTAAATGCGATGCTCTTCGTCCACCGACTGTGGGCTTCTCAAACAGTAGCTGCATGGGACTGCTACATTAGAATAACTGATTTCAGTGCCTTTGCTTCAGGTAAGAAATCACTGAAGTGTTCTAGTGTTTGTAGTTGTCATAATGTGGTTTACCCTGTTGGAAGAAAAACTTTTACATTGGTAAACTCTTGTAGAGTCTCGTCTGGTTTCCAGATTTCTGACATTACTCAGCCATCGCATGTTGTTTGTAGTGTATTTTGAGATGAAGAGCTCAGTGGTGGCAGGAAACTACACCATGTGTCTTTGCATTGATAAAATTGTACTAAGAGAGAGAGGCATGCAGGCGGATCAAATCATCACTAAAAAACGTTTGAAACGCATACAAGACTGAGCCACGTGTTGTACAGTCGTAACAGTCTACGCGTTCACAGGTTACAGGTACAGCACTGTGTTAGTATGGGACCGACAGCTACACCCAATCCACTGCAGTTTGGAGTATTTACTGTACTATACTGTACGTATGAGTTTAGAGCTCAGTGTGGAAGAAGCAGTGGTCTGGTTTACATGCACAGAGATCTCCTTTTCATCTTCCTCCTCCTCAGAAAAACATCAGTTACTAGACTGAAAACATCTGTAGCTTTCATTAAACACAAAGAAAATTTACTTAATGCAGTTAGGCCCTTCATATACCAATATTTATTTATTTATGAAAACTGTATTTCCAAAGCTTTTACAACTGCAACATAATCAAGTTTAAGAGGATATAAAAGTTTAAGTGCATGAATGTCTATCTTTTTTAAAGCTACCCTGCAGAGTGCTATTGAGAAGCATTTTAATGACCAGTTGTGTGTTAAGTTATGTATTTGTTGTGCTTTTCTAGTGGCTGCAAAATGACCAATGACCCAAAGTTGGCAGTCATGGACACAGACTGTGTCAAACATGAATGTTGTCTCTGTGACTCGCCTGTTTGTTTCTGAAGCGGTGTTTCCAAGCTGAATGATGGCCATTGTTAGATTTGGAATGCCATCTTTACCAAACTGTATGAGCTATTTAAAAAAAAATCAACCCTTTTACAGTATGTATGAATAAACAAGTGAGCTATTCAGATCAGAACCATTTCTGTACCAGATTGTAAACGTTTCTTTCTGCTGTGTGAAAAGGGAATTTTACCAAGAAATGTAATGAAGATTTCTTGTTTTTCTAAGTAGACACTAGAGAAACTTCAGTTTTTTGGACTGCGAGGAATCCACAGGTGTCACTTAGCTAGCATAGTGAATTTAGAACCAATATTTACCTGCAGTGAGACCAGAAACAGCCACAGGGACACATTTTGTCTTCTAGCTCGCCAACTTTGGTTGCCTTTTTTTCTCTTAAACTGAAAAATAATGTTTTTTTCAGATAATCTGATGGAGCCTTGTCTCCTTAGTGTAAAACTAATTTTTTGGCTTTAATTTTCATCCTTGCATGTCTATGAGTATTCTCATTCATTAATAGAATCACATACAGGTTGAGCTATGTAAAACCTTTATCCAACAGAAGTGTTGGGAAACATCAGGCCTTGGCAGTAAATCGATTTTTGCGATTGTTTGTATTTGTGGAAAATATAGTCTGAACAATAAAAATCTACGTTTTGGTCAGAAATGCCACTTAAGAATGGGCCACATTTGAGTCACATGCACAGCAGCATGTTTATACTCCCTTTCCTCACCAATCAGAAAAACACACACTGACATCTGTCAGCCGTTAAAATCTTTATATTCTTTGTCCATTTAAGATTATAAGTGGACAACATCTCTGTACTCCCTCCCCTTCTGTATAAATGTCTGACTGGCCTGCTTTGCATCATATTCTATTTGGATAACTTCAATAAAACTTAAAACACTTTATCTCCTAAAGGGATTTCATCTCACTTTTGTTAAATATTACAAATACAATAAAAGCAAAACTTTTTTTGAGTCATTTCTTTTTCATTCTTAGTTATTTATTTTTAAACAGGAAATAATTGATAAGAACTATGAACTGGTTTTGGTTTCAAGTCATCTGAGATTTAACTTTCAGGCCACATCTCCCAGCTCAAGGTAAAGTTAAAAGAAACTTTTTTTGCAAGATTACTGCCATTCAAAAGTAACTTGTTACATCATGGCATTATATACTGAAAAAATACTGCATTTGAGTTCTGTTAGACGACTAAAAAACATCAGGTGTTGTTTAGACAAAGGTAGTATGCCAAACGTAAGCCTCTCTTTAATATGTCAACTCCTCTGTCATTCTACGACCAAGTGTGCGGCCCATAACCTGTAACTCTTCAGCCTAATATCAGGAATAACAATGACCAGTCTTCACTGCTCACTCTGTCTTCAAGCAGCTAAAAAGACTACTATCACAGCTGTTTTAATAAAAACAATGCAACATGAGCTGCTCAACTTGAGTTTCATAATGTTGCACTAGTCCCTTTCGTTCAATAATTGACATATTACAAACATATCTGCAAAGCAATTGCTACCTACTCTGACAGCTCTGGCTGAATCAGCTATGTAGGAACACTGGCACAACTGTAGGTTTACCTTCTGCAGGTACACAGTGAATGAGTGGGAAAGATACCAAAATGATACACATACTCTGGGGATTTTTTCTTTTTGTGGTGAGAAACGGGAAAAGGACATACAGCCTTTTTTCTGTAATGGATTACTTTTCTGAAAAAGTAACTAACGTATTACTTTAAATGCAGAACTAATGTTATTAACCAATGAACCAACAAACTCAATAGGTAACGGATTACTTACAGATTATTTTGTAACCTGTTATCTCCAATATTATTCAACAGTAACACACTTCAAACATGAACATTTAAACTTCAAAATGACTTTATCAGGGTCATTAACACATTGACTCTGTGCATGTAAACGTACCACTGACCAGGCTGGGAGTATCTGGTAAAGAGGAAGAGCCGAGTGAAAAGCCTCAAATGGAGAATCCGCTCCCAAAGCTGGCTCTAGACAGCTCCTCCCCACCACTTTACTCTTTTCTATCAGACCTCCAGGCCCAGGTCTCTGAAGAAGCCTTTGGCCACTCTGGACTCCCTGAAAGTCACTGTGAGGGAGTTGAGGGTGACGTCTGTGACCGTCACCTCCCCTACACCGATGATTGGCCTCCAGGCGTCGTTGTCTGACCTCTCTGATGTGGCAAGCTCGTCCGGTCCGATAGTGGAGCTCCAACTGTCTGTCCTATCTCGTCCTGAGAAGGAGAGACACAAAGACAGGAGAGGATAGAGTTGCACACCGGTGTGATTAACTCAAACCTATCATCTGTACTGTTACTAGGTTAACCTCCATGTCACAGATGTTATAAACTGGCAAAGACAGGATAGGAAGCTTTGGCTGCTCTGACTGCGCCTGAGCTGACAGGTAGGGAGAAGTTTCTGCACTCCACAACATTGTTTGAAGAAGATTTAGTCTAAAAATTCAACTGCAAATTGCACTGAATTTAGATTCTGAGAAATTAAGGTTGTTTCAATGAACAATGAACCAGTACTGTCATCCAAAATCTTCGTGTTTATGTAAGAGCTGTCAACAACAACTGATGATGTATCAGAAATTTGAGGTGAGGGAAGATTTCACCACTACCTCTTGTAACACTGATTCAAGAGGCATGGGGGCACTCAAAATAGAGGGGTAGGGGCAAAAGTAGTACATCCGTACCCTGACCTCTGCATGCTCTTCTCTTTTAAAAGTTCAGGATGGAGGAAACACACTAGTTTTGGTTACATGCACAGTGAAGAAAGCTGTGCATGACCATGCCAACTAGAGTGTCATAAAGAGTCAAGTACACTGGGTCATGATGGTGATGGGAGTCAACTGGCTGACCGACTGACACACTTACCACTTAAAATACCTCTGCTCTCTTCTTTTGCCTCTTCTTTCCCCCTCTCCTCCTCCTCCTCCTCCTCCTCCTCCTCCTCCTCCTCCTCCTCCATGCCATCTTCATCCTCTACATTGTCCTCCTCATCCTCTTCTTCTTCCCAGTCTTCTTGTGTAGGACTTGGAGGATTGGAGTCAAGGCACTTAAACTTTGACCTCCCAGGTTTGCTTTTTCGATGTGCCTGTTGTGGTTGTGGGTCCTTCCTGCAGGCATCGTATGACTGATCCTCATCACTGGGGACCAGAGAGCGAGTCAAAGAGAGACGAAGACGAGGGGGAGGAGTCTCTGGAGTCTTGTGAGCACTGCGGAGATCCATAGTGTAGACTGTGTTCTGAAAAGACAACAGAGAGAATACTGAAAACTGAGGATTTAAGATTCAGCAGAAACATTCAGCGTGGTTTCAAAAGTGAGTGTCGATATGATACTGCTAAAGGTAATCAGCTACTCTTCAGACAACAATCACTGAACTAGAGCCGACAAGGAAATAAAAACTGGGAGAGAGAGTTGTATAATGTGATGTAAAGCTACGTAGACAAAAATCTGTTTACTGATCTCCAAACTTTACCTGTAGGAGAAGTCTTTTGGCTTTGGATCCTCTTCTCCTATGGCCCAGAGCTCTGTCTCTTTGCTCCCTAAAAAGCAAAGAAAAGAGTTAAAAGGTCCTAGCAGCATAGCTTTTTCTTTTGAATGTTATTTTGAGGATATTTAAAAGTTATCTTTGGCTAGCTATGCATTTCTAGCAATGTGATGGATTCCATTTTTACATTACCTAAGGCCCTGCATTAATGATGCATTTTGGGCATTCAGATACCAAGCACTTTAATGTGTGCGCCCATTTTGTTCATTAAAAATATGTCTTTAGTGACGATCCAACATCCAAAAACTTATGCAAAAAACAGCCCATTTGTCTCTTATATGTGCTCTTACTATGGCTTGGTATCCTTACATGCTGTGAGCAGTGAAGCCAAATACAATGCAAATCAATGGGAGCAAATTAGCCACAAGCTAAGAGGCTAGTGACACATCTCTAACAGCTTTTCTCCATCATGTTGTCATAAACATACTTTTAAAAGACATTGATATACTATTTAGCAAATGTGTCTATACAGCCAATCTGTATGAAGGCATCCCAGACTATACGCAGTCTGAGCGACTGGTTATCAAACAGATTTTAAGTAAAAGTATGTACACGCAAAGCTTTAAGGATTACCAACAGATATCAGATGCTCATACTGGATATAAGTCCCTGTTAATGGACAGGGATGTAAGCAGGCTATGAAGCTAACCCATAATTTCCACATACACCTGCTGCGCCATGCTCCACAAGGCCACGGTTTGGCCTCAACCTAAGGCAGTGACCTTGCACACTGGAAGTGTGTTTAAAGCACAACACAGCACAGCCCTGATCAGCTTGAGATTAAGGCCTTGTCCACATGGAGACAAAAACGATATATTGCCGTTTTGTTTTGGAAAAGTTTTCTGGGATCATTTCAGGAAATATCCGCGTAAAACGCTGTAGTACATATGCCAAGCCTATACGTGGCACTGTAATGCTGCCAAGGAAATGCACCAAAGTAGAAGAAGAATATCACAGAAAACTAACACAAACTTTCATTTAGTTGCCCTTCTGGTTGTTCTCCGCATTGGATTTAAGAACATATGGTGTATGCGTTTCGCGTGGTGGTAAAGGAGCATTAGATTTTTCTGTAAAAGCCACAACAAGCTCAGTAGCTTCTGCAGCACAAACACAACCGTGTAGTCCGCTATTATTGTTTTGGCCGAACCCGCGCAGGCCCCTTAAGGGTGCTACGCTGTATGTGACGTCATCGTTTCAAGAAAGATGCGGATAACAGTCCACATGGAGACGAAACGGTATTCGTTTACGTATTAAAGGTGCAGTGTGTAATATTTAGCCTATTAGCATTTAGCAAAACAAGCTTGGTTAAAATGAAACATAACATTTATAAGTAGATTGATCTAAATTAGTGTTGACATCTGATGACACATTTTTTAAATTCATGTTTAAAATTAACTCAGAATAAGCCTTTTATTCATACATAGGGAGGGTCCCCTCCAAGGAAGCTGCCATCTTGGATTTTTGCATTTTGCCTGTTTCTATGGCACCATAGAAGGAACCAAATAACAGTTAAGCATGTATTGTTTTTTAAACTTCACTGGTTCCACAGTTATCACCAGAGAAATGAGCATCACACTCCAGAATTGACTGTTAGATGTTGATAGTCCCATTTTTACACACTGTACCTTTAATGCACTCTGGGACCCAGTTTCAAAAAGTATCGTATACAGTCACCCGAAACGCCATTTCTGGCGAAACGCCAATCCGAAAAAAAAACTTTTGCGTATACACCTGAATTCGTTTCTGTGCAGACGCAGCCTAAAGAGCAGAAATCACAGATGACTTGCAGGTTCACCCAGGAAGAGTATGTCAACATTAGATTTTTGCCCTTTTTTTGGGTTGATTTGCCATTCATTTTGACATGATTCCGTGATTTCATTGATTCCTCCATCAAGTTAAAAGGTTAATGTTTGCTACAAAGAATCTGGAGTTTCATGTAAATTTCTGATGCTTCTTAAAAGTATACATTTCCTCATTGATGGTGCGGTTGTAGCACTGACATCTAAAAGACCTTTTGCTTATGCTGCAGGATGAGACGTAATGTTTCTATAGTGATGATGTATGACCAGAGTCTGCGCATTGTGTTGTGTTTTGAAGTTGACCGGATACTTTGCACGTTTTTGTGGGCTGTTCGGATCAATCTGTTCTATGTGGATCGATGCAGTTTGGCAGCAGCCAGTACAGAAAACAGACCTGCAGTGTATCGCCACCAAATCAGAGTGCAGTGGTGCTTCAGGGATTGTGCCAGAGTCAAGGTGGAGCGCGGACAGTCAAACTGCTCCAACTGACTAGAAAGGGAGCAATTTGCTCCGAAGTACAATTTGCTGGCGGATTGCAGCGAAGCTGTTTCATATGCAAACTGGGGGTTAGTTACACCTACTTCTTCAAGACAAACTACAGCAAGAAGGAGAATGGTTAATGGACTACAGCTTGTATAGTGCCTTCTAATCATCTGACTTTTCAAAGCGCTTTTACATCGCAGGTCATACTTACCCATTTACACCATATTCAGAAACTGATGATGGAGGCTGCTATGTAAAGTATCATTCAGCATTAGCTAACCTCATTCATACATATTTGCACAGTACTGACACAGCAGTGGGAGAAAATAGTGGTTTAGGGTTCAGTGTCTTCCCAAAGGACATATCCACATGTGTCTGTAGGTGTAGGCGGGTTGAACCCCTGACCTTCTGGTTGAGAGACAACTGCCACAAGCACTGATCTGCAGCTGCCCTGCTAAACAGCCAACATTGAAATCAACAATACAGCAATTTAAAGAGAAATTGGCCTTTTTCAATATAAAAAGGTATACAACACACCATCCTGAAGAAGAAGAATCTTCAAAACCTATCGAGACAATATCTAAGTCTTCAACATTCGTAGACAGAAATGGAGGGAAATAGATGAAGTTGAGTAAACTTATTATTTTAATCCAATGCCATCTTTTAAAACTTTAAAACTCTTTAAATCTTTGTTAACAGCAATGCACCTCTAGTCAATTCGCTGCTTTGCCACTTCCTGAATGGACTTATAAAGTTACATACCAACCTCCTCAGATGCCTTATAGGACACTTTTGTCTGCTGAATCATGATTAATATAAGCAGAAGGAACATAAATATCTATGCTTATGCTAGCAACATGAAAAAGAAAGGCATTTGCATGTTTACAGGTTAAAGGTAAGCTTTACGTGGACTAAGAGCTTTAGTTTAGGGCTGTACTGATAAAGAAATAGAACAATGGTGGCGCACAGCAAATGGTAAAAGGTCATATGTCAAGGATGACAAAGTTGATCTAAAAATCCTTGTTTTTTAATTGTTTGGATCAAACTTTTGGTTGTGTTTTGGCGTATGTAGTTAATATACAGGCTGCAGCCCAGGGCACATGCTGAGAGAGGCTGCAGTGAATCCTGTGATCTGAGTCTTGGCCTGCTGAGTCATAATCTCTATAAAATTAGTAAAACGTAAGAAGAAACCTGCTGCTAATTCCTGCTTCACCATGTGTCAAACCCTCTGGGCTTTTCTGGGTTTAGAAAAGGATTTTAATCAGTGAAGTATTCCATATTCTGTTGAACCTTACTTTTCCTCATAGGCCTGCACCAAGCGCTGGTCCAGGATATGTTCTTCTGGTTCCCATGTACTGTACCTGTAAGATGGAACAAATAGTATATGTAAGCCTCCTTTACCATTCTTTTTTTTTAAAGAGTTTTAAAAAAGTCTTTACTAGAAAGTCAGGACAGAAGATAGTGTCGGAAACTAGGAAGACAGACAGTGGGTAATGACATGCTGGAAAGGATCTGAGAGATTTGAACCCATGGAGTCTGCTCTAAGGACAACAAATCCCTACATGGGACATACAAACCAACCATTGGGCCACTGGTGCTCCCTCCTTTACTTTTTAATTAATTTCTGTTGCAACATTCAAATTATGCATTTGAATCATTATGTCTAATAATTGCATTGTTTTAAAATTTCAATTTCAAAAGATTTAAAAGATAACTGAAAAAGTGCAGGATGTCTTATGTGGCTGTTATAACAAATAATATGGTTAAAAAAAAAAGAAAATGTACTTCATGCATCATTATTCTATACATTTGTTAGAGTTATGTACATTTGATACATCATCTAATGAATATATTTCAATGCACATGTGTATTTTGTTGTAAATGCCAGTGTGAGGAGTTGCATGTTTTCAGGTGCAATATAATCCATCCATCCATACTATCAAGTTTCCAAACTTACTTTGGAGGCCATCCTTTCCACTTTAACAGATACTCCACATTCCCCTGTAAAGATAGATGATATGAGAGCAGGATCAGCTCAGAACTTAATTCAATAAAGAGTATACTGTAACTTTCCATAGACTTTTAAATAATATCTTTATCTAAGTTGATGCATCTTGCTCCCATCTAGCTATATCAAATGAAGAGAGGCTGTAACTGCTGCAACAGTGATTTGGATTTGATTAAACCTGCAGGATGATGCATCTTGTTTATGAATTGCCAAAGAGGGACTGCACCAATTGCTACACAGTCAAAAAACCTCCAGAGACAGATAAAACCCTAAGGAAACATATATTTATAGTATCATTTAAGTAAATACACATATGAAAAAAAAAACTAGAACTCCTGCTGTAGGTGGTTAAAAATGAACTCCATGACCTTACAAACTAAATGCATGTTATTAGCACAATCCTTTTGATTTCTATTGTATTCTTTGTATTCTATCCTTCCTATTTCTAGTGTTAAATGGAATCATGTGAATCATAAAATATCTATAAATAAAAGATAAAGTTAAATGGCTGTACAATTTTCATATACCAGCCAAGCCACTTAGAGTTAGTCATCCTCAGTGACTTCATCCAATAACATCTTCCACGCTCTCAAAATTATTCTCAGCTGGTGAAGTCACCACTTTTCCCGACTTCATATTAGTCACCCAGTTCCTCATGACGAACAAAGGAGAAGGGCTGCACTGTATTTTGGTTGCAACGATTCCCTTAACTGGTAGAAATTAATGAGATTCATCTGCAAACTGGTAGTTTAAAGGAAGTGTCCTAATACTCCATACTGTGCAATGCAGAATGCAATATTTCTGCATTTCAAGCACCATCATGCTGTAACCACAGAGAGTAATTGGTTGCCTTTTTTAAATATATAGTTTTTGAAGCTTTATTCTGGCAAATAATTTAACTGGAGACACTTAAGTGTACTTAAAAAAATCTTTAAAATACTTTAGTGCAACTTTGAAACCAAAATTAGGGCAATACTGAACATTATATCCCTGAAATTTCAACAGCTATGTCATAAAATTAATGACAGTGGCGCAGTTTAGACACAATTATATTAAGCAAGGTTCCACTATTAACGCCATTTACAATGGGTGCAGATAGGAGGCAAAAAAAATTTGTAGCATCTAATACTGAATCTTGCAATCCATACTGGTGCATTAACCATTTGAACTTAGTTTAGTGGTTGCAATGTCACCAAAATGAACATTTTCATTGTAGGTTTGACCATGGATATGGTTAGAATATGATTAAAAACGCTCTTTTAGTAAAATGTCTTAAAAAATATGTGCAGTGCCTATAAAAGTATCCACTCCCTTGGATGTTTTCCCCTTTTACTGATTTTATAAATCAGTCATGGCCAGTTTAATTAGGCTTTTTTGGACAAAAAATGTACAAAACCTCCTTAATATCAAAGTGAAATGAGTGATTGTAGTCTCAACACCTAAGTCTGGAAGGTCCAGCCACTGGTCATCAGTATTCCTGGCTACCATTACACCATGAACACAAAAGAACACTCCACGCAACTCAAAGAAAAGTTTATTGAAAGGTAGAAGTCAGGAGATGGTTGCAAAAAATCCCAAGGTACTGAACATCCCCCAGAGTTCAGTTAAATCCATTATGAAGAAGTGGGAGGAATATGGCCCATGTGTAAATCTGCCTAGACCAGACTGTCCTCACACACTGAGTGACTGAGCAAGAAGGAGACTAGTGTAAGAGGCCACCAAGACTGTTCTGAAGGAGTTACAAGCTTCAGCAGCTGAGATGGGAGAGACTCTGCATACAGCTGGCTCTTCACCAGTCAAAACTTTATGGGAGAGAGGCAAAGACAGTGCCACTGTTGAAGAAAACTCAGATTAAATATTGACTGGAGTTTGCCAAAAGGCATGTGAGACATTTTACGGTCAAGTGGAAGAAAGTTCTTTGGGCTTTTTGGTCATCAGAAAAGATGCTATGTTTGGTAGACACCAAATACTGCACTGTGTAGCATCATGCCATGGGGATGCTTCTCAGCAGCCTGCCCTGGAAGGCTTGTAAAGGTAGAGGGTAAAGTCAATGCAGCAAAATATAGGAAAACCCTTAAAGACAATCTTATTCAGTCTGCAAGAGAACTACGACTTGGGTGAAGATTTTTTTCCAGCAAGACAATGACCCAAAGCAGACAGCGAAAGCTACACAGAAATGGTTTCAAGACAACAAGGTGAATGTATGGAGTGGCCGAGTCAAAGTCCAGACCTAAATCCAATAGAGAATCTGTGGCTGGACTTGAAAAGAGCTGTTCATGCTAGATCCCAGTGTAACCTGACATTGCTTGGGCAGTTTTGCAAAGAAGAATGGAGTAAAACTGCAGTGTTCAGGTGTGCAAGCCTGATTGAGACCTATCCACACAGACTCAGTGATTGCAGCCAAAGGTGCATCTACTAAATACTTACTTGAAAGGGGTGAATAGTTATGCAGTCACTTATTTAACATTGCTTATTCTTATTCAATTGGAAAGACTTAGAGGAAATCTATTTTCACTTTGACATTAAAAATTATAAAATTATATTGACCGTAATTAATGTATAAAATCAATAAAGGGTAAAACATCTAAGTGGACAACAACTTTTTATAGGCATTGTATTAGGTATTGGTGCTATTCCAGGTAAAGTTGTCAGGTTACTAGATTAATTGATTGATTGGTAATCAAAGTACTGCAAGTACTTCCAAATCAATAACTGTAATTGACCGGAACTCTTATAATTAGTATCAAAATGCCAAGTAACTGGTAAATATCAAAATATTATACAATTTTGTCAATCATTTACAAAATATTTGGGGGGTTGGCCCCTGAAAGGCCAAAAAAAAAACAAGATATTCTAGGAGGTCAAATTTGTCTTAAAAATGAGATCTGCAAATAATGGCCAAAAGTGTAAACATAATCAGAAGCAGGTTTTGTTGTAAATTTTAAGATGAAGAATTTATATTTCATTCAGCATGATCAAAAATTAGCTGTTGTGGCTCAAAGATGTAAAATTAGCTTGAAAATTAAAATGCTAAAATGCTAATTGACAGCAAATGCTGCTATTTTGGCTTAAATGTTTTTAACATATTTAATGTACTCCTACATCCATCATAACCCTTACCATCATAACTTTTTTATTACCCCCTCCCCGACTTGAATAAACATAGCATTTACAGTACAGTAGCAAACAGGAGGTTTTTTGGGGGGGGGGCTCTTGTTCTCAGGGGAACCATTTAATTTCTATCTACGCACCTCGTCCATGAAAACAACGTGCTTACGATAACTCCAAGTTTTATCAGCGTAAACATACCCCATAATGAATGTGTTTGCTTTATAATACTATTCCTTAACCTGCCTTTCAGCTAAACACCAGACACGTTTCATAGTGGTACAATGACAACACTCTGCACGCTGCGTTAAAGGCACATCGTCCTGTATCCCGCCCCCTTCTCACAGCCTGCAATTAGATAACCAGATTAGCTTCTCAATTCAGCTTATTTACTCTCTCGTGCCTTCATTAGCATCCAAAGTAGCATCTTTCCTCAAAAAATAAAACGCGACTCTTTAACTGCTGGCAACGTGCTTCGGCTAAACTGAATGACACATTTCGTTATAATCAATAAGAGTTACCTTTCTAACTCTTTTTTTGAGGATTGACTCCACGGCAAACACTTGCTCTCCAATCGCCGACAGCTCCATCTCTGTGCGCGCGACCGTCCGCTGCCTTTTAACTGTCAAAGTAACGTCCCTCTCCTCCACAAACTAAGCTAACGTTAACTGCTTATGACAGCAGTGCTTCGGCTCTGTCCTCTTCCTCCCGCCTCTCTACCAGCTGACCTGTTTTCCAGGCAGTTTAAGGGTCGCTTTATCCCGAGCCACTTCCTTGTGATGTATCTTTCTGAGCGCCCAGTGACTTTACAAAATCTGCGACACATCTGCACACCGCTTCGCGCGCACCCGCCCCCTAGCGCGCGCTCCCTTTACAATGAGTCCGCGCGCGCCTCTAGCTGCCTCATCATCCTCATCCTTCATAGGATGGATACCCAAAAACAGTGAGGGGTTGAGCATTCACATTTCTTTGTAAAAAAAAAAAAAAAAGCAATACTACGTTGTGAAAAAAATAATTTATTAACAAATAAAAGACAGCGACTATGGGAATGACTGTTACTGATATTTTACTCTTATTGGCCTGCAAAAAAGTACCAGTCCTCATTCTGAATAAAAGTATTCTCCACTAGTTAACAGTAAATACGACGTTATATAGGCAAGACTGATGCATTTATCTAAACATTTAAAATAGTTAATAGACTAGCTACAAATAATCCCAGTTCCAAAAAAGTTGGGGCGCTGTGTATAATGTAAATTAGAGAAGAATGTAATGATTTGCAAATCTCATAAACTAACTCTGTTCACAATAGATCAAAAACAACACATCAGATGTTGAAACTGAAATATTTTACCATGTAACTGAAAAATTAGCTCATTTTGAATTTGATGGGAGCAAAACATCCCAAAAAAGTAGGGACGGAGCCATGTTACCATTATGTAGCATCCCCTCTACTTTTAAGAAATGTCTGTAAACGTCCGGGGAGTGAGGGGACCAGTTGTTGGAGTTGTCCCATTTTTGTCTGATGTAGGATTCTAGCAGCTCAACAGTCTTGGGTCTTCTTTGCAGGATTTTTCATTTTTCGATACTCCAAATGTTTCCTATTGGTGAAAAGGCTGGATGCAGGCAGACCAGTTCAGCACCCAGACTCTCCTACTGTGAATCTATGCTGTTGTGATGGATGCGATATGTAGTTTTGCACTGTTTTGCTGAAATATGCAAGGCATTCCCTGAAAGAGACATTGTCTGGATGGGATATGTTACTCTACAACCTCTATATACTTTGAGCACTGAAAGTGCCTTTCCAGATGTATACGCTGCCTATGCCATTGGAACTAATACCATCAGAGATGCAAGCTTTTGAGCTGTGTGCTGATAACAAGCTTGATGGTCCCTCTCCTCTTTAGTCTGCAGGACACAGCTTCTGTGGTTTTCAAAAAGAATGCCAAATTGTGAATCATCTGACCACAGAACAGTTTTCCATTTGCCTCAGGACCATAGCCTCCTTAATGAGAAATTGTGAAATTAATTTTCAAAAATTTCCAACTGCTCAATGAATTCATAAACATTTCTACAGTTTAGATGAAACAAAGCATATAACTCAAGAAAGAGGTAGGACAAAAAATGTTTATAGAAGTACTTAGAGGGCACGAATGCATCTGTTTTATTTTTGCTCCATTTTCAATGATAACATGTACATTTTGGTTAGTTTCCAAAGATGTTGAGAAATTACCACAGTATCATGGGAAAACCAGTTAATATGATGGGATAAACAAGTAACAACTAATCAGACCTACAAAAAAAGCCTCCACCACCCATGCCCAAATCCCAACAGGACGTCCACCAGCTTCATCTGAATTTCAAAGTAATGTGTTTTTGCTGGTGCCAAATGACTTTCAACTATTGTCACTTTTGTTTACATTATTCTGTGATCTTCTACATTGTCTGGTAAGACAACAGTATCCCACTGTACATGCTCACATGCAAACATCACATCATAGTGCCCCCCACTGGCAACAGGAAGTGACACAAATGTTTCATTTGGTTACTCCTCTTATTGTGCTAAAGCTATCAAGATCAGATTTTGATAGAAAGACCTCAATATCTGTCTTCAACATGGACATGTCTAATTAAAGCCTCACCGCCGATGGCTAGCATTTCAATATCTCGCCAGTTTTACAGGAAGTTGGCCTAATTATCTCCGCCAAGGAGGTTATATGATCGTAAGGGTTTGTTTGTTAGTTAGTTTGTTTGTTAGCAACTTAACTCAAAAAGTTATGGACGAATTTTAATGAAGTATTCAGGAAATGTCAGAAATGGCACAAAGAAGAACTGATTAGATTTTGGGAGTGATCCGGATCACCGTCTGGATCCAGGAATTTTTTAAAGGATTCGTTACTATTTGGAGATAGGGCTAACGGCGGAGGTCTGCGCTCTCCGAGTGCTTTTCTAGTTCTAATATGAAACATCTGATTTAGTTCAAATTTCACATGTATGGTCAGGATCTGCTTCTCTATGCATTTATATACTTATTTCATGGTTTGCTGTAGCGCCACCTACTGAAAGATGACATTAGCAACTATTACTAAATACATCTCATTTTCTTTGTATTTCACACACTAAATATTGTATGTAATAAATTTATGTTTCTGCCTTGATTCCCTCAACATATTAGCATCTTCATTTTGCCATAATGCCACCTACTGTTGATCAGCAGTGCTACCTCATATACAAACTACAATGTGCTCATTTATTTAATGAGAGTCCTTGGGGATCTGCATGGTCTATTCTTCTATGATCTTCTATTCTGAGGACCAAGTTTGTTATAAGTGCACTTAAAGGTAAATACCCCATTAATGAAACAACATCACAGCTTTTTCATAAAGTGCCATTATAAGCATTTTATTTGTATGCAAAAATAAAATTAATAAAAAGAAAAACAAAAAAGTGACAATCAGGATCCTTCAACAGGAAAGGTTGACAGATTGTCATGGCAAAAAAAACCCCAAAAACATAAGTTCAATGCAGTTGTGACACATGTTGTGACTGGGTCAAATAAACTGCAGCATTTTTATGAAAACTCTCCAAAGTTTTGCTGCACGTTCACTTAGATATGAAATTACAGAACTACCAAGTGGGCAAATAGTGAAGAATTCCATTTTAAAGTTAGACATGCACCACTGAAAAACATGTGATCTTTAAAAAAAAAAAGTCATATCATTTCAAACAATTGTAAATAACATAAAGCCCTTGGCTTCAAAAGTGAAACATCATATTAGATAAGTTGCTTCTCCTTTATACTTAGGATAACTTGGTGCTTTGGAATAAATCTCCTGAAATGGCAAAAAACAGCACAGACCCTCATACATTTATCAAGCAACAAATATTCTTCTATGTAAACAAGTTAAGGCCGATATTGTCATTACACAGACAATACATATAGAGTTTTAACAGTTTCTCTTCAGCTGATAGATTTGAAAGCTACAAACAGTGGAATCTCTCATAAGGCTCGTTTCACATTTAACAACCACAACACACATCTGACTGGACATGTGCTCACGACCAAAATGTCAACGTTCACTTTTCTTTCTACATTTTCTTTTACAACATTTTCTCCCCTCAGGGACACTTTGCGCCACCTGACTACTTCCCTTTGTGCAGCCAACCTCAAAGCCCCTCTTCACACTGAGAGCACGCGCTAGAGCCACTGCTTACTGTTTTAGATTCTTTGAAACAATTTATGACATCCTTTCAGTGCTGTGTTTGGCAGGTTTGAAAAAAGAAGTTTAAGAACAGGAGGAGCCGTGCGTCAGCTGAGCTCCTGTGCTACAGAGGGCTGCTGTGGTGGTGACCCTGTGGACCCCATGGGTAAGAATAGAAAACAAAATATTGTCCCTTATTTTTTAAGGTGTCTGAGTGATGCCATTTTTACAATGTGGAGGAAAATTGGCTCTTGTGAAGTACATTTACGATTAACTTTTTCCTCAATTCAAATTGTTATTGAAAACTTTAATGCCTCCATTGTTCATGGGCTTTTGACTGAATTGCACATACTCGTTACCAGATAGAAGTTGCACAGTCTGTGCTTATTTAAACTAAACCAGCAATCAGTTTTGTTTAGATAATCTGGTTTGTAGATTGTCGGAAAGTTTATTTTTATAGCAGAGCTCATGTTCATGCAAACTGATCAACAAAGAATTACATTTTGTCATTTTAATTTTGTAAACATTCATTTTCATCAAAAATTCCTGCCAACTATGTCTCTTTTTGCAGCAGACTGATCCTTAACTTAATTTTTGATCAGGATTTGAAAGTTTGAGCTGCTTAGTTTACATTTCTTCAATCAAAAGAACGAGAACAAGATTGTAGGATGACCTTGAGTTGTGATATTTTAAGTTGATTCCTTTTTTCAATCAAAAATAAACTTGCATTCTGACACAAAGTTTGTCCATTTCTTAGAACTTCTGTATTTCAGGAAGATTTTGATTTTTACAATAATTTAAATAGTTCTCTTAATGCTATAACTTGACTCTTATGTCATGATACAGCATCATTTTATAATTGTCTCTATTGCAATGTATCCTCAGTACTCTCCGTACTTCAACGCAACTATTTAGAAGTGAATGATTGAAAAGAGCAGTGGCTGAGTGATGCTGTTAAGTCTTCGGTAAAAGGAAACTGGGTCAAACACCCACTAGAGGGAGTGCTTGGCCTGGGTGTTGCATTGCTCTGTTGCATAAAAAACTGTTGTGTCGGCACAGCCTCTGTACACAGTGTAGGCTCAGTCTGTGCCACGAGTGTTTGGAAAACAATGAAATACAAAGTTGGCAACGTGATAAATCTCTGACTTTGACGTAGCATATCGAGGCAAGGAAAACGGCACATTTTGGTGAGGGTGAAGGAGAGAGGATAAGGACAGAGAGTGATTCACATCATGAAGGTAGAGACAGAAGCAAGAAGACACATTAGTGAACATTAGGACTGAAGCAGGGAGGATCACTGAGGGAGACAGGCAGAGAAACACAGCATCTTTCAGAAAGCCTGAACTCCCATGACTTTGGAAACTTGAACAGTAAAAAGGAAAAAAATAAACAGCTCAAAGCTGACATTGAAAAATAGTCAATATATATATAAAAAACAAGAATAGCAGAAACAGAATAGTAACTCTTTGTAAATCTGTTTGTGAGTAAAGGACTGTGATTCTTTGATTTTCCCTGGAAAGTGTTTGCTTCCTTCATTGCTTTGCGTCCTATCAATAAAGAGTCCAGCAATGGCTGTGTAAACAGAACCCAAAAAAGAGGGAAAAATACATCTGCTAGTGTGCATCCATGTGATTGGCTGCGCATGACCCTACTTCCTCCCCGATCATTCGGAATTGGCCTATCGTTGGCGCAGTGATCGGCTGGTTGAACCGTTAGCCATCAGACCGCCATGTTTGGTGTGCCTCCACTTCCTCTGAGACGACCAATAAGAGTTCACAGTTCTTCCCTCGCAGCTGCTGGCAGAGAAACTTCCTGGAGTGGGGCAAAAATTAACAACAAAAAGGACAGACACAAGATTTAAAAAAAAACTTTTATGTAATTTTTATGTAACTTTTTAATTCAGAGCAGCTATTGTCTGCAGGCAGTATCAGTTTATCACCTAAATATGGAGCTATTCCTGGATCAGGGTTTTCAGCTGACTCATAGTTGGCACTCAAACCAGTGCTTTAAAGCACATACCGGTACATAGGTAGGAATTATTCATAACATAGATATGTTTCATGTTCTACTGATATCTAGGTTCATGTCTTTGTGCACCAGCACCTTAAGGAGTGTCTCACTCTCCTGCTATGCTGCTGGCAGTGATGCTTGCCAAAGATGAGAGGAAGGTGTACAAACCTTTAGTTCTGGGTCAACTTCATTCATTTCCCGCTTGAGAGCAGGGGTGAGTAAAAATATCGATTAATCGATGCATCGCAATATTTCCCCACTCATTTCACTATTAATTTAGCAAATCCTCTGAATCGCTTCACCTCCTGGCCAGTGGGGGTCACTGTGCGTGTGATTCGCATTGCATGGACGGAGGCTGCACTCGACCAAACAACAACCAACCATAACCATGTTATGTGAGGTTTATCACAATTTCCAAGAGGAAAGAAATATTATTAAAGTTTACATGCACTTTACCTTTTCAGTGTTTATACAGAACTGGCATGTTTTTACTTTTGTACTACTTATGCACAGATAAGTTATTATTATGCAAATTTTTATTTTCAGATGTTTTATTGCTAAAAAAATGTGAGGTGACCTACCACATATGTTCACATGGGTGTGAAAATAATTATTAAAAATTGTCAACAGGTCATTTGTGTATTTTTACTTCTTACTGAATCAACATCAAAGCATTTAAATCAGTATTGAATCACTATCGAATTGAATAGCAACCTAAAGAATCGAAATCTAATTGAATCGTGAGGTTCTTAGCAATACCCAGCCCTACTTGAGAGAGATAACAAAAATTAGTTGTGTAGATTTCTGTTTGCACCATCCATTTCTACTTTCAACATAGTCAGAACTTTGGTTCAGTTGTTAATAGATAAGACTTATCAGATTGTAAAAGTTACAGCTTCTCATGCTGTTGCTTCTGCTTTGCTCTCATCAAAAAAGCAAAATAAAGGCACAATCTCACTAGCAGAATTAGGGTCAACTATGGGCATCTCACTCACAATTGAATGATGGATGATAATGGGGCAGCAGCACTAAGATTGGTTAACCAATCAATATTAAAACTGTTCATGATGATCTGAGGGATTAAATAAATAATTAAAAAAAGGTTTTCTGATCACCTCTACTTGTTTTGCTGTGGTGTTTCATGCCACAGCCAAAACACTGGTAAACAAATAAAATATTTTCACTATAAAACAGCAGAACAAAGTGTAAATGATGTAAACAAGGTTTCATGGCAATATGCCAAACAGAATTAAAATTGCAATGCAGATGGATTTGCCAGATTACATGTCTGTCATCAGGGGGATCCGTCTTGCAAAGTTTCAAGCTGACTGGCATGTTTCCAATTAGAGATGACCGGACCGATAAGAGTCATTTGAGGAGAAAGAGAAAGCATCTACTGGTGTGGTTTTGTTGTACTGCAAGCCTGTAAACAATGGCTCTCCTTATGTAGTTATTCATGGGTTCCAGCAAACACCTAACCTGACGCTAGATAGACTCTTTGTCTTTCCATTGTATGGATATGTTCCACATTCATATTGGAAACCTCCCATAGGAAGCATTTGGAAGGGCAGGACTTTTCATAAAGTTCCTGGTAGGTGATTGGACAAACATTCTGTCTGTCATATCCATTATGGGCCGGGCCAATCAGAACAACAAGACAAAATGAGATTGTACAAATGCACAGCTCTAGTGCAAATGCTGCAGTAGTATATGAACAGTGAAAGATGATGTGGATAAAACTTGTGCTGAGGCCGGTTGGGCCTTTTCCATCCAATACTATAGCTACATCCGTGCTAATCGCTACACTTGTAGAAGCCATTACTATCTGCTAAACCCCGTCCGTAGCTACCTCCTAGTTCTCCTCAAAAGAGGCTGATTGGCCTGAGCTGTTTTTCGGGTCTAGCACAAACAGTGCAGATTGGGGCTTTTCAAGATGGATTTGCCTGATAACAGACATGGATTCTGGCCAATCCATCCGGTTTGCAAGGTCAGCAAACACCTACTAGGTCTTATATTTTGTTGCTTTGATTGGCCTGTAATAAAGGTGACAAACAGAACGTTCATCTAATCACCTTCCAAGATATTTTAAAGGTTCAGCACTTCCCAAACTCCTGTATAGGCTAAGATGGATGCAGAATATATTTCTCGCCATAGATATTCAAAGCAATCTATCTGGCATGTCAATAAATTGTAAATACATTTTTATTTGGACCAAAGTGTGCCTGACGGACAAACATAGTCATGCTTTGATCCACTGACAACCATAATGCTTAAACCATTCTTGATTGAACTCTCAACGTAAAGGAGAATGAGGGAATGCCCGCAGTGATTTATTGAGATTAAATAAAGGCTGAAAGAATGAAAAATAGATACATTTGGTATACAATGTAGCTTCTTCATATAAACATGGATCTACTTTGGCATAACTATTCAAAAACCAACCACTGTCTTGAACACAGTATTTCCCAGAAATCCAGAAATACCATCATGCTCACCTGAGCTCATCCCTGTTGCCGATGGGTTGAGGGTTACGTAGCTTAGAGTCCAGGTTATAGTAGACTCCTCCGACCTCTCTGACCCCTATCCAATGCTGCCGTTTGAGGGGCAACCGGAGAGGCCCCCAGCGCAGGTTGGATGGCACGTTCAGAATGAAGCCCGTAACATTGGACAGCTCGATGCTGCCCACATCCCTGAAGGGAGAAAATAAACTTTGAGTAAACTTCCTTTTTGTGGGAATATGGAGGAGAAGGGAATCTGAAATATTTAAGGCAGGTTAAACTGTCAGCAAGAAGAAAAAATAGCCAAAAACATACATTATCATACTGCAGTAGTAGTAGTAGTTTTAAGTCTAATCTAATCTAGGTGAAAATAATCACAGGACAGCTTTGCAAATGAATGTGAAGGAAAATTATACTGTAAAGCCTACCAACAAAAAAAAAACAGTTACTACTGCTACAAAGCACACATGCTCAATGGAGTGTTACAATACCTTCTGTAAATGACTGACAAAATATCATGAAATATGCATGCTACTGTTAATTCTTCTTTTTTGTACACGCATACTGTATAAGATAAATTTAGATTAAGGCTGTAATTGTGGGGGATCAAAATAAGAAAATCAATTACTTACTTAGCATTGCCATGCAATGCACTAACAAATTATAAGATCTGTACTCTGGTTCTTCATGTACTGCAGATGTTTACAGAGTTATCACAACATTATCATCCCTACAGGTAGGTTGCCTCATCAAAGTCAAAACAAGGATGTTTCACCCTGCAAGAAACACACCAACATGAAAATGGTGATGTGACCTGCAGGTTTGTGGACTAACTCCTGAAGCTTTGAATGTGGCACTATGAACCTCCCCTATAGTTTCTGGACCATAAGTGATCATATGTGGATGAAAGGGGGGAACTCCATTGCTACCTCTCTTTCTTTGTTTGACCATCAGGATGGTAGTCACTTCTCAGTCACATGCAGCCAGTAAAACATTCAATAAAGTATTGTTTATTTCATATAAATGGGACATAAATCACAAATAGAGCCCTCTTCTGAGCCAAACGATGGTGCCCATTTGAAAGACTGCAATCTGCAGATCACTTTTGAAGTAAAGAGGTTTTATCAAGTTATTTTACACAGTCTAAGACCTGGATGTATTCCTCCATCTTATAGAGAAGTAGTCCCATTGTAAGTTGGTTCCTGATACAAGGACAGTTATTAATGTGCAGTGACATTGCTCAATGTTGCAATGATGATAGGACTTTTATTTAAACAAATGCTGAATCATACATATTAGCCGTACAGATCTGTTTTCAACATATATCTTTTGTGAAGCTTGAATGGATGTTGTTTTTCACCATATGATCTTCATCAGTCACATTTTCTTATTCCTTTAACCTGGTTTAAGCTTTTACGTTCAGCCTACACTGTATTGAGCACCTCCACTTGTGCACTGGAGTGTCTGCATCGTTTTGCAATGCTCTGCCCAAACGCTACTCGACAGTGTGATTTTTATGCCAGTTCTTGGTCCTGCTGCCACATTACCTGCTTGTTTTATAGAGGAAACCATGCCAACTAAAACTGAGTGTATTATGTTGGAGTTGTAGTCGATAAATATCAAGAAACTGTTAATTATACTGTTGCCATTGCAAAGAAGGAAAGAGAGTAAACATCAGAGGTTGAAAATACAGCAGCTGAATCAGCTGAGGCAGATGAAGGGGGAATGTTTTGCACTTGTTCAGCCACTAAAATACATCTATCAGGGCATGCAAGTTTATTATGTTGGAAAGTAGATTTGACTAGTTGTACCGCTGTCTGCTGCCATTTATCTTGTGTCAAAATACACACAATATGCTTGTAGACATTCTCAGAGACTGGCAGTCACAAGTGCTAACCAGTGGACCAATCACAGGGCTTATGGTTGGCATTGTTTTGATGCATAATTACATTTTTGAGGAGGTGCATGGTGACTACGTGCATAGGCCTCTGCATGAAGTTCAGGGCTACACAGACCTATGGCACAGACGCATAAACCAGGCTTTAGTTATTGTAGCAGCTAAACTCAAAGTAGCCACCAAATTGTCAAGTATTAATCTGATTAAAGATGACGTCTAGCTGAAGTTTCATTTGATTGGCAAAATATTTGAATGCATAGTCAATGTATCTAAGGGTCTATCTTAAAGGTCTAATAGTTACAGGCTGAGTGTTCAAGCACTGCACACATCCATTAAATAGGTTCCTTTATTCCAGTGATTTCCAAGGGGGAGCAACAGTGCCTAATGGGGATCCAAAGCAATGATGGGGGGTTGCACAGCTAACAAATAATCCCACATGTAATAAGAGGACTTCCAGGTAAATGCTGGGCCATAGACGAATCTACCCGAGATGTTGCAACTACTAAAACAAGTACAATGAATTTTGACGAGTCATATCTCCCACTCTGCTTCAGCTGTACAATGATGGGTATTTAAGAGTCGAGCCAAAATCAGCTGAATCCAATGAAAGTATTTTATTAGGTAGATTAAGTCACCAGTTGGATAATCTCCCATTTGTTTTCATGGCAAAATTTGAGAGAATGAAGGCATAGTAGGAGTTTTACACAGACAGAAGTAATGAAAAACTTTATACACAATATGGCTCTGTGACTGCAGAATGTGAAATCAGGCTGTCAGAGTTACAGTGCTTGGATGTTACAATAAGCAAGGTCAACAAAATTTTCCAGGCCAGCTACAATAAAGACATAACCGAAAATACATCTTACACGATGTCTTCAAACATCCTGTACTTAGGATGAAAGTGTCTAGTTATTTGCACTGAGGCAATCTGTAATAGTGTATCTATCTTTAAAGCTTTAATAACATTCATTAGACAAATTCACCACTGTTTAATATCAATAAACTTAAGAAAAAAGCAGTGTTGCTTTGTAACTGATTTTGTTCCTGTTTTGGTCAAGACAGAGAAACAGGAATTTGGCTTCCCTGATAACACTAACGTTCAGCTGATAAAAGCACGCCTGTGGCCGCTGTTACTGACCTCAGTCATGTAAGACTTTCAAAGAGGGAAACAGGAATGCTGATAAAACCGTCTCCTAGACATTGTGAACTAATGAAACTGCTGAGTAATCAAAAAGATCCCTCAGAGTCCTGCTGATTAACTGACTAAGGAGCAGAGGAGGACACACTGGGCCTCTTTACAACATTTACCTTATGTGACATTCTAGGCTTTAGGTGGATGTTTTGTTACTGCGAACGCCACAACAAACAATAGAGGTTTGTTTTTCTGTTGATACCATGTGCATGCAAGGAAGATAAGAAGTAGCAAAATAGCAAGACAGGCTGGGTGAAATCTTGGTCTGCCTAACCTTTGTATTGATCATATAGAGAAACAGAAAGCACAGATAAAGATATAAAGCAGTTACAACTTAAGCAACTTGTGTTAACAAGGGTGATACTAATCTAAGAATAAATCACTGACTTTTAAGAAAAAAGAACAAAGAAAGAGAAGTTTTCAGTTCAACTCACCTTCTTTTATCCCACCAAACTGCCTCAAACCCCCGAGTTTGCAGGGCAGCCATTATGACATTAACATCATAGTTCCCATTTCCCAGCATGCTCTTCTTGTGAGGTGTCACCAGAGTGCTGGGAGAAAGCCTGCAACAAGATGACAAAGGGATAAACAGATTTGACCCAATGGATAGAGGCTCAGTCATGTTAAAGTTTGCTAAACCAGTGACAAATGCAGAGAAATTAATCCAAATTCAGATAAAATCGCAGAACGGCAAAACACCGGTTTAGTATAATTTTTTTCAGCACAGATGTTTTCCCCTTCACATCATGCAAACATCAAGAGTCAACTCCTTTTTAGAGAATATTGCAAAAAAAAAAAAATCATACTTATCTTGCAAAAAGAGAATGACATAAAAATATTGATTCCCTTCAATAACGAATTTGCGACATGAGTCTAAATACTCACTATTAGACTGAATTTTGATCATTCAGGCCTACCAGTGAGCAGAGGTGCAAAGATAAGACTACTGTACTAAAAAAAAGGTGCAGTAACTTTGGTTAAAATCTACTTAGGTAGAAATAAAATCACTGCTCTCTAAACCACTGGATCATTCCTTAATGTGCAAACACAACAAGAGTGTATCAATCAGGTTTTTAAGGTGAATGCACACCTTTGTAAGAAAGTGAAATCCAACAGCTGTGTTTGGATGCAACACAAGATCCTAACATACAATGCAAGCATCAACGACAAAATCAGCTTAATTACATTGATACATATTGTAGTATCCTGACTAGGGATGCATGCGGTTAAACAGTTAAATTCATTAATCAAATTAACTGGCCTGAGATTTACAAGTCTGTTAAACTAATTAACTATAATCTTTTATAGACACAGGCTTTAAATCCCAGTCTATAATGCTCTTTCAAACTGTAATGCGCCACTAGAGGCCACTGTAGCTTCAGTTAATGGCTTCTGCCTCTGAGCTTTCCCCCGGCTCTTCACCGGATATGATAAGCTTAGTGGTGGCTTAGCGGTTAGTGTGTAGTAGGGACAGCGCAGTATGACTGTTTTTTTAGGTAGTAAATGGAAATAAAAGTCATATTCAGGCTGTCAAGGGTTGAACTCACATATAACTACTCAACCGAAGTGAAAAAAGGCCACATATCAAAGCATGATATTAATCTGTAAAGAGGAATGAAGGCTCCTAGCTTTAAATGTTAGCCACACTGTACAGAGTATATCAGGCTCACATCATACTCACTGACACAATAACCCTGTGAGGAATTTGACTATTTCTAAAGATTATCTTCTCTTTAGAGTAGCTGGTTAAACAAATTTTAATGAGCGTTTGGCCGTATGGGGAAAAGACGCTTTAGAGCATCCTTAATCTTGACAGTACTAGAGTGATGTGGTGCGGTCCTACATCTTCACATCCCAATTTTCCTCTCTGTTGTTTGCATTAACATGATTGAGGAACAAGGAAAGAGATGGATGACAAGGTACCAGGCATGTATGACAGGAAGATTCCCTTGATCTTTTCCTCTTTCCAGAACTTGTTTTTCAAAGTGGAGATAGTTTTGCAGCTTCCATATCCGTGTGAGAAATGTTATGCTCTAGGTTTTGTCAACTTGGTAGCAAAGCTATGCAGTCCACAGCCATCAAATCCTTGTCAGTACAAAGCACTACACCAACGTTTTCTGTATTCAAAATAAAAGATGTCAGATTTTAACAAGGGGAGAATATTTTTGATGAATGCAGTGTGGATATGCTCATATATGCCTATACAGATTACATGCCAATAATAATGTGTCTATGAGGGGCCCAGTAATTTCTGTAGGTGGGCTTCATTTAATTAAATGTAATTAGTTACCTTCCACCCTACCAGCAACCTACCTCTGGTATATCTCCTGCAAGGTGTCCCTGCTGAAAGCTGTCCCGTCCTGGAAGACGTTATTGAGCGCATGCAGAGCACACAGCTCTCTCCTCTGCTTCTCATGGTAAATGGTCGGAGGTGTCAGAGAGGGCTGAGGAGGCAGCGGGGAGGTAAGGGAAGACGAGGAGGATGAGAGATCCTGCTGCTGCTGCTCCTGATAGTCCGTGGGATCCCTACCCTTCTTCTCTTCTGCTCCAACAACCGCCTCCCCTCCACCTGCTCCTTTCTGCTTGCCGACCTTCCAGGGCATGCAGCCCAGTTCTTGCAGGCTGCCTCGCCCCTTTCCTTTCCACTCACCAGTCGGACACGGAGCGCTTCCCATCCCTGGACGTTCACCACCTTCACCGCCACAGCCACCACCACCGCCACCTCCTCCAGCTCCACCACTACCTCCACAACTACTACCTCCACAATGCTACATCAGCATCATGACAACCATTGCTATAGCAACCTCTCAGCCGTTTGGAGGAGAGGAGCTTGTGTGTGTCTGTGAATGGTGGAGGGGGAGGTGGGGGTTGTGAGGTAAATGAGACCTGCTGCTTGTTTAACACAGCAACACCTGCTCTCTCTAAAGGATAGATGTGACAAAAGGTCAACAGGAGGGAATCGGAAGAAAATGGAACCGAAGATGAGACTGCTGGCAAACAAAGACAGTCCCAAATTAAAGATTACTCCTCCAACAACACCACAGTGGTGTCATCAATCAAAGTGCAGCTGCTCTCTGTGTTTCCACTTCCTCCATCGTTTGTGAGTTTTAGTGTGTTGACAGCTCTTTCCATCCAGTCATCAAGCATATAGCTGTGCACTTCTTTCCATCATCAGGCTCTGACCATGAAGCTTCAAATCCGCTCGTACAGACACAACAGAAATTTGCTGCTTTGAAGAGAAACACCTGAAAGACAGAGATAAATCATTCACATAACATGGTCAAGAAATTCCTACAACTGGTAACTTATAACTGTACATTTAATCTAAGCAGCCAACTTTAACAGATTTATAGTAATTCAGACTCTTGTTGGTGGTAATAGGTAGCTGAAATAGCACTAAAAGACACAGCAAACTCCTCTTGGCCAGCAGACCCCAAAATAAGAAGAAGGTAAACATTTGGACTGGATAGAGGAAGCAGGCTGCTCAGTTAGCTAGCAAAATATCACAGCAGCTCCGCATAAAAGGCAAAACATTGACACATGGCAGCTTTGAACCCACTAAAGGGGAATAGTAGGGGTTACACCATAAAACAGTTCATGGACACATATATTTAATCCATGATAGAAAGAGATATCTGTCGTTAGACTTCAGTCTGCTCTACGTGACTCCCGTTTACACTTAACACAAACACAACGCTTCCTTGACGTCTTATAACTTCATTTTCTCAAGCTGGACACTTACCTTACGGCGTTAAGTATGTAGTATAACATCAGAACGACCACAAACCGGTATAAAAATGCATTTACGCCGTCCTGTTTTACCTTAAGACTGTTCAGTCCTTTGTCTTTGCCAGTTTTTCCCTGATATAGCTCTCTCTCTGTCTCTGTCTGTCTCTCTCTCCGTTCTTGCAGACGCGGACATGCGCAGTGGCGCCACTCTGGCTCCATATTGCTGTCACCGTCTGCGTCAGTAGACAGTAGAACGGTCCCTCCCCTGAGACTGCGAAACCCACTTTATTCTGACTAATCGAAAATTTGCTACATGACTTTTTAGGCTTGGTTGGTGTATGATTCAACATTAGGCAAATGTAGAACTTACCCTGGGGTCGTGTGCAACACTGGGTCTCAAGCAGGGGCGGATTTAGAAACACAGGCATGGGGCCCTCAACATCCATTGTTCTCCCCCTTTTAAATTCTTATTTAGCAAAGAAAGTCCTGCTTGTGACATGATGCAAAACCAACCAAGAATGACTGTTTAATAATGTTATTTATACAGAAATGTCCAGGTGGATTATGACTATTTGATTACTCTAAATGGACATCAGGTAACCAAATAACATCAGATCAATGTAATACTACATTTGCAAGCTGATTTTGATAAGAAATAAGTATTTACTTAAAGAAAAAATATCTTTGTTCCATTTTAGATTTCTTTTTTCTTTTTTGGTCATTTTTTTTACCAGCCAAAACCTCTAATTTATGTATTTGATAATTTATCTGTATAATATCTGTTAAGAAATATTTGCTAAAATAACAGTTGCACCAGTCGACTTTTTTTTTTTCGGTGTTTTTCAAAAATAAACAGGCTAAAAAAAGAGATGTAAGACACACACATTTACATTTTATTAATTAAAGCTTTAACACCACTCTAACATAACCCAGTTTACTCTACATTTCATGCTTTTAATGATTCTAAACGGCCAGATTACAAGCTGGTGTAGGAGGAAGGGTTACATTTCTTATGTGTTGAGGGGGTCCTTAGTAGTCCGGGGCTCCAGGCAATTGCCTATCTTTGCCTAATGTCTGCCTCTGGTTAAACTATTGAGATACAGACACTTTGCAATATATTGATGCTAATACAGGGGAAGGGACAATAGTGCTTGGGTATTTCCTGTAGTTATGCAGTTCTGTGCTTTTCTTAAATGAAAGGAAATGCTTTGAAATACTTTGCTGTTGTTGCTTTACTGAAAGAAAAATGAAGAATGACCTCACAAAAATATCTTCTGGCTATGGCATGTCATATTTCCTGTAAATTTCTGTTTTCTTTAGGTCAAATTCTAAACGTGCATAGAACTGGTTGATTTAGATTATATAACTCTTATTTTCACAATACATCAAGTGACTTGAGGGGGGTCTGGCTGCAGATCGGACATCTCTGAAGGCCACTTTCACAGACTGTTCATGTGAGACACCAAATATCAAAAGAAATTGCTGTGATTTGGCAGTACATTGTATTTCCAATTTTCGATTTTTTTGAAGTTTAACTTTATTTAAAACAACATTCATAAAATAACCACTTTGCCAACATTACAGGCTAAGCAACGTTTCTTTAAAAAAATAGAGAAGAGATCAGAAGAGATTCTAGTTAGAAGTAGTTTAGCTTCATTAGCTTTAGCTAAAGCTAACATACATACAAACATAGCTATGCTTGCTATTTAATTAATGTGACTACAAGCCGATACAGCCAAGTAAGCTTAAGCAACATAATCTTTAGCTAAAATAGCTAATTCTAACTTAGCTATGTAGATAACGTAGATACATAGTTGCTTTATGAGCTTAGCTGAAGCTACATTAGCTAAGTTGGTTACGTAGTGTTATCTACATAGCTCCATAATCTGCGTATATGCAGCCAATGGAACTAAGTAAGCTTTGTCTGCTGTGTTAGAGTGTTTTCATGGAGGATGAGCTTTTTTCCTGTAAGCAGACTGTTTATTTTATTCAACATCTTGTAATCAGATTTTGAAGGTCAGATTTTTAACCTTTAACACTTTGCATCCTAAGCATTACCTTAACTCATACCCTAACCCTCAACAGAAGTTTAATCCAATTGTATTTCAAGTCTTTGCATGTATTTCTGTTCGGAGATATATGGCGTCTTAGATGAACGGCCCGTGAGAGTGGCCATCAGGGATAACAGTCTGCAGCTAGACTGTCTTGAGTGAGTTTAGAAACACTGTTAGTCCAGAGATAGTTTTCACTGTTTTAAAGTTTTCTTAGGTTCTACTGAGTTAAAGCTGCCTTTGCTCTTTTTTGTTTCAAGGCCTTTAACTTTTAATTAATCATCATTAGCTGTGTTCATTATTTGTTAAGTATGATGGAGAAAGTAAGTGAATATGCATTGATACTGTGCAGTAGAAGAGCCATCTAGTTCATGTCTATATGTCCAAAAACATTGCTTAAATGAGCAGAAATTAGACTCACACTTTAGTTGCTTGGGGACATGACTCCAAAAGTGTCTGCTTGAGGCTGAGATAGAGGACAGCTTTTGCAGAAACAAACAACAGCGTCATTCGTTGATTGAATGTGAAGCACATTGTGTTGTCCTGTGTATGAAATGTGCTTTGACTTGACTTGGGCTGCATATTGCTGCAGTGATTTGCACTGTTGCCTCAAACAAAAAGGTTCCTGTTTGAATCCTGTAACAGTGCCTTCCTGTGTGAGTTTGGATGTTCTCATGTATGCGTGGGTTCTCCAGCTTCCCTCCACAGTCCACAGACATGGTTATAGGCTAATTGGTGACTCCAAATTGCCCGTAGTAGTGTGTATAAGCACGGCTGTTTGCTTGTCAGCCCTGATTGACTAGCAACTAGTCCAGGTTGTGCCTCACCATTTGCTTAATGACAGCTGGGATTGGCTTGATTATGAATGGATGAATGGACTTGACTTGGTTTGACTAAGCAGTGATAAAGTGATCATTTAAAATTGTGTTCACAGCGAGCTGTACTGTATTAAAGACCTCAAAGCCAGGTCAAATTCTGCGTATCGCTATCACAGGATTTAAGAGCAAGACAAAATGTCAGCAGACACATTCAGCTGACACAAAGACACATTTTAATTTCTGAGAGGCATCGCTTGAGGAATCTGTTGTGCAAGTGAAAAAAACCTTTGCTACTTAAAAAAACCTAAATGCCAAAAATAGTCTGGTTCCAGTTAAGTCACTGAGCTACTTTTTCTTTGAGAGCAAAACTAATGTCTAGAAACAGAAAAGAAATGAAAGATCAATATTTTGTTGCTTTTTAATCTTTATTACTGTGTAGAACTGATTTATAAATGCAATATCATACTTGAGGTCATGCATTTGTACTGTAAAGCAGCATGGCTGAGATTATTTCAGCAGTCGGCCTGCATCCTTGAGCATATGTCTAATATCAAAGAAGCGCTGATAAACTTTTGTTTAGTGTCTTGCCAAAGGACACGTTGACACATGGACACTTAGAGTTGGGACTGAACAGAAAACATTTCAACTGAAAGACAACTGACGCGACCGTTAAGCCAGAGACAGACTCCAAGATGTACTAGATCAAGTTGTTCTGAATGGTAGTGGCTTGTTGAAAAACAGATGATGCAGGTGTCAAACTTCCAAAAGACAATCATGCTGATACAAAAAGTTTATGATTGAAATTTTCTCTTTTACTCATCAATAGTGAAACAGAACAAAACTCTTTCCATCTGTCCTTTGATTCGTCTCAGCCTCTTTGTAGCAAGAGGGTGTGATGAGCAAACTATTTGTTCTTTACTTCAGCCTTCCCGCTCTGCAAATAGGATCCCTGAGCCAGCACGCCAAGAAGCCGGAAGATTGCAATTACATTGTGGAAGGACTTTTTATTACTTTCATTTCTTCTTTTTTTCTTGGGTCAGAGGTAAGTTTGACAGAAGAGGAGAAGAACATTTGAATACCATGCCCTTAAGCAACCTTGGTTTGTTGAAGGCCTGTATGTTTTTGTCCATCCATCCATGCAAATACTTACAGTACTGTAGGGTTGGGAATTGTAGGGTAACACTTGATACAATACGATTTGATTTAAGATGATAAGACGGCATGTGATATACTGTATGTGCAATACGATGCAATACAGTACAATACAGGAAGGACCCCAGGAAACAAAAATACTATGGTACTGTGATCAATTATATATCCCAAGACAATCAAAATGATACTTCATATCATCTGCTAAACTGGAGGGAATGAATAATGTATTTATTCCACTAATCTTGTGTCATTTTCACCCCTTTTTTTTTCTTTTGATCTTAGCTTCTTATTCTTGACCTCCAATGTCCAATATTACCCCAATGCCTTCTTCTTTAGTTATCCCACTGTCAACTTTTTTGGCAATTTAATGCCATTTAACAAGCCCCATACTTAGTATGTCTTAATTGCCACTGTGAGGAGTCATCATACATGGGTCAGCATATATGGATGCAATTCTCATCTAAAAATAATAGCAGGAGAGGATCCTTCTTCAATTTTATGCTCAGTAAAGTGATGCATACATATTTACCCCTTTGATGTTAAACCCTTCTATTGATTTTTTAAATTAATCATGGTCAATATAATTTTGCTTTTGCTGACAAAAAAACAGAATTACAAAAAACATTTAATGTCAAAGTGAAAACAGATTTCTACAAAGTAATGTCAATTGAATAAAAATATGCGACTACATAAATATTCACCAATCTTAAAGTGACTGACCTAATTCAACAGATGTCCAGTCAAGTAGTAGTGCTAGTAGTCACACAATCAGTGAAATTGCGATCAACTGAGCACAGTAAATGCTTCTCAAGTAATTGTAGTATTAAGACACCTGTGTCTGGAAGGTCCAATCACTTGTTAATCAGTATTCCTGGCTACCATTACGCCGTGAAGACAAAAGAACACTCCAAGCAACTCAGAGAAGAGTTTATTGAAAAGTATAAGTCAGGGGATGGCAACAACTGTTGCTCGAGTTCTTCACCAGCCAAAGCTTTATGGGAGAGTGGCAAAAAGAAAGCCACTGTTGAAGAAAACTGTAACTTAAATTGTACTTTGACGAGAGTTTGCCAAAATGCATGAGGGAGACCCCATGGTCAAGTGGGAGAAAGTCCTTTGGTCTGATGTCTCAGACAAGATGCTATAATGAGACAATAAACATTGCAAATCACTACAAACACACCATCCCCACTGTGAAGCACGGTGGTGGGAGCATCATGCTGTGGGGATGCTTCTCAGCAGCCTGCCTTGGAAGGCTTGTAGAGGCAGAGGGTAAAATGAATGCAGCAAAATATAGGAAATCCTAGAGGGCATTCTTATTCAGTTTGCAGGAGAACTGCGGCTTGGGAGAAGATTTATTTTCCAGCCAGACAATCGCCCAAAGCGTACAGCAAAAGCTACACAGAAATGGTTTAAAGACAACAAGGTGAATGTTCTGGAGAGGATGGGTCGAAGTCAAGACCTAAATCCAATAGAGAATCTGTGGCTGGACTTAAAAAGGGCTATTCAAGCTAGATCCCTGTGGAACCTGACAGAGCTTGGGCAGTTTTGCAGCCTAAGGTGTATCCACTAAATACTGACAAGAGGGAATATTTATGAATACCTATTTGACCTTACACATTTTATCTAACTGACATCATTTTGTAGAAATGTTTCCACTTTGACATTAAAGAGATAATCAATTTCAAAAAAAGCCTAATTATATTAAACATAAAAGATTGGAGAACCAATAAAAGGGTAAAACTTCCAAGGGAGTGGATACTTTACATGTGTGTATCAGAATAAATATGAAGGTGAGTGTTTTCATATGTCGGGAGAACCTATAAAAGAACAAGATAGTTAATTTATTAAAATGAGAAGAACACTCACAAATTTTTAATAACCACAACTAAAAAAAACAAAACAGAAGATTGCATGGAACACATCAAGCAGCTCTCCTGAACTCTACTCTCAAAATGACCTGAGTTTATTTTCCCTGATCATTTTTAAAGTTTAATATCTCTTATAAATTATGAAAGATAGAGGAGTGCTAAGCAAGGGAACAGGATAAGAAACATGAGGCACAGGCTCAAACTAAAGGGTAATCTGTCATCAACATATTATTACACATCAGAATAAGAAAATAAGAGTGAATAAGCATACACATGAACCCAAAAGTAGCCCTGATAATTTTAAACCAAAAGGCATCCAGTGTTGGTGAACTCATTTGGACAGCAGTGTGGCAGTAGTGACAAAAATAACTCATGAGAGAAACACTACTGAAATCTCAAACTCAAAGTTGCAGGTTCGACACTTGAATAAATAACCAGCACCATCTCTTTGTTTACATGTACCCTAGTTTTTGCGCCAGAGCAGAGGTCATGTCAGCCAGCAGCTCCTCCCTCCTCTGGTCCTCTCTTCTCTGCAGCTCATGCACAAAATGCCCTCTCAGTGTCTTCATCTCCATCACACGCCTCAGCAGCTGCCTGCATGTCACACCCTGCTCCTCCAGGGGGCAGTCTGGCCTGATATTCACCAGCTCTGGCCTCTGTTTGCAAAGAGACAGGGCCCTTTTTAGACCCCCAGAGTCTGCGTCCAGCAGCTTTTCTACTGCTCGTTTTCGGCCCTGATGGTCTGCATTGGTGAGCACTGGGAGGATAAACTCCAAGGCCTCGTCTCCAAACAGTTCACGAGTGGCTTGGATGGCCTTGGATGCTTGCAGGGTCATCTCCATGCTTGGGCCTGAAGCTTGGATCAGCAGCAGGAAGGCGTGTGGTCCAGGAGTGGCGAGCTGGAGGCTCCTCAGAGCTTCCCTGGCTCTTTTCTGGCTCTCCAAAGATGGCCCTAAAATGTCTGGGGTGTTGATCACTGTAACCTCCCTTACATTTAAAATAGTCTTTCTCCTTGTGCTCTCCATCAGAGGACCCATGGGTTCCTTTATCTCACTGATCCCCAACAAAGTATTTGACAGAATGAACCGTCCTTCATTGGTGGGTCCAAGGAGGATCAGCCTCAGGCCTGGTGGGTTATTTGGATCGGTTTCTGACTCCAGTGCCTCATCATTTGATGTACCTACAGAGATAACATTTTATAACTGGATGAATATAAAATTTACAAAGCAATTTCCTTAAAAGTTGGGATATTGTGAAAATGAAAATATAAGCAGAATGTGGTGATTTTTAAAGCTTTGAAACTTACAGAAACAATATAAAGTGATGAAGCTGACAATGTCATTGTTTTGATGAATTACACACCCATTTAAAATTTTATATACTTAAATGTTTGTAACAAGTGGAGGTAATCCTACAGAGTGGTAAAGATGAACCCGTCCCAACTTTTTAGAAAAATGTTGCCAGCATCAATTTGTCAGTTCCAACATTTGAAAAACTCCTCCTTGCTTACTCTTACTGGTAAGAGGTTTGACTAATTCTCTCGTTGTCAGACTTGTTCCCATGTGCAACAATTAAAAGTACCCTCTTTTATTGATATTTGATTAATTCAAGCCTTTATAAAACTTTGGTTCAGTGAAAGAAAAAAACAAAGATGCAGAATGGGTCATGAAGATGATTTGATATTTCATAATTGTTTAAATATTACCAGTGTTTGATGCTAGTGATGTTGGCTTACTTTACCGGTCCCTCTGCACACCCATCAAGCTCATTTTGTTTCAGAGTGAGGTAAGTGAGATGTGTTTTACATTTTGATCCAGCATAACATCCTGAGACTTGAGCTGTGCAACTTGATCATAAAGCCTAAACATTACAATAAAAGTTCTATGTAAATTCCATAAAATCTAGCAAATTCCCAATAATTTTTTTCAATTAATTTTCCAAAAAGGTATCAATACATTCCCTAAACTTGTATGAAAGTTTCAGAGGATTACCCCTCCTCAATTTTCCAATCTACTTTTGGAATCTACTTTCCAAAATACCAATAAATCTCCCAACTTTCCATGAAAATACTGGAAATTTTAAAGCAAATTCTCCCTGAAACCTCCAATGACACTGTCGAAATTATACAAACATACCCCTGAATCCTATCCTTCAAAATATTTGAAAAATGCCTGCAAGTTCCCCCAAACATCCAAACAACCCCCACACCAAAAAAATTCTCATTCAAATTTCCAAACATTTCTAGAAAATTTTTCAAATAGCCAATAAAGAACATAAAATTTCCAAGCAAATTCCCATAAACATCCAATCAGAATTCATTTCATTTCCATAAAAATCTTTAAAAATTTCAGAGGAGTCCCCCTTCGATTTTTGCTGGTATTATATACCAGCAAAATCTTTACCCCCCCCACCCCAAAAAAAATTACAAATAAATCTCCTGATATTCCATTAAAATACCAGAAAAAAATTAAAGCAAATCCTCTCAGACATCCAAACTAATTTTTCAAATTCCCAAGAAAATGCCAATAAATTTCAAAGCAAATTCTCCTCAAAACTTCCAATGACACTGTCCAAATTATACAAACATATCCCCAAATTTCCTTGAAAAAACATGCAAAATGCAAGCAAATTCACTCAAATATCCAAACAAATTCCCTAGAATTTCCATCAAAAATTTCTGAAAATTTCAAAGCAAACATTTCAGGCAAACTCCTTAAACTTCAATGTTCATTCTGGACTATTAGCTGAAAAAAAAAATAACAGCAAAAATGACATCTATGTCAAGCAAAACTGTAATGCTCTCATAGGTACATGCAGGGTCTTAGGAGTTTAAAGGAGGGCGTACACTGCGATTTTCCGTGGAAGTCAGGCCGACCTTAAGCCTCTTAAAACACCATTTAAAGGCAGGAAGATCTTTTAACGGTACAGTGTGTCATGTTTAGCCTAGTAGCATTTAGCAAAGCAAACTTGATAAAAATGAAAGGTAATATCTATAAACAGGCCTCTGTAAATTAGTGTTTAATCGCCTTGATATACTTTGGTTGTAGTTTTTATTAGCCTAGAATAAGCCTTTTATTCATGTATGGAGAGGATCTCCTCCATGGACTCCACCAACTTGGGTTTTTGCATTTTGCATTGTTCTAAAGTACCACAGAAGGGACCAAATGATAATAAAAGTATCTTATATAATCAGGTGATTAACAGTTATTTAGACAGACTATTTAGACAAACCTACTTTTAAATACTACGTGTCATTTTTACCAAGTTTATTTTGCTCAATGCCACTAAGCTAAATATTACACACTGCACACAATGTGCCTTCCCTGATTATAATAAATGAAATAAACAGGCAAGAAATAAGCCTACCTGCAGACCTCAAGCTATATTTGTTATCATTTAGCTGCTTGTTGTGTTTGCTGGTGATGCGTTGAGTGTTTAAGAGAGAGATGGTGAGAGCATTTTTGTCATTGTAGCGTGAACTACTTACAGGACTAGCATGAATTATGAGCTGTGAATTGACGATAAGGCTAGTTAGCCATTATTACAGAAAGCTACTTAACATTACCAGAACATCATATATTGTCAGTACCAAAAATGTCTTCTCTTATCATTAAATATAATATATAAATATATAATATAAATATATTAAATATATGCACGTATTCTTTAAGATTGCCTATGGATTCCCATGTTATAATGTGGATATCTTCAGCTGCTCTTGCAGACACCTCAAGCACACCTCTAACTGTTTTTCTAATAACCAAATTGAAGTCACAATTAAAAAGAGTTCGCCCAGGAAAAAAGTTCATCTAAGTGGAATCAGCTGAGCAGCAGTTGCTATGAGATGGGCCTCTCTGATTGGTGGATCAGCAGACCAATCAGATAGCCAGCAAAAGATCAATTATACCTTGGATTTGAATATCTAGCAAATCATCATATCTGTTTTCATTTTCACATTGTCCCAACTTTTTTAGGACACAGGTTTGTAGGAAGGCTGAGTATATTCAGCATAAAAGGTGAACTGACCTGTGATTTTTCTAATGATGTCTCCCAGCCACTTAAACTTTGCGGAGCATGCTGATGGAGGAACAGATTGTTAGTCAGATGGTTTAACTGTAATTATAGATGTATAATTATTATGCAGATCTATCTTTAAAATAGCCACAGCCCCCTGAGATACTGAATTGCTGTCATGTGTCCTCTTGGCTGAGTCGCTTCCTCTAATTACCCCAACCTGCCCACTCACACTGTAAACTTCTCCTGACCTGTTTACCTTCTCTAAAAGAAACTTGAAGCACACAGAGAAGAGTAAACAACTTCCAACACAAAGGCAGGCAGCACTCACCTACTAAGAACTTCCAAACTTGAGACAGCCATTTACACAAGCTCTTGATCACTGAAGCACATGAAAAGAGGAAAAGTTAGTACTGACTACAGTGACATGTGACACATTTTGGTGCTATTTCTATGGTTCAGGATAAATTGAATGCATATTTCATACCACGAAGGGTTCCCACGAGGCGGCTCACCCAGCCCCAAAGGGCCGACAGACCTAACACAGAAGAACACAGGTATCTTGCGTCTAATATTAAAAGTTTTGGTAACAATTCTGCAACTCTGGTAACAAACAACTCTGATTTTTCACTCCGACTAACCAGTAAGAGAGCAGAACAGACGTATGGGCCACCGGATGAGAGCTGGGAGAGCTGCCGAGAAAACAGACCACTCTCAGTACTTGTCATTTTGTTAAGTTTTTTGTTTTACTCTATTTAAATGGTTTCAGTCAGTGATAATGTGAGGACAAAATCCCTGACAATACTGGGACACTGACTGGTTGGTAGAACAAGCCTGGCATAAACATGAATCCTGGGTTAAACCAAAACCATGTGGACAACTCTTTACAGATGTGACTGGAACAAACGGCACTGAGGACAGGTTCGGGCATCTTTTTACTTCAGTTGTTATTTCTATTGTCATTTAATTCAACCCATATTGGTGTGCATTAGTCTCTAAATCCTTATACCATTCTAACTTTTTGTCAATCACTTTTTTGCTTTCTTGTCAAGCAATTTGGACAATCATTCCTTATGAGTTTTCCTTGAATTTCTTTTGGCATAGACACTTTTGCTCCCTGAGTGAAGTTACTGACTGAGTTAGAGAATTCCTGACCTGTGGGGACCAACTACTCTATCCTGTGGATGGAATACTGAAGATGATGGAAGAGGACTTCCTGGTTCAGTGTGCATCTTTCAGTTATTGTCACTTAAGTTAGCCCACCCTGCGGTGACATAGATGATCAAGATTAAAGTATGTGATAGAAATAAGGGGAAATTGCAGTCGATGAAGAACATGTAGCTTTATGAAAAAGACAAAATATGCTGTTTTGAGTTGGATATAAACAGACATTTTCAGAGTAGAAAACTTTCAGTATAGTAAACAGTATAGTAACCCCTGCACCGCCGTTCATATGTAATCAGTTACCTCTAATGTTTTGAGTTCTATTAACTCATTGGGGATTGCAGCGTAAATTATAAAATTTAAGTTCAGTCTACTAAAAAAATGTACTTCCACTACTAAAAAACTTCAATGTAATCAGTTTCAACAAATATTTTGAGTATGTCTAACATGTTTTGGTTTTACAGTGTAAAGATACAGATGTATGTCTGATTAAAATTTCCGTACATCATTACTTTTTTGCCCCATTTTTTCCAGGCAAACATACGAGACATTCTGAAAACAGCTCTGTAGATCCTGGCTGATCGGTTACGAACCAGTGGTCTAGACCTGGTGAGAAGAACCAAAAGTTGGTCACAGAGCCATTTTTCACTGGAATGTGTCCCAGGCAAAGGGAAAAATGTGGCAAATAGTCTGTAAAGCCCTTCTGAAAATGGTTTGTTTGCTATATCTCATTTTGTGACATGCTTTGTACTTTCTGAGGTTCAAACTGCATTTTTTTTAATTAACTCTGGCTGCTGGAAAAATAGAAATATGGGTGACGATTTGCATGCAGGAGTTGGTTGTAGGCCTTAAGGCTAGACCACCTGGTCTAGACCAGCGCATTTTATCAAGTGTCTTGACAAAATATTTTGTATGAATTTAGAAATAAAATTGATGGATTCATCTTCAAACATTGACAGTATTTATAGAAAAGTGTGGAAACACCTTACATAGGTTAGTGTTATTGTCAACTAAACTGCCTAACATGTTCACCAAAGGTTAAAAATCTGATCTGTGTTGGCAGTGCTATTAAATTACATACCACAGGTACAGGTATGTATACCATCTCAAATTAATATAATACAGTATAACTTAAAATTAAAAAAAAAAAATCCCAATTCAATACAAAAAATTAAATAAACAAGAATAAACATTTTTAGTAATTGTGAAAAGTGGCAAGACACAAAGTTTAAAATGAACCTAGCGTTTGTCCATGAAAGCCAGATTTATGCTAACATGTGGCCCTTCCCCCAAAGTGCAGCAGGTTAACATAGACAGGCTGTCAGACAGACAACTGTCAAAGCAATATTATATATTTACTATGCACAAGTTTTTTTTCTAAATGATTGAAGGTCCCTTTATGGACACCTTTCTCAAATTAAAGCAGAATAATTTCATAGCCATGAGTCAATGAAAGCTATACACTTAAATTTTATAGCAAACATCTCATATTTCAATTTTTCATTTCACTATGGTGGTTCCAGGGAAAGATTTTACTATTAAAAACAACACTGACTAGGAATTGATATGTCTTTTTTTAATGTCTATAATTTATTTATTTTTTACTTTAATCTTGGGGGAAAAAAGCAAAGAGATTATTTTGAAAAATGCTCTAATGTACTGACAACAAGACAAAGCACATTTAAGCAAATACTAGACAGCAAGGTTTTGCCTTGGATAAGAACAACTTTGTTGCAGCAGGATGCAATGGGACAGTCATGGAGTACATTTAGGTAATACTTGTTTGTAGAGTTACTAATTAATAAACAGTTATATTTGGTACATCGAAAGATTTACTGAATTACTTAAAAAAACCTGTCAGTTATCACCTTGACTGTGTTTCCATCAGTGAGTTATCAGTGAGCAGTGAATGAATCAGTCTGTTCTTTTGAATTGGTACACTGTATGTAAATATAAAAAGTGGGTGTTGAAGTAGACCATTTGTAGGAAGGGTGTTTTATCAGTGCCCTTCTGATAAGCACATGCAAATGAACTTCAAAGCTTTCTTTGTTTCCCTTTTTACCATGCTCACTACCTCTTAAGAGGACAGTTTTATATATCACTGAAATAATATGGCTTTAGTTTTTACAAATAAGTACAAAAATATGTGTCTTTGGGTAACTGACTCTGTGAAAACCTGTAGAGAAGATATCCAACAACAGTAAAAGTTCCCATCTGGACACTGTTTCCACCCAGCCATCCTAAACAGAGAAAGGAGGGAGGAAAGACTGACATTAGTGCAGCAATGTTGTACACAACTTATCATGTGATTAGTCTAATTCTCTAAATCCCAGGAAACTTACAGGCTTTCAGTTGTGAGCGTGTTTTGTTGCCACGTCGAGGTTTAAAGTCAAAATAATGTCTTTAATATCAATCGTTACACTAATATCACAACATTTATCAGTTTAGGACTTTTAAAGGCAGGGCACTTTAGCTTTATTCAGATAAGACGGTAGAAATTACTGAAGACGGTTGTTTTTGGTTTAGCGTTTGATGAAACTGCAACAAATGTTAGATTTTCATGAGTTCACAAAGAAATGAAAAGAGGAGGAACTATAGAACTTCAGTGGAACACAACCGTTTGTCTGCTCTTACTTATTTTGAAAAGCTTAGCCGGAAGTACAAAATAATTCAGCGTTAAATTTAAGTGATAAACAGCTACTTAGTGGACAGATGGCGATAACACAAGTTTTAAACATCTACAGCTCAGTACTAAACAACTTGATACGACATAATACGACTTAATTGTCATTTACTCCTAGTTTTAATTGAATAGTCACAAAATTATAATCAAACTTTTCTCTCCATAGCTCATATTTTGTTTAATAGACAAAGTTCTGTCTCACCTGCATCCTCAGGATGGTCATTTTCGCATCGACACTCCATTTTTTTTTCCGCTGTTGACTCCGGGCAGGTTTACGCCTAGCTATGACAGGACTTCCGCTCACTTTTCAGAACAAAAGACATATAAATTCAACTTAAAAGAACGGGGCCGTACTTTATACGTTCGTTGGTAAACAATACTTAATCTAAAATCAAGATCAGGATTCCATTATATTAACAAAATACATCAAAAATAAGCACGATTTTAACAGCTATGCAACCGCGCTGCCAGTACAAATCTTTGATTTCAAAACAGAAACCAAAGCAGAAAGCCTCAAACATATCAGTTTCAAGTACCCATATTTTCCAAAGAGCATTTGCAAATCATTCCTTTACATTTATTACCTGATGTATAGCCAGATAATCCTCTATCTACTTTTAGATAACAATCTGATAAAACACACAAGGGCGATGTATGAAATCCCTCCTTCCTGCTGTTGAGGAAAGCTTTTCCTGTGCAGGCCTGCCCTCCACTGGGACACTGCTCTTTATTGTGCTGAGAAGTTCAACAATGCAGTTTGAAGGTTCAGGTATGCTGATAATGCTGCACTCTAACTTTACATGGGCACACCTTTTCTTTGCTAGAAGAACTAGACTAGGCTGCCTGACACGTTTAGTAAAGTGACTCACGTAGTTATGAAAATAAAACAAGCGTATAACAAAAATGGTTTTATTAATGCAAATGCAAGATTATATCAACAGTGATCATCATGGGTTACAGTATTTTCATGTTACTATACAGTGGATTCCAAAGCATAAAAAATGTGTTCCTGATCAGAACAGAATGACTTTTTTCTTTTTACATTCATAAAGTATCCATGTAATATGCGAGGAGCTAAGTAGCAGAAAACAGTATCTAGTGGCAGTGAACCATTTCTTCTTGCAAAACAGGTAAAAAAATCATGGTAGTATTCTACCGAGTACTTTTCATTAAAGCAGTTTCAAGGTCGGGTCCCAAAATCCATACTGGTTGTTTTAAGTGTCTGAAGATATTTCAGCACCCTGAATATGATGCAACAGCAGAAACTAGTCTGGATATGCTCACAAAGGCACAGTAGGGTTTAATTTTACCACTTCATGACCCCAGCTGGGCAATAAGTGCATCTATAAGCTCCTGCTTCTTGGTGCCAGTGGTCCGAACTCCAAACTTCTTACAGGCCTCCTTTAACACTGGCACAGTCAGCTTTCCCAGGGTGCCGTTCTGCAAATGGGCCTTCAGCTCATCTTCTCCAACCTCTACTTTAGGTTTCTTCTCAGCTGCCCCTCCGCTATCAGCTGCAAAAAATGTTGAAAACTTTCAGAAAAAATAAAGGTGTAGCTACAGCTGTAGCCAGGAACACATTACAAGCGTATCAAAACTGATCAACAGCTTGATAAAACCATGAAAATCAAGTTTAAAAAGATTGTTCTTGCTTTGTTTCTCTTATGGGTCCAGCTCTGACCTGTTTTGCGTTTGGCAGCTGGTTTGCTTTCAGGGTTGTAGCCAGCAGGATAGACCAGATCTTTAAATTCCTGACTCAAATGGCCCAGACGGCGATCAATCTGGTCGACCTTTGGCACTGAGATTGAGAAACAGAGAAAGGTGAGAAGAGATGGTGTGGAGGGAGTAACAAAAAAGTGTTACACCTGCCATAATAGGAAAGACTTTTCATGCTTACTGATGAGGTCCTCTGTGTCCTCTGGAGCCATCATATCCAGAGCCAAGGCCTCCAGGTTCCTGAAATGCTGCTGGATGACCGGATTCTCAAACGCGTCACTCCTGAATTGAATAAGAATAAGAAACATGGTGAGATGTGACCTATAGAAGACCAGTGCATGCTTGATATTGGCAGTGATGGTGCTTTCAGACAATTTTTTTCCACCAAAAATGTCCTTAAATCCAACAAAGTATTAATACTTCTAATATTTTCATTTAATGTATGCCCTTCTGTTTGAAATCCCCTTCAAGTTGGAAATGCCAAACAAATCTGTGCAATTTTGCTTTTAAAAGGGTTAGGGAACTCAAAACAGCCCCCTCTTCTAGAAAACTGCCATGCTGGACTTTCCAAACTAAGGTCTGCAAATCAGTGGTTCCCAACTGGTGTGCCCAGAGGCAAGTCTCGTCTGGCCACTGGAATTTGTTCCACCATACATTCTTACTACATCTCTACGACAACTAAAGATACTGTAACACATGTTAGAGAGGCTATTTTGCCTTGATATGAATACGGTGCGCATTGAGATTTTGCTCAATCTTAGGTGTGCCTTTGGGACAAAAAAATTATCTGATCATGTGCAGGAACCTGTATTTGAAGCGCAGCTTGGAGACAATCTCCTTCATCTTGTCCACCTGCTCTTGTGAGGCAGAAGGGCACTGAGGAATATCCAGGGTCCGCGTGTCATCAGCATACGGCAGGTAGATGACGTTGAAGCCTGAAGTAGATGAGAGAAAAGAAAGGCATAAAATAGCCACCAACTACTTTAATAATGAAACAAATACAGCTGCTGGATTTGCCAAAGGAGACAAAGTACAGCAGTTTATTACCTGGGGGTGTAATCTGTACTTTCCCCTCGTCAACCTTCTCCTCCTGAGGCACTAGGGCAACAAACCGGGGCGCGTAGTTTCGACGAGCGACACAGCGGCACAAAGCGAACACGTTCCTCTCGCTGCACTTTGTCAGCAAGGCAGAGAAGAGGCATGCGCTGCCTGAGGTAGATAAACAAAGATTATGAATTACAGTTTAGCAAACAGACAATACTAAACTATTATTAACTGTAATATACTTTTCAAGACACTAGCCTAAAAATACATATTGTAGTGTATAGTGGTGCATATGGCACAACAGCAAATGTTATTAAAAATTCAGACAAGTCAACTAATATTACACTGGTGTGCTAGTCTGGATGGGATCATCTTTGTGCTCTAGCACACCGTACTCAAACCAGTGCATCTTACACATATGGTGCTTTAAGCTATGTGGTACCAGTTCAACTCGTCTCTACGTAACACACACACACAAACACACACACACACACACACACAAAAATTTTCTGTTAGGGATTGTACCTGGCACCTTTTTAGGATCACCTCTGGTGACTTTCCAAAAGTTCTGACCTGATACAAAAGTGTGACGTCACGGCACTGCCGAACACTAGGAGTGTCACTAGTGAGATGTCTGACATGGGAATCAGGCCCCTCTTGTCATCAGCTTTTGTAAAGCTGTTTGACTTCCCAAACTCTTCTATGCTTTTCAACAGAATCCTGTCTCCCTGCTTGCAACCCTCTCTGGAATAAAATTGTCTCCTTGCTGAGACAAAGGTCAAAAACAGAGAATCAGTTACACTTTTGCCTCCATGTCTTCTATTAGTTTTGTGTTTGAGCAGCAGTTATGCACACCTTCTTGCCTTTATTGGATAGGAAACACAAAAAAACACGGGGACAGAGAGCAGAGGATGGCATGCACCAAACATGCATCAGACCTGGAATCAATCCTAGGATGTGTGTTGAGGACTTCAGCCTCAGCACAGGGGCACTTGCTCTGCCAACTGAGCCAAACGGGCACCCCTGTTGACCCTTTTTATTAACACACTGGTTGAGGCATGAAATCTCATGTTAAACATAAGCCTTTAATACTGCTGCTCTAACAGGTGTGCAAATGGTGGCTAATATTGTTGGTCTGTACATGTTTTTTTTTTTTTACTTTTGGATTGTTGTCGTATGCAACATCATTCCTTGTTCCGGATCACCTATATACAGTATATATGACCAAAACCATCTATCCGTTTCAACAACAGATGATTCCTGGTCTGTAAAAGCCTGTTTGAGCTGTTGAAAAAAATTCACAGTGAATACTGCTGTTTAAATATTTTCTCCTTCAGGTTTTAAAGTTGATCAGACACAGACAAGTGTTGCTACCTTTCACCTCTCCCTCCTCAGGATAGAGGAAGACAGCAGGTCGGATATGGTGGTGAAGTTTGAGCTTCTCCATGGGTTTGAATCCAATCAGGTGAAGTCCAGGATCCTCAAACTTCCTGATTGAGTCCACCTCATCCTTCTCCATCACTATCTGTTTCTTACCATATATCTATAGGAGACATACAAAAGGAAGAAAATAGAAAACCCACTGAGATATGTGTTAACATTTTTAACTCAAATGAATTTTGCAACTGTACCACACAGACCATAATTCAAGATGAAACAGTAAAGAACAAAGCCAAATTATACAACTACATTGTGTTTTCTCTCACCTGGGCTTTCTTTATCTCACTGGGCAGCAGCAAGCTGCCAGTCTGGGTATGGAAGGTGCGGGTTTTGCTGCGTACTGGCTCATTGGTTTCTCTGTAAAGCCTGATGGGAGCTGGTTTCCGTGCTGTCACAGCAGTTGCATAAATTCCCACTGCAACATTTACGCCCTCACCTAGACAAAGATTTAATCTAAAGTTGGCAGACAGGAAAGGATGATGTGAGAGATGGGAGGACAAGTTATTAATAACACAAGATGATGAAGGGAGAATAAACTTCTACACAGAGACAGTGTCGGTCAACTGCAGAAATCTTGTAAGCAAAAGTAACGTCTATTTTCCTGAAAACTAAACCATGTTGCTGATTTTCACCTGGCCATGGCTCTCTTTTTCAGCTCCTTGGCCCGTACCCTCTTCTGGAGGTCCTCCAGCTTGTCACAGGGCTCAAGCTGCAGCCCCAACTCACTCTCATCCTCAGGTGGACTTACAATGTCACGAAAGAAGGGAGCCACGTCAAAACCACCAGGTTTCATGAGATGCATCAAATCAATGACTACACCTAGAAGAGAGGGGAGAAATGAAAATGGTCCATTACACACAGGCTTTGTCTATTTAAAATTGCAATGTAAACTGAATAAATTTGCAAGCTTTGTGCATTTATATGAAAACATTATGACAAAATGAATAGGGATGAGGATTCAGTTGCCTACAGAAATAGAAGTTCATACTGATTTGGAACTTGATCAGCTTTTGCCACTGACATACCGGTCTCTTTGAGGTCACTAGCCTTGGTGCGAGCCTTTCTGTCCTTGGTGCTGTCGCCTGTGTGCGGTTCATCCCTGCATGTGAAGATCATGAGTCGTTTGTGTGAGAGGCGAAGCTTGATGTCACTGTACAGGTTGGCGCAGCACCACAGGGCGTCACCCAATGACGTCTCCCCGCTACCCATTGTCTCTGCTGCTAGCTGGGCCCCCTTGTCTCCTCGCAGAGCATCAACCTCCTGCACTCGTTTTGCACCTGTAGAAAAGAAAAGTCAAATGTCAGATGATGCAACAGAACAGATGGACCAACAATCTCTTACTTTTGTGAGTGGTGGACTGAGGTGTTTCCTTCAACAAACTGCAACTTTACATTGGTTTTAAATGTGAGCCTTTACTTCTAGTATACAACATATAATAATGAAGATTTACCAAGATGAGTTGATCTGACTACATTTTTGGAATCAAAGCTGTGCAGAAAAACTGTGCTCACATTTGTGTGTGCAGAAAAGCAACAGAATTTCAGTGCATACTGTGCAAGTTTGAAAGTGTCTTACCAGGTTCATCAAGATCATGGTACACGTAGACATGCTTGAATGAGTTCCTTGGATTCTTGCTTTCCTTTGTGCCATAAAAAACCAAAGCCACCAGGTCCCTGTGACTGCTAATAATCTTACTGGTGTACACACTGCGCACAACCTACAAGACATACAAAGACATTTATTATGATGAGACATAGTCCACATCAAAACAGCCTGTGAGGTATTTCTATTATACTGATATGCAAGGGATTAGTCAAGGACAACAACTGGCCATCTAACCTGCATGGTCATGTCAAAGTTAGAGGGTCCATCTTCTCCTTTGATAAACATTTCTTTGGAGGCATCAACCAAGAACACCAAGCTGTCTCTTCCACTGACTTTGTAATCTCCTGACAAGGACAGAGAGCCTGGTTAGTTATTGGAGAACTTGCAGGGTTAAGAAAATGTTTTAAAAACATATATCTAAATTCTTTCTTAAAACAAGACTGCTTACCCGCAGACTGTTCCCCCTCCTCTTGCTCTCCCTCCTCATCCTCGTTCTGGTAGAAGGCCTCCCACTCTGCCATTTGTACAGCTGATAGATCTGTAAATGCATACAACATTACACGAGGACTCAAAAGCAATTAGTAGCTCAAATACATGAGCATCTGCTATTTGGACGGTATGGAACAATCTCTAGATGATACACACAGCTTACTTGCTGTATGAAAGCCCAGAGTTAACGCCTTGAACTATAATACAGCAGGCAACCGAATGGGGTGCTTACACCCGTTTTTTTACGACTAAGATTCGAATAAAAATGATAAAACCGGTGAGGTATGTTAGATTGTGTTTACATACTGACAGGGGTAGCTCATTCCAACTTCAAGAAAATTCCTCACAGACACCAAACTGACAGTGTTTTACTTATCTAATACAAGTATCGTGCAAAAGCCAGCGCATACATAACAAACTAATGGCATTTAGAGTAAAAATAAGACGTAAGTTTCTATAAGACTTGGGTTGATCCTTCATCCAGGAACTGTTTACCTCAGCAAGCTAGCTTAGCTTGCAGTAAGCCATGAGTCAATTACACTATAACGTAGTATACCAGTAAACCGCTGCAACACCGCAACACAAATTAAATTAACTCAACACATACGATAACAAATAAGACATTTATAAAGACTGGAGAAGAATAAATAAACTCACATGTCGTGCTTCGCACTTTTAGCACACAAGTCCAGGCAAGTTTCAATGACTGGCGCGCTCTGCTACGTGAACGAGCACGCTATGGTACGCTTCAAACACTACGGAACAGATCGCCGCCTGTTGGACGTCTTCCTGTCAATCAAAGCTAAAGGCCAATCATAGTAAAGTGGGAGGGAGTAGTTCTCAGGAAGGCTCGACACCGGAAAGGGTCCTTTCTCCATGAGAATGCACTTTTTTGACAGTCTTGTTATTGTTCCTAGTTAGGCAGTGACACAGCACCAGCTGTTAAAACCCGGCTACCTCCGGCTATTGTTGTGTTATTTATTTTTTTTAGTACTTTATCTATTTATTGATTTTAAACCTGCACAGTTTGTAACCTTATTTTTCACGTGCAAGTTCCTTGTTAAACTTTTCGTGTAAAGTTTTGATTACTAGCTACTAGTAGGTTAGCCAGCCGTAGTTGTTGTTGGATGTGAGTCAGCTATTTTACAGTGGATTATCTGTAGTTATTTGAAGAAAACCCTTCTGTTTGTGTCAAGTCATGGATCAAACTGGCTCTTACCCTGTGATGTTGTATGTTTACGACCTGTCCAGAGGCATGGCCCGTCAGCTGAGTCCCCTCATGCTAGGTGAGTTACCTGTTGGCTGCTTTGAAGTTGCTCACAGTTAAATTTGGTATGGTGATGCCCTTTTCTGAAACCTGTTTCACATGTATGGTTGGAATGAGTGAATTTGTATTGAATTAATATTTTCTTTCTAACTCTCACAGGGAAACAGCTTGAAGGGATATGGTGAGCATAGCTTCTTGAACAACCAGAGATCTTATGATTTTAGCTTCATGTAAATAACAGTATAATGTTTCTCTCAGGCATACTGCTATTGTGGTCCATGGAAAAGAGTTTTTCTTTGGAGCAGCAGGTATCAACAACTGTCCCCCTGTAAGTATCACGTTTTTCCTGCCTACACAGCTAGAACAAAACTTGTACATATTGGCCCTTCAACTTTGTATTGTTTTGAAGGACATTTAAATACTCGGCACCAAGTAAAATTATTCAAAGTGATGAAAACAAATCATCAACTGAGGTGTATGTGTGTGTCCCATCTCAGAGTGGCACTCCCTTGGGCGACCCTGACTCCATAGTGGACTTGGGCTGCACTGAGGTGCCTGAAGAGATTTTTATGGAGTATCTGACCTCACTGGCAGAGTCAACATACAGGTAAATGCTTAAGCCTATCACATTGACATTAACCCCACTTTAACCATCCTGATGATCAGAGGTAGATGAAAGTAGAATGAAGATAAGTGAATGGCTTACTACCGCACAGTTTAAATGTTGGCTCTTATAGGACTGCATAATTGTTGACTGTCACACAACAAAAACCTCGAAACAGGTCTCATCACATCTCTTTGATGGAGAAAGGGGTTACAGCAAATTGAAGTGAATGGTGGTAACAAGCATACATACTCTGTTTTACTCTTAATACAGCATTAGACTTGATTTTCACATCCAAATGTTAGTAAGAACATAACTGTTTTAAGGCCAGTAAAGACTCAGAAGCAGGATGTCAGGGCAGTTGAACTTCCAGTCTTTTTATACCTGTTTCCAAAGGATGAAACCTTCAGTAAAATATAGGAAGGCAATATGAGACACTAAAGGTTTGTAACTGAGCAGTGACATGTCCTTTAATGTTTCAGTATATCATGAGGCATCCTTATCATATCCAAAGTTTAATTTTTCATTCTAAGACAAATGCAAAATGATGCATTTAAGGTCTCATACTTCTCAGTTCTGTTATCTCTGACAAGATGTCTCTATCTTGTCATTTCCTGCCACTAACCCACCCATCTCCACCCTGTCTTGACTCTGTCTTTCCTCTGAATTTAGATCTCTAGACATTTCTCTTTCTCTTTTTTTGTCCCCTGTTGCATAGAGGTGACAAATACAACCTGTTTGAGCACAACTGTAACACCTTCAGCAGCGAGGTGGCTCAATTCCTCACAAGTAAAAAGATCCCGTCTTATATCACAGACCTTCCAGCTGACGTACTTTCCACGTGAGTCAACACATGAATGAATCCTTGTTTTTAAATAACTTAGGGCCTTTTGATGTCAGCATAACTGTACCGTGTTTCCATTCCAGGCCTTTTGGTGAAGCTCTCCGTCCCTTACTGGACTCTGTCGCTATAAGTCCCGGAGGCAACAACATAACTGGACACCCATAGATGAGCCTATACACTGAAGAAAATACATTTGAGGGCTCAGGTGAGGGGGGAAACTCACCAGCAGCAGCAACCAGCCATACCTTGATAATATTTTCCTTTACTGATACACATCTTCATCTCTAAGGTGCCTTTTGAGATAGAGTTCAGTGCCTCATATAAGGTCCCACATATCCCTCATCGTTTCACTTCCTTTTGGGGAAATCTTTGTCTTCTGTGCACATCTTGGCATGGAGTATAGAGCTCTTGATCTTCAGGGATGCTGTATACTACAGTTTATCACTATACTTTAGTAAGTTCACTCTCCAACTTTTATTTTAAATGTGTGCTGCAAAGATTTTTAATAGTCGTTAAAGTTGGGACATGACGTAAAATGCATCTTAAAATCTGGTGTATAAGTCGCACTTTTAATGATAATTTATCGTCGAAAAAGTTGGCTGCAGACGACTTAAATACCAATATAATTTATACAATGAAAAATCACAACAACAGTTAAAGATTGCTGCCTCACTGCTCAGAATGAGTTAGAATGTCACAACAACATTTAGCAGTTGCTTTTGTCCAAAGCAACATACATTTGCGAGTAAATGCAACACAAGCAAAGATCTAGACCGGAGAAAACATCAGTAAGTGTCACTAAGGGCTTCAAGTCTGATCAGACACAGGTGCTGCCATGCAGTGCTGGAGGCAATACACATGGTGTATAGAAGCATTTATATTCATAAATTGCACCAAATTACCAAGTGCTGTGTCATTCACAGAGCTAAGTAGAGTAGGACAGTGCAAGGCAAATGTGCAAACTCATTCTGCTACAGGGGACAACAGAGGAGCAGAGTCCAGCTAAGTGCACAGTGTTCCTGAAAGATCTGGGTCTTTAGCTTTCTCTTGAAAAGAGAAAAGAACTCTGCTGATCGAATGGAGTTGGGTAATTCATTACACCTTTAGGGGACAACAGAGGAGAAGAGTGGAGCTTGTGACTTAGGGCCCTGATATGGAAGTACCAGACACCTTTCACTGGCCAAGCATATTGGGCAAGAGAAGAAAGTTTAGACCTGGATGAGGGATTCCAGTTAAACAGGAGCCATTTGAGTCCCTGCTTTGAAAGCAGTAAGTAGGCATGTATAAAGATATGGACCAGACTGGTGAGTTTCGGTGCCCCTTTTTAACCGCTTTTCTTCCTCGTTAGGCCATAATCGTGCATGTAAAATAAACGGAAAGTTGTTGTTATTGTAAATGTTAAGTGCTCTCTGAGTGAAACTTGCTGTGTCATAATTGCAGGCTGAAAGCTCAGCTACCATATTATAGCTAGTAGATGCACAAACTTAATATGTCAAAAACAGATAATGATAAAATAGCGGCACAGCTGCACAGGGACTGCACATTGTGGACTTTGTTGAACAAAATGAGAATCATCACAGTCGACAACGGCTTAAACCCTTTTCTCCTTTTAGGACTACAGAAACAGACTGCAGCTTATATACAGTCAGACTTATATTCCAGATTTTAAGGTAAATTAAAAAAAATGAATGAGATGATTTGCAAAACATTAAAAGCTATATTTAAAAGCACACAAACAAAGACAGCTTATCAAATATTTAAACTTAGAAAGTCAACTGTTTTTGAAAATTACATGCTATTGAACAATATATTTCAAAAAAAAATTAGGACATGTTTTCAAGAGGAAGAAGTGATAACCTTTTCCTCTTGAAAACACTCTGTTAGCATTTTCTGAGAACTGATGAGACCAGTTTCTGACTCTGAAAGTGGAAAGTTCAACCAGTCATTCCTGATGTAGAATTTTAGCTACTGTACATGTCAGGGTCTCCTTTTTAAGAATGCAATGCTTCACAATGCTCCAAATATCTGGGCATACAGTTTTTCAAAACAGGGAAATTTCTCTGTTCAGTATTTGATCTGTTGTCTTTTGTTTTTTAGAGTTTAATGTTTTTAAAATCATAATATTGGTTTCAGTTTACATTACATTCAAATTTCTCTGTTCAGTATTTGATCTGTTGTCTTTTGTTTTTTAGAGTTTAATGTTTTTAAAATCATAATATTGGTTTCAGTTTACATTTTACACTACTTCTGAACTGTTTAAATTAAGGATTATAAAAACCCCCCACACATTTCCCTTTTCAAAGTATTATGTGTCAGGTATTCATTGCAGCATTCCTTAGATTATTCCTTTTTTCACATGTCAAATGTCAAATGTATGTTTTAAGTCCAAGAGCCATTTTAAGTCGACTTTAAAGAAAGAAAACAGCCCTCTGTTGAAGTGTTCAGCAGGCCTTATTCTCATTCAGAGTTTAAACAACACAGTTAGACCAAATCTTATTGGTTTTCTACTTCGTACACAAACACATAACACAGTAACCTCAGACATAACTAATTCAAGAACCTCTTATTGAATACAGGACCTGCCACTTGTTCAGCATTTATTATTTCTATGTCCTTCTGTTGCTTCACTTTGCAAGACTTGGAATATGACCACTTTATGAAGACAGAATGTTTTATACAGCCGCCATTTACACAAAAGCTATGCAAAGTAAGTTAAATTTAACAAAAGGTGTTCAGCTGACACCCACATAACCAGCACACTCTGGGGCCTTTAACTCTTCCTTGAAGTGAAAACAAATCCATGTTGATTCCATCAGTGCTTTTTGTCCTCATTTTATTCCTTTTGTGTAGTAATACCATATCATGCTTGTATTGTTTTATCTAATGTATATTAAACCTACTTGATAATGCATAAAGGGTGTCTGCAAATAGTTCAAAAGAATACAAATTTTTACCTTAATTGTACATAGATGCCATTGAAATCACTGAATGCCAGCTAAAGACTGGATATGAGCTTGTTTTTATTACATTTTTGCACTGAAGTGAATATTTTTAAGAGCTTGTCTGAGAGAGGATTCTATTTGAGGAGAGTGTTTATTAATAAAAAAGTCTTAATGAAATTTTAACACGTAAAAACAAATGTAGAGGAATTTCAAAGAATTATCAATGCACCAGTGCTCTAGATCAGAACTGAATTTGCCTAGACACCCTGCACTTTGTTATGTATGTTATGTGGAACTTTATTAGAGTTGTGACATTAAAATATCCTTTATATCCCACAAACCTTGTGACCTGTTTGGTGTTTAGGGAAGCTTATTACTGTTTCCATTAAAACAATACAATAGATGTAAAAGAAGACATCTGTTTTATAGTCTGTGATGATCAAATCTGGAGTTTTTATGCACTTTTCACATCATCCAATAGAAAAAAAATACAGATTATCAATGATTATAATTGTTCTGTGCCATGTAGTACACAAAACAGCCACAGGGTGACACTAGTGGCTCACCACAGCAGGAGGAGTGCGTTTATGCCACAACACGTGAAGGCAGCACATAAATCTTAAATGTGATTACATTACATCTCCAAAATTGAGGGGTGAATTGATGGTTACTGGGACATGTTTGGGATTGTCGTGGCTTCAGCTCCCTGCTGGGGTAATACCACAAATGTATTCAAGCTTCTGTCAGAATGAAGACAAGCCGTTTGTGGCTGGCAGTGAAACAACATTGTTCTTTTAATCTCCTGTATAACAAGTAATTTTAGCAGTTGTTTGGGTGTTATCCCATCAATGTCAAACTGTTTCCTGTGATAAAGAGGTATAGTCATAAATGGACCTAAATGTAAGTAATATTAGGCTTTTTATCTGGTTGGTTACTTGATCAAAACTTAATATTAAGTTGTTATTTAATTGTAGCTGATAATATATTCTCAAATCTCCTGTTAGCTGGTTATGAAACAGACTGTGCATGACATACTAAAGCACACAAGGCCTTTAGCATTAAGACTTACAGTGCCTAAAAAAAGTAATAACTCTGTTGGATGTTTTACCCTTTTATTGATTTTATACATCAATCATCGTCAGTATAATTTGGCTTTTTTGACCAGAAAAAAAAGCAAAACAAAAATCTCTGTAATTTCAAAGTGAAAACAGATTTCTGCAAAGTAATGTAATTAGATAAAAATATATAATGCAGAATAAGTGACTGCATGAATACTCAATCCCTTCAAGTCAGTATTTAGTAGACACCTTTGGCTGCAAGCACAGCACTGAGTCTGTGTGGATAGGTCTCAGTCAGGTTTGCACATCTGGACACTGCAATTTTTCTTCAATCTTCTTTGCAAAACTGCTCAAGCTCTGTCAGGTTGCACACAGATTGGGTGTGAACAGTCCTTTTCAAGTCCAGCCACAAATTCTCTATTGGATTGAGGTCCAGGCGTTGACTCAGCCACTCCAGAACTTTCACATTGTTGTCTTTAAACCATTTCTGTGGAGCTTTTGTTGTACACTTCGGGTCATTGTCTGGCTGGAAACTAAATCTTCTCCCAAGCTGTAGTTCTCCTGCAGACTGAATAAGATTGTCCTCAAGGATTTACCCTCTGCCTTTACAAGCCTTCCAGGGCTGGCTGTTGAGAAGCATCCCCACAGCATGATGCTGCCACCACCCTGCTTCACAGTGGGGATGGCATGTTTGTGGTGATAAGCAGGGTTTGATGTCCGCCAAACATAGTATCTAGTCTGATGGCCAAACAGCCCCATTTTAGTCTCATCAGAGAAAAGTTTTCTCTTACAGTGGCAACAGCTTTCTCTTTGCCACTCTCCCGTAAAGCTTTGACTGGTGAAGAAGTAGGGCAACAGTTGTTGCATGCAGAGTGTCTCTTTTCTCAGCTGCTAAAGCTTGAAGTTCCATTGGGCATTTTGGAGCGAGCTAGGGTGATTGAACTCACAACCAATGGCAGCCACCATGAGAAGAAACGCCCTGTTAAAGTTATTAAAATGAAGAATTTTTCCGGTTTTGAAAATCTGTATTTGGGACCTGCACATCTAAGACACCTCCAACATCCCAACAAAAAGCCTGGTGTGTTTGATTTTGGTCCTGCTATCTACAATTTGTTCGATAACACCGGTGACGCTGACCAATAAGAGCACAGTGCACCCTACATGCACAGCAGTCATGAATGCAAACAAACAAAATGGCAAAGCGAAAGAAGAGAGATGAAGTTGGGGCTGTGAGATATGCCATTGAGACAGCGAAAAAAGTTAGTCGTGCTCTGACAACAAAATCCCTGCCTTTAGGATATGTCATAGAGGAACGACCACAATGGAAAGAAAACAGAGAAATGTTTGAGGGAAATAGCAACTGGTGATTCCTACTCCCTGCTGTTATGATGAGCCGAAGATAGTGTGGCATCCATTGTAACCTTTGTATAGACAAATACAATGTAGTTCAATAAATGCAGTGTGTTTTTACAGTTTTCTTTCCAGGTGTAGTCTAGCCCAGTCCTTCTTCCTTCCAACATCATCACAGTGCTTGATCATGTAGTCAATCATGTCTGCCAGTCAAGTCACTGCACAAATTTATGGCTCTGAGATCATCTAATCTTACACAATGACCATTGTATGGACACAAAATCGGGATGTGACCTCTGATTTAATCAAACAAATCTTTGATTCAAACACAAGTGAAACCCAAGCCTCAATAATTTTACAATCTTTAATGATTCATCTTCAAAAGTGGCATCAGTTGCTAAACAATCCTCAGCAAAGAACATTTCTAGAACAGTTTGTATATAAATAAGTTATTTTTGCTGTAATAAGAAGTACATATACATACAGAATATACACTTTTTGCTCCATACTGTATTTCACACCAGTACACTTTCAATATCGTTTGCTATTATGATTGCATTCATGAATGTAGCATTGTCTTGCTTTCTATTCTTTTATAAAAACAGACACTAAAAAGAGAAGCTCTTCACTTGATGAAATCTTTGCTACATTTGCTGTAACATATCCCACTCCCCTCTGCTTGAGAAAACAAGTTACAGCCGACTGCTGCGTGCTCTCAAATATTCCACTGTGAGTCAAATTCAGCAGGACTTCTTTTTCCAGTGTCCCACTTTACATTGTCTGTATTTTGCAGTCGCACAATGGAAACATTTGCAATTTAAAACAACCTGTCTGATTGGTGTCCCTATACTGTAAATTTGTGTCTCTTTTCCCACCAATGTTAAAACCCACTGCAGTGATGTGACAGACAGTATCATAGACCTACTACATCCTCTTCTATTGCACATTAAAAAATTGCACCAGCTATAATAGATCTCTATATGCATCATGTTCCATGTTACTAGAGTCCTTAACATGAAATAACATACTTTAAGATTTGACATCAACATTATTATAAACATACCTTGAAATAAAAAGACTTATTTCATACAGCCCTTTTCAAACAAAATACATAGAAAATTGCATTAAATAAACATATTTACATCGTCGCCATCAATAAATAGAACACCCATGAGGTTTGCACCGCATGAAACCTAAAAAACAAAACAAAAATCCACACTGAAACCTCATTCTTTAAGGAAAATTGAACCATAATGTACACATTATGTCAGACATGTATCATAAGTAGCCAAAAGCGATTTGTTTCTTCTACAAAGAACAGAGGTAAACTGTTTTAGGTCGAGAAAAAGCAAGAGTCCATCTTCAGAACACATTGGAAGCACTTCCTCAAGCCAAAGAACTTCTATTGCTCATAAAAACTGATTCTTAAGTTTGGGGCTTCTTGACCACGACATTGGTTTGATGAAAACGGTGCTCAACTTTTTAGAAATCTAATTTAGTGGCATACATATTAGGTATCAGTGGTTACCTCTCCACTTATTGATAGGGGATGGTAGGGTGTGATTCTGTCACATCTCACATTTTTCAACCATGACTTAAACTTGATTTGATTGTATTCTCTATGTTTAGATTGTCTATTATCATGCTGCTCAGCTGCTGGGATTAATGTACTGATTTTGGCAAAGTTATTAATTTCTTTATTGGAGGAAGGAAAAGTTTCAGATTCTCATAATTCAAGCACTGTGTTTACATGTAGCAGAGGCGTCATGAAAAGGAAGATATACGAGGCCTGGCTATTAAATAATAAGACTGTGCTTATGAGGATAAAAGCAGGTGGTATTTGTAAGTGATGAACCCTCAAAGCATTATCATCTATTGCTGCAGTTTAACTTACCTCTATCTGTTACCTCTACCTCTTACATTTAAGAATCTGTCAGCTCATTATTTTGGGTTTTACTCTGCAGCCATACTGCTCTGATGCTGTCTGTCTTGTCTCAAAGCTTTATTAAATGCATGCACTCTGTAAACCCACTGTGTTGTGTTCCACTGGTCCTGGGCTAGACTTAAAGCATCAAGTCAAAGTTGGGCAGGTTAAGATGGAGCATTTAGCAGCATTTACCTCTGAGGGGTATACCAAGATACCAAGAAACGTAGCGAAGCTTTCTTTGTGCAAGCTAGCTCGACAAAGCCTGAAGTTGCAGTTAGAGGCATTGGGCACAAAGCTGACTGTGAACTTTCTTTGTTAACTCAGGCTTTCTGCTTCAGGCTGTGTCAGCGCTCTCATAAAAAAGAGGGTGTTAAAAACATCATTTGATGCTTCTACCACCAGCTGTCTGGTTCTTCAGACTGAACTAATTCAATTCCAAAAGTTTTCATCAGACATGTTCCTTTAGCTGGAGATCTGTTGTGCCCACAGAGAACATTCCCACTAAGTGAATTATTAAAATGATGGCACTTTGCAGCCAATTTAGAGCCATAACTCTGAAAATAACCTGGTACTGACCAGCAGCCTGTTGCACCAGCTATGCATAAGTTATGTCTTAGATCTGGCGTTAAGTCAGGATCCTGTCTGCTCTGGCATTGTCAAAATTAGATGCACATATATATTTTAAAACCATGATAAGAAACATAATGTATTAGGCCAGACCTAAAAGATGAAAAAAAATGAAGTAAATTCGTTAATTTTGGTGCAAAAAAGTCAACATTTTTCTGAAAAAAATCCCTAAATTTCTGAGGTTATAAAGTTGTTTATTTACCAGAAATCAGATTCAGAATTTCAAAGTTCAAAAAGTTGGAAATTTACAGGAAAAAAAGTTGAAATTTCCCAGTTTAAAAAGTTGTAAATTTTGTGACCAGAAATCCATAAAATTGCTAGTCTTAAAAATTGTAAATTTGAAATGAAATAAAAAATTTTTCAAGAAACCAAACTGAAAACAGTGGTTGAATTTTTGACTTCATAGTCTTAAAAATTCTACGTTTTGGTTCAGGTACATTTCCAACTTTTCGTCAAAAAATTTACCTTTTTTCAAAAAATATTAGAATTCAGATTTTTTCTTGAAAATGAACGGATCCTCTAAATAATTTTCTTTTCCAGAGTGGCCCTAAAACACTGAAACACTGAATTAGAGCAACAAGACAAAATGAGGTTGCATACATGCGTTGCTTTGACAGTAACCTGAGCTCAACAGACAGGTGCTGTCGTAGTCTATGAACAGCAGAGCTTGTTTGTGGATAAAACTCATGCGTGGCCTGGTTGGGAGAAGGGTGATAATGTTATCTCCACTAAGAGAATCTTTCAGTGTGGCTCTTTGCTCTTGTTTTGAGGCCCATTCGAGGTAAAACTACCGCTACACTATAGCTACATCAGAGTTAATCACTACACCGGTGGCAGCCATTATGTACACGGGCTTGCAGTACAACTAAACCCTGCCCGTTCCTACCACCTCATTTCCTCAAATGGTGTTAAATGGTCGGGGTTCGTCTTCAGACCTGGCCCAATCGTCTCAGATTGGAGCTTTGCAAGGTAGAGTTGCCTGATGACAGACATGGAATCTGGAAAGACCCAACTGCTTCGCAAGTTAAGGGTAAACTCTTTTGTAAGTTTGATCTTACGCATGGCTGGTGCAACTCAGTTACAAGTAGGTTAGTAAGTAAACCCAGTTAAGTTACCATGATGATCTTGCCTTGTAAAAAGATAGCTAGCTTGGTTACAACCAAAACTGGGACTCTATGTTTAGAAGACCACACTTAACCACCAATCTTGCCTCATGGTACACCCCCTAAGAGGTCTTCAAGGACCAAAACAGCTAATTTTTTTTAAATCATTTGTTTGAAATCATAATCAATAACAGTTTTTCCCTCAGCAACCTGTCAGTTTTATTTTAACTTGATTTTGCTGTCCCCAGTTGGCCCAAAAATACTGCAGGATTGGAAATGTGATAACATTTACAGACCTTCTCAATAACACCTTTTGCAGATGATATTGTCTTCTTTCGTGTAGGTAAAAGGTTGCTTTTAGACATATTAAGTAAGTTTTTAAGAGAGGCTAGTTAGACATCAGCTCTTACTTAAGTTGTTCCGTCTTAGGGAATAAACAATAAACCCAGGTCGTCATCTCAGTATTTTTTTTTTTTTTATACTTTTAACATTTTATAATGCAAGTAATTAATTATGAAGTCCAATTAAGCACCTCTGTGCGTCTGTGCATTAAGTGAGTTGAAAAACATATGTTTAATGTTGATTATTCAGGCATTTTTAGGACTCATTTCCTTTTGCAGATCAGTCCCCCTCATGGTTAGACTTATTGGTTTCTTTTGGTCTTTTGTCTACAAAAGAGACGACTGGATCAAATATACTGATTTAAAGTGAAGTCAGTTGTAAAGAGACAATGCATCCCTCTTCGAGCCCTAGAGTTTTGAATGCTGTTTCTGTTGGTTCAGTTCAGGTATGAACTCTTATTCAGTAGCGCTGTTTTTTTTTTTTTTTTTGGTCAGTTTGTTCTAGGGGTTGTTTCCCAACTTTTTGCTTGATTCAGCTGCTGCAAAAGCCCTTAACACTTCACCAAAATAAAGGGTTAAGCTTCATGAAATACTCTCCTCATTTTAGCACAAACATTATTACAGGACCTTATGCAAGACTTTCTGGACACGTGCAATCATTCATGGTTCACTTCAACGTGCAGTTCCTGAGGGTGTTGCAGCCGCAAACTTTCACCAACAAGTACAGCGGACAGTTGCACACTAACTGTTGCACAAATCAGAGACAAGATGAGAAATATTTAACGCTCCAGGCCTTAAAATGCCTCGGCCAGTTCCCCCTGTAATGCTGCCCGGGGGAGGAAAATTACACACATGTCCACACAATCTATGTTATGACCCAGACAGCTCCGTAGTGAGAGACCCAGATCCACAGTGACTCCTTCCATTTCCCCCCAAGGGAGGAAAACATGTACCTTTTGTTTTTCTATTTTTCTGTTTTTTCTCCTCCCTTTTTATTCTTTTCTAAAGAGTCCCAGCCTCTGGCTCTTACTATGCCCCTCTCTTCCCCACTCTTCTCCTCCCTGGCTGGGATGGAGGATGATGGGAGCTGACATGATGGTGGCATTGTCCTCCCTGTTGAGTTAATGTGACCCCAGGGATGCTTTCCATGTATGCCGGGCCTGATGGCACAGAAAGCAGTTCGTCGTAGAGAGAGGGTGGGAAAGGCCAAGAGGGGTAAGCAAGAAATGTGGAGAAAACAGCTGTGTATGGAGATGTTTTTAAGAAGGAGGACAGGGAACTTAAAAAAAGCAGAATAAAAGAGCATCTGCAGGGCCTGGCTATGACCTGAATAGAGTTCCCTTTAGAAGACTTATGATTACTCTGGAACTAAACTGGTTTTGATGGAATTTATTGATTTAATCCTTAAATCTTCTAAAATCAATCCGCATTTTAATGCTCTAATTATTTTTGGACTGATTTAATGTAATCCAGTCAAATAAGGTTTTCTATTTCACAGAGATGTAAATTTAATCAGGCTTCAAAGATAGAGTTTTATCATCTAATTTAAATATGGTCAAGAACAGAAAGTTCCTCTACTGCGTGCTTACTGACTGTCAGATTAATGCACAATCTAACTAATATTCGATGCACCAGACCTTAAAATATATCAATTTCATGTTTCAGTAAATATAAATTTGGCCTAGTTATCATTTTTGCAGACTATTTTGGGTTTTGGAGCAAAAACACCTAACTCGCAGAGGGAAGAGGGGACCAACAATTCAAAGAATTTCATTTAAAATCATCTTCTGTACATGCGGTTGAAAATAGAACTATTCCAGCATTAATCTCGGTAAAAAATGTTCTTTTTTGCTAAGTAATTCTGCCCTTATTAGCAAGCTTATGATGAGGTCTCTGCTGTTACACACATTAGTAATTCTCTAAAATAGTCGAAAAGTTATAAATATCAGGAACGTTTTCTTTTGCTTAGAGTAAGATGAGAAGATTTATACCGCCCTGTCAAAAAATCCCTTGCTCCAATAGGCACTAGAATGGAGAACTTCTTACTTCAAATACCAACCTTACCACACACTGTATTCAATTCTGATAGAACTGAGAGAACCAGGCCAGGTCAGGTATGGGAGCATATGCCAGTTCGGCACATTGCCATGTTAATCGTGGCCCTGAACTGCTCAGGCCTCCTAATGGCCGTCATCCAGGCCTGCACCAGACTGAGAGGCATCTGGCTGCAGACCTCTACAATGGGACAACCTCAGCTGTGGGGCAGGAAGTAACATAGTAGCCCTTGTTAGGTATTTTACTTTGTCGTGTGCTATTTTTAGTTTTATCCCTAACCCTTACCTCTAGGGTTCAGGTGCCTAACCCTAACCCTCGTTGGGTTTTCCTTAGTTTGTGGTGTGTGGAATTTAAATTTATCCCTTTCAGTAAATTTTTGATGTTTATTCATGAAATTCTGCTGTGTTGAAAAACAGCCACTTACCATAACCTCTAAAAGTGAGCAGAAATATAAGTCATTCAGTATGTCATTCTGGCTCTTGGGTAATGTCCGTCACTTCCCGCCCCATGGTCGAAGTCACCCCATTGTAGAAGTCTGCAATAAGCCCAAAAGGCCCCACCATAGACTGGTCTGCAGCTCATGCCCCTTCCTACACTAAAAACATAACCCACAAGCCACCATGGACTATTGACCAACGACACAACAACTGTGTTATGGAATGCAGAGATTCAAATAAACTAACTTGGCAACCTTAACTCATAAACCCCAATTCCAAAAAAAAAAAAGTCTTTAAAAAAATGGGGTTCATGGTGGAGTAGCTGCATGCAAGCCTCACATATCCAGGTCCAGTGTCAAGTGTTGGATGTAGTGGTGAAAAGTACACTGACACTGACAGTGGAACAGTGGAAACGTGTTCTGTGGAATGAGTGCATGTATTTGAATACATGCCATTATAGTCCCTGTCGGTCTAATGGTTAGGCCACTAACTACTTTTCCTTATAGTGTATCAACAACATCCAGAAGCATCTGCAACTTTCAACGATGGAAAGTTCAAAAGCCAGCATCTGTGATGGTGTGGGGATGTATTAGAATGGCATAGGTCACTTGCACATCTGTGAAGGCACCACTAATAATGAGTGGAACATACAGGCTTTGGAGTGCTATATGCTTCCATCCAGATAATGTCGTTTTTGCTCATTTCAGCAAGATCATGCCAAGCCACATTCAGCTCTAGTTAAAAATGAATAACTTTACAGTACAATGAAAAAGTAAATGATGGATCCAATTCAAAAAGCTTGTAAGTTATTGATTTAGGTTTATTCAACTCAAGTAAATATGTTGCAACTCAAGTTCACTTCATGCAACTTGGTCACTTTTCAAAGTAGCTCCACAATTTTCGTTTTTCAGTGTAAATGAGTCCAGGCACCAGACTGGCCTCCATGCAGCCCGTATCTGTCCTCTACTGTAAATATATGAAGTGCATGATATCAAAACAGAGACCCTGCACAGCTGAGCAATGTAAGAAATACAGCAAGCAAAGATAGGAAAGAATTTCACTTTCAATACATTGACAACTGGTGTCTTTAGTCCTCAGTGCTCCTGTCCCAACATTTTTGGAACATGTTGCCAGCATCAAATTCAGATTTTGTGTTTTTGAAAATAAATAGATAATGCTGATAATGCTGACCAGTTCAAACTTTTAATATCTAGTCTTCATATTGTATTTAAATAAATATGAGTTGAAAAGGATTGGCAAAGCACTGTATTCTGTTGTTATTCACATTTTAAACAACATCCCAGCTTTTTTGGAATTGGGGTTTGTAATAAAAAGCTATTTTCAACTTAAAATTACTGCAATACAGATACCAGTTCTGTTAGCCTGTTAATGGCAGATTTAATCATGTATTAGCATCAAGCTAACAAACTGATGTATTGTCACAGGCAGCAAAGCAGCGAAGTTAGCATAAGAAGTGGTTAGCTCAGCTATGTTCAAAGGAAACAGAATCTTCCTAAGCACCTCTAAATCGTTGAAAGTAATAGGCAATAAGTTCTTTTGTCTATTTTATGAAGACAAACTATCCCTCATTTTGTTTGGCTATCACTAAGCTAACTGAGTGTAGCAATTGTTAGCTTAGTAATTGCTAACTCTTCCTTAGCTGTTGCTAGCCTGCGTTAGCAGAAGCTTTATATGACACACCAACTGGTACAAATCTTCTCATCTTATTGTAGGTAAAATGGGTTATATCTGAAAATGTAAAACTATTTCTATTAGGGAGAGTGTAAGACAAAGCTCTGGAAGGTTTTAAAGGGACATTTTGTCCTTTTGGCAATAAAGCTAAAAGATTGGTGTACCTTTGAATTCAAGTAATTTGTCACTAGAGTCTAACATCTGTAGGAAAGCCAAGTGGATGGATCTTAAAGGTTAGAAGCTACATTTACATAAAATTCAGCAACAAATGCCAAGAGCTGCATGGTTGCACCGAATGTACAGGTCACGCCACAAAATAGTAGCTCTGGCTTCAGTTTTTGATGGTACCAGGCTCATTATGGAATGTTATTAACAACCAAACTTGACAGAGAACCAGCTTGGTATTTTCAAGCTCCAGATGACCTTACAGTAACTATTACTCGGCTAACACACGCTCACTGTACATTCCTGTCAAATCTAACAGGAAAATAACATTAAAACCTTCACTGCAGACTAAATGAAGGTTGGTAGCTGCTCCGAGAGCTGGTGTAGGTAAGATTTCTGTTCTGTTCTCATGTTTCTTTTCCTTTAACCCCTGTTTTAATCACAAATCCATGGTGTAATGCCAAAGCTGCAGATGTCGAACATCGGTGACGGTTGTTTTGGAGCCTGAGAGTGGTTTTAAGCAACCTTGTTAGATTTCCTAACAAAGGATCTTTGAGTGGTGATTCTTTGCTGTTTTCCCTTTAATCTCCACTTTCGTACGCTTCCCTTTTCATCGAGTAAATTAGAAGGTCTCATCATTTGGGAAAACTGTCCCAAACTCTGGCACTGAGACTTAATAGTGTTTTAAACATTGCAGTAAGCTGCTCTGTGAAGCTGTGGCCCTTAGACAGTCACTTCAGTCGTACTGTGGGTGGAGTAGCTCTTTTGTCTTGTGTGGTGGTAGTAGGATGGTTGAGATGGATGTTGAGAAAGATGCTGTCCCTGACCATGCTGCCCATGCCTTGCCCCCTCCCTGGCTCCTCGATACATCCCCCCGTAGGGCTGGCTAAAGAGGTCCGGCATGTTCTCTATGCTCTGCTGCCTGCGGGTCGAGTAGAACTGTCTGCGGCTGGAGCTGTGCATGGAGGAGGAGGAGGTAGTGTGTGCAGGGGCAGAGGTCTGCCTGTGGACATGTCGGGCGGACGGCTCCCAGGCTCTGAAGGCCGAGGTCGAGAGCATTGGGTGCGTGGTGGTTTTGGGAATGTGCGGGTGCTCCAGATGGCTGGGTGGGATAGAGATGGAGAGTGGGGCTTGGAGGTCGTGGTGCGCTGACACATGCTGGTGCATGTAGGACTTCTCTTTGGGCTGTACGGGCACAGGCTGGAAAGCAGGAGGCGCCACTGGCTGGTAATGGGAGAAGTCCATGAGTGGGAAGCTCTTGTAGTAGCTCTTAGATGCGCTGTGAGCTGGAATGAAAACAGAAGTATGTGAGTTCAGTGACTGTTAAAGAGTAACATCTGAACGAAACATTTATCAGTGAGTTATCAGTGAAGTTAACTGCATTAATATTTATTCCAGTTAATTGTAAAACAAGAGTCTTTTGCTCTTCAGCCCATCCACAGGTGGAGTTCAGTGCTGTCAGGACAGGACCATTGATGTCTAAAGGATGACTCAATGATCTGCTGACCTGGGCAATTCAAAGAAGAAACTGGAGCACAAGTCACTTATTGTTAAGTTTCATTGTGCACCTTGTTTACATCAGTCAATGATCCTACCTTTTGACTGATGAAAATGTAAGTCCTTTGTACCTTTTAGATTTGCATTAAGTGACTTGTGTGCTCTCGTTTGTTCTTCATCAGCATCTCATTGAATTCTTTCAATAAAATTGCAGTTCCTCTAATGGCCACTTGAGGCTGAATCCCAAAGGAAGTCATTATTAAAAACTACACTAGCTTAAATTCATTTGAGAAACAAACCAAACATTTTTTTATAAGACCAGTTAACCATGGCAACAACTTAACCCTCCTTTGCAATAATTATCTATTTCACTGCTGAAGTTAATGAAGTTGTTTTTTTACTACAGAGGATTTGAATGGGGAAATTAACTTTCAGTACCATGGCAGGTGAAAAGTGGGTGGTCAATGTGGTGATGAAAGCTGGAACCACACAGATCGCATGCTACCAGATCAGCCAAAAGCAAACATCTGCAGTAGCCAATTTTTAACCAATACATGGCAGTAAATTTGTATGTATCCAGCATAAAATATTGAATTTAAATACTTTGTATACAACTGTCAAGATTTGGAATACAAAGTGTCCCGGTGGTCTAGTTTCTCATTAAGAATTTTTATTTCTAGGGCATGGATTTTTTTTATTCCCAACTTTTAAATCCACTTAGACCAGATATAATTTTTTTGTGTACGTACACCCTCTAGACCTGAGACAATGTCAGTGTGTTTTAGATAATCCTTTTTGTTTTCAAGACATTTGGCTGTCACATTGTAGTGTGATCTGGTAAAATGCACGCTGAGGCAGATGGGATCAAAAACATCTTGCTCTCAGCCTCTTTGACTTCCATGGAGAAAAGTTGAATGATTAAATGTTTTAGTGACAAATATGTTGGCTACATCAGTATTTTGAAAATTTATCTTTGGGCATTTTGTGTCTTTATTAGAGAAGAACGGTGGATAGAGTTGGAAACAAGGCCAAGAGTGGGGGAGAGACATGCAGTAAAGGGCCTCAGGCCAGATTCCAAGGCAGTTATAAAAGTTAAAACCAATGTTTTTTTTTTAACTTCTAAATGCTTATTTTCCACTTGGCATGGTGCACATTGAACTAAGATGACAATTATTTTTCTTTCTCGCCATTGATATGTATGATTTTGATATGCCCCTCAAGACATTGTAGCTTTTTTACTGTAGCCTTTACCTCTAACATAAGCCGCTGGGTTTAATTATGTAATCAGAAAGCTAATTAAGAAGCCATTGGCACTGACTGTTACACTTTATATCTTAAGGCCAGATCCTATCATATTTATCCACATATTTCCTCTTCTTGCTGCAGAAAGAATCATGGCAGTGGGCACAATGTAAATCTTGGTTCTTCACAAAACAGTGGGTGAAACTGCAATGAGGAGCCGCTTATTTAAGCTACGCTAACGTTTATGTCACCCTCAAAAAGTTATAATCTCATCAATTACTTTAAGGATTATAATGTTTTCATTTCATATAGTAATTATAGCCAAAGACACAAACGAAGCTAAAAGTTAGGATTAACAAAAATAATCCTTTAATTTACTGTAGTCTGCTATGTTTATAACCCTTTACAATTAGGCCGGTTAAGTAAACACGTTCTATTTTCAGCCTCTTTAAACTTGTTTATACTTTAGAGTCATTTTCAATTTGTCACAGTCTGATGCAGCAGTGAGTCACCACAGAAATAGCCTAAAATGAACTGCCAATGTGCAAACACAGAGTCTGTCATTTTAGGAACACAGAAGACTGAATCACACTTAATCCCTGATGCATTTATGAGGACCTCCCGGCTCCAAACTGTCGGCAGCGTCCCCTTCTCTTAACCAGCTAAGTATTTTCAAAAGTTTTAAAGGGAGACTCTGGAACTTTTAGAGAAGACGGTACAGTTTTTTTCTTCCTGCTAATGGAAACTTGAATGCTTAAGCAGTAAAACCAACACTTGCTTAATTTAATACACTGAGGGGCTCTGCTGCTTCAGCTCACTTGGTCTGGTGTGGCCTGTAGCTTAACGTGGCTAATGTTAGGTAATGTTTGCTGTTTTTAGTCACTCTCATACTGTTGAAGCAGTTTCCATTGAACTAGAAATGTTACTTTGGTGATTTTCATCAGATATGTTTGTCTATATGCTGAATGCTTGCAGGGGGAAAAAAACACTTTTCCAAATAAGTGACCGCCCCTGAAATCTTCCTGAGTTAGTTGCTGAGGGGGAACAATGCAGAAGCAGCAGTCAAAACATCATAGTCTGAAGCTATGAAGATTTTTTTTTACCATTATATCAAATGCTGTCTGTAGTTTCACACATTCACAGTGAGTACCAATATTGTAAAATAATTTACTGATGAACATAAAAGTTGAGGCAGTTTCATTACAAGACATATACATTGTGTCAGTTGTTATACAGCAGGAAGTTTCATATGTCTACTGCATGGGATATATTTTTCATTAATCTACAGTAATCCATATAAAGTGTTGGGTAGGGCACGACTTTTCAAACATTTCTTGGAAGGTGATTGGACGAATGTTCTGTCACATTCATCATAAACCAAATCAGAGTGATGAGACAGAATGAGGTTATAGGCATGTGCAGTTCTGGTACATTACATAAACTCAGCAGGCAGGCAGGCAGGCGCTGTTGAAGTTTTTTGAAGGGTTGAGCTTGTTGGTAGATAAAACTCATGCCAAGGCCAGTGAAAGAAGTGCAAAAACCTCTTTTCTGCTATGAAGAGCTTTCGGTCTGGTTCTTTGCTCAAATTTTAATAAAAAAAATGTAGCCCAGTTTGGATAAGACTGCCACTGTAGCTACATCTTAGCTAATCACTCCACCAGCAACCATTGTACACTGGCATATGGTATAATTTAACCACACCTGTAACTATCCCAAACTCATGCTGAAGCAGGTCGGGAGAAGAGTGAAAAACATCTTTAATGCCATGAGCAAGATTCAATGCAGTTCTTTGCTCTGCTTCCAATAAAGAAATGCTGTCCAGGTCTAATTAAACTACCGTTATACTATAGCTACATCTGCGCTTATTGCTACACTGGTGGCAGCCATTACTACCTGCTTCCAGTGCAACTAAACCTTGCCTGTATACCGCCTCGTTCTCCAATAAATGTATCTGTACAAGAGGGACAGTAATGCACATTCACTGTTTTCTCATGTGTTTTCACCTCATGATAATGAAAAACATTTATATCATATACCAGTGCACAAAAGTGATTTATCACTAAATCCCCTTTCATGCTGATATCCGGTCACGTACATGAACCCTGCACACTGAGTCTGATGTGTATTGCTTATTTTCATTTGCTGCAAAAAATGATACAGGTGGCAAATTGTTTCTAAGAGAAAAAAAGACTGAATATGATTCTGTTTCTCCTTCACTCCCTAACAAAACACATCGAGTCTGTCCATCTTGACAGAAAGCTTCACAGGACTGCAGCTCTGGTGTCATAATGCTGTGCCAAGTAAGAGAGACTGAGAGCAACTCATACAAATCATACACATACTCAAACATTCAGTCTTCATTATGTGGCTGTGACTACAATCTTTGTCACCACTGACTATGTTCCATGGTTGAAATCCACATAATATAAGGGCAAATCAGAGTCTAAGGTGAGGTTTCAGTGCAAGGGAGGGGTGAGTGAGTAAGAAGGGAGCAGCAAACGCAGTTCTGAATCCTCAATCTCCTGTTAAAATGACTTGAAAAGACGCAAAAAAAAAACAAAAAAAAAACCCAAAACCAAAACCAAAAATGGAACCTGTTCTGAAAAAGAAGTAATAGCGGATGAAAGTTTCAGTGTCTGTGTGTAAACAGGAATAGAACAAGTTGAGCTTGTTTTTCTTTTCAACATGCAAAATTTCCATACAAAAAAAATGGACTCAGTGCAGAGGCCTCAAGACAACTGTAGATGCAAAAGTAGCTGCTAAAGTTAACACAGATAAAATAAAATGCAAGTTAAATGCAAACTTAAGTTTCTGCCTAACATCTGCTTGTAATTTGCTGTTAAGAAAAAAGAATATAAGTGCAAAACAGCAGCGCACAATTTGAAGCAACACTACCATGCTGTGACAAAGTGCGGTGTACCCCATTGGAAGTATTCGGTATTGAACGCTCTAATGAGCTTGCCTCTTCAGGTTCTGCTTTTTGTCTTTAACATGAAATCTAAAGCTGTTTAACTTTGTGATGGAAAAGTGGACATAAATGTAGATCTGGCAAATTGAAGTCAATGATGGAGGGAGTTTTATGCAAATTCATGATGTCAAAAGTATTTTAAAGTTAACTTTTCTGTTGATTCAAAGAGTTGACATGTAGACTAGTTTTAGATTTAGGGCTGTGATCAGGCCCCTGTCTGTGGCCTTTTATATCAACTAAAACTAGACTAAAACTATAAAGGTTAAAATGACCAAAATGGGACTAAAACTAAAGATCATTTTAATCTGAAGACTGAGACTACATTTAAAATAGCTGCCTAAATTAGCACTAGTGTGTAGGCTGCTGTAACAACATGATTGGGTGAAGAAAAAGCATTTCAGTAAGGCTGAGTAAGGACGAGGAGTTTCTGTGAAAGACTGTGCTGAAAATAAAGCAATTATTCAAGAATTATTATTATTCAAGTTTCTCAATAACTGTGTGCCTTACGTTGCAATTTTACTCCTGAGAAGTTATCTTTGTGCTGCTAAATATTTGGTTTCGATGTTTTACAAATCAGTACTTCAGTTTTTCATTTACATTTGTACAATGTTCCAACTTTTTAATAAAAAGAAGACACGCTGCAGGACAAAATAATGAAGAAAAGTAAACTCTTTGGGAATATTAAATGTTCGCTCACAGATGCAGAAAAAAGGCTCACATTTTCTCTAAATTGAAGATATTTTTGTCCATAAAATTAAAAAAGTGTTTGTTAATAACGAGTGTAAAAGATAAGACAGAGAGAAAATGAGAAGGAGGTGGAGGACAGTCAGGAGGAGAGGGAGGGTTTGAAGAAGATCAAAGGGGAAAGCTGGTGATTTATGTATTTCCAATTGGTGTTTCCCCTCAGGTGAACATGAGCAGCACTCCTCCTCTGTGCTGTATGAGCGGGCAGAAGGCAGAGTGAGCGATAAACGGGGAGAAACTGAGGGTTGCAATGGATATGGAGGTAAAGGTATATGTGTGTCAGAATGAAAGGACAAAATGTAGCGATGATGGTTTATAAATACCCTCGCCCTCAGCTCAGAGTTTGCACGTGTGAGTAGCGTGTGTGTGTTTGTGTGTCATGAGCTAGCATGAATGTCACCAAGAATTATTTAAATAAACTTAAATCCGAGGTCAGTGCCGCTAGCTTCCTGGCGACATGAACGATAACCTTGTCCCGGTGTGTGTTTTCATCATCTTTGGTCCAAAAGTGAGTGAGTCACAGGCCACCAACAACAGCTGTTTTTGTAAAGGTTATTTTTAAACAGGTAGATTAATCTAATTCAAGTTTAGAAATACAAGCATTACAGCAAGATTCACCCTCTTCAAAACCTGATGGTGCAATTAGCTGATGAGGACACATTTGTCAACAACATGCATTTTGCATCAGTTTTTCAAGGGTTTCTGAATTCACTGGGTGCAAAGGTGAGACCCTTTAACAGGTACTGAATTATGACTTAACAGGAAATTTTAAAGAGAGTTAAAAATATTATTTGAAAATGGAGAAATGTGAGTGATTGAGTGTATGTCATGGTGCTTATGTAAACTAAGTAAGTTTTAGTCATCAAAGACCTATTTTTGTCTTGTCTTATTCTAGTCTTTCTCATGTAAAAGTGTGTCAACAAACATTTTAAGACATAGTTTAGGTTGACAAAATTAACACTGGATAAGTGTTGAGTTTACATCAAGCAAGAACTTAATATAAACTCAATGTTGTGGTTTTTTCTTTTTCTGTTGGAGACAGTGTCTCTCTCTCGCTCACTGCAGGCTCATTGGTGAGGGCAGGAGCACTGGGCAGTCATGGCTGCAGCTTGTTAAACAATGCAGCTGCAGCTAATCCTAGGCAATCGATTGGGGATTTTCCTCTATGACTTTTGGCCATGCTGATCCAAACCAAGCCGTACTGATTTACTTCTTCATCACAGTTTGGCCACGGCTATGCCATGCCCAGAACGGTCCTGCTCCGGAGAAAGGCCCAAGTGCGCCTGCCTTCCTCCACTGCCGTGACATAACAGCAGTTTGTCATATTTGGGGACCCCTTGCAGTCGTTCTTAGTAGCAACTGCTTCACCAAACTTTGAAATACCTGCTTTGAAATACCAACAGAAGAAGAAGAAGAAACTTTGAAGGAGAAACAATGGGTGCTTCTCCTTTTTATTCCTCTGGTAGAACAAAACAGTGCTTACTGCATTGCAGCTTTTTAATATCATCAAAACGCCAAGAGTTCTAGATGCGTCATCAGATGCATGGTGGTGGTGGTAAAGTCAAAGTCAAACCAAGTAGAGCTAAGCCACTCAATGTAATTAAAAATCCCTAAAGATATCCTTTAATCACCTTGTGTTAAACATTCAGATGCCAGAGTATACAACGGCTTCCAGTGTGGTAACCTGGCTCTTCTCCAACCTTTGATCCAGTGATTTTTGCTAGAAATTTTCAGAGTTCTTTAACTTGTCTAACTTATTTTGTCCTGCTCTGCAGTGCTTCTGTCTCTCTGCCAATGCTTCAGCCAGTCAGTACACTCCCTATGGTTTGAAGTAGGGCTGAACAATTCGTGAAAATAATCTAATTGCGATTTTTTTCTATCAATATTGCAATTGCGATATGATATGTGATTTTTCTTAAGTTCCTGATCTTATGTTTTTGCAACAAACACAAGCAATAAATCATTCTATATTACAACAAACTCAATATTAGATAAACCAGGGTATAACAATTTAGAAAAATATCTAATTTTGATGATTTTGATTCATACTGCAAATTGGATAGGAATTGTTGTATTGAAGGGAGTCGTAATTTTTATGTCATTCTCATATTTAGTGAGAAAAATGTACAAAAAGGAAGGATTTTTGTTGAGTATTCTAAAAAACTGCCACTTGGATGATTGCATGATAAATAACTTAAAACATCTCTGCAGCAAAAGAAGTTTTAAAATTGGCATTTTGACGCAAGTTTTAGGGTGAAGAAATATTGCGCCTTCTGTGATTTGAAAATCGCACCAGGCCATATTGCAATTTAATCTAATTTTCGATTAATTGCCCAGCCCTAGTTTGAAGTATTGTTCTTGTGAAACACACTCCTTTATCCTTACTACCTCGTCCCGTATTCTGCTCCTGGATCCTCGACATATGCTTGTCACAACTGTTTCTTTAATATTAAAACACTAAATCTAATACTTAGATTTAGCAAAAAAACCCGAAACCCCTTCATTTGTTGTTCCTCCCTACAGATGGAAAAGGAGCAGAAGGATAACATAGACTGGGACCAAATGTTATATTCATAGAGTACAATTTTACTCAATTTGAATAAAATTTACTCATACAAATGAAGCTTTGATACAGTTTTGAAAACTTAGAGTGGATTTAAAATCCTATTGTTTAATTTTTTTTAGGTGGACAATGCTTTTGTTGCTTGAAATTGTTAAACCCATTTGACTGTAAACGGCATTGAAGCCATACTAGACTGGAAATCTTTACAAGTAGAGACAGAGTGAGTGATGGAGTTTAAAGAGGTGCTAGCTAAAGGTCAAATACTCTCCTCTTTCCCTCAGAGAGGCTTCTTACCTCCCAGACGTCTTTGTTCTTACACGCTCGCACATGTGTAAAAGTACTGTACACAGTGTGTTGCTGTTGCTTTAGTCACTCTTAACCTTCCACTGACGATTAAGAAAATCCACCTTGACAAGCAGCGATTTGCCTGCGGCTCGGTGGGAGAGGATTTTTTTCTGACCTGGTGCCTGAGGTGTGATGTTCTGTACATTATTACACCTACTTTTCAAGGACAACATGCCTGTGTGGCCTTTGCTGACATAAAAACATTTTGTACCATCACATGTCAGAAACACAGCCACGCTTCCAAGTTTGAAGTTAAAAGATCATAAATACATAGAGGAAAAAAAAGCAGCAAAGCAATGACTAAAAGGACATCACAAATGTAATGTAAGTTAATATGCTTGATGGATCTGTATTCACATCTGATACTGTCAACTGTAAACTCTTCCTAGCCTCTGTGCTATTTTAAAGTTCATACTCAATAGATCAATAGACGTCAAGATTACGTCACCCTGTGGTTGCAGAGAAACAGTGGAGGCAAGTAGAGAAACACAGTGTCAGTGCATGTACTGTAAATTAACCTTGCTCTAAACTTTCAATACATCAAACAGTTTTTTTGTTGTTCATCAAGAGAGAGATGAACGTCTTCAGTATACGTAGATGCTGGATTTGTCCACAAGGCATAATGAAAAGTGACACCACAACATGAAATGTCGTCCCATGACTAAGCCTTAGCTTATCACTGGAAGACAACCTTTGCCAAACACTAACTAGAAGTTATCCAGTTGTCGCCCAGTGAAAGTACATTTGTGGGTCAAGATGAAGTAAAGTGTTGTTTCTGTGATACTGTTATTCACAGAAATGTTAGGAAATAGATGAACACAAGGCCCATTGAACATGACTTCTGACCTATGACATAAAAAATGTCATCAGTTGATCCCATGAGTCACAGTAGACATTTGTGGAAAGTTTGCAGGAAATACCTTGAATTAGTCTTAGACATTTTGAGCATAGAAAGGTCAGCATTTTGACCCCAACCTTTGATAATCTGACACGCCAGATGGATTTGTTTTCACACGTCCATCTAGAAAACCTCCCATAAACAGTGTTTGGGACAGGGCAGGGCCTTTGAAAAAAAAAGGGTGGTTGGATGAACATTCTGTCTGTCATTTTATCTTTACAGGCCAATCAGAGCAACAAAACACGAAGAGTAAACTCCATTCACCCTTGAACTTCATAATGCAAACCGTGGCGAGTGGCGATTGTAGACTTTTGTCGTTTTTGAACAGAAAACAACCCAGTGCTGTTCTTTGTTCTACTTTTAATGAAGCTCTGATAAAACTGTTCCGCCATAATTGCACTGGCCTCTTCTCACTGCTTGCTTACATCATGACTCTGCCGTGCCCAAAAGTACTGCCCCTCGACGCTGATTGGTTCTGTCACTTTCCAAACTGTTCAGATGGGAGCTTTGCAAGATGGCTTTGTCAGTGAAAAAAAAATGGAAACGGGCCAATCAATCTGCTTTGCAAAGTTAAAGCTTTGACTGATGACTCCAGAAAAATGATCCATTCACCCTTGAGTTATAGTATAGTTATAGACATTTGCGCAGGTGTGCCTGGTCTGAGAACTGACTGGACCAATCAGCATCATTTGAGGAGAATGTAGCTATAGTATAGCAGCAGTTTTATCAGAATCGGACCACTATTCTTGATTAAAACTAGAGCAAAGAACAGCAGATGTTTTTGCAATTCTTCCGACCTGCTTCGGTAGGAGTTTGCGATACTAATGTACAGGGTTTAGTTGTACTGTAAGCCAGTTTAAACCATGGCTGTTGCTGATGTAGCGATTAGCTCGGATGTAGAAATATAGCAGCTGTTTTATCAGAGCTGGGCCACATTTCTTTATTAAAACAAGAGCAAAGAGCCTCACTGAAAGCTTATCTTGGCAGTAAAGATACTTTTACATTTCTCCCGACTGGCCCTGGCATGAGTCTTCTCTGCCATCTTGCTCCATGGTAAAGTATTGCAGCGCCCTGTCTGTCGAGCTCAGGTGTCTACTGGAGCTGTGCATGCCTGCTACCTGATTTTGTCTTGTCGCTCTGATTGGCCCATAATGAATAGGAAGGTGGAACTTTTCTCAAGGTTTTTTTTTTTTTTTCAAATGTAGAAACTGTAGTAAATGTACAGTATGTGAAGCAAAACATTGAATTTTTGAATGGCTGAAATCTAACCATTTTCAGTTTGGTTTCTTGTAAATTTTTACTTAAAGCTGTTGTAAATTCACAACTTTTAAAACTTGAAATTTGTAAGTTTCCAGACGTTTAGGAATTGAAAATTTCAAGGTTCTTTGGTCAATTTCAAATTTTTTAAACTCTGAAATTCTGAGTTTCAGTTCTTGTAAATATACGACTTTATAATCTAAAAAAAAATGTGACCTTCATTTGTTAAAAAATGACCTTTTTTTGCTCAAAAATAAACAGATTCTCTTTATTTTTCACCTTTAACATTACAAATACATACAAATACATTATGTTTCTACATTATGTTTCTAATCATGGTTTTTAAAAAGAAATATATATATATATGTACATTTAGTTTTGACAACGTCAGAGCAGACAGGGTCTTATGGGGTGCCCAGACCCTAGATTGGGAACCACTGCTCTAATTGGCCCTCAGTGAAAGTGACAGAACATTCTTCCAATCACCTTCCAAGAATTGTTTGAAAAGTCCTACACTTCCTGAATGCTTTGTATGGTAGGTTTCCCCGATGAATGTGATATGTCCCATGCAATGGATATATGAAACAGTCTAATTGGCATGCCAGGTTATTCAAATCATCCCTAAGATGTCAAGTTCAAGAATTCAAATAAAAGGATGGGCATGAGGCCCAAATAACTTTCTTTTTACCAATGACTTCCAAAATTTTATCGGTTCAACACATGAGTTAAAGTGGACATTTCTGCAAAGTTTGTAGAAAATTTCTAAAGTTTTTTTAAAGACAATGAGCCCAGTAGAATGGCATACTGACCTCAGCTATGGCACAGAAGCATTAACATAAACACACCCAGATAGTCCATTACTTTCTTAAGTTCAGTGACCAATAGCTACCATTTGCTGACTTTATGCCACCATTTTCCAAACCAAGAAAATACATTTTTCAGTCTTACTCCCATCCTGCAAACAAATGCAAATAGTCAGAACACCAAGCATTGTGGGATTTTGTTTGAGAGATTGCTGTTACAGTGTGACTTCTACTTGACATCTACTCTGAAAATAACAAACTGTACCTTTAAAGGGATACTTCAACATTTTGGCAAATTCATCCATTGCCATAATTCCTATAGTCTTAGTAATAGGTTCATTACCTTCAGTTGTCAGTGCAAGCTGTTTTTAGATCGGCTGCTGCCGAGTTCGGACCTGCTGTGCCAACTCACTGTAAGCAGATGGTATTCCAGCTTTCCCTCATCAAACTCATCAAATACACGACCCAACAACTCCAAAACGCTCTTGTGGACAAGTAGTGACCTGCACATTCACCACGCTATGAAATAATAACGTATAATTATGTAACATTACGATGCATGAAGCAAACACTCGGAACTATTTCTTGAGTAAACCACTGGGCAGAGTGACACAGTGCAGCAGCCATGTCTGGAGTGTAGTTCCGGCTTTGCATTTAACTTTAAAACATCTCTGTCTCGTAATGTTCCATGATTATTTCATAGCGTGGTGAATGCACAGGTCACAACTTGTCCATGAGAGCGTTTTGGAGTTGTTGGATGGTGTATTTGATGAGTTTGATGAGGGAAAGCCGGAATACCGTCTGCTTACATTGAGTTGGCACAGCAGATCCGAACTCGGCAGCAGCAATCTAAAAACAGCTTGCACCGACAACTGAAGGTAACTTATCTATTACTAAGACTATAGGAATTATGGCAATGGATGAATTTGCCAAAATGTTGAAGTAACCCTTTAACAACTCTTGTTGTGAAAAACATATTTTAAATATCTGAGTCTTCTATCAAAACTATTGAAAGAATAAAAAATGCATTTCAGGAACCATGACTGGGGAGTAAAGTAAAGATTAATGTGGAATAGTTAAAGAAAAAGTAAAGAGATTTCACAGACACATTGCTTCACAGTTTTCAAGTTTGTCTCAGTAATTTCTTCCTGCCCCCAGAATCTGCCTTTTATGAAATTTAAGTATTATAGAGCTCCGTCTGCAATGACTCAAATACTGAAGCACTGATTTCTTATTTGCCAATACCAAAAAATCTGTCTCAGACAGTTCCCTTGGATTTTCTTCCCCTTGAATAAAGAATCCTTTATCAATCCCAATTGACATGATTACTGATAACACCACAGTGCCAAACAGGATCAGTGTGTTCTCCTCTTAAAGATCAGCTCCACAGCTCCTGCTCTGCGAAAGGTTACCGTGTCAGGTGGTGTTTACATCATTCTGTCTGTGTTAGAATGTCCAGCTTACCCACAGCTTTCAGGGAGGTATACTTGTTGAGTCCCACGGTGCTGTGGTTGCTGTGAGGATGTGGAAGCCCTTGTCCAAACTGCCCGTAAGCCGAGTTATTCAGATGGTGCTGTTCTGGTGACACACAAGCAGTGAGAGAGAGAGAGAGAGAGTAGTTTAGAGATATGATCACAGTATTTTAAGTCTCACCGAGTATGTCCCCCCTTCCTGGTGTCTTATTTTTGCACATTTGTCTCACTTGGCCCTATGTGAAAAAAATCATTGCCCACCCTTGTTTAATCATGAATTAACTGTGATTAACTCAATTTTTGGAAAGCTGAGTTCAATTTCACTAGCCACACCCAGGCCTGATTATTGTCTGAGCTGTTGAATCAAGAAATCCCTTAAATAGAACCTGTCACAGACAAAGTGAAGCAAGCTAAGTGCAACACATCATGCTGCCATCTAAAGAAACTCAGAAACGGATGAGAAACAATGTCACTGACATATTTAAGTCTGGAAAGGGGTACAAAGCCATATCTAAGGCTTTCAGACTCCAGAGCCATTATCCACAAATGGTAAAAACTTGGAACATTGGTGAACCTTCCCGGCAGTAGACGGCCTACCGAAAATTACTCCAAGAGCAAATCAACGACATCCAGGAAGTTCCAAAGAACCCAGAACAACATCCAAAGACCTGCAGACCTCACTTGACTCAGTTAAGGTCAGTGTTCATGATTAAACAATAAGAAAATGGCCTCCATGGGAGAGCTCCAAGGCCAAAACCACTGCTGACCTAAAGAACACAAAGGCTTGTTTCACATTTGCAATAATCATAGATCCACAAGACTTTTGGGAAAATATTCTGGAGAGTGATGAGACAAAAGTTGGACATTTTGGATGTTGTGCGCCCCTTTACATTAAACTGCATTAAACTTTCATAAAAAGAACCTCATACCAACAATCAAACAAGGTGGTGGTGTGTGATGGTCTGGGGCTAAATTGCTGCTTCAGGACCTGGACGACTTGCTGTGATTAATGAAACCATGAACTCTGCTGTCCACCAGGAAATCCTAAAGGAGGATTTCCTGCCATCAGTTCATGATCTTGAGCTCAAGCACACTTGGATTATGTAGAAGAACAGCAGCAAGTCCACCTCTGAATGGCTTAAAAAAACGAAATAAAGGCTTTGGAGTGGCCTAGTCAAAGTCTGGACTTAAATCGGATTGAGATGCTGTGGCATGCCCTTTGACAGGATGTTCATGCTGGAATACCCCTCTTTGTGGCTGAATTATGACAATTCTTCAAGACAGAGTGGGCCAAAATTCCTCTACAGTGATGTGAGACTCAATGCCAGTTATCACAAATACTTGCTTGCAGTTGTCACCATGAGTAGCACAACCAGTTATTAGGTTTGGGTAGCTTTTTTCTCTTAGTGACTTGTAATTATCACTTAAAAACTCTATTTTATATTTACTTGGGTGACTTTTACCTAATATTGACTTTTTTTTGATGATTTGAAACATTTAAGTACGAGAAAATGCAAAAAATAAGAAATCAGGAAGGGAGCAGATACTTTTTCACAGCACTGTAACCCACAGTCATAACTAAAACCAGCTTTTTTTAAAGATTACATAACTGTACTATACATGCCAGACGCAGATGATAAATAAACTTTGAAACTGCTGCCACTGAACCATGTTTTAATAAACCCCGGAGGCAGCCCTGGAGCAATGATGAGCCATGCTGCCTTACTGGACGACACTTTCTTCCTTTAAATGCATTCTGTGCTACCCTGTCTCCTTCAAGTACACAAAATAGCGCACACACAGCAGACTACACATGGCAGCCTTATTATAATTTGCCTGCAGCCTAAAATCCAACAAGCCTCCTGTAGGATTGCTAACCAAAGCTTGCAGTTATTTCTAGTAAGTGAAAACAGAATTAGAATACATTTACTTACTCAGCGAATCAAAATGTAGCTGTGAGTTTGACACATGGGCTCTCTGGGAAATAAAAATGAGGATAAAGTCATGTTATAGAGCACTGATCATCAACTGGCGGCCCAGGGGCCAAATCAGGCCCCCCAGAGCTTCCTGTCCAGCCCCCAGAAGATCATTAAATTCAGAAAAGCAGTAAAAGAAGATGATGTGGTTTTAAAAGTATCTTTTCGCTTTAAATGTCTGCAGCTGTTAAATCCACCCAAAGGCAATTAGTATTTAAATAGTTTTAGAATGACTTCACATTTGATCTGTTTTTACAAAAATTCAATTGTCAGCCAGTAGTAAATATTTTAAAAAATGTGTTTAAACTGGCAAAAATGGCCAGATAAAGTGGTGAAAAGGGGTTAAAGAGTGGCAAAAATGGGCGATAAGATCCAAATGGGTTGTGGAGTGGCACAAAGGGACAAAAACTTGCAGGAAAAGTGGCGAGAAGAGGTTAAAATGTGGCAAACCATTAGTATTTAAGGATAAGAGGGGCAAAAAGTAAATCAAAAATGGGTGAAAAGTGGCAAAAATGGTGACAAAAGTAATGAAAAGTAGCAAAAATAGACAAAAAGAGGCAAAAAAAAGGAAAAAGGAGGGATAAGACAGGCAAGAAAAGTGGTTTAAAGGAGTGAAGGAATGGCAAAAAGTTGGGTTATAGAGGCAAAAATGGTAAAAAGTATCAAACATGGCTTAAAAGTGGCAAAATAGTGCAAAAATAGCCAATGGAAAAGTAGTAAAAAGGCAGGAAAGTGGGTTAAAAAGTGATTAAAATCAGAAAAAATGCCAAAAATTTGTTAAAAATGGCAAAACAGAAAAAATAGTCAATGACAAAGTAGAGAAACTGCAGAAAAGTGGGAGAAAGAGTGATAAAATAGCAAAAATGGGTTAAACATGGCACAAAATGTTGCAGAAATGGCAGAATGAAGCAGCAAAGTAGTGAAAAGTGTCAAACATGAGTTCATATTGGTACTAAATCATAATTGTTGAGAGCCAGTTCTCCGGGATTTTCAGGAGCCCAGCCAATTCTGTGGGCATGCCTGTCTCCTTGTGGTTTACAGTGTTATATATTGGGATATATCTCACTGGTAATGCCTAAAAATTTCCTGGGATTTGAAAGAAAATACAAATACTAATAAAATAATATGTCAATCAGAACAAAATATAGATTTAATTTTTCTTTATTTGGAAGTCTGGCCCCCACAGACTCTGTCAAGAATAAATCTGGCCCTTAGGCAAACATACTCGATTACCCCTGTTATAGAGAAGTCAGAAATTAATCAAGCATAACATTCAACCACTAAAACTAATTTTTCTGTTCAGAAATGCAAGTAAATAACTATAATTTGACATATTAATCAAGAAATAATAATGTGCTTTGTTGTAAATCAGTAGATTTGAAAATTCATGGATAACAATAATAATTATATTTTAGCATTAAAAATATCATTTGGATTAAAGAGCTTCTATATACTGGCGTATTAACCATTGCAGAAACATAAAAAATGATTTTGGTAATTACCAGTGCTGTTAATTTAGGGCAGCTGTGGCATAAACCTTACTTTGGTTGATGGTCTAGTAAATTTGTTAAGCACTGTACATTTAGCAATGACTTAAAATTAGAAAAGGACAGATCTGTTGATTGGTTGACATTTTTATGATAAAGCAAACATGCAATTCAAAAAGAGATAACTTAAAGGGATAGTACATTACTTTTTGAAGTGTTGCAGTATGAGAGACTTGTCAGTAGTGGGTACATTAGCCATTGGAAATGTCAGTCAGCAGATATAATTTTTTCTTTTTTATGACAAAGTTATCCGAATTGCATGAACAAAACAAAGCCTTAACATTTACCAGTTGATCTTTAAGGGCCACCTTGTAAAGTGGAGAACAATGTGGGGTAAAAATGGTCAGTTTATTATTATTAGTTTTTATTTGGCTTTTGTTGAATTTGGATGAAACACTAGTTAGTCTCAAGTTGAGCTTGTGTAGATGAATGTGCACACTGGCCAGACGTTAAAATGGATGTTTTTAATCCCAAAAGCATTTTGGGCACCCTCAGCTGTAACTTTGAACTAGTGACACAAAGTATGTATTTAGAGTAAAATCTAATCCTTTCTTGCCTGGATGCTTGTGGCTTTCAGCCAGTCTGTCCCAGCTAAACGAACCGTAGTCAATGAACTATGGAACAAACTGACTGAGAGAGAGAAACCCAGCTATTAGCATTAATGAAGTCTACTAATGGCAGCTGGCACACTAGGTTTTAGCCCCAGGAATAGATGGACACACATAGTGCTCATAGAGGTCCACAAACACGTGCTCACACAGGATTCCTGAGGCCATTCTGATTTTGGATGAGAGCAACAACATACGAGGTAAAGAGCAGCATTGATTTTAAGAATTAAACTTAGATTCTGGTGTCTATCAGAGCTCTTTGAGTGATAAACAAACAGATCTTCTGACTCCTTGAAACAATCATGGTCTTTACTATGTATGAGTAAAGCATCTGAAGCTGTTAAATGATCAAAGACAGAATTCCAACAGCTGTAGTTCCTCAAATGTCCACTAGAGACAGACTCCCAAAATGAGTCAACTTCCGTTATACCTATGTTTAATTACCCAACTTTTCATGCTGCTACAATGCAGGATTTAGATTTCTATAGCTAATGTGGTCACATGAGACAACAAAAAGTGACATTATACATCAAAAAGCTCTAGGTATCTTATGACTATGACTATGAAACTGAAAATGAATTGGGATAACTCAGACATGAGCTCGAGGCTATCAGCACCACTTTAACAGCTTTTCTCCCTCTCGTTGTCATGAAAATGCTTTAAAAGTAAATACACCTTTTTGGCAGATAAAACTTTTAGGGTACTGGTTGGATTAAAATGACAACTCAATCCCAGACAAAAGTGATGAGTGAGTTTTGAAGCCAGTTCTCTCTTTAATGTGAACAAAGGGAGCTGGCACCTTTTTTTTAGAGCTGGTTTCCTTTTTGTTGTTGTTTAACAGACATTAAAAAGCAAAAATGTCACCAAATGAAGAGCTGTTTGGGAGCCAAAATACTGACTGTTATGACTGAACTGAGCCAAATGATCTGGATCTCTAAAATGAGCTTTGAGTCCCATCAATACGACTGAGGCTGGATGGACATAAATAAAGCCATGCCTTTGTTTACTGAGGGAATACAGCACAGTCCTCTGTGCACCGTATTAAGGCTGCAAACTGGTCTGTGAAATAACAGAAGAGTCAATACATTCAAAGGTAGATGCACACACACACACACACAAATGATTTGAAACTCTAAATGGAGCCACACTCCCTATCATCAGGAGCAAAACTTGATATATGTTGATTACATCAACTTATGCATGCCAGTACTCATAGTTCCCACACTACTAAACCAGTCCGGATGATGACCTCCCAGACCACATCAGTGGGTATCAAATCCTCTTCAGTACACATTGAGGTGCATTCACATCTTGCATGGAATAACCAGCTGGTATCTGAAGGTAAATGATGCATTGCAAACCATCTACTGTATTCTGCTGATACCTTGTTGCCACAAAAGTAAAATATGGAACAAACCCTGTTATGCAAGTCATCTCTTTATCTGCATAAGTGTATGTGTTCTGTATTCTGTATATGACATGGGGAGAAAAATCAGGGATATGATAATTCATTACATTGTCTCTTTTTTGTGAATTTCTGTAGCTTGTGGAGCACTTTGTAATCAAGTGTTTAAAAAAGAGTTGTACTTTCTTAATTATACCTGTGACTGAATGCTGAGAAAACACTGAACAAGGGAAAAATTAGGAACACCCTTTGCTGCAAGCTCAGTCACTTTAGAAGAAGAAAAGTGACACAAAGGTGATGAAAAAAGACATGAAGTGAGCAACTGAGAGAGAGGGAGAGAGACATGCAGGATAGCGCAATGTTCTGGAGTAAATTAGAAAATGATCCTGTAGCCAGAGGGTTGGAGAAATGTCAAGAGTTAGTCCTTACTGTAACAACATTTACACTTACAACTCTGATCCTCTACCTTAATCACCGCTCACATACACATCTACTACGCCATAGCTTAAGTCGATAAGCTCTGCAGGATGTGTGTATGTGTGTGTTCAGTGGTGCTGACCCTTCTGCATTTGCCAGATTAGCGGATTATGATGAAAAAAATCCTCCATAGACTGTCATCATCATCATCATCATCATCATCATCTCTTCTTTCATCATCAGCAGCATCGTCTAATACCCACTTCATCCTCATCATTTATTGTTCATCTTTACGTTATTGAAGCAACTAAAGATGATAATATGACACATAAGAACTGTATATTCAAATGGATTTCAAAGATGCTGTCAGATCTAATAACTAGATAACTTAAATCTCTTCACTGGTGAAAAAATAACTGGTTGATTTGACCCTTTTATACCATTTTCTTGTCTTTAGATTTATACAGTACAGTCAAAACTGTCTCTGTCTTGTATCTTGCTCTATTCTATCTTTTAAATAAAGCTTGCATGTATTAAAATTGAGAAAAAAAGTCAGTCTGTAAAGACCAATACACACCAAAGATTTGCAACACAACTAAACTATTTTAGACTGATGCAGGGGAAAGCTGCAGCAGTGTGAACTGAGCTGTTGCAGCCTTGATCAGGTCAGCTGATGGTGCTACCTGCAATTCAGTTTGTCAAGTCAGCAACAAGGGCTGCACGACGGTGCAGGGCTAGCGCTGTTGCCTCACGGCAAGAAGGTTCCTGGTTCGCTGCCCAGTTAAGGCCGTTCTGTTCGGAGTTTGCATGTTCTCCTCATGCATACGTGGGTTCTCTCTCCCCCCACCAAAAAACATGCTTATCAGGTTAAAGCTGGAGTATGTAACATTCAATGAGAACCATATAGAATCAACTCTACTCCCCCTCCCTTCCTGTTCTTCTCCATGTTTGGGCTCCATAGCTCCGCCCCTCTTCTCACACAGCTCTTTGCGAATGTGCATGTCCGCTGAATTGAATACTGACGCAGCAAAGCTCTCGTGGAGTGAATTTGCTCTGCTTTTCCACTGAAATCACTGGCTGAATTACAGGTTAGAAAACACTTTGTCTCACAAGAACAAATTCTACATAGGACTGAAAACCACTGGTAACTCAGCCATTGTATCAACTTCTCGCTGAGCTGAGGCACAAGTGCACCTACTTCAGCAGCCAATAGGAATGCTCCCTCCATCCTGAGCATGATTGGCTGCAAGTATTAGCCTCCTTATTGGCTGGAGCATCATCCCTTGCTGGTTTTCCTCAAGTGAGAGTGCAGCGCGAGAAGGCATTGCAGAGGTGTGGTATTCTTTTAGATGGCTTTAATAACAAGACCCTGACTGATGGTGTTGTTTTTGTGGGCATACAACACTAAAAATAAATCGCTTACTGCAGCTTTAACTGTTGACTCTAAATTAGCTGTGGGTGTGAGCGTGCCTGGTTGTCTTTCTCTTTATGTCAGCCCTGCGATTGACTGGCAACCAGTCCAGGATGTACCACACCTCTTGCCCAGTGACAGCTGGGATAGGCTCCAGCCCCCCGCGACCCCTAGGGGATAAAAGTCGGGAACAAATGGTTTTGGAGTGTAAGGCACATCAGGTGTTTCAACAGCCTGCCATTGCCTTACAGTCCAGAGAGGAAGTCAACTGGTCATGCTGGATTGATAGTGGTACTCTCTTGGTAAAGCGTTTGCTCTGCTTGTTGGAGGCAACATTAACTCCTCTAAATAACCAGGGATAATCAGAAGAAAATGCTAAAAGACTGTAAGCAAACTGACCAATGCGTACGAATGTTTTGGAGGTAGAGAAAAACTTGCGATACACACAGTGAGGTGGTGAATTTTCGCCTGTTTGTTTCGCCATCATAAAAATTAATTTCACAAAATAATAGACTTTATTCCACAACCCACATCATATGTAGCAGTTTCATTTTTTGCATGCTTAATGAGCCCCATCTTTTTTGAAAATCCTCTATTCCATCAGCAATTAGACTTTATAATTCTACCGTAAACAGATGAGAGAAACTCCAGACAATTGAATTTCCCTGCGGGGATAAATAAAGTTATTGTATTGTATTGTATCTTACCTCCTAATATGAAAATATGTGAATACTTATTTTATAAAAACCTGCCATATTCTCGAAGTCTTACCTTCTTTCTCTCTGGTCACAGGTGGCCAAACCTTAACGTCATCATTTGATGTGCAAATCCACACACCAAGAAGTGAGAAAAAAAAATGCAGACCATAGCAAACATTTCCTTGTTATTTATATGCATTTTCATTCATAAATGAGCTTTATTGTTTAAGGCTGAATGTAGGCGTGCAATGTAACAGGGGCAGATCTATGCAGGCACATTTCCAGGTGGATCAGGATTTATAAAGAGAACATTTTGTGAAGATGTGTGTGGGCACAGATTTTTTAAATCCTGAATTATTTTTAGGTGTACGTCATTTCTGAGGTTTGGGCGCACATACACTTTTAGTCCGGATTCTACACGCTGTCTTATAGATAAGACCCCAGTTCAGTTTTATTGACTCTTGTAACTGCTTGCAATGAGCTGCTCTTTGCCCTGGATATATCACCCTGCTTTATCTTTATCTGTATCATCATGATAATGTGTAAAATTAAGCTGTATTCCTGCATGAAGGCGGTTCATGACTAATTCCCTTTAATAAAGATGCTCCACGCACAAAAATGCTGGGATATCTGCAGACAACAGCGTTCTTTCAACTGACAAATTTAACAACAGCCTTGAATTTCCCATGTGATAGCTATAATAGCAGACAGAGGGGATGGGTATCAGGCTGAAGTGTCTGGATGAAAAATTTATTCAACAAAAGATCTATATTAATATTTCAAAATTTACTGTAAGATCTCAGCTAAGGAACTATTCAGCATGAAACAAATGTCTGTTCACGTTTATCTGTTTGCTACATCCAAAAACCTGGTGTTGGCTGTTAAAAAACTGAATTTCTGTTCACCTGGCCTAATGATGTTGGACTCGTGCATAGGATTTTTAAGAATCTAATTCTGCAGATGCATCTTGCAAGTCTCCCGTCTTAAACTATTGTGCACTATTTGAGATTAGACGGAGCAAACAGTTTCATTTAAGTAGGATGGGGAGATAGCTAGGGGTGTGGTTTAATTTTACGGCAAGTCTGTCAACAATGGTGATCCGTGTAGCAATTATCTTGGATGTAGCTATAGCAGCAATTTTATCAGAAATGGTCCAGATTTCTCTGTTATTCTCCCGACCTCAGCATGATTTTGGGATAGTCATGGGCAGAGTTTAGTTGTACTGTTGGCCAGCATTTAATGGCTGCCATCAGTAAACTCAGATGTAGCTATAGCGGCAGTCTGATCAGAACTGGACAACAGTTCTTTATTAAAAGAAGAGCAATGAACTGCTCTGAAAGCTTTTCTTGGTGGGAAATAAGATATTGCTGTTCTCCTGACTTGCCTGCATTGCCATGACTTTGATTTTACCAACCCCCTCCACTGATAGTCAACAACAATAGCAGCTTCTGTGTCAAGTTCACTCTTTGGAGCTGTGCATGCCTTCTACGTCACATGTTTTGTCACTCTGATTGGCCTGCATTGAATGAGACACACAGAACATTTATCCGATCACCCTCTAAGGTTTTTTTTCAAAGTTTCTGTTCTTCCGAAACACAGATTATGGACAGTTCCCCAGATGGAGACATATCCTGTTGATAGATATGTGAAACTGTCCATCTGACCTATCAGCTTAAAGGATTTCAGCCACTCACTCCACTATTAAACTTAACAGGAAATAGTGAACCCTAATACCTTTGTAACTCATTCATAGTGTTCCCATGAGAAACAGTCAAACCAACATACAAACAGGACATATTAATGAGTCTGTCTGCTTGGCCAAACTTTGTTCTTGGGTACAAATTGTTCATGACTGCATAATGGACCAAGTTTGTAAGGCTGTGTCTAAGCCAATACATAAAACAGGAAGTGAGGGACTTTGGAGAGAGGTTGTGGTTTGGGGTTGGGGATGTTACAACTGCAGTACGGTTGCACATGTTAATTTCACCATTAAGCACCACTAAGTGAATGTCTAAGTGCAGAACAAGAGGGCAGGAACACAGCTTAATGAGTTATGTAACATCTTCTCTCTAAGGGAGAACAGTAGGAAGAGGATTAGGGTGAAGATCTGGTTTTCTTCTGTGTCGTTTGTCAAAAGGGTTCAGGTGTCTTGACGGAAACTTTCAGATCTGATGTACTGAAGGCAGAGCGTTCAAGTGAACTCATTCTAGGCACGCTATTGGCAAATCACACTCATGCTGCCATATTTAAACTGCTCTTGCCTGGCTACGCTTTGCGGCTCCCTCTGCAAGCCTCTTTCTACAGCCTTCCTCCACCCCAGCTCCTCCTTTATTCTGCCTCTGACTTTATCAGTGTCTTAACTGCTAATAGAGAAAAACTATTATTTTAATCACACATCATGTGTGTTTCTTGACAAAGTGGTCCTGACTGAACTAAAGTTATGGTAAAGTTGTAGTAATTACTTATGGTTGTACATATTCACATGGCACACCAAGACTTGGCTCAAGGCCCACTAGTGTGCCTTGCCACACCATGTCAGAACCACTATAATAGGGCCCTCACTGACTGAGGGTGGTGCTCGGGCCCTAATAATGATGTCATCATTGACTGACATCTCTCAGCAACCCTTAGCTGTGACCCAAACTTGCATAAACTCTGGTGAAGAACATCATGTCAGTTTTTCCTTAAGTTCTTCTTTATTCTCTGCCTATTATTGATGGCAGTTACAGAGCACAATGCCTGAAACTACTTCCTGTGCAGAGCAAGAATGTGTCATTTCTGCGCCCAAAAAGTGGGAAAAGACAACCAAAACTCGAGTATACACTGATTACATAAGGGTAGAGCTTCTGGCAACTCTGTATTTTCCTTTCAAAAGATAGTCTTTAATGAATTTTGAAGGTCTTGACAAGAAAGGAAGAAAATATTTTTCGGTGTCTTTGCAAATGACACACTTGGAGGAGTAAAGGCATTTGAATTTAGATATATATTTTTTAGGTCATAAATTAAAAGTAATGAGTTTTTAGAGGTTTTCGTCACTGGAAGTCTTTCTCCTCACCACACAAACACACTCACCTATACCATCAGTCTGCCTGTCTTTTGTGACTGCTCATGACCGTGAACCACTGAGAAAAGCAGCGAAACATGTGCCCCTGCACATAACAAGTGTTTTGTGCTCAAAATGTGCATCTCTGTGTTTTTGTGTGGGAAACGACATGAAAGGAGTCTTAAGTGCCCTGGGGTAGGAGATAAAGGAGAGTGCATTGCATGGTGTCTGTCATAGCCAAGACAAAATATGAACATGAGAGAATAAAGAGAGGAGCAGAGAACGTCTGTCATCAGTGGGATCATATGTAAAAGTCTTTATGCATCATCATTCACTGCAGCAGAGCAGACAAACAAATCCTTTTCCCACCCCCATGTGTTCTATAATCCTTGCTTTGTGCGATCTGCTGAGTCGTGGTACACATGCCTTTTGTGAGAATAATCAACATGACACGAGAAAGGGTGCAGAGATTCAAACTGAGATCATTAATTTACAGGAATAAGTGGTTTAAATCTCATGGCCCCGGGGGAAGAGCGTTTCGGAGGAGGCGAGTGCTCCAGAAGCTCCTCTTGAACAAAAGTGTGAGAGTAAAAGGTGAAATCTGTGTAATGAAGAGTGATTCGTTACTGGGTCATGCTACAGTGCTTCTGCAGTCGTCTTTGATAAATAGGTCAGCGCTTTTGGCTTCAAGCGTTCTTCTGCAATGACTCATGTTTGTTGGTGACTTTTAGACCAAAATATTTCTGCTCCCTGTCCCTAGTTAACATGTAAATCTCAATATCTGTGTCTGGCTGTTAAAGTTTCTGACTTTTTGGCATTTTGAACCTTTAAAGTCAAAGAGAAACTAAAGTTAGACTATCTCTGGCTTCAGCGTTGTCACATACATCCCAGTTTGACAAAAATATGCAGTCAGAGTTTAGTAACCAGAGGAGTTTTCAATCCCTGAGGTGGGATTGGATGACTTAGCAAATACAGCACGATATGGAGCCAAAGGGAGCTGTTGGCCTCATTTCCACATCAGGAAGAGGAACATAAAGGTCAAATGAATAAATCCCACTTCTACCACGCAATGTAAACAAAGTTGACACCTCGTATGATATTGTTTTGGTGCTACTCTTACACTAACAGTTAAGTGCTGCTACAAATGACTGGCAGGTAAGAAAGTCACCCAAAATCACATCTGACTGGATGAATGTTTCTGCCTCAAGCTCAAGAAATATTTTTTTATGTTCAACAGGAAACAAAAGCACAAGGGAATTAAATACTGACAGCCTTTAAAAAATACACAATTCATTCATACATGGTGAGCATGCAACAAGGTAAATCCCTTAAAAACAGTGGAAAACACATTCTTGAGAAATGAACTATCAGTTTCAAGACTTTATAAACAGAAAAAAGTTTATATGGAATAAAACAGAATTTATTTTAATTCCAATTTATTTTAGTGGGCCCTAGTAATTTCATAGTAATAAGTTTATCTAGTAATTTCTCAAGAATAAGTTGGTGATTACCTAGAAATAAGTTGAAGTTTGACCAATTACTAACTAGATAATATTAAGGTAGTGTTTACCTAGCAATGATATACAAAAAAATCAAGTGATTCCTCGTAAAATTGTGGCAATACTTTGGAAAAAATTACTTTTTTTTTTACGCTAACCATGTAAATCTAAACCTTGCAAAATTATGGCAGTTATCTGGTAATTAGGTGGTATTTTAGCCTAAACCTCTCACCTGAACCCTTGTAATGTTGTGGAGTTATCCGGTAATAAAGTGGTGTTTTATCCTAGCCCTAACCCTCTAACCCTATCCCTCTTAACCCTAACCCTTGTAATCTTGGGGAAATTATTTGGTAATCAGGAGGTTTTTCATCCTAACCCTAACCCCCCAACCTCTGTAATGTTCAGAAAAATTATCTGGTAATTAGCTGGTATTTCACCCTTACTCTATCCCCCTAACCTTTGATATGATGAGGAAATTATCTTGTAATAGGGTGGTATTTCATCCTAACCCTAACCCCCCAACCTCCATAATGTTGAAGAAATGATCTTGTAATAAAGTGGTATTTTAACCTAACCCTAACCTTCAACCTTCGTAATGTTCAGAAAAATTATCTGGTAATTAGCTGGTATTTCACCCTTACTCTATCCCCCTAACCTTCAAAATGATGAGGAAATTATCTTGTAATAGGGTGGTATTTTATCCTAACCCTTACCCCCAACCTTTGTCATGTTGTGGCAATTATATGTTAATTAGATGGTATTTATTCCTAATCCTAACCCTCCAACTCCAACCCTCTAATCCTACCCTTTAATACTGTGGCAGTTATCTGGTAATTAGGTGGTATTTTATCCTAACCCTTACCCTCTAATTCTAACACTAACCCCTTAATGTTGTGGCAATTATCTGGTAATTAGGTGGTATTTTATACTTACGCTAACACTTAAACCCTGACCCCCTCAACCATCGAAATATTCTGGAGATTATCTGGTAATAAGGTGTTATTTTACTAAGCAATTTCTTAGAAAGAAGATGATAGTTTTCAATGTAAGTGGCTTTATAATTCCTAGATAATCTCTTTATTTTGGCCCACTTAATACTGTGGCGTAGTAGGTAGCAATCTGAACGTTGTTGCCTCTATACCCAGCTCTTGCAGTCACAGGTTAAGTGTCTTTTGGAGAGGCACCTAACCACAATTTTCTCCCATTGCTTTGTCAGTGGTATACAACTGAGTATGGAGGGATAAGGTAATACAGAGCAGCTTTCGCCATCAGCAGGGGGGTAACCTCTTCTTCTTTCTCTTAAGTTACTGAATAAAATTTTAAAACTTTAGTTTGAAATAGAAATATACAATTAATTAAATATTCTTCACAAAGAACCTCTAACAAACTTTAGAACTATGATATATTTAGGGATTAAGATGTGTAATGTGCAATAAATAAGTAGATTAAAAGATTAAATTTAAGTTTCATATTAACTAGACTTGGCCTAGTCCTTTCTAAAATGCAGGAGGATGAGGTAGAGGACTGGCTGGAACTGAAACTGGTGTAAATGAATGCCTCCATCAGTTCAGATGTGTTTCTGTGTGTGAAATGAGCGTTACTTTTTTTTCAAAGGCCTCTAGTCTGCCATCTTGCTTGCTATGGAAAAACCAATACTGTTCATCTGTTTTCTAACCCAGCAATCTATGTCGTGTTCCACTTTCTGCTGTGGCTTAATTAGAGGGAACATTTTGCAGCGCATTTTGTTTCTGCATACATTTTAAGCCATCTTTAATTCAAATGATTTCATATAAAGCAAGAACAGATTTAGGTTCAAAGACATGACTGTGTCACGGTGAACAGGAAGAAGATTTCTAAAAGAGCGAGGTGATTCATGATGTGTCAACCCTGAAATGTCAGCCCATTAATTTTTTTTTTTTTAAATCATGAAATGGCCAAGAACCTATTCATGTGTGGACTAACTTCAGTTGACGTATGTAAACACGTTCTTCAGGCAAAGTTCTGATTCAAACTTCACTTTTTCCTCTCAGACAGCACCTGTCAGAGTGAGTTCTCCCATGAGGATTTCTGTTTGTTGGCACTAAGCAGCCCGCTGGACAAAGTTTTTACCTACCATCTGTTTTTTATTGCTCACAAACAGCCAGTGGACATACTGTGGGAGTACATGAATATGGAATAGAGTTGCATCAATAAGTATCTCCATCAACGCTGATTTCCCTACTAAGTCCCTTGCCTTTCCCCTCTGTCACTTCACATTAAGAAATGGACTCAGTTATATCCCACACCTACATTTACTCACTCTGATTTTTTTCTTTTTCATTCATCCAAAACTTTCAGCTAAAAGCTGGTTCTAACCACGGGCATGAAAAAAATAAAGTGTTTGTAGGACGTCTGCCCCCACAGAGGCTGCTGGATGCTCATTTCAATCCTTAAGCTCTCGCCGGTTTTTATCTGCGGGAGATTCAAAAATTCTCAGTGTGCTGTCGACAACTACACAAGATTTAAAGCTTTTGATGGCGGTAGCAGCAGGAGTGAGCATGAAAAGAAGGAGTGAGGAGAGGAAAATTAAGAAAGCCTTGTCAGGAGTGTGAGTTAATAAAAAGCTTACATTTAGTAATCGTTTGGAAACAGACATTTCTCCACCTCTCCTCTGCACACACCGACTTCATGCCAGAGGATGGATGTTCCTCTAAAGCTATGTATCCATTATGTGGTATACATGTGGTTTAATGTCAACATTTTCATGTACAACCCCTATTCCAAAAAAGTTGGGGCACTGAGTTGAATGTGATGAGAAAACAATGCATTAATGTGAAAACCTCATAAACCTATATTTTATTCACAATAGAACAAAAACATCCATCCATCCATCTTTTTCTGCTTATCCTGGGTCAGGTCACGGGGCAGCAGCCTAAGCAGGGAAGCCCAGACTTCCCTCCCCCTGACCAGTCCATCCAGCTCTTCCTGGGGGATCCCAAGGTGTTCCCAGGCCAGCCAAGAGACATAGTCTCTTCAGCATGTCTTGGGTCTTCCCATGGGCCTCCTTCTGGTGGGACCTGCCCGTAACACCTCACCAGGGAGGCGTCCAGGAGACATCCGGACCAGAGGCCTGAGCCACCTCATCTGGCTCCTCTCTACGAGGAGGAGCAGTGGCTCTACTCCGAGTCCCTCTCGTATGGCCGAGCTTCTCACCCTATCTCTAAGGGAGAGCCCAGACACCCTGCGGAGAAAACTCATCTCAGTCACCTGTATCTGCGATCTCTTTCTTTCAGTCACTACCCACAGCTCATGACCATAGATGAGAGTAGGAACGTAAATTGAGAGCTTCGCCTTTCGACTCAGCTCTTTCTTCACCATGACAGACCAATGCAGAGACCGCATCACTGCCCACGCCACACTGATCTGCCTGTCGATCTCTCGCTCCATTCTTCCCTCACTCATGAACAAGACCCGAAGATACTTGAACTCCTCCACTTGGGGCAGGATCCCATTCCCAATCTGGAGAGGGCATTCCACCCTTTTCCGACTGAGGACCATGGCCTCAGATTTGGAGGCGCTGATTCTCATCCCAGCCATGTCACACTCGGTTGTGAACCGTTCCAGAGAGAGCTGAAGGTCACGGCCTGATGAAGCCAACAGAACCACATCTGCAAAAAGCAGAGACCCAATTCTGAGGCCACCAAACCGGACCCCCTCAATGCCCTGGCTGGGCCTAGAAATTCTGTCCATAAAAGTCATGAACAGAACCGGTGATAAAGGGCAGCCCTGGCGGAGTCCAACCCTCACCCGAAACAAGTTGGACTTACTTCCGGCAATGCAGACCAAGCTCTGAACGGCACCAAACAGCCCTTATCAGGGGGTCTGGTACCCCATACTCCTGGAGCACCCACCACAGGATTCTCAGAGGGACACAGTCAAATGCCTTAATGCCTTCTCCAGGTCCACAAAACACATGTAGACTAATTGGGCAAACTCCCATGTACCCTCCAGGACCCTACAGAGAGTGTAGAGCTGGTGCACAAAACAAAACCAACTAATCAGATGTTGAAACAGGCATCTTACCATTTCATGAAAAATATTAGCAGATTTTGAATTTGCTGGGGTGCAGATTGTCTAGTGGTTTAAGGCGTGCACCATGTAAGCAGGCCTGGGTTTGGTTTCCTGCATGTCTCTCATCCCATTCCAATTGTACCACTGCCTTTCTCTATAAATAAAGGCATAAAAGCCCCATAATATATTTTTTAAAAAATCTGTTGAATTTGATGGCAGCAACACATCTCAAAAAAGTAGGGATGGGGCTACAATAGGCTGGAAAGTAAGTGGCACTAAGGCAAGACAGCTGCAGGAGCATTTCGAAATAAATTAGGTTACTGGCAACAGATTTAGCAACATGACTGGGTATAAAAGGAGCTTTTAAAATGGTAGAGCCTCTCAGAAGTAAAGATGAGTGGAGGTTTACCAGTCTACAAGAAATGTGTCAAAATGTAAAAAAAAAAAAAACGTTACCCAACGTAAGATTGCAAAGACTTTGAATATCCCACCATCTACAGTATCATCAAAAGACTCCGAGAAGTTCAGACAGACAGAAGTTCAGTCTTGGATGCACATGATCTTCTGGCCCTAAAGGGCACTGCATTACAGGCATGATTGGGTACTAGAAATCACTGCATGGGCTCAGAAACACTCCCAGAAATAATTTTCTGGCAACAAAGTTCACCATGGCTTTCACAAACGCGAGCTACAGCTGTATCATGCAAAGAAGAAGCCATATGTGAATACAGTCCAGAAACGCGCTGTGTCCTATGGACTATAGAGGAAAGGGACCATCCAGCTTGTTATCAGTGCACAGTTCAAATGCCTGCATCTCTGACAGTGTGGGGTTGCATTAGTGCCTGTGCTGTGGGAAGCCTACACATCTGGAAAGGCACTATTAATGCTGAAATAGAGGTTTTAGAGAGGTTTTGCATCTCTTTCAGGGAAGTCCTTCTAAATTAGCCTGCAGTCCAGACCTTCATCAAGAGAAAACATTTTGCACAACATGAAATAAAAAATCCAGCAAAGACCCAGGACTGTTGAGCAGCTGGAGTCCTATATCAGAAAAGAATGTGACAACATTCCTCTCCCAAAACTCCAGCAAGTGATCTCACTTCCAGGATGTTTACAGACTGTTGTAGAAGAAGAGGGGATGCTAGACAATGATAATCATGCTGTCTCTACTTTTTGAGATGTGTTGCTGTCATCAAATTCAAAATGAGCAAATATTTTTTTTTATAAAAATGTCTCAGTTTCTTCATCTGATATGTTTATGTTGTATTGTGAATAAAATATGGGTTTATGAGGTTTGCAAATCATTGCATTCTGTTTTTATGTACGTGTTTTGAAATGGGGTTGCAGAAAGTGAGAAGAAGCAGCTGTATTTTTGCATCAGCGTTGCTACTGCAGTATTGCAGAGCATTAAAACATGCAAAATAGAAAGTACTCTACAAACTGTGACATTTGCTCAGTAGCCAGACCCAGACACCAATACTTTCATGAATGCTATGTGATTATTTTCACTTATGCATCTGCTTTACCTGCTGAGTGTGCATTTTTTTTAACCAGCAGATAAGGTAGTCACTTGTACATCCATGACACCAGACTCTGCAGATCATCTACCCATCACCTAGGCATAACAAGCAGCTCACACATTTCCCATCAGCAGGCAGAGATCACGTTTGCAAATGAGATCTTCTGATACACGTCCATAAATATTTATGAATTGATAACTGCAGGGCTGTGAAGTTCTGCAGGAACACAGACCAGCCACATGGGTTACACCGTGAACTGAATTTCTGTCACCCACTCCTTCTTTTGGCTCCACCTGTTGGTGCTTGGTAACTATGAGATAAAATAATAGGACCCCCAAAAAGGTTTTTCTCCTTATTTTTTAAATCTAATTTCAGCTTGAGTGCTGCTCTTTTCAAGTGAACATGATCAATGAGACCTGAGATTAAAGCGTCCGGCTCATACCGAGTGTCATGTCATATCACGTCATTAGAAGTGTGTCAAATTGTACAAAGCAAAAGACGCAAGCCTGACACTGCAGGGGGTCGCTCGGATCAAACATGCACCCCTCTACTTCCCTTTGACACATGCCAACACACTCTCCAATGCTCACAGCCAGGCTTGTACCTCCATATGAAGTCAGACACGATCATACAGCTACAATATAACACTAAAAACTGATCAACAGCCCAAACATGAAAAGTAGAGTGACCCTCTTATTTTTAAAAGTGCATATTAAAGAGTGTGTGTTATATGCTGGCTTTTGTATCTGAATGTAAAGAGGATGTATGGAAATGGCACATGCTGCCTGTAGGGGTGCAGCCTGCTTACATTAACATACTAATTAAACTGTTTCTGTGTGTGTGAAGTGTATCAGTGGTGCACGTGCAACAAGCATGTGTTCTACTTACAGATGGAGATGCTTCATTGTTCGGTCTCAGTCTATCTTCTCTACAGCAGCCTACCTAAATCCATCTCACAACCAGTGCCAGATTTGTGCACAGAGAAATGTAAAAATGCACCGAGTGCTGTGATTGAATTTGAGCAGAGTGCAAACTTTGATCGCTGACAGTTAAATTACAACTATGAATAAGAAACATAATGATGTTAACTGGAAGGGAAAAGTGATGTAAGAAAAGGTACAGCTACATGGATGAGCTCAGCCTTCAGAGGATTGTCAAACAAAACAGATTCAAGAATATAGTGGAGCTTCATAAGGAGTGGACTGAGGATGGAGTCAGAGCAACACAGATGGGTCCAGGAAATGTGCTACAAGTGTCTCAGTGGTCCAAAGTCCTCTTTAGAGATGAAAGTAGATTTAGCATTTCATTTGTTAATCAAGAGTCTGGAGGAAGATCAGAGAGGCACAGAATCCAAGGTGCTAGTGCTTTAACTTTCCAGAGTCAGTAGTGGTTTGAGGTGCCATGTCATCTGGTCCACAATCAATGCTGTCAGCCTTGTATCAGGAGATTTTAGAGTACTTTGCTTCCATCTGCTGAGAAGCTTTATGAAGATGCTGATTTCCTTTCCAATGGAATTTGGCACCTGCAAAGCCAAAAATACCAGAAACTGGTTGCTGACCATGGTGTTACTGTGTTTGGTTGGACAGCCAACTGATCTGACCTGAACCCCGTAGAGGAAAATGAGAGACACCAGACTCAACAGTACAGATGAGCTGAAGGCTGCTATCAGAGCAACCTGGGCTTCATAAAACCCCAGCAGTGCCACAGACTGATTGGCTCCATGCCACGCAGCATTGATGCAGTAATTTGTGCAAATCGAGCAGCCAATTACTGGGTGCATAAATGAGTATAATTTTCCAGGTCAACTGGTGTCACCTGAATTAAATTACAGGAAAAACTGAACTTTGTGATATTTAAATTTTTTTAAGATGCACCTGTGTGTATTTGGAGAAACTGGCTTCTGTGCCCATTTTTTCATACCGTACTCTGGCATGGTTGCCTCCCTCCCCTCTCACCCATTGGTCTGCTGTCACATTAGTAATATTGTTCCATGCTTGAGGCCACATGGGTTTTCACATGGTTTAAAATGGGAGGTGGCAGTATGCATGTAGTTGGTTTGAAAATCTGATGGAGTCCATCCTGCTGCCTACTTTGGATGTTTTTACATTTATGACAGTAACATTGTCCCTCTTCTCATTTCGACAGCTATTGAGCAGCTCAGAGGATGAAACGGGCCCATGCTGTGTGGAGACAAAGGTGTTTGAAGAGACAGGAAGGAATTTATAATGGTGTTTACAACTTTACCATGCCTGTGTACTGTGCCAGAGTCCAGAGACCACTATGTCTTGTGTTCTCACTGATCACATAAACCATCACCAGCTACATGATGTTTTTCTCTGTTGCAATGGTCATTGTGTCAGATTACTTGTTCACAGAGTCATAAATTTGTGCTATGGCTTGACTGATGGACATGACCAACTACATAGGCATGTGAACAATCGATGTGATGATGTCATATGGATGAGAGGCTGAGCTAGACTACACCTGAAAGAAATACTGTAAAGAAACAATCTCTTTTGACTTGGGTGTACTGTATTTGTTGTCTATCCAAATGTTATGATGAATTATATGCTTGCTTGATGTTAATGCTAACAGCAGTTACTCATCAGGTTGCGGACCTGATATTTCTTGCCAATATTTCTCTTTTTTTTAATCGTGGTACAGTCTCTCTATGACACACCATAAAGGCAGGATGCTGTTGTCAGAGTTGGACAAACTTTTTCTCTGTTAATCAGTATTCATGGCCACCATTACATCATGAAGACAAAAGAACACTTCAAGCAACACTTTGGTAATTAGACAAGACACTATGTGTTGCAGAAACCAAATGCTGCACATCACTACAAACACACCATTCCCACTGTGAAGCACACAGTGGGGGCAGCATCATGCTGTGGGGATGCTTCTCGGCAGCGCTGGTAAAGGTAGAGAGTAAAATGAGTGCTGCAAAATATAGGAAAATCCTGGAGGATGATCTTGTTCAGTCTGCAAGAGAACTACAATGTGGGAGATTTATTTTCTAGTCAGACAATGACTCAAAGCATACAGCAAAAGCCACACAAAAATGGTTTACAGAATCTGAGGACCTTCTTCCTGTTTACTGTGCTAACAAGTTAGCTAGTGGTAATCCAGTGGTACTTTGAACAGCGAAAACATGGATTAACTCTGAATATTCTGCACAAACTGTCTGCAGCTTTACTTTCTGTATAAATACAGTCCACACTACCTCCAGCATCTATCTGAAGGCAGACAACAAAACAACTACATCAATGCTACACATTTATGCTTATGGACTTCTGTGTCAAAGTCTGGTGCAAAAACTATAGAGCATGCACAGAAGACTAGTCCAGTTTGGGTCAGACTGAACATCACAACTCTGTCCAAGATGTTTCCTTATAAAATAAGACACAAATCCAGCCTTGAATGTTGCTGTTATCTCTGAGATTAAAGATCATGAAAGATGTAAAGAGAGAAGGGGGCCTGTGGGAGAAACACCCATATGGTATATAGTTTCTGTAACCTTTTAAAAGTTTTAACTTCGATTGTAGACTCAAAACTCAAGTCGTGAAAACTTTATGATGTAAAGTCAAAAAAATTTCAGTCTTGTAAATTGAACCAATGCATTTGGTTGATGACCACTGAAGTTTAGAGAAGAGGTTCTTACTGACTTCAGACACATGCAAACAGCAAAACATTCATCTGACAAACAAATAAAGAAATAATGTTTTCAAAACCACATAAGAGAGAGCAAACAGTATCAAACTCCGATCAACGTTCACGCTCTGGCCTGTTCAGCGAGGCCTTTTGTCCTGGGCAGCAGAGATTAAGCTCTATCCGAAGCAAGTCCTCATGTACTGAAGTGCTCTGTATCCTCTGTTGGTAGATGTTTAGTTGATCTGTGATGTCCTGTTCTGACTTCTACTGAGGTTGCAATGCGTGTAACGGTCCTATTGTTCAGATCCATTAGTCTGGATGCCGACAGACTAATTATTTCAGCAGCTGAAGTAGTAAAACGTGTGAGTGTGGCTTTGTTTTTGATAGACAATGTGTTAAAAAAGCAGGTAGAACAGTACAGGACAAACATTGCTGACAGATATTTGACACCAGCATCACTCACCACTCCTGCTGCGTGGCATCCTGGTTGAGACGCCGTTGGCTCTTCCTCCGTTGGGCGAACTGTTCGCGGCATTTTCCACCGTGCTCACTTCAGCTCCCTGCTGCTTCAGCAGGTCTGTCAGAGTCCTGGAGAAAAACAAAGTGAATGTAAGCCAAAAAAATCCACAGGTTGGGAGCTCTTGAATGATTAAGTTGGAAACAAGACTAAACATTTACTTTTTAAAAATCTGAAAAATAAAAAAATCATTTCATTTGATTTTTGGTGTATTATGTATGCTATTCTCATCCCAAACAACCAAGGACATGAATAATTTGACAAGAGTTCTCCTAGAGACTTTGTTGCAAGAGCAAAGCACGTTAAATTTTCACCAAATCTTTTATCTGTGCTGTTTCCTGTTGTATTAAATAATCATGAGAGATGAACCAGAAATAATCCACATCTGACCCTCTGCATATAAATATTTTCTCAGACTATTTCTTAAACAGATTAGCCTGTTAGCCTCAGACATCATCTGCTGTCCATAAACGCACTCTTGGTCTCCTGTGAGGGCATTCCCAAACAGCTGCAATCTCTGTGAGCATACAAACACAAACAAATACACATGCATCCTCTTAGGGAGGCTTTCTTCACGATGGGTGTTGGTACATTTGTTGATGACTTTTTTCCTGCCTGTATGTACCAGGTTACGGAGGATTTAAAGGAGAAAACAACTATTGATGTGTCACTCTGTTGGGTGTGTGGTGGGGCTCAGGTCAGCACAAATGAACTACAGTGAAAGCAGGCTATCATAAAAATGATCAGAAAACTGCAAAACTTTCCAAGATTCAGTTTGATGCTATACTTTAAAAAAGTAACATATGGCAGGGACTGCAATCTGTATCTGGCATAACAAGTCAGCTGACACAGCTGTAAATGTGCCAGAGACAGTGATGCATGAAGCATCTGATGCCAATCAGCTGATACTAAATATTATGTCACGTTAGTTTTGCTGCTGAATTAATATTAAAGGCGTCTGGAGTATCTACCAACTAAACCAAAGGTGAATTAAGCCAACGCAGTCCTTCATCTGCAGCCAGCCTATGTCTAAAAACATGAAATCTGATGGTCTGTTCAGAATCTAACCTCTGTTATCTTCACCGTGGATCTCCACCACTCGCCATGGTAGCGCACAGCTGTCCTCAGGTCACTACAACACACCATCCCTACACTTCAACCATGCACCTCCATGCCAGCTCCCACCACACCAACACCAAAACATCCATCATCCTATCTCCACACACTTAAAGCCATTGGTGTGTAAACATGATTTTCCATAATAGTTTTCTCAGTTTTTTCTGCTTTATTTTCTGGCACCCTGACATTTGTGCACATGGTGGCTTTGCTTTGAAGTCTGACACAGTTTCAAGAAAAGGGGTTCATGTTTGAAAAAAAAAACAACTATATTTTTCTACAACAGAAATAAATAAAATTCCTTTTTCATCCACTTTATTCCTAGTCCCCATGATTCTTTGCATGAAATATGGGCGCAGCTTCCGGTCTGTTCTATCTAAATGGGACTTTGCATTGAATACAAGACATGAAACGCGATTTTTAGAGCAATTTGGACACAAAAATATGTAACTTTCAACTGCTTCACCTCAATCAGGACAATACTATTATTTCTCTGCCCTCTACTAAATAGTACAAAGTGATGAGATTACCTAGGATAACCTAGACAAGCATATTTAGCTAACTTTATTAGCTACGTATCAGTATAGTAATAAACGATCACATTTTGTTAAATGACTTTGGACACCACCTTCAGATAACATTTCTAGTTTGTGGGGTTGCTGAAATCCTTATTCCACCAACTAATCCCTCTTAAAATGTGGGAATTATACAAAATAAATTTATCCATGACTGAAGTTGTCAGCTCTTCAGTTTGGTAAATGTCAGGATTTGAATTAATGATGAATTAATATTGAAAGGATTACATCCCGAATGTATTTAAACAGTGAACAGCATGTTTAAAACACTGTTGTTAAAGACATATATTTAATGTAATTAGTACCACAACCGAAGCAACAGGCACTGAGCATTACAAAAAATATTATTTAAACATTCAGTTCATTTAACTTAATTGAGTTAATAAAAATGAAACAGTATTTATTGCAGCAAATATTTATTTCAGAACAACTACTGTTGACGCTAAATCACTTCAAGCCCTCGGAAGAATCGTGTTTTGCTATTATTGCTACTGTATGGGAAGTTCCAACCACATTTATAGCAGTAGACCCCCCAGGAATAATTTAGTATCCGCCTTATTTACTTACTTACAGCTTACAAAACAAACAATGTGAACATGTGATTTCAAAATATATCAATAATTACAAATTTGCTGTGAATTTCTATCAAACAACTGTCGTTCGTAGTTAGCATCCATCGTTAGCTGCTGTATTAAATTACATGTAATTATGTACCTCCGCCTTAGCACCGGAAGTTTCGCCCGTATTCAGATTTACAGTAGCGGCCCCAGGAATAAGGTGGATAAGATAGGTAATTATTCATGGTAAATATAAAAAATGGTTGTCACAGATTAACTTTATATTGGACCATGATTGCCCTCATCTTCATAGGCCCCTTGGCTGGGCCCCAGAAAGCTTCCCCTTTATGGGCGGCCTTGGTACATTCACCTGTTATCAGTCAACCTTATCAAACTATTTTTGTTGTGTCACCTTCAGTTCAGGAGGAACTTTAGTCTCACAGTTACAGTAAAATTTAGCCACAGCTTTGCAATGTAAAATTTCATTAATATCTTAAACTATTCCCTATTCAACATCCTGAAATACTTGTTTTAGTTTTTCAGTGGTGCTTGCAGAGACATCATTTCCATGTCCCTGCTGAGAGCGTTTTTGTTCCATGTCCTCTGGGATGATTTCCAGTCAGCTGTTTTTATCTAGCGGCTTTTTTGCTGAACAACATACGGGCGAGATTTTCTACAATATGGTCGTGTTTAGACTCGGGGTTTTTTGTGTTTGGATGCAAGAAAAACAAACACACATTTCTGCACTTCCGAGTGCTAGGACTTCCCATCCCATGCAACCCGGCCACCCAAACCTCTCTCCCACAGCTGATGACATCCTTTCTGTTTCACATTAACACAGATACACACAGATGCTCACACACTTGCAGGCATGCTCATCACTTTGAATAAACACATTTCCGCTCCCTGTGCATTTGCTGAATTTACAGTGTTGATGGTATTCACTCCCTTGATCAATAATTCAAACTCTGGTGCCTCTGTTTCGCTAACGAAGCTTATGTGTTTAGCTCCTTTCACCACACACCCACACACGATCAGGTACAGAAGAAATATCCTCACATCCCAGAGTATGACTGATCTGACAGCTGAGGCCAGGGGCAGCTTGTTGGCACTCAACCTGCCAAAGAGAAAATTGAGACCCTATGGCCTTTTCTCTGATCATCTCCAAACAGTTTGTGAGTGTGACGATCTCAAAGAGTCTCCTTCAGGGACTCTGATGATGACATTAAGCTGTTTTTCACTGTCAGATATCATAATCTCAACTGTTGATCAGCCACAAGTATCTTATTTAGACATCTGGGAACAGCTGATGTAAGTGTTTTTGAAAATATTATCTTTTAACTTAACTACAAATGCATATAAACAAAGAAATGATGGTTTATCATATTGTTTTATTCTGCTGATTTGTACGGTAAATTGTGGGGTCTTCCAATATTTGGTCAAATATTCCATCTATCCATTTTCTTCTGCTTATCTGGGACCGGGTCACGGTGGCAGCATACTTAGTAAGTCGGCCCATACATCCTTCTCCTCAGCAACATTTTCCACCTTCTCTAGGAGGATTCTGAGGTGTTCCCAGGCCAGATTATATATAATCCCTCCAGCAAGTCCTGGGTCCACACTGTGGTCTCCTCCAAGTTAGATGCACCTGGAAGACCTCCACAGGGAGGCGACCAGGAGGCATCCTAATCAGATACCCGAATCCCCTCAACCCGCTCCCTTCCAGGTGAAGGACCAGCAGCTCTACTCCTAGTTCCTTCTGGATGTCAGAGCCCTGGATGATCAGAAGAGTGTGAATGGGTGGTTGGTTTGGCTTTCTATTGAATTGCAATGTGTCCTGTCATATGGTAGCAAAGTATGGTATGGTTTTGCATCAGTATATTGTTGCAAAAAAGTTATCAAACTAAAATCACATTATATTTCTGTTGTGGATGACGCACTTCTGGGCTAAATATTGCATTTTTGTGGTGGAAAGGAATTCTGGGAAATATAAAAAAGACATATAAATAGAAGCTAAACACAGAAAAGATAAATTAACATATGAAAACACTTTTATGAGTTGTACTCTATTTCTGAAATCTTGTTTTGTCTAAGAATATTTTATTCATTCAATTCAAATCAATTCAGATCATAATCATCTTATTGTGAATCCTTTTATACTCTCTGCATGCCTGTCTGTAAAAAATTTGGACGTGAACATTTCCCCCTCTAAATGTTTGTGTTGCATGACAAGAAGACTTTGAACGCCTCCTGATCTTTGTTCCTCCTCTGCAGCGTTGTAAATCACTCGCTCTCTTCTCCACTTTTCAGTTCTTTGTCCTCTAAGTCTTTCATTCTTTCTACCTCTTTCCCCCTCCTCACCTAAACTCAGCCCTAAATCTGTCTCTTTCTTTTCCTCCCCCTCTTTAAACCATATCGTTTGTCTTCCTCTCCTCCTCTCTCTCTCTCCGCTCCTCATCCTCTCTCTGACTCACTGCCGTGTGGCGCCTCGGGCCTCCACGCACTCCTCTCTTGGCTTGCCGCTCAAACAACTTGCTGATTTGGACTTTTAATCTGCAACAAAAAAACTTAACCTGTCTCCAGGCTATGTGGTGTTTATATAGTGTTGGCTCTGCTTCATGAGCTTCTGAGGATGCATTAGAAAGAGTGAAGATGGCTGTGCATCCGGTTGAAAGATTAAGACTGAAAAGAGAAAGATGTACAGAAATACAGTCTCCTGGCAGCAAACTTGAAGCCTAAATCAGTGACAGGTGCACGTCAGTGCCATAACTTGGACCAGTTTTCATAAACCATCAGTACTTCCTGTGTGTCACTACAATTTTGTGCAAATTTACTGTTTTTTTTCCAGCTCTCTGCAACTAAAACAAATTTCTGTATTTTATAAGAAAAAAGTTCAGATTTACATTTTAAACTGAAATTACTGAGAAACGATCTCTAGCTGTCCCATCAAATCACACCTTAGTGAATTGATTAGTATGCAGAATAAATTTTTAATCATAAAATTTTTTAGGTTTGGCAAAAATGTGACAGCAGCTCCATAAAGGAACTTCCCTTTCCTCAAATAACAAGAGGACTTTGTAGCCCTGAGTCAAGACTCTAAGGCACAACTCACAAAGACGCTGATTATTATCTGTTAAAAATTTGATTTTGACTCAAAACAATAATGCCTCATTTATTGTGGATATAAGGGAGAACACAGAGGAACTTGAACAGATGAAGACTCAGTGGAAAGAGAGGGAGAGGAGAGAAACTTCAGTGGAGACTGGTTAGCAGGAGTGATCCTGAGTTACCTGGTGAAACATACCTGGAAACTGTAAGCCCATGTCCTTGAGAGCTACTGCTGTAAGGGGGGGGGCTTCAACACTTCTTGAGGACATTTCTGATCAGAGCATGAACCAGGAAGGTGCCTTTTAAAGTTTTTTTTTAATATTGTTTTGATTAGGGGCCACCTGCTGGCAACATTTACATGTGTGTTTGAATGCTTTGTTCCCAGATCTTGAGATTTGGACCAAAATTGATTAACAAATACCCACATATTTTTGTTTTTGACTACAGTGGTCCCAGGGTTTAGTCTATTATAATATTACACAGTAACCCCCAGGTCACTCTCCCAAAGCTGTATAACTCCATGCGATGTTGCGTAACAGTCTGTGCTTTTAGTGTGTAAGGTCATCTATATCTCTGTGTCTCCTGCTTCATATATTACAGCCACATTGAGATGAGACTTTGCTAATGTCCCTTAACAATCAATTACTCTGCTCTGATTGGAACAAATACTCAGCGGTCATGAATGTCTCCAAACATCCAGTCAGCATGTCTGCAGCATGATTACATCGATTACTCTCATGTAAAATGTCCTGAATACTTTAAGCTGAATGTATGCAGGACACACAGTTCAATGCATGTTTCCTGTGCGGCCTCATGACCTCTTCATGCATTAATGAGCACATTATTGATGCTGTCACAAATGTACCTTTTACTGCTTTATGGTGTTGCTGTTTATGATACATCCACAAAAATACAAAACTGTGATAATCCACTGGAGGAGCAGAAATGACTGTGGCAGGAATTTCAATGTCACATTCCCTTTATTTCCTCTCTGTTCTCGTGGCTCACTTGTCACTCATTGCTGTGTCTTGTCTTCAAAGGTGCAGTTAAAGCTGGCGTTGCTGTCATAGACAATTACTGATAGAGAGTGAGATGATGACAACTTACATCTTCAGCACATCAGACAGTCAAACAAACACAGGGAGGGCTGCATGTCCTTTTCTGTTTGTAGTAGTCGACATTGTAAACTATGTTTACAGATCCATCTGCTTTGTATTATCTGTAGTCAGATGCATCATGGGAATTTCTACAAGCTGAATGAAGGGTGGGGATGATTTGTCAAAGAGGATTTTGATGGGAGATGCAAACGCAAACAGAAGTGATGAGGAAAGCCAAACTGAAAATCAATCTAAAGGAGGATTTTGTTTACAGTCAATAAGCGTTATAGGTTTTTTTGACATTTAGGTTAAAGTAAGCATGGAGATGATGACGCATTTACGCCTACATTTACATCAGATCACTCATTTCTTAGTCATGTAGAGAGCCTCTAATATTGTGCATGAAAAACAGGATTTCTGGTGAATGTTTTTATTTTTGAAGAAACCTACTGAACCATATGACCGATAATTTAAGTGTTCGGCTTCATCTGAGTGTTTGAGGTCATGTAGCTGAATTTGCAGAAGCTATTTTTAAATTTTTGTCATCCCTATATGAAAATGTACGTTTTTAAATCATTTGTTAGCAATCAAGCTTATGATGTGGCATGATGTGAATTTTACAGCACATTTTACATCTTTATGTGGATGAAGATGTTCCTAAAATGCTGCATGTGGACAGGATTTTAATAAAAACACAGATGAGTAAACCTCCGGTTTTAAAAATATCTGCCTACATGTGAACTTCATTCGTTGACTTCTGCTTATGGTTCTTTAGTTGACTTTTCTTTGCAGTATTTCAAATTTTGATTTTTTTTTTCTCTTATATTCCTCTGCATTTTGTCTTAATCATCTTTCTAATCTGCATTTGGGTCCCCTTTTTGTTCTCCTTTTTTGCCAGTTGTGACATTGTAGGGAAGTAACATTTGCAAACAAGACTGCTCTGTTTTTTAAATTGCATGTCATCTTGGCTCCTGACAAATTTTTGTGTGGACAATAAGGCCAGCCCCAGTTTCAATGCCTAACCCTTTTTTTCTAGGAGTCTAATGGCATTTGTACTTGTCAGGAACTGTGACGGATCGAGGGTCTTGGTTTGGTGCATGTGGTAACATGACGAATGCATCCGAACCATTAAAAAGGGGGAAAGAAATATGACCGTATTTACCACCAATACAGGTGGCAGTCTTGTTTGTAAGTGTTTGCTTACCATTATTAAACAACCAACAAAGAAGAAGAAGAAGCTGGTGAAACAAAGCACATGAAGAGGAAAGCACTTGGGCTTCTCTTCCTCTCCTTATCCCTGCGCTGTTTCTAAAAAGCCTCCATTTGTGACAGCGGAAAGGGTTGGAGGTATTATCATTATTACATTTTAAAGCCAATGCACAGACCTGCAGGAGTCGAGAGCAGCAGCTATAAGCAAGTATTCAAGCACTCTGCTCAGACTCCATTGCGACATCCCTTCTTGTATTTATGCAAGTTAGTCTGTAGTCAGTGATGAAAACGAGTCAGGATTTTGAACAAGTAACCACTCCATAGTTATGATATATTGCTCTAAAAAGCACATATTTTAATCTGCATATTAATTTGTATTTATTTCTAATTTTTAAATCAGGATATATTAGGCTGTTTACTGCTCTGCTCTTTTTTTTATCTCATGTTTAATACATCGCAGGCTGTACTAACTATCACAGATAGTTCTAAATAATAGACAGAACAAACTAAAAGATGCACTTATGCTAGTTTGAAAAATAATGTTAAATTAGAAAAACACAGAATTATAAATCTTAATGTTCATCTTTTATCAATGAATCCACCCCGCACTGGACCATGGCTCAAAAACTGAGGTTCAAACTGAACAGTGACCTTTGTGAACCATAACACTCCTACTGTTTTCCTTTAATAACATAAACTATTTCACACAAAGTTACCATAAGTTAATTTTCTGCTGTTAGCTGAAGGCAGCATCTTGTTTAGATGTCATGCAAGCAAGCTAACCTGTTGTGTATTTCATTCAGCACAATGGTTGGTTTTTCCCTCTTTGCCACTTTTGAATATAAAAGAAAAGGTTTTTTTTAAGATTTATTTTGGGCCTCTTTATGCCTTTACTTGATAGAGGAAGGAAAGTGGATGGACTCGGAAACAGGGAAGAGAGTGGGGAGAGACATGCGGTAAAGGGCCAAAGGCTGCATTTGAACCCTAGCTGCCCGCATACATGGGTAGCGCCTTAAACCACTCTACCGCCACACCAGAAAATTTCTTTAATTTACTTTCTTTTGGCTTTTTTCCCCCCGCCTTTCCATCTATAGCACATATTTGCCTTTGTTTACATGCTAACAAGCTAGCCTGTTGTTTTTGCTCTTAATCATTGAGGTTAGGAATGCCTCTCTCTTTATTTTTTCCCTTCTACCAAATGATTCAGTCTACTTCTACCATAATTTACCTGTTATTAAGCAGTCTTCAACTTTGTTTGGTAGTTTTGTTGTTCTCAGCTGGCAAAATCTTAAGCAGTTTTCCTGCTAACAAGTTAATTTGTGTTCACTACAGCACAAAGGTCAACATAGGGTGTTTTTTGTCTTTCTCTTCCTGTTTGGAGACAAATAAAAGACGGTGTTAGCTGATGTGCTATACTTGCAGTTTTCCCTCTTTAGCATGTAGGCTAGGCTTAATTATTTATTCTTTAATTGTGTCAGAAGAATACTATGCAGTTCTGGGGTTATTTATATGTTCCAGTGAAGACGTCCTCAACTCTATTCGGTTGCTTTTGTTATTCATTTGTTCGATGCCGGCAGCTGGTGTGTTTCCATGCTAACAAGCTAACTTGTTGAGTCTCCCTGAAGCACAGAGGTCGGTATTTGTTTTGTCTTTTTCTCTGCCACATTAAGTTTGAAAGGAGTACTTCTATGCAGAATATCTCCTCCTTCAGGAGTAGGGGGTGTCTTTCAGCTTTTTGATGCTGATATTTTTTTGAGGGGTTTTGTTTTCGTACTAACAAGCTAACTTTTAGCCTTTCTGGAAGGCTGCAAAATCTTTTTCTCTATTCAGCCGGCTTAAAATGGGAGAAATGCAGTCTAGTGCTGAATTAAAAGTTTTCAAGAAGCTTACATAGTTTTCTGGGTTGTTTTTCATGTCTTTTTGAAGCTGCAGACAGATGGCCCATTAGATTTTTGGGAGAAGTTTAAAATGAAGCTACAGGGGCTGTGAGTCTGCTGGTGCTATGAACTTTAATTTTGACTGTTTTAAGTATGACAGACAAAAATTTCTTGTGGGAATAATTTTTTTAGACAACATTAAAAATGGAAATGCCACCCTCAAGGTAGAAGAGATAAGAAGCTGCAAATCTTTCAAGTTTTCTGATGTCAACCATTTTAGCTTCACCCAGATAAACAGACCAACAGAAACGGAGACATTGCACAGACAAACCCTTAAGTCAGTAGGCGCTGACCCACATTAAAGTATGTGTTGGGGCCAAGCGAAGCCTGCGGGACTTTGGGGAGCAAGTTAACGAAGATGAGAAGAAGGTAAAGCAGCTGGGAGGCAAAAATTGTCACATCTGATACAGACACGAAGCTGTCAGCTTATATGTCCCTCCACATTGGGAGGAACCGTGGCAGTGCTCGCATATGTGCATACTTGTGCACACTTTTTTTCCCCACAAGTAAACATGCATGCAGACATGCTCTCACCCACATTAGTGACAGGTGAGAGGTGATAGGGAGTGACAGCTCTACCCCAGAGCTAATGAGAAGGCAGGAAAGATGGAGCAGTGCCGAGAAAGTGGAGCAGAAGAGGATGAAACTTTAAGGAAACTCGACAAAAAACTTCTGTCCTTTTTCACTTCTTAGTACAAATGTGTTTTCTCACATGGCGGATATTTAGGGCTCACACTGGTTTGATTTTCTTCCTGCCTGGAGAGTCGTGTTTCCCTCTCCTCTAAAAAGCGAGGGGAAGTCACAAAGAAATGAACAGCGACAAAGAGATGGGGCTCATCAGAGAAACAAGACAGCTGCATAGATGTGTGTATTCTTGACTTTTTGATGAGTGTGGGAATGCTCCAACATGTGTAATGTACATTAAAGAGAATGCGGGGTTATACTAGTACAAGGTTACATAAAAACATTAACGGTGTATAATATATTTGGGGAATCAAGAAAAGATGAAGAAAAACCAGTAACTAAAAACAATGTCCTTTATGTCTTTTCTGACTATTTATAACCTACTTAAAAGGTGAACTGTATTTATAAAACATCAGGTGCATAAACTTACACATTTTTAAAGCTCTTCAATTCATCAGAGAGTAACTCTCAGAGCTAGTCTTTAATGTCTGTAATGATTAAACCAGTTTTCTAATGTTTAATTTAAGCCTTCAAATAAGCTCCCCCTGGAGGAACCCCATGTCAAGGAGCGCAAAATTACAAAGGAAAAGGAGCTCTTTACATGCTTTTTGTGGCAGATTTTTGACTTCTTTGTAAAACGCTTTTTGGTACTGAGACCTTTTGCTCTATCTTCCAAGGGCCTCACATGGTGTGTTTCAACATGTATTACCAGCTCAACTTGGCTCGACTCTACTCAGTTCTAGTACTAGGCACTTTGTTTTCCATCCAACATATACGATATGGACAAAAGTGTGTTAATTGTTGAATTTAGGTGTTTCAGTCAGACTCGTTTCCATAGGTGTATAACAACATGCGCGTAGCCATGCAGTCTCCATTTGCAACCTTTGTCATACAAGATGGGTGTATCTAAAGAGCACAGTGACTTCAAGCGTAGTACTGTGATGGATTCCACCGTGTAATTTCATCCCTGATGGATATTCCACTGTCAACTGTAAGTAATATTATTAGAAAGTGGAAGTGTTTAGGAATAACAGCATCGCAGCCATGAAACGGAAGACCACGTGAAATTGCAGAGCAGGGTCAACGGCGGCTAACGGAGGGAGCGCATAATGCATTAAAGTCGCCAACACTGTTCTGAATAGTTCCAAACTTCCTGGAAATGGGAATTCCTGGAGGAAAATCTTAGGCCCTGTCCACATGGAGACAAAAACGATATATTTCTGCTTCATTTTGAAAAAGTTTTCCATAAACATGGGATCGTTTCAGGAAATGTCTGCATAAGCACGGAACCACTGAAAATGCTGTAGTGTATGTGCCAAGCCTGTAAGCAGCGCTGTAAGGCTGTAAATGCCCTAAAAAAGAAGACATTTTGAGAAACTGCCCAAAACTGTCTCCTGGTTGCCTTTCTGGTTGTTCTCTGCGGTGGATTTAAGAACATCTGGTGTATGCTGTTCTCAGTGGTGGTAAAGGAGCATCAGATTTTGCTGAAAAGCCATAATAAGCTCAGTAGCATCTGCAGCATGAACACAACCCTGTAACCCGCCATTGTTGTTTTGGTTTGACTCGCGGATGTGGCTTAAGTGGGCTATGCTATGTATGACGAAATCGTTTCAAGAAAGATGCAGTTGGCTGTCTACACGAAGATGAAACAGTAAGCGTTTACAGATATGTTTACTCTGGGACCTGGTTTCAAAAAGTAGCGTTTATGGCCTCCTAAAATGCCATTTCCATGTGGATGAAATGCGATATGACAAAGAACATTTGCATATACTCCTGAATTCGTCTCCGTGTAGATGGGGCCTTAGTCCGTCTGCTAGAGAACTACCAGAACCAAGTAGCGAAAGCTCAACAGAAATGGTTTAAAGACAACAAGGTGAATGTTCTGCAGTGGCCGAGTCAAAGCCCAGACCTCTATCCAATAGAGAATTTTTGGCTGGACTTGAAAAGGGCTGTTCATGCAAGATTCCTGTGCAACTTGACAGAGCTTGGGCGGTTTTTGAAGGAGGGAGTAAAATTTAATTGTCCAGATGTTTGAGCCTGACTGAGACCTTTCAACACAGACTCATTGCTGTGATTGCAGTCAAAGGTGCATGTACTAAATTTTGACTTGAAGGGGTGAATATTTATTCAGTCACTTATTTTACATGACATGTTTTCATTTAATTGAAGCCAAATTGTATTAACCATGATTAATTTATAAAATCAATAAAATGGTAAAACATCCAAAGGGGTGAATCTTTTTTTATAGGCACTGTATGATGGTTTTTGAAGAGACAAGTGGATTTGTTTGTTCATACACCCGTCAAAAGAACCAGACTTTGAGGAAAGTGTACACAAGTGTGTTAGCACCAGCAGCTCTGATGTATAATTTAACAATGAAGAACCCTAGAAACTCTGATGAATACTTAAACACTTCTATCAAATCATCAAATGACAAAATAAATGAATGTCCCTATGAAGGATCAAGATTTTCTCTTTTTATAATAAAACATCAAAATGGCTTAAAGAACCATCAAAAAGGCAACTGCCAAAGGGACATCCCACACCTGAAATTATTCTTTTTGATTCTTCCACTTTCCAAAGAAGCAACAGGCTTGTGTGCCTCTGAAATCCTTGCATGACAGCATATCATGTTGTGTCACACGGAAAGTCTGATGGCGAGTGGAAAGCGATCCCAACCTTTGCGTGCAGTTACAGTCCATATGTTTACCCACACTGTATTGAGTGTTGCTTATCTGTCTGCCTTAAATCAGGACATGGCAGTGAAACCCTTTTAAGTGACACTGTCCTTCATTATGTAACATGATGGGTGAAGCGCACAGCAGTGCACACATAAACACAAACACAGTGAAGATAACATGCACAGCAGTCAAACATATAGATCTACATGCATGGTTTCGTGTTCATGTCAGATGGAAACCTTGTATCTCCAAGAGAGCTCTGTCATTCCAACTATAAGGAAAACTTAATCTAGACCAAAACTCTTCTTCTTTTATTTTGATCAGAAGTTTGGATTGGATCTCGTATTTTATTAATTTTAATATAAATGGAGATATGAGGTTTTCATTTTGACCGCATCTAGAGTGAAGGGTCATATACATACATGCACATTAACTCTCGCATGACTGCCCTCACATACACACATGCTTGGTTTGAACCATGTGACCTCTGCCGCCACCGTGTTGGTCCTTGGCCTCTCACACTTGTGTTTGGTGGACTTTGTATCACAGGCTCATGTCGTCTCCCCCCCGGCTATCCTGACCTCTCACTGTGGGCTGATCCGTGCTCACGCAACCTAAATGCCACCACTATCATTCTTGTTGTTAATTGAACTATAAATCACTGTGGTGCATGTATATGTGTGGTGTGTGCACAATCATGAAGGTCAATGGTGTTTGTTTACTCTTTGAGTTTAAATCCAGCCCTCCCTCCAGCTGAACATTTCATTAGACGTGGCACGTTTGACCTCAGGCGGCGCTGTGCATTGCCTTTGTAGGATGAAGATTAGCTCTGCATGCTAACGTAAAGTGGACCATAGACTATAAAACATGGACCTGTGGTCAGTATCACCCATTGGTTTCTGAAGAAGGGCTCCAAACCCAGAGTTGGCCATTTCCATGCTGGAAATGCAATCTTCAATTTAACTTTTGATCAGTATAACAACAGGCAGAGAAGTGGAGCAGAGATGAGCAGTTATCCTGGCAAAAAAAGGCTTTCACAAACCCACCATTTGGCCAGCCAAGTCACACTATTAATGATGTAAAGTTCCTTATAACTCTTAGCCTGACCCTAACCCTTTCCCTCCGTATAAAAATAAACCCCCCACCCAAGCAAGACTCTTTAAGCTTTGGACTTCATTACAAACCAATGCCTCAGCTGCTTCTACTTGTATTTGGTCTGCCTTGTACTATCATTTTATTTATTTATAATTAATTTCTCATACAGCCTTGCAGAACAAGGGGGTGGCTTACAGAGCTTAAGCACTGAGTGTTTTCTCAAATTTCCTGAATCTTTGAGTGGTAAAAACAAAGTTGATGCTGAGGTTTACAGTTAATTAATGCTAAATTAAGTTGTATGTAGTTAATTATTTGATTCTGCTGATCACAACATTTCATTTTTGTGGTCATACTGAAAAAGAATAAGTCATTTTTATTTTACTTCTTAGTGTTTATTCACACTCTGCAGTATAAGAAATACTTCATTAAATATGAACATTTTCTGCATTTTCAAACATAAATCTTGTGGGTGCCCCACATTCTACTTTTGTGCACTTAAAAAACGAAGAGTGCCAATTGTGAACTTTTACTCTATGCTAAGCATACCTGTGTTATGTAACTAGTACAGAAATATCAGACTGTTTCTGCCCTTTTTAGGTCACAGAAGTAAAAATGAATGATCTCCAGTGAGTTATTTTGTGATTTTAGAATGATAAACACATCTTGAGAAAAACAAGTTTAAAACTGTGTTGCTGTAAAGGATTCTTTTCTAAGGCAGTTCAGCCTCATTTATGTCCAAATGATGAATATGTTTGTTAGCATAGTCAACCTAAAGAACAGCAGTGAGTTGTTTTCTTTTCAAAAATGACAAAAGTCGTGTACTGATATGTTTATAGTCGCCATGGTTCGCGTTATGCAGTTCTATATGGAGTTTATTCCTCGGTAGCTGTAAGGATGTCACATGTTTTATTGCTCTGTTTGGCCCGTAAAGATGTGACAGACAGAACGTTCATCCAAGCACACTTAGAGTTTTTTCAAAGGCTCTGCCTGTTCCTAAACTCTGTATATCGAAAGTTTTCCAGATGGATGTGTGAAACAAATCCATTTGGCGTGTCAGGTTAAAGGTGAGGTTATGATACCAAAGTTAAAAGTTTAAAACCTGACCTGCAAAACCTAACTACAAAATGTTTAATAAAGCCCAGTGAACAGTCTGCTTACAGGAAAAAAGGTTGTCCTTCCTGGAAAGGTTTTAATGCAGCTAGTGTAGCTTAGTGTAGTGTAGCTATGTAAGCTAGATGAAGATAGAGCTACATAGCTAACATAGCTAAAGCTAAGCTCACAAAGCAGCTTTGTGAGCTAATGTATCTACAATATCTGCATAGCTATGTTTGATAAAGCTCACATTGCTAAGGCTAACTTACCTACATTAGCTTAGGTAGTAATGCTAATTAACTATGTTAGCTTTAACTTGAGCTAACAACACTAAAGCGAGCCATTTTACATATAACTACTTCTAAAATGGGTCTATACATAATTTAGACACAGATAAGACCTCTGACCTTTTTGTGTTTTATTTATGAAATATTGCTTGGACTGTTATGTTTGGAATGTGATTATTTCATGAATGTAGCTGCCAAAAAAATGTAAAACTAGAAATAGGCTGAACTGCCAAGTTATGGCAATGTATGGTCTGCAGCCAGACCCCTCTCAGGTTTGGCTACCACTGCAGCAAAAATCATGTCAGACTTGGCAGATGAACCTGGGAAACTTTGTCTGTTGGAACTAAAGAGCAACAGTGACCTTGTCCATCCACCTTTACCTCCAACATCCTGCAGATTTCATCAGGATAGTTACAGGTAATATAACTAATCATTTTTCTGATAGTGTCTCAGCCCTACACATGCTAAAGTCTACTTTGCTCTGCCTTGCTATCTGTTCTTTGATAAATCCCCCTGGGGAAAATAAAAAAAAATAAGATAAAATAGAATTAGATCAAAATTGATGAGTTATAAACAATTTAAGCCCATGGTTCTGTGTGTACCAATGTAAAAGAAAAAAGTGCTATTTTGAACACATGTTCATTTCTGCTGTAAAAATAGACATTATAAAATAGGGCCTAATGGGAAATCCTTGTTTTTGGAGCTTGCCTCCAGTGGATGCTTTTGGAATTACAGCTTTTTGCAGGAGATGGCTGCTTATTGTACTGGATGGGCTTCATTTGTGTATGAGAAGGCCCGTGTAGGAGAGAGTGGACTCAGAATGGTGGACCATTTTGGAGCTGCTTCAAGAGAACTGGACTTCATAGTGTTATAATCAGTTTTCTTGCAGGATGCTCAACAAAGAAAATAAGATGCAAAAGGAAAAATGAGGAGTAAAAATAAATCAGATGCATGGCAAAGTGTAAAGGTTTGCATCTGTGCTTTGACATACTCCAAAGTGGGTTTGCACATGTTCATTTTCATGCTTTTCACCTTCAGAGACGTGCACAGTACATGTGGTCTTACTTGCATGTACACTTGTGGACCGGGGATTTGTGTCAGCGGGCTAATAGCTAAATGGTCGTGCAGGAAAAGCAGTCCAGAAACGGTAAAGCTGTAATCTTGGTGAAATTTGTTTAATCACAAGGAGGAGCGGTAATCTGTTGAGATGGGCTCGAGGAGGGATGGAGGGTGTTTATGCAGCTGGGGTGTTTCTATTTCCGTGAGGTGCTGCCCTGCAGGAAATATTAATCCTGACTGTGCGTTAGCCGCTGAATGAGTTTTGGCGCTCAGGTTGATGGGAGGGTGTGCATGTCCACTTTGTCAAATAAGGTGAAATCACCTGATAGAGGAAGGAAGAAGAGGAAGGAAGAAGAAAGGTACTGAAGAGAGGAAAATAAAGAGTTTTTAGCAGGAGAGAAGAGATGGAAGGAAAGAGGAAGAGGATGGATGATAGCTGGAGGATGTAGGATGGGGGAGATGAAGATGAAGGCAGAGTAATGTGACAAAGAAACTTAGCATTGCAGATTTTGAGGAAGAAAATCAGATCAAAAACAAGAAGCTTGCAGAGATAAGAAGAATTAGCTCCTGATAGAGAATATAGCGAGGAGAGCCGGGTTAGATAGTTTGGGATGAAAGCGGGCAGATTTGAGCTCAAGCTGTGCACCGTTTGCTGTAATGATTTCCTGAGGCGAACGCATTGAACCCTGGACTGCAGATTGAGCCCAGATATGTGTGAACATGTGAACCACGCTGAACATGCTAAATGTCTTCTCTGCATGAGAATAAGAGTCACCATTACTAGAAAAAAAGATTAAAAATTTCAAAAAAAAAAAAAAGAAAAAAAAGAAAAGGTGAGAGGTAGTTGGATAAGTCCTCATCAAAACCCTTTAAAGAGGAGGCAGTGACTGAAAAAAAGAAATGTTTGGAAAGAAGCACAAATATTTCAGATTAACACCGAATGCAGAAAAAAATGGTTTGGTCAATTTTTTCTTTTTGCATTTTTTTATTTCAAATATAAGTCATGCTTACATGCAAAGTAAATGATACAAAAAAATGAAGTTTCAATACAAAATTAATGAAAAAGAAAAAATTGAAAGAAAAAAGAAACAGGCACAAAGAAATGGAAACAAAAAAGGAAAAATTAGAAACATGTTAAAAAAAAAGAGCAAAGGCAAAATAAAAGTGTGAAACAACAGCGGATTTTATGAACACCAGATTTTTATTTTGACATTAGAAATCCAAAAGTCAAGAAATGAGTTGTTTAAGAATCACCGTTTAAAAATAGGAAAGAAAAATATGGAGAAAAATGTGCCACTGGCTCTTTAGGGCTGCCCAGTTTTTAATTGGAAACAAAATGAAAACAAACTTTTCTTCATTTTCAGTGTGTTGTTTTTTTGCTTTCTGATTATGTTTGTGTAATTTGTTTTCCAAAAAATAATAGTGTTTTTTTTTTCAATCATTTATATGTTCTGATCCCAAAAATGAAGGTAAGTTATGTGACCTGATGCAGGTGTTGTTAAAAAAGAATGCAACCAATTTTTTATGTTTTTGTTGATCTGAACATAACATTGATGAGATTAAAAAAAAAATTGTCATGTATCAATTTCTTTTTGGAAAACAAACCAAAAAAACTATGAACATAAAATGAAAAACAACAGACACAAAAAACTTTGACTTTTACTGCCTGAAAGAGCCAAGGCCATTTTTTCATTCATGCTTTCATATTTTTAAACAGTAACTTTATTGATTTTAGGTTTCCCATTTCAAAATAAAATCAATTTGCCATTAAATACACTGATCATTTACTCAGAGAATGACTTGACTCATATTTTAGACAGCTAACCACCTTTTTCTTTAAATATTGTGCAAAATATATTATTATTAAAAAATGTAGCCTAATTTCTCTCAGCTAAACAGACATTCCTTCTTCTTTGACTCCAATTTTCTGATTTGAAAAATCGGACAAATACTTCAGTTATTATTTTGGATTAGCTTGGCTCTAAAAGTAAAGTTATGTGAGGTATGAATGATCACATGTGGGTGTGTGCTGTTAGAAAGGCTTCTGGATTCATTCATACACATGCAGGAAGCATGCACACATGCAGACGTTTGTATGACCACACATATGGATTCACATTAAGGGATGGATGTTGGAAATTCTAGCTTAGGAAGTTGTGAAACAATGCAGTGGTTCCCACAGAATGATAGAGAGATGGTCATCTGACCTGCCTCTTTCTGAATGTTTAGTTTTTTCTGCTCTTGTGACTGAATTCATTAACAGCAGTGGTGTAATGCCAGATATACATGAGTATACAAAGCATACCCAGTTATTTTTGTCTCTATAGAGTATGCTTACATCTAAATCCACACTCCCAGGATGTCAAAGGAAACCAAAAAGGTTTTAAAGTACACCTGTGCATTACTTTGGAATGCATTATCCCTTAAAGTGCTGCAAAAAATTAAGTTAAATTTGTTATCGTGTAGTTTTCTCAGCCTACAGAAGTGAAGTGACAATGTGCAAATTCTAAAAGCACAGCTAAATATGCAAGATGTTCATGTCTGTGTATAAGACAGAGCAATGTTTCTTTGCAGGATTGGCTGCTTCAGCAGGCACCGCTTCTGATCAACAGTATATTTTAAAAGACACTCAAATACCATCACTCACCTTTTGAAATGCTTCACTCTGATCACAGCAGGTGAGCTACATGTATGAAGGCTTAGTGTTGGGGAGATACTGTATGGAGGTACTGCAGAAGTACAGGATGATATTGGCAGAAAATGTTGAAAACAACAGCATCTAAAGCTTGATCCTTAACATGAGACATTGCACCTTAATTGATGCATTTATGGAAGGGATGCTCTAGTGAAGTGGTGCCCCACTGCTGTAGCTTCAAGACTGTCACTGTCTTTTTAATCACAAATCGCATCTAGAATATCTGATTATTTTCAACCAAACATATTAGTCTAATGAAGAATTTGGAAGTTTGGACCTTAGCTAGAACAACACCTGTCAGTGAATAAAGAAAAGAGACAAAACAAACACATTTTACCCCACTTTGCTTTGATAATGTACCAATTTTGACAATTTTCCAGTGGTTTTGAGGAGTTCCATTGTTATCATGGTAAAGGCAGCGTTGACATCCCAAGAAAAGGAGCTGTGTGTTTAAATATATACCCATTATCACAGAAAAACAGAGTAGAGTAAAATGCATGGCTATTGGACTTTAATCTACACATATCTACATATTATTAACTACTTTAATCTATTTACCATACACAAATCCTGTACAAAGGCTCTCTGTGGTAAAATGCCTCACCTCATATACATTTTCCCTGGTATATCTACTTACCATACTTAAAACTGACTTTATTTAATCTATTTAAGGTACTCAGTGGCTGCAAGTCATTACTCGATTCACTGTAACTCAAAAGCCTGTAAGAAAGGCTCTTTGCGATAAAATGCCTCACTTCATGAGCACATTTGCAGTCATTAATTGTTAAGCTGCCAATTACTTATTTAATCTTTTTACCACCCTCAAATGCTGCAAGCAAGTAACTCATTAACCGTAGCTAGAATGCTGTAAGAAAGCTCTCTGCGGTAAAATGCCTCACTTCATCTGTATATTTGCACTAATAATCTTCTTTTAGTACTAATTTCTAACTTTATTCAATCTTCTTACTCTACTTAGTTGCTTGGAGTCATAAATCCATTCACTTTTGCTTAATTGCTGTAAGAAGGCTCTCTGCGGTGAAATCTTCACATATAATATTTGCTTTTACAAATCGACATACTGCACTGATTTAGGATTACATAATTTTTTGTACTGATTATTAATGTTATCCATTATCCACATTCAAATGCAGCAAGCAATTAATCTATTCACTGAAACTCAGTTCCTGTAAGAAGGATCTCTGTGTTAAAATACCTCTCTTCATATGCAGATGTGTACAAATTAATCTAACTGAAATAACTACTATTTCAATTCTATGTATTTTCTGCACTCAGTTGATGGAAGTAATTAATCTATTCATTTTAACTCAAATGCTGTAAGATGGCTCTCTGTGGTAAAATGCCTCAACTCATACCCATAAGTTGACTAATCAACTCTCTTAAATGATCTTATCTTCCTCATTTGAATATGCCCACATCCGTTGCGTGTTTGATCATGTCTAGTCAGCATTCTTGCAGCCTTTTTCAAATATAGTATCAGTGCACAATTCAGTTTTTAATACTTTTTCAGCTTTATTGTTTTTTGTATTTAATGTTTAATTCATTTTCAAAACTAGAGTCAAATGCCTAGTTGCGTAAGCATACTTGGCCAATAAAGCATATTCTGATTCTACATGTTAGCTGAAGACTTCTAACCTCCAACAGCAGATGGATACACCTGTTTCCATGTTTATCACTGCCGAATCCATCTTGCAAAGCTCCCGTCTGAACCATTTGGGCCCAGTTAGAAAGTGACGGGACCAATCAGGAACGAGGGGCAGCACTTTCAGGTGCGGCAGAGTTGTGACGTATGCAAGCAGCGAGAAAAGGCCAGTGAAGATATGGCGGAAGACATTAGCGTGGATGCTGCTAAAGTGTAAGTTTTATCAGAACTTGACGACATTTCTTCGTTAAAAGATCAACAAAGAACAGCAGTGAGTTGTTATCTTTTCAAAAAGACAAAAGTTGTTTGCTGACATGTCTACAGGTTTGCATTATGAAGTTCTCCATGGAGTTTGCATCTTGGTAGCGGCTACGTTACGTGTTGTTTCTCTGATTGGCCTGTAAAGATGTGACAGACAGAACGTTCATACACCCTCTGAGTTTCTTTCAAAGCCTCTGCCCTTTCCCAAACGCTGTGTATGAGAGGTTTCCCAGATGGATGTGTGAAAAAAATCCATCTGGCTTGTCAGGTTAGAAGACTTCAGTACTTCATAGACTTCTTGCCACCAAAGCAGCTGCAAACAGCTCTGTGACCCACTTTTGAGTCCCGATCCAGCAGTTGAGAACCACTGCACCAGGGGATGTCTCACTTGCATGCATATATTGTGATTATTTATGAATATTGTGAAAAAATCTCAGAGGCTTCAAATTTATCTGGGTGGCCCACCCAACTTTTGTCAATGTGTGGGAATCACTGCAGTGTACATGAAAGTTAATCTCTTTTCTTAATCTCTCCTTAGGAAGAATTTAGAAATTCCATTCCACCACATCCCTGTAATACCTTTGAAAAGAAATTCATGCAAATACAAATGCAAACATGCATGCACCAGACCAAACTGACATTAATACTATCATGTTCACAGTGAGACAAACAAACAGTGAGTTCTATTAATATGTTACATAAATCTACAGACTGTCACAAAACTGACATAAAGACTTCCTCTTCACTCTCCATCACTCACACATTTACACCTCGTATCTCCTCACCTGGAGTTAAGGTCAGCGTGCGTCGCCCCTGCTGCGCCTCCTCCTCCGCTCCCTCCCCGGCTCTTCTCCAGGCCCAGTTTGGTGAAAATGCCCACCAGCACCATGATAGCCACCACGCCGCAGATAATGTAGACGATGAGGTGTGTGCGATCCCGGTCCCCGTCGTCCTGACCCTCAGTGATGGTTGCCACAGGCTTGCCAGTGTTGGCCCAGATGGGCGTGTCATAGTTGGAGCAGATCCTCTGGTCCAGCCGCTGCTGACGGAACTGGCAGCAGAAGCGGTAGAAGCAGGTACCGCAGCAGTACAGAAAGACGCCGGCGTTGCAGTTGAACGGTGGATCCCACTGGCCCATGACATCGTAGTAGCCCTGACAACGTGTCCCCCCGACCGGAGGCACATCCTCATCGTCTGCGTCTCCTCCACTGGTGGGAGTGGACAGCCCTGTCTCTGGAGGAGTGTTCTGAGTGGGCTCAATGTTGTTAGGAGATGTCTGGTTCACAGGTGTCGTAGGGGCGATGAACGGGTCGCCTTCTGCTACCGCCACCGTGGTGGCTGATGAGTCCTGGGTGAGGACAAGTGGAAGTGTGAGGAAGGAGAGGAAGAGGAAAAGGTGGAAAGAGGAAAATATGGTGGATGCCATGCTGCTAGGAGAGCCCTTCTGTCCAACGTCCCACCTGCAGGAACAGAAAAGATTTGTTAAAGTGCCACGCATAAAACTACGACTGAGGGGGTTTATTTTCATCTCAAGCTTGGAAAAGCTAAGTGAACTCATGATTGCATGTCAACGACAGCATTAATAAGGTTACATTTCAGAGATGTAAAACCACACAACCTCGACATATGAGCATGCATTAGCTGTCAAAAACACTTGCAGAATGTTCACTGTGAAAATTGATTAAAGCCTGTATGATTAAACAGATGATGCATGTATCGACCCAGCATTACTTATGGAATCAATAATGAAGAGAGGGTACGGGACGTTTAAACAGGTCAGTCAGAATCACTATTGAAGGCTGTTACAACACAGTGTGACATGATCCACGCAGACTTTGACATTTAAAAGAGCAACACAGAGAAAATTAAACATTCAAATCAGCAGAAAGATTGCAAAAAAACTTTAAGATCACATCCTTTTAAAATGGCATTTATCAATGTCAAATTTCCCTTTGAATAAGCACAATGAAGATAAACAAAGTTCACTGAGAATTTATTGCGGAAACTCATTCTCACCTTTTTCTCTTTGCAGTCAGCGCGGTCGACCCTCCTCTGAGATTCTTCCCCAAAGTTCAAAGGGCTTCAAAATTCCCTCTAGAAATATCCACAAACTTTACTCAGCAGCATTTTCCCCCTCAGATCTCTCGCTCATCCTCATGTGTTCTCCATCATCAGCTTGGGGGGCTTGATCCAGGGGGAGGGGGGCTTCACAAACACAAAACGACGTGCTCCTCTTTTCCGCTTTACTCCTCTTGTATCACCTCCTCCTCTTCTTTCTTTTTCTTCTTTTGAAAGAGGTGCTCAGTCTGCCGTGGAAGCTCTGAGTCCAGATCGGTCCTGGATCTTTTGCTGCCAAGACCCCTGTGTGTTGGGTGAGTGCATGAGTGAGAGAGAGAGAGAGAGAGAGAGAGAGTGGCAGCACTGAGCGTTGCAACAGTTCAGGAACCAAATGAGATCTCTTCCCCTGTTTACCTCTCGTCAGATAGACGAGGAGAGAAGAGGGAGAGGGAGAGAGCGGGAAGTGTGTGGATTTGTGTTTGTTAAGTTGTGTGCGTGGGGGGTGGCGGTGGGGGGGCGGGGGGAGTTATATCCAGCTGCATCCCCCATCATCCCCAGGGGGAAAAAGCCTCACAGGAGGGAGGAGAGAGGAGGGATGAAAATGAAAAGAGGGAAAAACTGAAATGCAACACAGTAATTAGTGACACTTTTTCTTCAATATGGCCTTTTTTTTGGTCTTTTTGGTTCTTTTTCTTTGTGATTGAGTCATGCTGGGCAATTAATCAAGCTTCAGTTTCAGTTATGATTTTATCCTCTTGTTTTATCTAATCTCTTGAATGAAAACAAATTATTGTTTGCCCTCTTGTGCTTGTTTTGTCCATAGTTTTTTTCTTCATGTTTTAAATGGAGGGCACTAGGGGTGTAACAGTGTTTTGTTTTAGTTCCAAACTCTCACAGTTGTGGGGTCAGGGTTCCTAGCACAAAATCACATGACAAATGAAGGGTAAGCGATGTAGTGAGTAAAGGCTCTTTGCAGGTGATGTCACACAGCAGCAGAAAACTCCCCTTGGGGGGCAAGTAGTGATTTCTGCATTGAGAAACGCTGCCAAACACTCAATGTTTTGAGCTTTTCACAACTATGCCAAGCGTTCAAAGTGAAAAAATCAAAACATTCATTATTCTTAAGTTACTTTTGTGTCCTGAAAGTTGTGCAATATTTAGGCAAAAACATAAAGTAAGGCTGCAATTCTGCCACTGTTTAACACATTAAACTCTCATCTCGTCCATCTTTCTTCAGCTGATAAGCCACCAGTCTTTCTCGTTGTGATGGTAAATTAGTTCCTTTAAAGAGACTCAAACCATTTGGCTCAGCTCAGTAAAACCACTCTTCATTTGATAGCAGTTGGATTTTTAAATGTGGGTTAACCCTTACAAGTCCACAGGCTATTTTTGCAATTTTTAAAAATACTTTACTTTTGACAACATAAACTGCTTTGAAAAAATGTAACATGCTCATATTTGGCATCATACTTTTTCAGCACAAATTAATCTTGGTGAAATTGAAACTATTTTTAACTTTAACTTACTGCATTAGATATTAACCTGACATGCCAGATGCAGAGCCTTTGAAGAAAAACTTGGAGGGTGATTGTATGAAAGTTTTGTCTGTCACATCTTTATGGGCCAATCAGAGCAACAAAACACGAGACATAGCTGCTAACAAGCTGCACCTGCCCGACTAGGCTAAACTCCATAAAGAACTACATAACCCGACTGATGGCGACTATAGACATGTCAGTACACGACTTTTCCCTTTTTGGAAAGAAAACAACTCAATGCTGTTCTCTGTTCTTCTTTTATTGAAGAAATTTCATCAAGTTCTGATAAAACTTACGCTTTAGCAGCATCCACGCTAATGTCTTCCGCCATATCTGCACTGGCATCTTCTCGCTGCTTGCGTACGTCATGACTCTCCCGCGCCTGAAAGTACTGCCCCTCGACCCTGATTGGTCCCGTCACTTTCTAACTGGGCCCAAATGGTTCAGACGGGAGCTTTGCAAGATGGATTCGCCAGTGAGAAACATGGAATCGGGCGTATCCATCTGCTTGCAAGGTTAAGTACCTCCAAAAATCACAAAAAAACAAGAACAGATTTTCAAAAAATGCTATTTAGAAAACATATCAATATAATGTGAAGTTGTCCTTTTAGAGTTAGAAATTTAGAAAATGTTGTAAACTTAAACATAAAAGTAGTAAAATTACATATATCAAGCTTTAACACAGAATACATATGTATCTATAGGCGTTTTCTAACCTGAATCATAACAATTTAAAATAATTCTGGTGCTTAAGTATAAAAAGAATGATATGGCATCCATTGCATTCCAAGACTGTGAGGGATTCCCAAGCAGCGCAAATTTAACATACAAAGATGTATAAGTGAGCCAAAATCAAGCTAAATGCCAAAAATATGCAGTTATATACACAAGCGTTTCTGCCATTTTTAAGTGTCCCAGTGAACAATATTTAACACAACTCTAAGGAGAAGTCAGGAGACAGGAGACAGTGCCTAACACTCTGGGCCTGACTTTTGCAATAAGAGGTAGTAGTACCATGAATTAGTTTCACCACCTGAAACACAATCAACTACATAACAAAGAATGCCTTAAAATCTGCATGTCCACATCTCCACCCACACCAAATAAAATGTCGAATAAAGCAGCCTCAAAGCAAATGACCCTGGCGTCCTTGTTTGCCAAATCAATCTCATATGACAAAAAAAAAGTTCCAGACAGAAAGAGATTACTGTGGCAGTAACACATCGCCAAAGATGTGGCCAAAGTAAGGGCGTTGAATAGCCAGAATTTAAAAATCTCATAAAAACACATTTGCTATACTTTACCTGGGAACTTTTTTTTTTTTGCTGAAAATGCCCTGCCAGACTGTTTCTTTACATGGAAATATTTCATATCCATTTGGGAAAGCTCCCAGACAAAGCATTTGGGAGGGTAGGACTTTTCAAAAATTCTTTGTTCTGTCAAATTCATTAAGGGCTAATTAGAGCAACAACACAAAATGAGGTAGTAGGCATACGCAACCTTCGGTAAGTAACAGGTAAGTGGCAGGCAAATTCAGCAGTCGGACTCTTCCACTGTGAAGCCATGCTGTTGTGTTGGATGCATTATGTGGTTCAGCATAGTCTCGCTAAAATGCACAAGAACTTCCCCGAAAGAGACATTGTCTGGATGGGAGCATACGTTTCTCCTAAACTTCTCTCTTCTTTTCAACATCAATAGTGCCTTTCCAGATGTGTAAGCTGTCCATGCCAAAGGCACTAAAGCAACCCCATACCATCAGAGATGCAGGCTTTTGAAGTGTGCACTGATAACAAGCTGTCTTATTTAGTCTGCAGGATATTGGAACTGTGGTTTCCAAGAAGAATTTAACATTTTGAACAGTTTTCCATTTTGTCTCAGTCGATTTTAAATGAGCTTTGGCCAAGATCTTTCTGGATTGTATTCACAGAAGGCTTCTTTTTGCATGGTACAGCTTTAACTTGCCTTTGTAGATGGCACTGTGAACTGTGTTGCCAGACAATGACTTCTGGAAGGGTTCTTGAGCCCACACAGTGATTTTCCGTACAGAATCACACCTGCTTTTAAGCAGTGTTGTCTGAAGGCTTGGAGATCACGAGCATCCAATATTTGCCTTTGGCCTTGTCCCTTGCCCACAGAGATTTCTCCAGATTCTCTAAATCTTTCAATGTTTTGTACTAGAGATGGTGGGATAGTCAAAGTCTTTGCAAATTTATATATAGGGACATTTTCTTTTTAAATTTTGCCCCAATTTTTAGACGTATAATCGGGGAGCCCTAGTGGTTCAGCACATTTGTGTTTGTGTGTCACTGTATGTTGAATGTGTTTGCATCACAGATGGGGGACAGGCAACATCTGCTGTGGTCACTTCTGCTCATCATCTTCTTATTGCCCCGTCACTGTTTGCACCCTTCCTCTCCTGCATCATCCATCACCACACAAACAATCTCACACAACCTCCATAAAACACCTCCTAAATCGCTCATCTCCCACACACCACCATTCTTTCTTCTCTCTCTTAGCGTGTCTTCCCCTCTTTCCTCCTGCCAGATTTCTGTGACGAGCGTTTGTGTGACTAGTGTGTGTGATGTGTGTTGGGATTTAGAGAGCGTCTGTTTACATCAGGAAGATTCAAAAGTCAGTGGGGTCCAACTCCAGCTTTGCCACTTCTTTTGTTCAAATCCTAACCTGTGCACACACCGCTAAAACCAGGAGTCGACAAACTGGCACAGAGACTGCGGCTTTTGGATGCACAGACACATTTTGGCACAAAGATGCGTGCACACATACACATTAAACCCACACAGGAAGAAATCAGTAAATATGTGTAGAGGAAAATGTAAAACATTCATATAAAAATCTGCTAATTTCTGCATGAGCTGTATTTCCACTCTACACCAGCAGCCAGATGCCACTTCTGAGGCCAATTATAAGCGCTTTTCTCAAAGTAAACTACCACATGTACATTTTTAATGGAATTATAAGCCAGATTGACAAGGGGCTTTTTGTTTTGCTTCCCGCTAATCTCCTCTACCAAAATCCCCTCCTTTATGTCTTGTCATTCGGCAGTAAAAACTCCACACTTTCCTCTGATTTTTTTTTGTTGCTTTTTTGCATGCGTGGATATCAGCAAGAGAGGGAGAGTGTAATAAAGAGAATGAAAAGAGGAGAGAAAAAATGTAGGGCAGTGGGGAGGAGGCCGACAAGAAAAGAAAGAAAGGAGGAAAGAAATGAAGAAATGGAAGGAAGTGGGGGAGGGAGAGGTGGAACAGTTGAGAAGAAACGATTGGCTGAAGACCAGCGATGATAGAGGAGACGAGCACACATAGACAAACAGTGAGACGAGTTTAGAGGAGGAATTAGGAGGGAGATCCAGAGTTTGGAAGATTTGGAGATGAAGGGAGGGAAGCGGTGACAGCTACTGGATAGAGAAAGTGAGGACAGATGATCAGAGAGGAGGAAAAGATACTGTAGATGACATGCCGGATGGGATGCCTTTCCCAAACTTTTTATGTTAATTAGACCCAAAGTTCTGAATGTATGTACATTAGAAGCAGACAGATGTGGGTGACAATAAAACCCTAAAATAAAATAGGAAACCAATAGAAAAAGAGGAGTTAATTAAGGCCCCTACATCCTTTGAATAACATTTTCATTCAGTGCATTTACAGGCAGTTAGAAAAAGTTAGGTTATTGTGTAAGCCCAACTAAAAATGCCTGTGAACATGTAAGGCAAACTGAAATCAAATTTCTCAAAGTTGGACTGACAACTGGAGAAGATGACTCATTCCTTCATTCAGTTTGATATAAAACAAGCCTCAGAGGCTGCTACTAAAAAACAAACAAACAAAAAAAAAAACAGTGAGACATCAGTGTAATGTTGTGTTCACACCAAACGATTTCCTGTTCGCACGTACCTAAACACACAAAAATAGGGAGCTTACTCTCTTAATTTTCTTTTTCTCATACGAATTACTCACTCCATTCGTGCCTCAAATAACGTGTACGATTTGAGACGCAAGACGGGAGGGGCTTCCTTCCTTTTTGAGTAACAGGTTTCACCAACTCTACTCGCCCGCATATATATTCATTTTACAGTCTGTGATGTGAGCCTGACTGCCTTTCTCTCTCATTGTGGTCCCCAAGTAAATGTCAAAATTGTAAGAAAACATAAAAAAAAATACTGAGACCACATGCCAATACCATAAAATGTATGAAGACCAGAGCTGTAGAAACATAACAGGATAAATATTTCAATGAAAATCTTTAAATCTTTGTATTTCTTATATTTTTGCTTGAAACTAGTGGCTATAGGTGTATAATATAGCCTTTTTATCTGAATTTGTGAAAAAGAAAACAAATTGGGCATTTTTATGTTGTAGATATTTTAATTCTTTATACAAGTTTGTGCTATGAATATATTTTATTTTATTTTTTACCTGCTCGCACAATCATGTTAATTTAATTGAAGTTTCTCCCTAAATGAATTCCTGAATGACCTGCATGCGCCTTTTTTTTTTTTTTTTTTTTTTTGCATGAAATTTGTGTCTTTTGAAAGTTTGTGAGTACAATATTTTATTCTTTCTTCAAAAGTATCAGTATCGATAAAATTACATCTGGAAGTATCGGTATCGCATCTATTAAAAAATATTGGTATCGTCCATCTCTACAGCTCATGTTGTTCCAATCATGTTTGCACACTGACGCTGAAAACCTCCTCCCCTCTTTCTCCCTCTCTCACTGTGAATCCTCACTTTAAACACCATGATGTGGATCTCAACCATGGAAATAAAACAGAGAAAGGCCTAAGTTTGTAGCCTACTCACAGGTCGTAATAGAGACTATAACGCATGAACAAGTGCTGTATGAAGATTGCTTTCAGGATATATGTTTCTTGTGTGACTTTAAAGGAGTGACACCTGCTGGAGTACGAAAAGGTTTGCCAAATTCTACAAATTTAGGAGCAACAGACTCGCGGTGCAAGGTTGGAGTGTGTGATTTTTCTTTGGATTACAGATCCGAAATGCGTCCACGTTTAAATCAATTATGTTACGATTCATGGCTTTACCAGTGTTTTGAGACTCTAAGAAACTACTTAATGTTTCATGGCGAGAAAAAAAACTGCCAGGACTGCTTTTTTTTATGTGACTTGAGCGTAAGCTGATTTGAACCCACTGGTAGTTTTAAAAAGGCTACAACAAACAAACAATGACTTTAAACATTTCGTTTTCATGTTCATGTTACATTTGTGGGAAACAATTAGAAGTTTTAAAAGCTGGAGTTTTTTTAGCTTCCACCAAATATAACAAATCCCCACATTTGTAATAATTATGATGTTTACTGTAGGCTGCTTGGCTGTTATTATATCTGATGGACATCTATTACATTTGCGGTATCATGTCGTCAAAAACTGCTGATTTGTATTGTGTTTGTTGACAGTTTTAACGTTTACATGTGTAACATGTACAGAGGAAAGTAGGGATGTTCCGATACGATACCGATACCAAGGTGTTGGGTATTGGCCAATACCGAGGAGCTGATCTGATACCAGCGTTAACTTTCTGGACTGACTGTACAGACTAGCAAATTATTTTCGACCTATATTTGACTCTGAACATGGCTCAAAAAAATCGAATCATAATGTACAGCATTGTGATCCTAAAGTTGTTTTTCTGCTGATTATTGAGTTTTAATAATAATACTGGGGGCTGCATCACAGGCTCTCTCTCTTATGCTCTACTCTGGCACCGTGGCGTGATTATGAAACAGCCTGCAGCTGGCTGACAGACCCAAACAAATATGACAGTTAGCATTCAGGCTAGGGGTGATAAATGATCATAATTCGATTAAAGTGGATAAAAAGACATTCAATATCAGGTTTACTAGTGTGGATTTAAGCATTAAAGTCTCCAAAAGTCACACAGTTTGCTGCTGCAAGGGATTCAAAGGCATCAATAGTGTCAATGGGACAACACGATGGCTAGCTTCAAGAGGAAAAACAAGTAAGAGGCAGCAATCTATGGTTCAAAAGTTATTTAACTTTTGATAAACTGCGTCACTTTTTGTCATGTATGACAGTGCCGGTCTGGAAGGCGTTTTAATGATCACATTCAGAGAAAAACTCACACAGCCTCTAATCTTTTCTGCTGCAGAGTGTCCTCTGGTTCTTCTGTGCTGCTCTAAAACGGTAGCCCATGCATGACGTGCTTCCCGGCAGCAAAGAAAAATTGATCCAGTTTATAGCACTAACATTTAGCATGGCTAAACAAAGCAAATTATAAAGCTAAACCAAACGGTATCGGAACGGTGCATAAACTCATGTACTCGCCAATACCAACATCTGAATTTAAGCAGTATCGGACATTTTTCTGGTACTGGTATCAGAATAGGAACAATCCTAGAGGAAACCTACTTTACATAGGTTCAAGTCTGGCCAGTGCTCTTTTCACGAATATTATTACCCACTCTCTCCTGATTTCCTTCTCTATGCACCATCTTCTACAAATGGGGCTAAAAAGAGTCCAAAAATATATCTCTAAAAACTTTTTCCCACTGCTTTCTCCCCAAATTGGAAGTGTTCACATGTTTATGTGGATAGTCTTGGGAGCTACCACAGAAAAACTTGGCTGTCATACCAGGTGTGCTCAGAGATATTTGTTGAACCCACCTCCATTTATGCGCAGTATTACTTGCTTATTTGTGTCTCCTTCTATGACCGAAACAGTTTAGTATATAAATTGTCTACAAAATGGTTGAGTATGCAGATGCTTGGACCTACTTTCACTTACTATGTCTGCATACACAGTTGTATAATGTTGTCAAATACAATAGCTCTGGAAGCTTCCATAGTTTACATGCACAAATTGCCTTGTCACCTTAAATGGTGTGAGAAAGATTATTTGCCTGCAATGAAAATGTCTTGGATGCAGCTTGGCACCAGCGGGAAATAGAGGTCACGGTGTCTAAATGAGAAATCCTGGTGTGTTTTTGTGTAACATTTAATAGAAACAGGAAAATGAGGATGGCGGTAATGTTTGTGTGCGTTGGTGTGTGTGTGTTTGTTGAGATGTTGTAAAAGGAGCTGTTGTCTGCCTATGAATTCTAAATAATCCTGTTGAATTAATTTTCGTCCTGAACTAGATTCTTTTGGTGCCTGCAGGTCTCTGATTTACCAAAGCAATGTTGCCTCTTTCATTAGGAGACACTTTGAATATCCGAACGTGTTGAATATTTCATTTGATGACTTCACTGCAGATATGAATATTCATACTTTGGCTTTGTGTGCCTCCGCTGACAAGTGTTAATGGGAAATCTTAATCCTGAAACACATGTTCACATCAGCTGCTAGAGCTGTACTCTGCTGTTTGTGGTCCATGCTGGAGAAGTTTTCTTATTCATAGACAAACACTCAACATTTAATACAACCGTATCTCCAGTGTACAAAGTAGTTTTATTTTTTCACAAAAACCCCAAACTCCCAGAAACTCCCTGAAATGTTCTTGAATGTGAGAGCAAATAATCACATTTTTGACTGAAAATCTACCCCTAATTTTTTCCTGCCAGCTAAATTTTCATTATGACGTTGTACTGAGTGGATGTGACCACGCATTGGGAAATATTCAATAAAATTCACAATGAGCAAGCAGCTCAGGTGATAACATTTCTATCATGGAACTAGTGTGTCTGATTCACTGTTTTCTAATCACTGGAATATTTTTGTTTGTTTTTACCCTGGATATAGTGCCCATAAAAAGTATTCACCCTTTTGATTTTCACTCTTTTATTAATTTTATAAATCAGTCTTGGTCATTATTATTATTATTTTTATTTTTTTTTACAAAAGAAAATACAAAAAAATCCTTAATGTCAGAGTGAAAACAGATTTCTACAAAGTAATGTCATTCAAACAAAAATATGTAATTAAAATAAGTGACTGCATAAATATTCACCCCCTTAAAGCCAGTTGGTGCTAGTAGTCTCACAACATTCCAAGCAACTCAGTGATGGATACAGAAAAGTTTCAAAAGCACTGAATATCCCCTTGAGCTTGGTGAAATCCATCATCAAGAAATGGAAGGAATATGCACACGTGGAAATCTGCCATGATCAGGTCGTCCTCACAAACTGAGTGACCGTGCAAAAGGAGGAATAGTGAGAGAGGCCACCAAGACACCTACGACTACTGTGAAGGAGTTACAAGCAAGTGAGAAGCGTTTCAAGCAGATACTATGTCATCAACTGGCGCTGTAGGACTGTTCCAATGTCAGTGTCCTCAACATTTTTCCAAGAACTGAGAATTTTTAAGGATGCACATATGGATCCTCTGCTTGCAGGAAATACCCACAATCCAATTTGCACCGTTTTCCTTTTCTTCTGAAAAATAAATAAATTGTTCAATCTTAGAGGGAAACTGGGTCCTCCAATGCTCAATACACTTTTAAATGTCCTGTTACTACCATAAATATGTTGTTGTCATCATTGTATGGCTTTAAAGTAAAGCTGGATGAGTAAAAATAGCGCCATTAAATTATATAGTAACTAGAAAAGCACTCAGAGAGTGCAGACTTCCACCATTAGCCCTATCTTCCAATAGTATAGAATAATTAAAAAAATTCCTGGATCCAGACGGTGAACTGGATCAGTCCCAAAATCTAATAAGTTCTTCCTTATGCCATTTCTGACATTTCCTGAAAATTTCATCAAAATCCGTCCATAACTGTTTGAGTTTTGTTGCTAACAAACAAACTAACTAACTAACTAACTAACTAACTAACTAATGAACAAACCCACTCAATCACATAACCTCCTTGGCGGCAGTAATAATATTATCTGATTATATGATGAATATGATTCTATGATAACATAATTAGATATACTATGATTATATGATGATATAATAGCATATTAGATGGCGCTGGGTAAAAGTTGTACAAGTTGTTGTTAATGCCCCTCCCATTTTGATTTCTGCCACAGTCGCATATATGGGCAAGACCCTTCCTATGACGTGATCACGCACACTCGCTAGCCTGTTCCAGATGTGTGTTCAAGAGTTGCCAGGGAAGACTCTGGCCTCGCCTCTAAGGAACCTTTTTAGAAACAGCTTATGTTTGGAGGACACCAAACACTGCACATTACCACAAACACACTGTCCTCATGGTGATGCACAGTGGTGGCAGCATCATGGTGTGGGGGATGCTTCCCAGCAGCCGGCCCTGGAAGGCTCATAAAGGTAGAGAGTAAGATGGATGCAGCAAATCTTATTTAGTTTGCAAGATAACTACACACCCAATCCCTGTGCAAATCCCTGTTTTTGCAAAGAAGAATGAATCAAAATACAAAGTCCTGTGTGCAAGCCTGGTTGACATCACCTCGTAGAAATCTGTTTTCACTTTGACATTGGAGAGGTGGTTCTTTGTATTTTTTGTCAAAAAAGCCAAATCATATTGACCATGATTGATTTATAAAATCAATAAAAGGGTAAAACTTCCAAGGAGGTGAATACCTTATCATAGGCACTGTTTAGCATATAATAATTTTCACTTATTATTCTGACTACACAGCAAAATGGTAAATTCACTATATGTTGCAATATTGAGTGAGTTGTGGATGATATAGGACAAAACCAAGGGGCAGTGGTTAAGCGGGCTTCATCAACAGACAGTATTTGGTCATTCTTTGACAACATTACCTCTCAGCTTGGAGCTTAAAACAAGTTTAAAAAAATGGACAGTGAATTTCTGTAAATAAGATTGTTTTCAAAGGGCAAGACTGAACTCTCCATGATTTACATTTAAAAAGAAGCTCAAATAAAACTCAATATTTATATCGATGTGAGAAGATCAGCTGTAAAAAACCACAATCAAGTTTTAGATCTCTTTCAGGTACTTAAAAATATTCCTGACACCTACTCTTTTGGGGTGTCTTGCAAGTGTTTCTCATCTCCAGGAGACGACGCAGATAAAAACATCATTTACATACCGACCGCTGTACGTCTGTGTGAGAGCTGAGCAGACATAAAACAGACGTACCGCTATCTCCTGTTTGAAAGGATTTTCAGAGGAGGTGTCTGACTCCGGCTAAAACTTGACGATTCTAAATTTGCAATCCTGTGTAGTGTCTGTCTGAATGTGTGCGTGAGCGTTTTCAGTGAGTGTGGAAGAGAACGAGTACTCCACTTGAAGCTGAAAAGCTGCAGGGCTGTGATCAGAGGGAAGCCCCTTAATGAGTTGATCCAGGCGAGTCTTTGATGCTGCTCTTCTCAGGGGACTGGGAAATAAAAATGGAGGTGCTGGGATGGCAGAGTGACCTTTAAACTTCTACAATTAGTGGATAAACTCATGCTGCACAACAACAATAAGAAGTCAGGAGAATTCTTCATGCGGTTTGTTTTAGAAATCTAATTTGAGCGAATTTTGCAAGTCAATTCATGAAAACGTATTCAGTTGATTCTAAAGCCATTCAGTCACTTAGAGAGTATGATTGTTTATTACCATATGTGCTATTTGATATCCAACAATCTCAAGTTTTCTGTAACTGCTAAAGGCTTTAAACTAGATTTAACAGTAATGTTCTGTATCTACTGCATAAACTTCAGTAAACTTCATAAACTGTGTTCATTTGCTGACGGCTGATCTCTTCACGTTCCAGCATCATAAGTCAAGATCTGTTTGTTTTCTGCTGAGGCCAATAAAAGATTAGATGTTATTATAAAATTGTATAACCTGACAAAGCTTCAATAGGAAACGTTTGAGAAAAGGCAGAGGCTTTGAAAAAAATTCGGAGTGTGATTGGATGAACGTTCTGTCTGTCACATCTCTACGGGCCAATAAGAGCAACAAAACACGTGACGTAGCCGCTATCGGGCTGCTCTTGCGCAGCTACTGAGAAATAACTCGAAACATGGAAACTATAGACATGTAAGTACTCGAGTTTTGTTGTTTTGAAAAGTAAACAACTCACTGCTGTTCTTTGTTCTTCTTTTAACCAAGAAATGTTTTCAAGTTCTGATAAAACTGGTGCTTTAGCAGCATCCATGCTAATCTCTTCCTCCATAACTGCAGCAGCTCTTGCTGCTGCTTGTTTACGTCACGACTCTGCCATGCCTGAAAGTACTGCCCCTCGTCACTGATTGGTCCTGTCACTTTCTAACCGGGCCAAAACGGTTCAGATGGGAGCCATACAAGATGGGTTTGCCAGTGAGAGACAAGGAAACAGGCGTATCCATCTGCTTTGCAAGGTTAAAATTTTATTGATGCATTCAAAAGAAGTTAAATGTGATATTTGCTTCTTTTTTTAACATTTCATTTTATTAATGTCCTTTTACTTTTCTATCAATTGCAAGTTCTTTTTTAATGGTCTTTACTTTCAATCCACTGGAAGTTCCTTCTTTTTCTTCAAAATTCAAGCAGGGAGTAAAATCCCTTAGCTTAAGGCATTACAAATCACATTTAATAATAATGATAATAATATTAGCATAACAGCAAAAAGTTTCTTGAGAAAATTGCTTCACTTAATTATCAACATTATTTGGGTTACTTACATTAGAGAAAGCAACTAAACTGGATCTTTTGAAAAATAAAAAATAAATGCTGTCACATTGACCATGGATCATTGGACTTCATTCAGTCATTTTGTACATGCATTGTATTCAACAGGGGATATTTTTTCACCTCTTTAAAGCCCCCCAGCTGTTTCTCAAACAGTCTTGGGGGTGTGGTTGGGTATAAGCAGCCCATCCTAGACCCAGGCTTGAAATGGTGTACTCTCCACCTCTCTTGGTGGATTACTATGAGAAACAACAGATCAGCAGCCAAAGAGAATCAGCATGTCAAATGTCCTATAATACAGTGAAGGATGTGCTGATAGATTAGCAACCCTGCGGAGGAGCTGCTCTGCAGATCCCCCCAGTTTCAGTGCAAGGGGAGCTCTCAGACGCTGTAATCCAGTGCCTCTTTGGGTGGTTCAGAAAATCAGTCTTTGCCTGTGCCCTGCCTGAGAATAAAGACCGTTTTTTTCTGTAAAATGCTGTCAATTTATTACAAATAAAAGTAAATGTCAAAATGATAAGTCAGTTTTGTCAATTTGAATCAGCCAGTTTGGTTTTATCAGTTTGATATATGTTGATTGTTACTGAGAGAGTGATTATCTACAAATAAAGCAGAAACACAGTGAAATCAGTTGGAAAGTTTTTGTGTTTCATTCTGGCCATAGATATGTCTTCCACACCTCAGACAAGCATCAGATCTTTAAAAGGTACCTCTATCTTGTCCTAGTTATTAATCAATCAATATCAGCTCATCAAACACATGATTTATCTCTGACTCAGACATGTTAAGGACATGTAACACACTGTTCCACACTTTCACAGCGTTGTATCGTTGTCTCCTGACAGATGTGTCTCCCAGCTGCTCTGACAGTGTGTGGGGGCTTCGGGTCAGGCGATTATAAGGTCAGCTCCTTTGGGACAAACAGGCTGAGTGAACACTTCAAACAGGAAGCTGATAGATCACAAACATCAACCCATCGATCTCTGCTTATACAGCGTCATGTCATGCAAAGGGATCATGACGGGGGCTCTGCATGCCTGCGTGTTGTGTGTGCTAAAGTATACAGCATTTACTTGCTTGTGTGACAGTCCTGGCACATACATTTACATGTTTTTACAGCATATTGAACAGTGGGGGTCAACGAGTTACACAATGATAACAGAGAGGAGAAGCTGAAGCCCCAGTGGCAGGCAGCTTGTAATTTTAACACTTTTTAAGACTTACCATATCCCTGGTGCCGGGCCAAAACCTGATTTGTCCTTTTTTCCATTATATTTTTTCATTAATTCATACTACTGGTCAACTTTTACATCTGTGAATTGGTTTCAACAAATTCTAAACCTACAGAAAGTGTCAAAACGATGCATACTATGACCATTCAGTGTTAAATTATTTGAAAAGTGTTCATTTTGGAGGTAGGAGGTTTTGGCCTAACACCAGCAATATGCTCTGGTGGATAATACGTTTGGAGATTGTCTAACCGTGGTACTGTCACACTGTGCTGAGGTCAGGCTTATAGTGAGAATTATGAGCAGTGACTAGGGAAGCCTGTGTGAAACATCTAAATGGACAAGAAATCTTGGTTACACTTAATATTAAAGCACAGTAATAAGATGCTAAAAGTGTGTATATTTGGGTAATATTTATGCAGTAGGGAAATAATGGGCCTTGCAAATGGAATTTCAAATGCAACAAAATAAGTAAATAAATAGCAATTAAGAGAAAAAGAAATTATAGGAATCATCGGGCAGCTTATAAAAGTATCATCTTATTTCTAAGAAATTAGTTTGTAAAATACCACCTAATTACCTAATTGTTTCCACAATATTATGAGGGTAAGGCTAAAACACGACCTTATAATTAGATAACTGCCCCAATATAACAAGGGTTAGGATTAAATGCCACCTAGTTACCAGAGTATTACTACAATATTTTCAGGGCTAAGGGGTTAGGGTAAAGTACCACATAATTACCAGAGAATTGCCACAGTATTGCAAGGGTTAGGGGGTTAGGGTTGGGGTAAAATACCACATAATTCCCAGGTTATTTCTACAATATTACTAGGGTTAGGGGGTAGGGTTACCTCCAATTTCCACATACAGCGAACACGCCAGTGAATCATACTGCGGAGTAAATCACTTCCTCTCTAGTCTATCAGAGCATTTCCACAGCCAGCGCTCCATTCCGGCAGCAGCGCGTGCCTGGACCGATACTTCGCTCCGCTTTGTTTGAGATATGCTGCAGGTCTATTTTCAGCGCTGCCCAACCGCGTCAATACCCGTTGATCAGAAACCTCCAGAAGAGGAAGTCACAAGCGTAGAATATCCGGTTCTTTCAAAATACAACACAACACATGGACTCCCCATCGTAAATCATCTGTATATCAACATTATGTCTCATCCTGCAGCAAGAGCAAAGTGTCACAGAGAGGTCAGTGGGTCACAGAGCTACAACGGCGCCATTGACGAGGAAAAGTTAACTTTTGGGGATATTTAGCCAAAGAATTTTGCATAAAACCACAGGTAGGCTACTTTATGCAAACATTAACCTTTTAACTTCCCAATCCACTCACCCAGTAGCAGAAGCAATAATATCATGGACTTATACCAGTAAGGATGATAAATTAAGCCCCGAAAGGGCTTGCCAGAGAATTGCCACAGTGTTACAAGAGTTAGGGGGGGCAGGGTTAGAGGTTTATTATTACGGTAAAATACACAATATTGCCACAATATTAGGGGGGTTAGGGTAAAATACCACCTAATTACCAGAGAATTGCTGCAATATTACCAGGTAAAATACCACATTTCCAGAGAGTTTTACCTGATAATTAATACAGTCTTACTGGGTAAATACCTTGTGTATATCACCATATGTCTTGGTATAATCCCAAGTCATCATCTGCAATTACCATCTTTTCTTCAGAAATGACTGGATAATTAGCACTTATTACTATAACATTACTAGGTAATTAGGTCCCAATAAAATAAAGTGTTACCAACAATATATAGAGAAATGGATAAATCTAAAAAAAAAAAAAATGACAATGGCTTATTACTACAATTTTTAAAAAGATGTATGTTAGAACTTCAAACTGAAATCTTTTTCTCTTTTAAGACATTAAATGTAAAGAATGAATATCAAGGCAGGGCTCTTTCTCAGGGATTTTTTTCTTTCTTATTTTTGGTCTTTGAACTTCTTCTGGTGCTATTTATGCACTACAAGCCCTTTTTTTTTTACATACTAAGCACTCATATTAATAATTGAAATAATTTTTCATTCATGCCTCTCATGTGATGCACACTTTTGCCTATATGTTTAGGCTCTGTGGTGCACAAGGCCCCAGGCAAACCTTCTTTTGCCTAATGGTAAAACTGCACAACATGGATTCTGCTTAGGGAGTGGCAGGACTGCATGTGTATCCACACGGTTAATCTATTGATGATCTTTGGAGTTACTAAAGAAAACCATTTCCAACATTTTGGGTAGAGGTGCAATTTTAATTTAGACTTAATTGACTTTGAAATTAGTTCCCCCAGATTAAATAATATACCACGTTATATACTCTATACAGGGAGTGTTGTGTTTAAAGTGCAAGAGGAGCAGCAGTCAGACGTCAGAGGGCTTGTTTCACTGCTCAGTCAAACTACGATTGTTTCTGAACAGACTCAGTTTGATAAGCCTTTACTCATGCAAGAGCCTTTTAATGAATACCAATTACATGTGTTAATTCAGGCAATGCTTTATCTGCATTTACATGGTCACGAGTGCACACCACAGGATGATTTATTCTTTGAGTGTCTGTTTGTGTGTCCTCTCATTCTGTTCAGGTCTCACTGGACCACGTTCTCATGTCGAGTTTTTACTCCAGGGAGCTGGAAAAGGTAATTACAAATTATCATGTGACGCACAGGGAGTGGGGTTCAGAGGGTGTTTGTGAGTAAGTCTTGTCTTCTTTGCATGTTTTTGTGCAGCAGTGTCTAGTTGTGCATGCACGTGTGTGCAGCGTCTTGTGTCTGTTGTGGTTTGTGCATCTGTGTGTGAGAGCTTTAATGTCTTATCTCTTTGGCATTGATGTACAGTAAGTGCTTTGTTTGGAGGCGTCAGCTGTCAATCTTTTGTCTCTTATCTGCACGCTCAGTCTTTGTGCTCATGTATCATTCTAAGTGTGTTTGTGCGGTCTGGGTTTGCTGTCAGTTAATGTGAGTTTACAGCACACAGCTAATGAGTGAGTCGGTATTTTTCGATGCTGCAGGACTGAACCCGTTTGATGGCTCATCCAACCAACAGCACAGTAGAGACTGTGACGGTACGACATTATGTTCTGAGTCAAAGACGTTTAGTGCTCCACATGTTTTGACCAGAGTAAATATTGCTGACTTCACAGCTCTCCTCCGGGTGGAAGGTTTGGTTTGGTAGATATAAGATATGACACTGGGAAATGTTTTCCCTCTAACTGTTTTTAGTCTGCCTGGAGAATAGTTTAAATTTTAGTCTCTGCCTCCGTCTGTTCCCTCATGCATTCACACAGCACAGTACACATGAGGTCATACGTCCACTGCATCTTTAATAAGGCAACATGAGGTGACACAATGCTGTATATTTTGGTAATTGTTTGCCAAAAGGCAACTGTTAATGAGGATAAGTCTGCAGAAGTATTGGCCTGGCAGCACTCCTTTTTAAAACAAAACCTATTTAGTCTGGGTATCAGCTGTTTTTGGTCACTGAGCCAACAGCACTTTTAATTAAAAAAAAAGTCTATATTCTATATATAAAGACTTCTATATATCTATATTCTGTTAGTCTCTAGTGATGACTTGATATCTGAACTAACTTGCCCATACATCATTTGCATGGGTCTCTTATCATGGCTTGGTATCCCTGGATGCTATGTGCAGTGAAGCTCCTGGCAGTTACAATCAATGACAGCAAATTAGCCACAAACTAAGAGGTTAAGGGCATGCATAAATATTGTAATAATATTAATATTATATAAATATAATTATTCACCCCCTTCAAGTTGGTATTAAGTAGACGCACCTTTGGCTGCGATCACAGCACTGAATCTGTGGATAGGTCTCAATCAGGCTTGCACATCTGGACACAACAGTTTTACTGCATTCTTCTTTGCAAAACTGCTCAAGCTCTGTCAGGATGCACAGGGATCAGGCGTGAACAGTCCTTTTTCAAGTTAAGTTAAAAACTCTATTGGATTGAGGTCTGGGCTTTGATTCTGCCTCTCCAGAACATTCACCTTGTTGTCTTTAAACCATGTCCGTGTTGCTTTCACCATATGCTTTGGGTCGTTGTCTTTCTGGAAAACATTTTTTTCCCAAGCCGTAGTTTTCTTGCAGATTTAAAATTGTCCTCAAGGATTTTGCTGCCTTTACAAGCTTTCTAGGTCCAACTGCCTAGAAGCATGCCCACAGCATGATACTGCCACCACTGTTCTTCACAGTGGGGATGGTGTGTTTGTGATGTGCAGTATTTGGTGTCCTCCAACCATAGTGTCCTCTCTGATGGCTTAAAAGCACAGTTTTGGTCTCATTAGTGACTTTAGTGGGTCATTTTGTGCATGCACTCCTTCATATTTCTTACAGCATTAAATAAGCACCTTGAATTTATCACCTACCTCTAAATCATGGTTTCACACCACACTGGTGTAGCGGTGCTTCACTCCACAAAATAATTCTGAAAGTCAAGATCAAGAAATACATCTCTTTTCCTTTATTTGCACATTTTCATTAATTTGTTTTGCAAAACACTTATGAGTTGGTTTGTATTTGTCAATAGGGACTTAAAATTTATTTTTAAATACCAAATAACTGCATTTATAACATGCATTTGAAATGTGATAGAGCACAACTGACTGTCAAAATTCAGCAAAAAAAAGAAAAAAAATAAACTTAGGTAATTTGACAGCCCAATTTGTTCAGTGAAATCCTGTTATGTGCCTACAAAGTTTTTATTTATTATGCAGAATTAAAATTTGAAGTTTCCATAGCTTCTTGTTTTTCCTCCAGTTTTAACAAAGAGATCATAAAATAAATAACTACCTCAGGACATGTTTTAAAATATGATTAATAATTTTCATATAAACTTTTTTTTTTTAATTAAAAAAAAGTGTTAAATGTCTTACATAAGATTTTGCCTCCTCTATAGAAAATCCAGACTGTTCAAATGTGTGCTGTTATGGGCTAAACCAGGGAAAAATAAAAATGCCAGAAACTAAAGCCCTAAGGTAGGAAGGTAGGAAGAAAACAGAACTGGTTTTCAGTTCAGGAAACACGATGGTTAAGTTCCCCTGCACGTCGGTGTCGTCGGGGCCTCTGGCGTGGTTCACTCTTGAAGCATTGTGTGGTTCCGGTGAGCCCAAGCTTTGTTACACTTAACTTTTAGTTTGGTTGGGTTTCAACTCAAAAACAATGACAAGTTTCATTCAGGTCTGTGGGAACTGGTTTGCTGTAAAGTCTGGAGAGTCTTCTCCTTCTCTCAGTGGCAGCTGTACAGCCCTACCTTAATCTTGTGACGTCATTTAGAGGTGACACAGTCCCAGCTTGGCATTCACTGCTGGCATCGTGCATTCAAGACTGTTGGACAAACCAACACAACTTAACCCAATGTTTATTTCCCACATGAAAACCAGTCCAAAACAATTTTCAAAGCGAAAAGAAGAAAAGGACGATAAACTCTAACATGCTTATCATTCCTACCAGCATATATGATTCATTTCTAAAATTTAACATGTGGAAATAAGACTTTTCCCACTTTGTGTGTGACCTGGAAGTTTCAAGTTTTCCCCTCACAATTAAACATATAATTATGTATGACTTAAATAATTAAAGGTGAATTAGAAGTGTCTTGAAAGTCCATCAGCAGATAAAGTGTAAGGCACTTATTACACCACCCTAACTTTATTCATTCTGCACAGTACAGTTTCAACACCATGTGCTGTAACAATAGTTTGAATTGATGATTTTGAGATGAAAAAGTCTGAGCAGATGAGATGACAGTTTTTGTTTAGTCATTCCTCCTGGTCATCAGCTAAAGTACTTCAGTTTGACCATTGAGGATTGTAAAGATAAATGCCGCAATCATCTGCGTAAATCACCGTCAATTTTATTTTGCTATTTGTAGACGCAGCATGTTAATTGGTTGAGAATGACCTTTACGTTACGGTGAGCTCAGCTCCATATTGACACTGACGGGGTTGGATGTGTGGTAGTTGTTGGTTAATTCCAGGCAGAACAGCTGAAAACAATCCATGAAACAACAGCGAAATTGATTGTTTCTCTTGAGTGCATTCACTCTGGTAGTAAAGTTATTTCATCTAACTGCACCCTCAGATGACCTCTTACCTTTATTTTTAGGAGAGTGCACTGTAGTTTGAAATGTGAGTGCTGAAGCCACAGTGCATGTTTTTGTTGAAACCCAATCCTCTTAAGAAGCACCATAAACAGAATAAAAGAGCCTTAAATTGTTCAAAAAAATAGATTATGGAGCATTCATTTATTTGTTTGTGATTTTAGGGAAAAGGGGGCCATGAAGAAAGGTCCAACATGGTCACCCAGAAACTTGCTGGGTGAGAAATAAAACACTCAAAAACTATAGAAGCTGGATTAAGTAGAATATCGTTGGAACCTCCGACTTATCTTGCATTTTTAGTGTCCACTCTAAGTTGAGGTCACACAGCAGTGTGACTTTCTCTAACTGCATGTAAACATACTGCATGTTTTTGTCAGAAATGACAGTAAATCTGAGTAAATTACACTGATGTCCAGTGTCTTATTCCTGAACTACCAGAGGTCCCCAGGTACAGCGATACCCCTCCGTTGTGAATAGAGCTTTAGACTAACGTGGGTGTAGGATTAATGGTGTAGCTCGAACTGTTTGAATGCACTCCGTCAACCAATTAGAAAAGCAAAGACAAAGAGGGCAGCGGTGCCCAGAGGGCCTCAATCAGAGCGCAGGACTGTCCCCATAACACCCCCTCACTCATACTAACTCTATTGTTTGTGGTTCAAAACTGAACACTGAAAAAGTATAAATAAAGAAAAAAAGGCATTAAGCACCTTAGTCTGGATAATTGAGAAACAACACATGCAAAGAAGAGCGCTGCAGCTTTGTCTCCAATCAGGGAACCACATGTGTGTACTTTTGTGTCTGTGTGTCCTTCTGCACAGCCCCCACTGGACCTGCCTGTCAGCACTGACCTTTACCAAATCAAAGGAGATGCAAATATCCAGCTTCATTTGGGCCTATTACAACTCCACACACAGCCACACAGGAGTGAATGAGCTCCGTGCAGACACCCAGTGAGAATAGCTGTCAGTCGTCTCAGCTGCTTTGATTAGCAATTTGAAAGGCCTCTCCCTGGCCCGACTCTCCTCTACAGATACAAATCAGCCCTGACGCCGCCTCGTCTATTACTGGCATCATTTCTAGAGAGAATTGTAATGAATCTCATTTCCCCACAGTCTTTGTCTCTCAGCGCCCTGTTTTCCCCTCCACCTTCGTCACTTTTGGACAGAAACATGCGCACAAAATAAAACTCTCAATACGGCATCAGTAAGCTCTGAAAGATAAAACTGTGACTTTTATGAAGGAGGATTTATCATAATATTCACCCAAGTCTTGAACAAACTTTGTTGTTACCAGAAAATAAGACCGTCTGGGTAAAGAATAACGTTTGTTTTTTAGTACTGAAAATGTCTGCAAGGCCACAAGCAGGCCTGATTTTAGCCCTAAATCTAAACCTACTAACCTTGCAAAGCAGATGGATACGCCTCTTTCCGTGTTCCTCACTGGTGAATCCATCTTGCAAAGCTCCTGTCTGAACCGTTTGGGCCTGGTTAGAAAGTGACAGGACCAATCAGCATAGAGGGGCAGTACTTTCGGGCACGGCAGAGTCATGACATAAGCGAGCAGCAACAAGAGACCAATGCAATTATGGTGGAAAAGCTTAGCTTGGAAGCTGCTAAAGTGCCAGTTTTATCAGAACTTGGCGACATTTCTTTGTTAAAAGAACAAAGAACAGCAGTGAGTTTTTTTTTCTGTTCAAAAACTACAAAAGTCGTGTACATATATGTCTACAGTCGCCATGGTTTGCATTATGCAGTTCTCTATGGAGTTTACTCCTTTGGTAGGGGCGCTGCTTGGTTGCGGCTACGTCACGTGTTTTGTTGCTCTGATTGGCCCGTGAAGATGTGACAGACAGAGTGTTCATCCAATCACCCTCCAAGTTTTTTTTCAAAGGCTCTGCCCTTTACCAAACGCTGTCTATGAGTGGTTTTCCATGTTGCCAGGTTATAAACCTCCTACTTCACCATAAATCTACGTATGCTTTAAATCAGCATACATTTAACAAATTTTATCACTGTGAATATTTCTTCTCAAGTGATAGTAGTCTAAAGACACCTGAGTCTGGAAAGTCGAGTCACTAATTAGTATTCCTGGCTACCATTACACCATGAAGACAAAAGAACACTCCGAGTAAATCAATGGAAAGGTTAGTCAAGGGATGGATACAAAAAAATCCAAAGCACTTGTCAAAAACACAAAATTATAGTCACCATGATTGATTTATAAAACCAGTTAAAGGGTAAAACATCCAAGGGGGTGAATACATTTTACAGGCACTCATCAAACCCTCTTGTTTCACAAATTGTCACAAGAATATATGATATTTTTGGGGTTATTCTGCTGTAGTGAGGCAGAGTGAAGCCTCTGTGTAACTTACTATTGCTGTTAAAATAAGACACAACATGAACAGATGAACAGGCCCAGTAACAAACCAGTATTGATGGCATTTATTTAGAGGACACATCAGAAGAAGCAAATTTCTCTTCTCTCTTTATCTGAACATGAAATGATCTCTAAAGAGACTGATGTTGACCCTTCAGTGTCTGGTATGTTTGTATGAGACAGACAGCTAAACAAAAGGCAGACAGATAAATTGATTGATGGCCTGATTGGTAAATGAATGCATAGATTAGATGCATGCATGGCAAAGGGCAGGAAAACGGGGAAAACTATGGAGCGCAGGAAGTCTCCTGTTTGTAGCAGCAGTTTTTAAATAGGACAGCAATGACTGGACCTTGTGACCTTTCTGGCTTCTACGCCTGCCCCATCCTCCTCACATTTAACAAAGCAGCAACATTTTTCATCAGCTATCTGCTAAGTATCACAATATGAGGTTAGCTTATTGGAAAACAAAACTCTACATGTCCTTTGTAAACCAGAGAGAGTATTGATCATGTTTCAGGTCATAAAACACAGAAAGCAGTGTTAACAAGGGAAAATCCCTGATGGAGTGGTGAATGGATGGATGGGGTCAACAATGACATAATGCAGCTGCAGATATAAGAGCAGGATGACCCAATGTTAGCATATTGATTGGTGGTTGGCTGAGCATTGAACCATAAATAATCAACCATATATTGACCTTTTTTCTTTTTGCTGAAGCTCAAAATCATCAAATCTGCAGGTGAAACCATTACACACAAGTGTATAATATCTCAAAGAGCCTTTATTCTAGCCCACACTTTATTTTGAAGATAGAAAAGTCCTTTTTCTTTTCCTGATTTAGACGTTTTCTCGTTATGAATCATAGAAAGTTTCCTCTTTAGTGTCAGTGAACAAAAAAGTTCCACAACTCGACCTTACAGCATGAGACACAAAATCCATTGATGAAGTGGAGCCATTGATTTCTGCTCAGCCTGAGACTTTTCTGACCTGCAGCTGTGAAAGGTCAGTGTGTCAACGCTCCTCATTATAACAGCCAATCACGGGACTTCTTTGTCTCCGAAAGAACATTTTTTGCAGTGAAAATTATGAAAATTTGAAAATTAGAATGAATGAAGAGTTATGTGATAAGTGCAAAATGTTTGAATTGTATGGCTGCCAGCGTTAGTAAGCACTTTCCACTTTCCACCAAAGACTGCTGCTGAGAGTAATCATATGATTTAACCGCGTTATATGCTTATTCATACAGAGCCATATTCACCTTAATAATCCTTTAAAACAGGGGTTTTCAAAGTGTGTGAGAGTTGGCCTCCCCTAAGAGAATATAATTTGTCCTGTGGACCCCCACCCATGTGTAAAAAAAGATTACATAATTTAAACTTTGTTTTCAGATATTTATGTCTCATATTTAAACATTTTTATTTTTATTTTAACATTTATCATTTATATGTGAGCCCTGTGATTGAATGACGACCAGTCTAGGGTGTACCCGCCTCTCACCCAATGACAGCAGGAATACGCTCCAACCCTCATGACCCCCAACGGGATAAGTGGTATAGAAAATGGATTGATGGATGGATTTATCATTTACATTTTTGATATTTAGGTCCGTATAGTACCCGACCACTATGCTCTACGCATTATTTCAGTAGAAGCTAGAAAAGCACTCGGAGGGCGCAGACCTCCGCCATTAGCCCTATCTCCCAATAGTGAAGCATCATTTAAAAAATTCCTGGATCCATCCCCATGTGCCCCCCACCGCGGCATTTACAGATTACTCCCTCCCTGGTGGGGTGGAAACAAAGCATTGGGTTCGCTACGGGTGGACTGTCATGGTGGAAGCATTGCCTGCTGGTGCCAACAGATGCACTGACAGTCTCACCCATGGTCTCAATGGACAACTGGAAGTCATGGCAGAGGGTGAATATTCCTCTATTCCTCCCAGCATTGTAAGTATTCTCGCTACAATTCGCTGTCTTTCTCTCTGTTACGCTCCGACTCCTCGACCAGGCGTGCGTCTTTCAAACTCTATAAACTCCAAAACTTTGGATAGAAACACACCCACAATGCTGTCTGTCCAGACTCATCTATCAAATAAAGACACAAAAATACCCAAAAATAAATCTTAAAAAAAAAAATTGTTTAGAAGTGACAAAAATGCTGCAGGAATGGCCAGATAAAATGGTGAAAAGACGTGGCAAAAAGGAGTTAGAAGAGTAAAAGGGAAAATGGTGAAAGACTATCAAACTTGGGTTGAAGGTGGCAAAATAGGTAGAAAGTGGCCAAAATGGACAAAAATGAGCAAGAAAGGGAAAGGGGTTAAAGAGTGACAATATAGGGTAAGAACGATCATAAATGGGTTGAAAGTGGCAAAAGTAGTTCAAAGAGTTGAACAAATGGCTAAAAGTAGTGAAAAGGGGTTAAAAAGTGTAAAAATGAGTAGGTTAAGTAGTGAAAAGGGGTCAAAGAGTAGTAAATATGGGCAAAAAGTGCCCAAAATGGTTTAAATGAAGTAAAAATGTAGCAAAAACACTGGATAAATTAGTAAAAAGAGGTTAAAGCGTGAAAATGTGGGCCCATTCTCCAGGGTTTTCAGGGGCCCAGCCAAAGTTGTGGGTGATCCTAATTGTGATGGATGCAGTATGTGGTTCAGCATTGTGTTGCTGGAATATGCCAGGCCTTCCCTGAAAGAGACGTTGTGGATACAAGCGCATATTTCTTTAAAACCTGTATTTACTTTTCAGAATTGATGCCTTTCCAGATGTGTCAGCTGCCCACACAACAGGCTCTAGTTCAGCCCCATACCATCACAGATGCATGACTTTGAACAGTGCTGATATCAAGCTGGATGGTCCTCTTTAGCTACAGAGCATGGTGTCCATGGTTTCTGAAAAGAATTTCAAATTTTGCTTAATTTGACCCCAGAACAGTTTTCCATTTTGCCACAGTTCATTTGGAATGAGCTTTTGCCCAGATAAGACAGCGGCAGTGTTTCTGACATATATATGGTATATAAAGAACTGCACTGCTTTCTTGTAAACAAGCAAAGATCAACATTATTGACTCACAGATCCCTGTTACCTGTGCCAACATCTGGATAACTGTGCAAAGTGCAATTGTATTGGTAATAGTGCTTTTGTATGTGTAGTGATGAGCTGGAGTAGCGTGGTAATTAACAGCAGGGTGGGGGGTGAGGGTGATGTTCACTCCTCTTGAAATCTGATTGAGCACCAAGGTGTCACCCCAAAATCTTAAATCAGCTACGTGGGCTGTGCTGCAACGGGCTGCCCCTTTGCATTTTAATGTGGCACGTATGCAAGTGTTTTAAAATTGTGAATAATCATACCCTTTACAAAATGCAAAGGCTGGAAGAGGCCTTGTCTTGACTTCAGTAACATTTTGCTTAAAAAAGCGTAAGAGGCAATGCTCAGATCTTATTGAACAAGCACAAAGGTAAAAAGATTAAAACACGAGTGTCTGATGCAACACATGGAAGGAGGAATATCTGTGCAAACTAATGAGATAAAGGCTCAGTAGGTGAGTGCTAAACTTTGATATCTCTGACAGAGCAAATTGTGATGAGAAGGGAAAAAGTGAAGAAGCAGAAGCCTTAAAAGCTCCCAAACTTCAGAGAAGAGATTTGCTGATTCTGTCCGAAACTCCGACAACAAACCTTGCAAAACAAACTGTCAGAGAAAAGATTTATTATCCTAGATTACTGGCTAATTTCCATCTGCTGTCCCGAGGCAGGTAAACACATAACACCAGCACAGCTTACGCAATACATATATTAGAGTTACAGCCACTTTAAAATACTATATTTAATTATAGATCTGATCATATCTTAAAAATAGATCAACTGTAACACACAGCTCCATAAAGTGAATAGCAACAGCAGAGGCCAGTTGGTAAACAGATTTTTCCTCTGCCCCTGACCTGATTTGAATAGCTTCAGGCTACTTACTTTTTAATAGAGGTAGAGTTACGTAATGTTGTGCTCTTTTACTCAGTGTTTCATGGACAGTTACCTCACAGGGCAAATGTTTTCTAAATTCATGAGCAGTCAAATACCAGCCTTGTTATTTGGTTAAGTACATAGCTGAGCATGTCCAATCAGACCTAAATTCTATTACAGATGATTCTAGTCTGTACTCCTTTGTAATTTCTCTTGACTTGAGCTCAGTCACTGATACAATGTCTTCATCAGTTGTTTGAAGTCTCCACTTTCTTTTGGGGCTCCCCAGGGGTCTATTTTGGGTCTCCTTCTATTCACCCGGCACATTTACATGCATTGTAACATCAAGCTATGGTTTAGCTAGGTTCGGCCATTTAACTGGACTACTGTCATTTGTCCCTTTATATATGTTACAGTTGTATGTCAAAGGGTGAAAACATGGGCAGCTTTGCAGTTCTGCACATTTTGTACATAATCAGTACTTTTACTTTTGGTACAAATGAGATGAACACAAGACCTTTAGCGAGGGGTGGGTGATAAATATCCAGTATACTCAATGTATCACAACTTTACCATGTGAGATCCATAAACTGTGACCGTCAAGTATAAATTACGTCAAAGTTTGAACCATCAACACGCAATTCTCTCTAGAGTTTTGCTTCTGACACTGTCTTCTCAGCCTCTCCCATGGAGTAGAAGGCATGTTCCCCCGACCATCCAGGAAACTTTCCTCCCTGTATGCATGTTTTTGTACCAGAAAAGGAGGGAGGGAAACATGACAGAGCATTGAGTGTAAACACACAACCAGTTAGTGGCGTTAAGAGACACAATTTTAAAACAAGTTTTTCCCATGACCACACAGGAAAGTCCCTACACAAAGTCTGAAAGATGCTATCCTGTCATGGAAAAAGGTTTACACAGTTTTTCCATTTCTACCTGTTTTTTTATTTATTTATTTATTTTTTACTCTTTAAACCAATTTATGTGACTTGTTGCTACTTATTGCAACTTGTACCCTAATTTTGCTACTTTTCAACCCCATTTCACTTCTTGAGCTATCAATTTTTGCAAATTTTTTGCCCCTTTCACCCATCTTTTGATACCATAAACTCATTTTTTGCCACACTTTACCTGCTTTTGACCTTGTTCTGATCTTTTTTGCCCTTTTAAACGATTTTTTGCCCCATTGTCCTTTTATTTTACTTTTTCTGCCCTTTTTCAACACATTAAACATTTTTTTACATTTTTTTTCTGCCAATTTTTGCCACTATTGACAATTTCAATGACTTTTTAACCCTTTTCACTACTTAAGCCAGTCATTTTTTCTCCACTTTTGCCTCTATAACCCATTGTTGACACTATTCACTCATTTGTGACATCTTTAACCCATTTTTGCTACTTTTTAACCACGTTTTGCAATTTCTGTCCATTTTTTTTTACCCTTTTGCCCCTCTTCACCAATTTTTGCCACTTTAATTCCATTATTGTTTCTTGATCGAATTCTTGCCACTTTTTGTCCATTTTCGACACAATGAACCACTTTCACCACTTTTTTTTACCACTTCTTGCCTTTTCTAACCAATTTTTGCCGCTTATCACCAATCTTTGCTAAGTTTTAGAGTTAGACTTTTTTTTAATATAACTTTTTAGGTTAGAGAGCACCGTACCAATTTTCTATATTTTAGCCACCAATATTTTGGTACTTTTTTGCCACTGTAACCCATATTGTTGATTCTTTTCACCACTTTTTTGCCACCTTTCACCCATTTTGACACTTTTAACCACTTTTCACCTTTCCATCTATTTTTTTAACCCCTTTTGCCCCTCTTGACCAATTTTTTCCTCCTTTTAACTCGTTTTTGTTTCTTTGTTTCTAATTTTGCTTCATTTTACCCATTAGCACATCGAACCACTTCCTGTATTTTTTCTGCCACTTTTTACATCTTCTAACCAATTTTTAACATTTGGTGCCCATTTTGCCACTTTTTAACCCTTTGTGACTACTGAAGCCATCTTTTATTCGCCACTTTTTCGCGCATCTTTGCCTTTTTAATACATTGTTGACACTTTTCTCTCATTTTGCCCCTCTTAACCAATTTTTGCCATTTTTATCCAGTTTATTGACATACTGAACCCCTTTAACCACATATTTTTCTGTCTCTTTTTGAATCTTCTAATAAAGTTTTATTACTTTTTAACCCTTTTCACTACTTAAGCCAGCCATTTTTTGCCACTTTGCACCCATTTCAACACCTTTAACCCATTTTCCTACTTTTTAAACCATTTTTCACAATTTGTCCAACCATTGTTGCCTTTGTTTTTTTTTAAGATTTATTTTTGGGATTTTTCGTGCCTTTATTAGAAAGAGGACAGTGGATAGAGTCGGAAACAGGGAGGAGAGAGGGGAGAGACATGCAGGAAGTAGTGCCAAGGGCTGGATTTGAACCCGGGTTGCCTGCGTACATGGTGTGCGCCTTAACCACTCGACTACGGCGCGCTCACCATTATTGCCTTTTATCCCATTTTTGTCATTCTATGTAACACTTGTCGTACATCAGGCACAAAAGATTTTGAAGGACTTCTCATGTTCTTTATTCAGAATATGAATTACTGCCCTCTGGAAGACGGTTCAGAGCTAGCAGATATAAGAGTAATCGCTACAAGCTCTCCTTCCTCCCTACTTCCATCTCTCTACTCAACAAACAATCTGCAGTAACATAATGCTCTAGTATGAGTGTTTTCACACTCTTGCACTAATTCTTATTGTGACACTGCTTTTTACTGCCATATTAGTATTTCATTGTAATATTGGTATTTATTGTGTCATGGTATGCCACAGTGACAGTGTTTTTTCACCAGGGAAATGTGCAATATATTTTAAATACTGTTTACTGCAGTGAAGCCAGTGCAATACAACAGGGCAGGTGCCATATAATATTGTACCTTTAACCCTCTTTTATTCTGGGTCATGTGGACCACTGTCCGTCTGTTATTGCCTGTTTGTTTTTGTGTTCTTGTCTGGTCTTGGTACACTGACAAATTTCTCCCGGGGACAATAAAGTTTATCTGATCTTATCTTATCTTATCTTATCTTACTTTTTTCTGCCTTTTTGTGACTTTTAATCACTTTTGACCATTTTATAGTTGTTTAACAGTCTGGTTTACTATCTAGTGAGGCCTACAACCAAAAAGGAGATTTTTGACTCAGATTTCTCCTCTGATACCTTGATGACCAAAGTTTTGTAGTTCTGTTTTGCAAGATCTGGTCAATTTTTTGTACTTGGGATTTAGAAAATGCCATTAAAACAATTATTTCTTCCAGATTTACTATTAGAATGAATACTTTTCTATTTTCTTTATAAGTTAGGGCATCTGAAAAGAAGACTAATGTGAGGAAAGTGGGGTTGACATTCACCGCAGGCTGAGAGATGATCCAGTGACCAATGTGTTAAGGACTGTAGCCTTTGGGTGCCTGTTCTACTGAGCTAAACAAGCCCCCTAACCTCTGATAATCCGCTTTTCTGTTAAGGACAGTATGTGTTAGTAGTGGAGGATTTTCACGAGTTCTGTGTAGTCTTTTTTCATGGGTTGAAACTCTGCCTCTGTAGAAATGTTTATTCCACGGCAGAGCATCTTAGGAATAATTCTCCAATTCTCCAACTGCACATGATATCTGAAAACTCTATTAGAGTCGGTTCAGTGTTAAATTATGCCCCTTCAGATAGTCCTGACTGAAGCTGACTCAGTCTTGGTGGAGAAAAGCAAGGTAAGGAGCAGGTGCTGTATAAATATTTCCCATGATTCTTCCATTATTGATCTCACAGTCACTGTTTTACATGCATGACCTTCTTTAACCTTTCTATCTTGCTGGCTTTAGCCAAACTATCACAGACTGTCATCACATTTCTGTGCCTGAAGTTTATTAAGAGATTCCAATAATTATGATCTTCTTGATTAACTTGGTGAAAACAGAAGGATTGATGTTTCAGAGAACAAGTGAGTAATACTGATAACATTTAGCCAATCAGCAGCAGCTAATGATAAGGTACAAGCAAATGGCTGTGAGGAGGCCAACAGGAGAGATTACTGGGTTCAGGAGTTCAAAATGTTCAGGAGGTGAAATGGAAAGTTTCTGGTGTTGCTGGTAAGAGGAAGATGCTTTGGGCTTCCTGAGGATGCAAAGCAATACACAAGTACTTTTTTGTGCTTAAACATTAAAAGCATCTGCGGTTTCTTCAGCTCATTAACCACCTTTTCATCAAACAGACAAACTTTGACTTGTGAATTAACTTCCTCTTAAAGTGCATACAAACACATTGTTTCTCAAGTCGCTGTGAGAAAAAGGAACCCTGCCCTGTTGTCTGTGCAGCAGCTGTAAACATGGAAACTTTACCCTCCAAAACATTAGTCAGGTGATCTGTTGGCAAAGCAGATATCATAAGTCCTGCCACCTCTTGATTTTGATTGGCCAGTGAGAGCACTGAAGAGTGAGGTGCTGTAATACTGTACTATACTGTAATAACAGTATTCAAATACATGTACTGTAATATGGAGTTGGTCCCCTTTTGCAGCTCTACTCTTCTTGGAAGGCTTTCCAGGAAATTTTGGACCATTTCTGTGGGAATTTATGCCCATTCATTCTGTAGAGCATTTATGAAGTCAGACACTGGTGTTGGATGAGAAGGCCTTGCTTGATGGGGTTGTGTTCAGGGGCAGGCCAGTGCAGTGCTTCCACACCAAACTCATCAAACCATGTCTTTACAGTCCTTGCTTTGTGCCCTGGGGCACAATCATGTTAGAATAAAAAAGGGTCTTCCCAAAACTGTTGCCAAAAACTTGGAAGCATAGCATTTCCAAAATGTCTTGGTACGCTGAAGCATTAAGACTGGCCCTCACTGGAGATAAGGGGCCTAGCCCAAACTCTGAAAAACAGCCCTGTACCATTATCCGTCCTCCACTAAACTATATCTGCTGAATATATTGGCAGAATTTTTTAAACTGCGGCTAACTCTAAGCCAGGGGTGTCAAACTCAAGGCCCAGGGGGCCAAATCTGGCACAGTTGTACAGTTGTACCTGGCCCGCCAGATCATGTCATATTTTTATTAAAACTGGCCCACTGATCTGCAGATTTTTTCCAGTTTAAAAATGTAAACCTAACCCTGATGATTTAAAAATATCCTTGTTCTGTCAAAAAAAAAAAAAAAAAAAAAAAAAAGAAAAGAAAAGAAAAGTTAAAATAATTAAATAAAAAGTCAGGAATGTGGGAAAATATGTTTCTGGTTTCATTTCATATTCTTGATTTTGCATCTCAGTTATCAAGCGAAGTTTTGGTCTTGACTTTTAATTTCATATTTTGACCTTTTCAATTCACATTTTTACCTTTTTATGTTTTTTTTTTTTTTACCTTTTTTGTTCTTTAATTTTTAAATTTTGAGTAATATTTTGACCTTTCAACTCACAATTTTATTTTTTTCTCACATTTTGACCTTTTTAGCTCCTTACTTTGATTTTTTATCTCATAATTTGGCCTTTTGTATTCTCAATTTAAAATTTTAAGTAATATTTTTGACCTGTGAAACTCAATTTTTTCTTTTCTCAGGCTTTGAAATTTTTCAACCCATGATTTTGAAACTTCTCATATTTTTCATTATTTCAATTTTTTTAACTCATGTTCTGACCTTTAAAAATCATGACTTAAACTTTCTTTCTCATATATTTGCCTTTTAAAAACAGGATTTTGACTTTAAATGCCTTTTGGGCTAGTAAGTTTGAATTTTTATCTCAGATTTTGAGCCTTTAAACTTACCAATTTTACTTTTTTAAATCTCAAAATCATTTATCATCAATGCTAAGCTTCAGGTGAGAGCAGGAATAAGGTAGTCCGGTTTAGTTGCTGATATTGGAGCTTGATTTCTTCCACATCTAAAACAACATTAAAACAAATGATTCAGGACCTTTTTAAATTAAGATGTTCTACTGGAAACACAGGGAATCATTGATAAAGCCCTGTATATTTTTCTCTTCTATTGAAAGATTTAGTTGTCACTGGCCTCATTTTAAGGCCTGCCTCTTTCAGTTTTGAGCTGTAAAGTAATCCATTTCCATCTGAGTGTCCCTGATTGGTCTCTAAGATGCATAAAACATTGTGAATCCGATTTTGGGGGAATTATAATATCCTACATACAAACTCTTTGAACCAAAGGAAAGCCACACTTTCACTTTTGCATTCATCATCTCACTGCAACAAGGACAAATTCCTCCTGACGGTGCAGCAGGCTTCCTATAGACGCTGTGATGTACCGTCTTGTCCTGAACATTTGCATTGCTAAGCAGCAGCCAGGTGAGTGGCAGTCACAGTAGTTGATTTTAATAGGGAGCTGCTATTTCGGTAAGTCCTCCAGCAGGCTTCTTTCTCTGGAGTTAATCATACTGAACAACACATCAGAACGCCACAGCTCCTCTCTCCTCCTCTCTGGGGTCTCCACTGGCTCTCCTTCTTCTTCTTCTTCTTCTGGCTCTACTCGTGTCTTCTCCCGCCCTTCCTCTTCCTCTCTCTGCAGCTCCTTGTTTTTATTTATATCTACATCTGTTTCACCTCCCCCTCGTCTCGTTTACACCTCTCACTCCTCACTGTTTTTCCTCACTTTTCTCAGTTAATCACCCACAGTCTCTCAGGGATGTTCAGCTTAATTGTCGGCTGCATCGTAATACTACTCATTGCCCATCACAACTCCCAAACCACATATCCAGAAGACTTTTATGTGTTGAGAAAGCCTCCAAAACAACTGCCTTCAAGTTTGTCCACCCATCATCTCATTAACCCAGCAACTGATTTGTGAAGATGAGGCAAAACATCAGAAATAAAATTTTGGTTTGATGTGAAAGAATGTCAAAGAAAAGAATAGGGTCTAGTTCTGTGTTCATTTTTGCACAAATTTTTCCTCCTTATTTTGCTTTATTTCACAGTGCAGACAGGAAACAAAGGCAGAGAGAGAAGGGTGTGATGCATGACAAATGGCTTGCCAAAATCAAACTGTGCCTGGGCAGTCATGTAAAATGTGTGGTGATGATATCACAGGGCAAATTTACAATTGATTTCAATCAGGTCGAACTTGGATGGGGCAGCACCATTAGACGGACTGTTAATGTCTATAATATCCATAATATTCTGTCATTAAAGAGGAATAATGTAGCAGAGAGGGCTCGATGAAACTAGAAGTAGGAATGTTTGTGAAGGTTCATTCTGGCAATGGTGATGCACTCTTATGTAATCTTTCATAAAAATGCTGAGTGTAGCAGCTCACGTTTGTCCTCGCTAGTGTTTACTGAGTTAAAAATAAAACCAAACTTTCATTAATTATACTCTGAATGTCATTAAATCTTTGCCACTACAATAACAAACAAATGAACTGGTGTTTTTGTGCTACTACATGTGAATTTTCTCTTTTCTTATTTTTAGTTCTTAAACAGAAACACTTCTTTAGGATTTCCAGAGGAACATTTTACTGAGGTAGACTGAGTGAGTCTGTATAGCTTGTGCACCATCCTCTTTATGTGATATAATATACTTATGCATTTGATTTCTGCTAGAATATTTCTAAGAAAATTAACTAAATCCTTGTTAGAGTCTTTTCTCATTTTTTTGAGTTGCAGTCTTTGACTGCATCCACCAACTTTGTGGCATAAATGGATCTGAGACACGCTGGTGGATTCAGAGTGAAGCAGGTAGCAATTGCCTCCCACTCATTAATTTTTGGAAAACTGCTGTGAAGGTGCCCTTTTGGATGTCTCTATGGTATGTAAAAGATGATAAAGTGCTCTCTATGTTGTCCCTCTAGTGGACAAACATGATAATGTACCCTCTTGGTGCCCTACCGTTGGAAAAACATGAAAAAAATGCCCTCCGTGGTTCCAGTCAGTGGGAAAAAAAATTATAATTTTGCATAGTGCCCTTAAAGGATCCCTTCCAGTGGGCAAAACATTGTAAATTAACCTCCACGGTCCCTTCCGGTTGAAAAATGTGAAAAAGTTCCATTAAAGGTGCTCCTCCAGTGGACAAAATATGATGAAGTACCCTCCATAAAGCCCTTTCAGTGGTAAATCATGATTAAGTGCTGTTAAATGTGCCCTTCAAGTTGGCAAAACATGATAATGCGCCCTCCATGTTGGCCCTCCAGTGGACAAAATGCGATGAAGTGCACTCCATGATAACCTTTTCACATTTCACATAGTTCTCTTTAGGGTGCTTTTTCAGTACACAGACATGATAAGTGCCCTTTATGGTGCCCTTCCAGTTGAAAAACATGATAAAGTTCCCTTAAGGGTGCCCTACCAGTGGGAAACGCATGATAAAGTGCCATTCATGGTGCCTCTCCAGTGGAAAAACATAATTAAGTGCTCTCACACATGCCAATCCAGTAAGCAAAACATGACTAGGTGCAGGCTAAGGTAACCTGCCAGTGAGTGCCATGATAAAATGCCCTTATTGGTGCCCTCCCACTCAACATGAGATTAATGGCCCACCATGGTGCCCCTCCAGTCAAAATAACATGAAAAGTACCCTCCATGGTGCCATTTGAGTGGATAAAGAAATGGCAAAGTGCCATTAAGCCTGAACAAAACATGATTAAGTGCCCTACAGAGTGATCTTCCAGTGGGCAAAAACATGACAAAGAGCTCTTCAGACTGCCCTTGCCATAGAGAAACCTAATAATGGGTCCTCCATGGTTCCATTGTTCATCTTTTGTCCCTGTTGACAAAACATGATAAAGTGCCCCTTTTGGTTGGTCTTTCATGAGGCAGAACATAATAAAGTGTCCTCATGTGTACCATTAGTTGACAAAACATGATAAAGTGCCCTCATGTGAACCATAAGTTGACAACATATGATAAAGTGCCCTCATGATACCGTTACTTGACAAAATATGATAAAGTGCCCTCAAGCGTACCATTAGTTGACAAAACATGATGAAGTGCCCTCATGTGTACCATAAGTTGACAACATATGATAAAGTGCCCTCATGTGTACCATAAGTTGACAACATATGATAAAGTGCCCTCATGTGTACCATAAGTTGACAAAACTTGATAAAGTGCCGTGTTTGGAAGCCTTCTTGGAGGTAATATTAATACTTAAGAAAAAGAAACATCAGGGGAGGTAGTTTTTTAACTACTGAAAACATTTCTGGTCAAATATTGCACCTTTGATATACTCTATTTTACACACACTGTTGTGATTGGCTGATCTAAACCCCATGGTACACTGACCATGTTATAAGACTGGAGTGCTACATTAGATGAGGTGATGAGGGATCAAACTTTTACATACAGGATAAAGTTACAATCATATAATGTGCAGCAAAGCCTGAAGGTTCCTGAGAGACATTCCCACGCTGACCTTACCCACAATCCCAGTGCTGTACTGTATAATCTGTATTAATTAGTGTAACTGATTCCCAGTACAGTCGCTCTGATCTCTGTTCTGTCTCTGACATCTGTGTCTGATGTAAAGCTTCGCTCCGATCATGCTGAGTGAGCTCAGGGCTGTGTGGACGCAACCGCTCAATTCATTGACGCTTTCCATTGTGATGAACCTACTTTCATGTTGTGCTCTCATCGTATCCATTCAGTGCTCCACGCTCGTCCAGTATCAGATCACTGACACAGAAACTCTGAACTGCTGAACTTATTCATGTTTAATGTCAGGAGCCGTCCAACAGAAAGGAACGCTTACAAAATTTTTTCACAAAAAAAGTGATGCTTCTCTTGTCAAAATCTGATCAAACCTCTCTAAAAACCTACTTTTCTCATTTCTCATGTGACTTCAGTCAAGGCTCCTAGGGACCCTGAGCTCCATGTCTAACATCTCTTGTATGCTAATGTAGATTGATTGATCCAGAGTTGAGCTGACACAGAAAGCGACTGTGTTGTTCTCCATATTCGTCTTTTATTCATCACGGTCAAAACTGCTTTTTTCATACATAAATGCCTGCAGCGCTACACTCACCTGAATAACTCCACTCTAGTCTTCAGTATAGGTGAACATTTAAAGCAACACCTTTCTCTTCATCCCACCCGTTGGAGCCAAAAACCTCCAAACCAGGTCAACATGGGTGCATTATTACGTAATCCTCCCTCTCACTGTTTTGCTGTCCCAAGGTTATGTTAAAAGACCTCGGTTGCATAATAACTGGTCGACCATGAGTGCAGCAGCCCCACTAAAAAGGGCCAGAATAATCCACCAAGTTTATATGTCAGGGTTATTCTTCTCTCCGTTTGTTTTACTTTAATCTCTCATGAGAATGAAAAGGGTATTTTAATTCTTAAATGTAGCTCACAAACATCAAATGGATGTTTTCTTTTCAGTGCTTGTCCTTAAAGGACCAATCAGCAACTTTTCAACACTGAAAATATCACGTCACTTTAACTGATTTTAGATTAAACAAGCTCCATGCCAGATTTTATCTGAGGTCTCTTCTTGGACAAATAAATTGAGGCAGCTGTATAAAAAGCTATTGAAGGTATTCACACTGTAATTAAGGTCCTTAAAAGGGTATTTTTAAAGTTAAGTTATGTAAGGTTCTTGGTAATAGCAGTGGCATCAGCCTCCAGTGATTTCAGTTAACGTTGCCCCCTCAAACAGGGAATGCTTAGAAAGCATGGCTACACAGTGCTACAAATCGATACAGTTGTTCCACATAATTTAGTGAGTTTTAAATCAAATTGGGTAAAAAAAAAAACAAAGCAATGTTGACTCAATTATGTACGCCATATGGAAAAATTTGAAGTGTGTTTTTTTTTCACCCAGAGAGCCTCTGTGCTTGGCACTATTTTGCAATACGAGCTTTGGCCAAGACAGTCTGGCTTTAGACTGTTAATCTCTGAAAGCCACTTTCACAGGCCATTCATCTGAGATGCCAGAAATACAGGCTGAAAGTTGAAAAAAACCTAATTAAACTTCCATTAAGGGTTACAGTAATGGAAGGTAATGGCTCAGAATAGATACCAGAAGTTAAAAGCTAAAAACCTGACCTGCAAAATCTGTTGACAAGACATTTAATAAAGCCAAGTAAACAGTCTTCTGACAGGAAAAAGCTTGCCCTCCGTGAAAAACTGTCTAATTCAGCAAGCATAGCTAATGTAGCACGTGACAAATACAGCTATGAACTGAATGGAGCTATGTAGCTAATGAGATACATAGCTAACAGAGATACTGTATGTAGCTAACTGAGTTGAAAACTGTTCGCCATGAAAACACTCTGTCATAGCTCATGTAGCTCCTTTAGCTGTGTAAGCTATGTAGCTAATGTAAAAAATGCTGCTACCTAGTGAACGGAGCTATCTAGCTAATGAACTATGTAGCTAACAGAGTTGAAGCTATGTTGCTAACAGAGTTAAAGCTTGTCCGCTATGAAAACACTCTAATTCAGCAAGCATAGCTCATTTAGCTCTTTTAGCTGCATAAGTCACTTAGCTAACAGATCTATGTAGCTAACAGATTTGAAGCTAAGCTCACAAAGCAGCAATATAGGCTCCGTATCAGTTATCTGAGTAGCCAAGTTACCTTTTTCAAAGTTTGCTAAAGCTCACATAGCTAATGCTAATGTTACTGATGCTCAAGTTACTAAAGCTCAGGTTGTTAAAGCTAGCTTAGCTATAGATACATAGCTTTGTAGCTTCAAAGCAATTGTAGCTAAAGCTATGCTAACACAGCACCTATGTAAGCTACATCGGTATGCTATCTATGCAACTACATTAGGTTTAGCCATATTTGCTAAAGCTCACTTAGCTACACTGGCTTATTTAGTAACGTTAATTAGTAGTTGAAGTAGGTCCGTAAAACACTGGCATTCCAAAAGGCAGGGAACTCTGGATGGGGAGTGATGCAGGCTGCCGGTGTCTGTGTGCTGCTATCCTCTGATCAGAAATGTCCTGAAGAATGGTCGTGAAGTCCCACTTGGGACAACAGTAGCTTTCTGTGTTTGTGGGCTTGGGCTCACAATTGGCACACTTACACTGCCAGGTAACTCAGGATCTCTCCTGCTAACCAGCCTCCACTCTCCACTCCCCTCTCTCTTTCTCCCCCCTGAGTCTCCATCTGAAGTATTGTGCTCTCCACCTTGTATCCACAATAAATGGCATGTCATTGTCACTGGGGTCTAAATCGCTCATTTTAATTTTGTTATAGTTTAGTTTGTTGTTGTTTGAAGGGGCAGTGCTCAGTGAAATCACTAACAGCACTGCTATCGCCAAGTACCTCATACAACCCATCTGCAAAAATACCAAAATATCCCTTTAAAGTAAAAACCATCCCAGTCCTTCTTGACCCACCACTGTACATTCACTGTCCAGCAGTGTTATACCTCGCAGAGCCATATTACCACCAGGCAGTAAGTCTTTGGCTTGTTTTACTACAATGAAACATTTTTTTGTAGTTTTTGATGACAATCCCTCTTTCTTAAAGCCACGGTGGACTACCACTTAATGGTTTAATGATTGTTTTAACTAAATATATATCATAACGTGTAGATTAGAGGACTGGATTTAGGCTACATGATACTGTGATGACGTTTTTACTGCTCTGGCTGCCCTCCTCTGTGACAGTCTGTCATTTTCCCCCCAGTGTCCTCTTTTGTTTGTCTAACAAACAGGTGTAGAACAAAACACTCCCACTATTCACCCAGCACCCTCCACCTTCCTTGACACCCACTTTCTGAGTGATCCCCCCATCTCCCCCTGCCCGTGCAAATGTCAGCCTTCACATCCTCTGCTATCAAAGGTTCCGCAGTCACAGCAGGATCCACCTGAAGCTGACTGCTCCTCTCTCATCATACAACTTCACACAGAAAAAGAGCCGCGGACAGGACCAGAAACATGGAGGGGTTTGGTTGAGTAAACATGTACAGAAACAACATCCTCAGGTTTGGTTTGGTTCAAGGTGAATGGAGGCTCTGGAGAACCATTGATCCTACAGTTTACAGAAGACTGTGCACTCTGTAAGGTAACAGGCGCACATCGGTGCCAATTTCAGCAGGATAAGGGGTTGGAAAGAGGGGTGATTCTGAAATGTCTAACACAATGAAATAAAACTGATTGTGGAATTGAAAATGAGAATACAAAATTCTTCATTCACTGGCTGTAGATTAAAGGTTTACGTGTGGAACCCATCATAATGTCAAGTACAACTATAGACATGGGTTACCCCATTCTCAATTTTACTGTCATATTTTACTACTTTTTGTTTATTTATTTTGCTTTTTACTGACTTCCTGTTTGGATACAGACCCAGTTTTACTTTAAAAAAAGAAAATAAAAGAGGAACTTTGGGTGAACTGAATATCATGACATAACCAGGGAAAACAGAAATTATTATGGACTGATAAGGAAATAAAAGACCATTAAATAGAGAAATGTTTGAAAACACACACAAATATCAGCATTTAAATAAATAGAAGGCATTAAATTGTACAGCAGCAGATTATTACAGTCAACAACACTTAAATAACTATTATAAAGAAAACTCAACTTCAAAAGAACAGAATATTTATGAGATGAGACTTTAAAGATGGTGGACATACAACAAAGAAAGCCTCCTGACAGTCTAAAATCTCAGTATGGTCACAACCCAGGAACCCAGCGTTCAGACTGTAATTCTGACTGCAGTCACTAATGTTTGTATAATGTGAAGGTACTGCACTGGATATAAATGGGCACAGCTAAGCAAATCAGCAACACATAAGCAGCGACAATAAGACAACAAATGCAGCTTTGAACAAATGCAAATGGAATGCTCCCTACAGCTATTTATGCCCCAATCAAAGCCTGTTACCTGTGATCACAGTGTTTGATTTGAGTCTGATGTCTGTCAGATCTAGAAATGAGCAGAGGTCAGTCCATTAATGTTCCTCCCACGGTTCCAGCAAGTTAAAAGTTTTGCGGCTTTTAGGATGAGAGCAGGGCTGGTATCGTCCTTCTGAGACGTCCTGGTTAAAGCTCTTATTGCAAGAGCTGAGTGTCCTTCTTTGGATACCGGTGGGCTTTCTGCAGCACTTCTGATCAGATGACTTGGAAGGCAGGAAACTCTTGTACCCCACCGACTGATTGCTGGCAGCGCTAAAGCTTAAGCTAAAGCTGGGAAAACAGTGGAAGGGAGCCCCCCCAACAGAGTCTCCTCAGGTGTCCTATCAGACAGGAGAATGTGTCTTGATGAAGGGCTAGTCTCTCAGTTTATGGCCCATTGTTTAAAATTTCCCTCCAAAACTACTCTGCGTAGGCTCTACCAGTGCCTGTTAGGCCTGAATCTCTGTTTATGAAAGCCCCCACATGGTTGATATTATTCTGTTCATTCAATCAGAGCTCAACTGCTGAAACAAAGCTTTTCTATCAGCTGACGGTCCATGTTAACTTACAGGTTTATCATCCAATCACAGACGTCTCTCTCTGTTTCCCTTTCCTTCATGCCTTTTCACTGATTAAAAGAGTGCGCTGTTCAGTCAGCTGAGCGGATAGTTTATTTTTTTGTTGCTGGTTCGCATCTATGATCCGTCCTTTTCATTGAGTACTGAACTACGATTTACATTCCCTAAGAATGATATGGGATTGTTATGACTATTCCAATTATTAGTCAAGCTCTCAGGTGTTGCTCTTATAAAACATTCTTTTCTGATTGCAAAAAGCATGAAATAACAAATTTGTGGTTCTATTAATTTGGCAAGTGACCATGGTATAAGTAGGATAATGCCCTTCTAGGTGTCCAGTTATCAGGAAATAATGGACTCCACAGAAGCAACCGTCCCCCACTGTACATCACCACGTCGGCAATTAATGGATCCTTACTTCAACAACTAAGGCTCTCACAGGCATGTCTGTGGCAGTTTGAGGGTCTTTTTGGGCTCCATGCTTCATTCAATAGACCGAGATTATGTGAAGCCATGCTAAGCTGAAGTGATGTGTTTTAGTATTTTCCTCACAAATCTAATGATTTGCCATTATTGCCACACTTACCTTAAGCACTGTTGCCTTTTTTAACTCTTCTGTCCTCATGAAGACTCTGTTTTTCTTTTACCTCCGCCAAGGAGGTTATGTGATCAGCAGGGTTTGTTTGTTTGATAGTTTGTTCGTTTGTTACTTTGTTAGCAACATAACTCAAAAAAGTTATGGACGGATTTTGATGAAATTTTCAAGAAATGTCAGAAATGGCATAAGGAAGAACTGATTAGATTTTGAGAGTGATCCGGATCACCGTCTGGATCCAGGAATTTTTTAAAGGATTCTTTACTATTGAGAGATAGGGCTAATGGCGGAGGTCTGTGCTCTCCGAGTGCTTTTCTAGTTTTTTGTTAAGACAGTTACAGATACATGGTTGTGGTTTCTTCTTTGTTGGTAGTGGCTGTGCTCCCATCACATAAAAAAACTTTTAGATGATTTTTCTGTAGCTTTTATTAGATAAAAGTGAGTAGGAGGCACCTTCAGACAGTAAAGTCACTGGAGAAGGACAAAGCGGTGTTCCCTCTGGTATGAGACGGGGTTTTAATTGCACTTTTTCTCTATTGATTTTGTTTTCTATAACTCCAGGCAAAAAAAAGCAAATCTGTGTATTTCCCTAAAGTCTGATTGGTCCTTTAAGTGCCTTGATTATAATCAATGAAAATGAGCTCTATGTTGAATCCGTGTGTTACAAAGACATACAAACAAGATCCAGTTTGACACTTGGTTTGATTCTTTCAACTTCCACATTTTGCTGATAAAGATTTTTGTGTGCATGTGTAACTAAAGATCATGTGTGTGTTGTGGCTGCAGGGCGGAGCCTCCTGTCAGAGGGATGTGGGATACAGAGGAGATCTTTAGCCCTCATGGCTGCGGCCCTTTGGAGCTCACTGTAGTTAATTAGTGGCATGGCCTCGGGACTTTTATCTGCTCTGTGTATGTGCGAGAGAGAGAGAGAAAAAGGGATGTAGCGATGAGGCACAGGGGAGCTGCTGTGACCTGTGAGTGCGTGAAGTGAATCTGTGAGAGTGTGCTGGGCTGATTGCATGTTTGCGTGCTGAGCATTGAATATCTGTATGTGCTGGACTCCGTATGTAGGAGGGAGAGAGAGAGGGCCACTGATGGCTCATCAGGGTCTTTGAGGGATGATGATGATGAGGAGGACGCATGAGTAAAACTTGAAAAGTTGGAAGAGGGCAGTGAGGGAGCCAAACGTGCTCAATCAGTCCAGCGCTGCAGAAAAATCTTCTACAGAGAAATCCTCTACAGAAGGAGGGGGAGATGAAGAGGTCACTTTGGACCAGGGGTGTCTAAACTAGGAGCTACTTACAGAAAATATAAGGATGACTGGGCCACTTTGATATATCTCACTTTGATTCAAGCTAGTAAAGCCAGTCCAATACAGCAGGGCTGCAACTAATGATTCTAATTATCATTAATAATGTGACTCAGCACACACATCTCTCCTCTCTCCTTTAAGACATAGTAGGGGAATATCATGGGTTATAAATCTCACAGTTCACCCCTATCGCCACATCTCGGGCTCCTCATAGCTCACGTTCATCATAAGATTTTTACTACTGTCTATGTGACACAATAATCATGTAAAACAACAAATGGATAAATACATTTGTTCTAAATATCAGCTCTACAATACAGCTTAAGATATGCCGAGTAAAAAAGCTAAAGGTCTGAACTGACCATAGGTTTTGTACCTAGAATGACCAGTGTCACTGACGGAACACGCTGTGTGAATATTAGCTTTGAACTGCAAACTGTTAGCAAGTCATTAGCATTTAATGCTAATCACTTAATACCTGACCCCCTGATGGCGCTATTGGTATCAATTTGTAGTATGTTTAGCATGTTACCATCATGAGTCACATTCTTAAATTACAACTCTTTAGTATGTAAGTTTGTGGGATATCATGATTCAAAATCTGCTCCCAATGCAATCCAATTATAGTTCTATTTCATATGAAATCACTGGTACATGCTAGCATCAAGAAAAGTAAAAAACAAAACAAAACACAAAAAACAAAAAAGCAAGAATCTATGAGATGCATTATTGCTGTAAGTTTCATGTTTCTAGCACGAACTGACTAGATACGAACAAAAAAACCCAGCATAATCATAACAATAATAATAATAATAATAATAATAATTATAATGTATAAAGAAGAATAAAGAGTGAAGATAACTTAAGGTTGGAAGCTGCTGTCCCCAGCTCACACATTAAAATACATCTTTAATAGGAGCAAAGATGAGAAAACTTTGAAAACTTGGGAATAAAAGACTTTCATCCACAATCCCAATCTGTTCTCTTTGTCTTCTGCTTGGAGCTGGAGTGTTTTGTTGCTCATATGGAGTCAAAACAGGTAAAATGAGTCAAACATTACATTGTCAGGAACTTCAAACTTTAGTGTTCTGACTGGAGTTATAATAGAATTATCTGTCTGATGAAGAGCAACTCTGCTCGAAACGTCACGTTGGTGCAATACATAATTATATTTTTGGAGCCCTGCAGTTTGCGAGATATCTTTCTGTTCTTCTATAATAGAATTACAACCCATGACGGCAGCAAATGAAAAGACCTGAAAATGTTTTATGGTCAGTTTTTTTCATGAAGTTTAGTCTTCATTTTTCAAAAATGCTTTGTTTTGGTTTAATTTTTATAAGTTTTACTATCAGTAGTTTTTTTTTTTTTTCAGTAAAAAGGCACACTTGTCAGGGGTGGGACCGTAAAAGGTCAGAAAAAACAAATGATGCAGCACTTGGTTCCAGTGCTGGTGTGTTTTGGGCTTACTGACTGAAATTTGCAGAAAAAAGGAGACACTAAAACTAATAAAAAATAAACAAAAATGACACATTTTTGAAAAATGAAAATTAAACTAACAAACCAGAAGGAAAAAATGTATAAAAAACTAAACTGAAATTGCAAACAAAAAAGTGAAGATGAAATAAAAAAACCTAATGAAAAATTGTCATCAATCAATCGAGCCTGATGTTTACTCTACATTTCAAACAAAAGATGGCCCTAAATTCCTTTTTTTCTGTACTCTCAAATAGAGCTGCTGCTATGGCAGTTGAGATGGACAACACCGCTGATCTCTTGGGAAAACACTTCGCCAGCTGTAGCTGGTGGCATCAGGAACAGAGCAGTGGCCTAAAGATCCACGACGAGGCGCATCCACGGCAGAGTTAATTTGCTTGACTAAAATTATGACTAAAAATGTTCATCGACAGCCTTTGTTTCGATGACAAAAACTAGACAGAGACTGACAAAAACAGACCTGTAATGACAAAAACTGACAAAAGTAATTTTAGGTTTCATCAAGATGACTAAAATTAGACTAAAATGTAATGTATTATTCATCGGACATTCAAAATCAGTGATATTTCTCTACTGTGGGTAAATCTGTCTAAAACAATGCATCTGTAGCTATTCTGCCTCTCAGCTTAAAAAAGCAGGGACCCCAGGTTTGGCAGGGTGTATCAGCATACCCCCATGATTTGTTACCAGATTTAGGCAAGAGAATAAATGCTTGGACTAAAATGTGAGGACTTTTTATGGACTAAACCTAGACTTAAACTGAAAGACATTTCATCTAAAGGCTGAGACTAAAATCAAAAATAGTTGCCAAATATAACACTAATCCACAGGCTTCTGGTCACTGCTAGTGTGGGTTTGTTCATAGAAAATAACAGGGACAATCGTTTTGACGTGCGTTGGGCAGCGCTGACATGTTTTAGACTTTATAGGATTCTTGTGGGAGCCGAGACCCAAGAAGGTCAGAAAAAGTAAACATACGAATTTTAAAAATACATTCAAACTGTCTATTCTTCATTTTCATTTTATTTATTTGATTTTAATGCTTGAATACAACTCAGGGCCTAAAATTATCAGCATGCTATCCTTTAATCAAATCAGGCCAGTTTACTCTCTCCAGGCTTGGGTGTACATGATAGTTTGTAGTTTGCAGTCAGACTAAAACTAAGGAGATTTTTGTTTCTTTCTTTAATTAGTTTTGTAAACACAGAATTAGTTTAGTTTTTTTTGGAAAAGCTTACTTTCTGTTTAAGTTAACTAACATGATTTTCACATTTTAGTTTTAGTTACTTAGTTTTGGTTGACTATAATAATCTTGTTGCAGGCCCAGCCTTGTTTACCAGAAGGGAAAATATTTTATTCAAAAAGGGAAATGTGCTGTTATTTTTCTACTACACATCTTTTTTAATCATTAAGTGTAAAAGTCTAACACTGAAGCCAAATCCTGTACAATGTTTCCACACACCACTTCCAGAGAGCTTAATTCTTTACAATGGCGCCACCTTGTGGTCTAACTCTTCATCACCAGGTTTAAATCCAGTCTACGAAGGTCAATTAAAGTGAACCAAAGAACATCTTTAATAAGACCATCTTTTCGGTCTGATATTTGGCTCTTTGGGTCATTTCTGCTCTCCATGTTGAAAAAAAAAACAGACATCTTTTTTAGACTTTTTATAATTGTTTATTTTTTTTTTAAAGTTTTTTCTTTAAAAAATGACAAGGTCCAAATATTTTGGAAGCCCCGCCTTGACCCTATGTTCCCCAGCCGGCTAGCTCGACTCTAAAGCAACCAGCAAAGAAAAATAGTCATATGGACAATTGATAATATACACCCCATATACAGCAATACATAGTGGTCTACCATAATGTTACCAATAATTCGCAACCTCCAATGAGGCTTCAATTCAAACTGTTGCCAATGATATGGTTCATTTCAATAGCAACTGCCAACCAATGATGGTTGTTTTTTGACTAGTGTGGGCGACGTTCAGGCTGCCGTGGCAAGGCGAAGAGGTCACAGACAGCTGCCTTTCTTTCACACCATCAACGTCTCAGCTGTTCAAAGAAACACGTGGTGACTCTCCCTCAGCCTCACCAGGCGGCGTTAAGATTGTGACCTGAACACGCCCTTCTAACCAATCAGATTCAGCATAAGTGCAAAGTTTAGGAGGCACTGACACACGCACTCGGATATCTGGAGGAGCCTGAGAGAACGTCACTGACGGTCCATCCTCAGCTCGAACCTGTCAAACCGTTTCCAGGAGTTTTTATTACAGTGACATGAAGTTCTGCTGGTTCCCTTTAACCTGCGGAAAATGCAGCTCAGGAAGCAGGAAGTGGGATTTAACCAGCTTGAATGAGAACCATCTCCTGGGTGGATCCTCATAGAACTAAATTCAAAAAGTCCACTTCAGTTCCAACAAGAGCAAGTCCTTTCTTCAATTCAATTTCTATGTTTTGTTCTCATCCTGCAGTCAGTAACAACCAGTAAAATACAGAGCAAACTGTGTAAATGTGTGTGTTTGCATGTGCCAGTGACCCCCGCAGTGGTAGAGACAGCATAGAAAAGGTTTCAGTATGTGCATGAAATAAAGACGCAGCCTGTACACATTGAGAGCAAGCGCCTGTCAGTCCACACGCAGGGCTACAGACACGACTCCCAGTGCAGCTGCAGGTCCGTGCTGTCCAGAAAGTCGGCTGAGAAGACACTGGGTGGCGTGTGAGGGGCCAACGGGGCCAGGCTTGTCCCTCCATCTCCATCACCAGAACCCCCTCGCCCTCCACCACCTCCTCTCCCCCCTCCGCTGCCCCCAGTCCCTACGCTACTGCTGCCCACCATGGAGATATCCAGCCAGTCCATGGTGTCCAAAGTGGGGTCGCCAAAGTCCAGCCCTGCAGAGTGAGGGGAGAAGCCCAGGTCGGACGTGTCCATGGGGGAGGGGGGGTGGTCCAGGATGCTGGGCGTGCTCAGCATCTGGTTGTGGAGTTCGTCAATCAGCGTCAGGCCGCCGTCGGGCTCCACGCCAAGAAGCGGGGCGCCTGTTGTGCTCTCCAGGAAGTCCTCCAGGCGTACGCTGCCAGTGCTAGACTCGCCCACAGAGGGCTGTGGGGAGATTAGGGGCTGTGTAGGGGTGGTAGGGGAGAGGTGCAGGGGAGAGGGAGGAGAGGATGGCGAGGGAGGGTCAGAGAGTGGAGTGAGGGAAGGGTCTGGGTTAGACTTGAAGCCGGGGATTTCTGGAGGAGGACACAGAGAGAAAAAGTCATTAACAAACCTTTGTTGAAAAAATATGGGACATTTCTCATCAGTAATTCTTGAAACAGATTTTATTACCTCCGCTCTTAAGCAGGATGTCGAACAGGTCGTCCATCTGCTGACTGTTGACACCATTTTCCTGCTGACGGACAAGAACAGGACATCAGTGAAATAAAAAACAAAATCTCCACATTCAAACAGTTATTGATTTGCACTGTTTGCTCTTTTGTGAACCATTTCCTTATTTTAGGGTACATGACTTTATAGATGTAGATTACATAATAGAAAAGCAATATTTGCATGCATTTTGCTGTGGAATCCCGATAAATGAGTTGGACATAGCTTTTGGGGTGTCATCTTTAAGCTACTGGATCAAGGTTTTAAAGCCTCAGACAGTTTTATCCCTATCTTTAGTGTTATGGCATCAGATGGGGCTTTTCCATGATGACTTTTGGCCGTGCCGAGCCAAACCAAGATGTGCTGATTTGCTTTTCCATCATCAGTTTGGCCGAGCCAAGACGTGTGGACCCCTGCTCAAATAGCCAGCTAGCACCACCTCCAAACACGCCGCACTGACACCAAAGCGGTCCTCAGGGTTCAATTTGCAGGGGGGGATTTACTCCTTCGGCTACTGATACCGCCCCCTCCATAATGAATTTTCATCCAACAGGGAGATGGGGAGACACGTTTTATCCCTTCCTCTACTCCAGCTGTCTTTAACTCTGTTACAGTGGTGGTCTAATGTCAGCATAAGACCAAAACTCGAGATTTTTGGGCCCATACTACAGTCCGATAGTTGTGCAAGGCTTCTGAGACTGACAAGTGAGATCAGAAGGGCCAGGCGAAGATCCAGGATTACAACTTTTTCTGCACTTACTAATAACAAAAGTTTCAAGTTTCTGATTGACAAATAATTCTAGACTTTTAACAAAATGCCGGAGATGTTTGAAACATTTAACCCATGAAGGAGTCATTCTTTAATTTATCAACTGGCGCCAGTATAGCATGCTGTTAATGGAAAAGACCCAAAAGGTTATATTTGGATGAAAAGATGTCAGGTCATCATAGTAGCAACACGTCTTTCACACCAGCTTTGTTGTACATGATAATACTTCTATTACAGAACTGATAGATGCTAATTCTACTTTATGTTTATCATTGAAGTTGTAGTGGATGATGGTGATGGAGTTTATTATAATGAATGGGAAAATCAAATTGGGTTGAGCAATATTCAGGGTGGCATCAAAAACTTACAATAAAAAGGCAATAAGGTAAAGGCAATGAACTTAGTTTAAAAAGAAAAGTTAGAATTAATGTTAATTTCTTACAGTTGCTGCCCTCTGCTGCCCATCAGAAGAAATGCAGGTTTTTGGCACTTTCACATTCATTGAAGTTTGGAAAAACACAGCCAATAATGCTCCGTTTTTTTAGTTTTCCTCAAACAACTATGAGAAAGCTTGACGAAGATTAATGAAAACGTGGCTAATGTAAATACCATGTTTTCAATGTGGGCAGGCGTTTAGGACCCACTGATAAGAAGAGTTAAACATTAAACATCCCTGTTATTAGTTTTACATTGTTTTATAGCTTGCATTCAAATAACATTTAACCAGGATTCAGTTACAGTCTCCAAAGCAAGAGGAAGTACAAAGCCTTATAAAGTTTAACAGACATGAATATCATGTGTCATGGTTTTATTAACACGTGTGACTCTGACATGAATCCTCCATCACTAGCAGATATCTCTACCCTGCATCAGAATTACAAGAAACTACTAAAGTTTTCAAATAAATTTTTTTAAAGACATGCTGGTGATGTTTGAGGTATTTTGCTTAAACATTAGAGAAACAGTCGAGCATTAAGTCGCTCTAAATCAAATCCACCACTGAAGCTTCTCCGTCTAAAAACATTCCAACTGCTTTTAGCAAAACAAGCGCACACTCAGTGTGACACACTTAATGAAACATGGAGGAACAGACAGAATGAGAACAACACTGCAGAAAAAGATGGAAAGAGAAGATGTGCTGGAGGACATACTTTAGAGCGCTGAGCAGGAAGGGAGGTGTTGGGTTTGGGAGAGGGAGGGGTGAACAGTGTGTGCCGGTCGTAAGGCGGACACACCTCCTGTCTCTGCCAGGGTGGAGTGATGAGGGGATGAGATGAGAAGAAAAGAGAAGGAAAGGAAGAAAAAGTTAATGAAGTTTACAACACATGGAGAACACAAGGCAGGGAGGGCGGAGTGGGAGGTGGCGTTACCTTTAGAGACGAGATTAAGCTGCTTTGGGTTTCACTGACTGACACGTCGTCAAAGAAAGGCTGCAGATTGGGCGGGGCGGTGACCGGCTGGCTGGGCTGGGGCACGCCATTGGTGTCCAGGTGAAGCCCTGCCTTCTGTCCCTGAGTGAAGAGAGTGGCAGAGACATGAACAATTGTATTGATCGATGAGTAGAGTGGAGGCAGGACAGCCTCCTCTCATAGACACACTCACTCACAGGGACTACCAGTCATTGCTCAGACAAATTTCTGAGCAATCATACAATAAAGTATTATCTTATTTAATCTTTATACAATCAACTTTGAACTGTGATCAGCTTGTTGTGTCAGAATAGGACCAAAAGTAGCTCCAATCTCTTCTAATGGTTCTTGTGGTCTACTGTTGTCTGTGTTTCCAACACCGACAAGAATCCCTGGAAAATTATGCAATCTGGCATCCTGACACAGCCAGGCTTCAGGAAGACAAAAGTAAATCAATGTGTTGTCAGCTAATTTTAAGATTTAGATGCCAAAGATGTCATATACCAACCAAATCAAGTTGTCCGATTGTTTTTAGCAAAAACTGTATTTGTAGTTTTAATTGTATTTTGGATATTTTTGTGATTTACACCCTGTTTTATTCATTTTTGGATGTACTGTGATAAAGGGATCTGAGCTAAGAGACAGACAAAGTCTCTACAATCTTTTATCTATCTATCTTGAGAAAGATCCTTCTGACAAAAAGTCTGTCAGTCTGCTTTTTGCATTTTATGGTGCCTGTGTTTATGGTGACACCTTGTGGCACAAAAAATCAACTACATGTGTTCATGTAGAGCTGATTGCTCTACATGAACACTTTTGAGCACACTCCATTTCAAAAGATGTTTGAAAATCTAGAATATATCACTCTATATCCTCCTGAGACCCTGCATGTATGAGGAGATTATATTCTGGCTTTCCCACAACATGGTAATACATTCTGCTGTTAGAATTTTCAGATAATTTTCTGGAATTTCCATAGAAATGAAAGTTATTTGCTCGAAATGATTGGGAAAATTTCTTTGAAATTCTCACATTATTTGGCAATATGTCTTTTTTTTATTTGGGAAAGCTTGATTTTAATTTTGCTTTGAATTTTTTTTGGGACTTTCATGGGGAATTTGGGGAATTTTTTTGCACATTTATGAAAATGAGAATAGAGATTTTAGGGGGACATTCCCTTTGAAAATTTCCTGAATTTTCTTGGAAATGTAAGAGAATTTGGATGTTGCGGGACATAAGCTGTGAAATAGAAGCTCGGGTTTCAGGAAGATGTTAATAATTTCAAATAATAAACAGCATACACTAAAGTAACATTACGAGTTAAGACTTATTTTATAGTTCAAAAAACAGATGCAACATCCAACTTTGGGAGCATGTCAAAAACATCAAAAAGTAAAAATTTTTTTTTTTTTTAATTATTGTTGTATAACCATACTATTGTATCTTGTTTATTATTTAAAGACATTGTTTATTCTTAAATACAAAGATAATGAGCAGAAAACAACAATGGCACAAGTAAACAGGCATCCTGTTTTAACAAATAAGAATTAAATAAAGACAAAAATGAAAAAAATAACAATAATAAAGGATAGAATTATAGAGTTGAACCTACAAAATAAATGTGAAAACTGAATAAGGAGATGTATAATCTGTTACTTAGTTAATCAAGTGTGTCAACATCTAACCTGAAATTTAGTTTGTGCCCAGTAACAAATTTGTTAAGTATCTAAACTAATAATTGCAGCATCGGTTATTTACATGTATCCATCACGTTCATTCAAAAGCAATGCGTCTTCATGCCATATGTCTGTATTGTACCTTTTTGATTGGCTGGTTCACCGGCTGGGCCTCTGGCTGCTCTTTTGATTGGCTCTCAGTGCTGGGCAGTTTACTTGGAGTCGACTGTAATCTCTAAAACAACAAAAAGTACAAAACAATTACATCCAATTTAAAGAAATATAACGTGCATCTCATCAAAGAGAGCTATGGTTCGACAGTACCTGTAATGTGATGCGTCCGTTGGTTTTGGCCAATGAAGACACTCCGTTCTGTCCATCTGTCGTGTTACTGGTGAGGGCGATAAGGTAATGGTTGCCGTTGCTGTCTGTGACAAGCGTAGGCGCACCGTTTGCCTTGAGAAGGTCCAGAGAAATGGCCTGGGTGTGGATCTGAGTGCCGTTCTGTTGGTTGATGACGACTGGGGTCACCTGTAAAAAGAAATCAAACTGATGTTTAGCTTGTGTCATTAAAGATTTTTTGGATTACAATAAATACATTTCACTTTGATAAATATTTAAATGTAAGAGGCACCATTTAAAAAAAAAATTCCTTCACATTTTTAGGATATTTCTGCATTTCTTGGATTACCTGTTGTGTTGTGACTGCTGTAGTCTGCTGCTTCTGCTGCAGCCTCTGCTGAGCCTTCAGCTGCTTCCTCTGCTGCACTGTGCTCACTGCAGGTTTCTGGATCTGCACCTGAACCTGCTTCAGCTGCACCTGGTTCTTTTGCTGGTTCTGTTGGAGCTGCCCTTGAGTCTGTTTGAGCTGGTTTTGCTGCAGAAGCTTCTGCTGACTCAGTTTCTGCTGGGCCAGTTTCTGCTGCGCCAGCTTCTGCTGGGCCTGCAGCTGTTTCTGTTGGGTCTGCTGGATGATGAGCTGCTGCAGCTGCTGCTGCTGATGGAGCAGGATCTGTGCATCTTTCTTCTGCTGTTGGAGCTTTTGAGGAGTTGACTTTGCCTCTGCTACTTTCTGTGTGGGATTCTGCTGCAGCGTCTGTTTCTGCTGCTCTGACTGTTGGACTTGCAGCCGATGGATCTGCTGCAGCCGGACGAGGGTCTCTTGAGAGCACTGCATGGGCTGCTCTGATTTCTTCGCCTGGGCCTCCTCTGTCACTCCCTCCATCCCCTCCTCAGGCTCTGTCTCCTTCTTCACCTTCAACAAGATGCCGTTAGGGAGAACAGGGGGCTGAATGGCAGAGGCCTTTATCAGAGTTTGGAGTTTAATCTCTGTGGATGTTTTGCTCTTTTCCCCTCCTACTAGCACGATTCCACTCCCCATCTTGCCCTGCTCTAGCTGTGACCTGAGCGTCTCCACCAGCCTCTGCTTCTGCCGCAGCATCCGGGTTAACTCCTCGATTTGTTTATCCTTCTCCTGCAGCATCTGGTCCTTGTCCATTGTGTCCATTGCAACACTAGGCTGAGGCTCTGGAGGCTGACACGTGGAGGGTGGAGGCCTGGAGAGGCTACAGGAGCTCTGCGTCTCTTCTTTGACGTTGGACAGAGACTGTGAGAGCGGGGTTGCGCCGGGTGGGTGCTGAGGAGATGGGTGTAGAGTGAGCTGGGTGAGGGGTGAGCTCACCTGAGGGACAACAATAGAAGAAGACAAAGTGTTGAAAGGTTTATTGCAGATATAGAAATGGGGATCAGCACTGAATCTCAAACCTTGCACTGTGTGGTGCATGTTATTCACCACTCTCTCTCCCCATATTTCCTATCTCTCTTCAGCTGTCCTATCAGAATTAAGGCAAAAAGCCCCAAAACTTAAAAAAAGGTTCTGTAAAAGCTCGAAACTTTCATTGTTGCATACTTTTATAATATATTTATAAGACTCAGCTTTGATATGATATACATATGGAAGGGGCTTTTATGCCTTTATCATATTGGAAAGCTAAGGCATGAAATGTGGGACAGAGAGTGGGGGATGACATGCTCCAGATAGTATCAGGACCAGGAGCTCAACCTGAAACCAGTGTGACGAGGACTACAGACTCTTTTCATTGGCTGCTTGCTCTACCAGCTGAGCTAAACCAGTGCCCTGTTTTAGTTCAGGAGGCTCTGACAATGAAAAAACACCATACAAAGAAATCTCACCATCTCCCCAAACATGTCTCCGTTACAGCTGGTCTCATCAGGACTCATGCCAGCCAGCGACCTCTCAGATGGCGTAGGTGACACTGGAGGGCTGGAGCTTGTGCTGCCAAACCTCATGACACGCCCTGGAACCACTTGCGCCAGTGATGACAGATTTAGCTTAAACCCTCCCTCTCCTGGTTGGTGCTCAGGCGTGGTGGATGTGGTCGGAGAGGAAGCGATGGTGCTGGCAGCCGAGGTTGTGGCCTGATGGCCGGGCTGCAATGTGCCGTTTTTCACTACTGCTGCGTTGTTGCCATTTTGCTCCTGATAGTTGCGGAGCCTCTCAATGAGATCGTTTTTGGTGCCTGAGACGGTCAGACCGCGCAGTTTCAGTTCCTGTTTCAGCTCCGCAACCTGGAGGATGAAAAACAGGAGGTAGTGAGTCAAAGTGAGAGAGAACTAATCAACTGAGAGAGACAAAATCAGAAAGTGCAAGGTTCAGAGGAACAGAATTTGGTTCACATGTCTCAGAAGTGGGCCAGGTTCTCTTTATTAGAGCCCAACATCAGCTTGAAAGGTTACATGCTGATTAGCGTAAATACTCAACTAAACTGCAGAAGCTACTGGGCCTTTACATGAAGGAGTTATTTTTCGAGGCAGACCTTTATGTCAGAGAACTATATGTGTGCATACAAAACTTTTTGTGTATTCAAAACACTTAGTCATCACTCAAAGACTGAATGATTGGTTTAAGTCAGCAAGAAAGTTTGAAAAGCTCCCTCTCTGACCTCCATTATCAAATGACGGTATTATGAAAGCACTATTAAATTAACTTTTAAGAACTCATTCAGTAAAATATATTCTTGGCAGGTACATGTCTGCTACAGGACGAAGCTGTCTGTTAAACTCACCTTGAACTCATCCAGGTTGGCTGGCAGGGTGCCAGGTTTGCCTCCACCCACTGCAGTTTGGCTCTGACGGGCACTCCCACTCTGACTGGAAGCGGCGGGGGTGGTTGTTGTAGGGACATTGCGGGAGGGGGATGGGCCTGAAGTTGTCGTGGGAGGCTGCTCAGTTGGTGGCCTGAGGGGAGACAGAAAATATTTTATCTTTTAGTATATATGTTGCGAGCATGTACCAGGGGAAGAAAAATGGAGTTGATAACAGGTGTGCAAAAAATTACATAAAAACAGCAATCTCTAAAGTTCATTCTCATTTATCAGGCTCTTTATAAACAGCTTTGCTTATTTACTTCCTGGCTTTCATTCCTTTGAAACATAAAAAACATAACATTAATTTCATGTCATCTAAATATCTAATTTCCTGTAACTTCAGTGTTCCACTCAGTCACAAATTTATCATGCCTTAGCAGCTAAACTAAAGGAGAATCGTTTATATAACATGAACATCACTTCTGCTTTATTTTTCAGGCTTAAACTCCAAAACATGAATGAGGAAGACAGAAGCCACAGCAGAAAAGGTTCAGAGAGGACATTTTTGCTGCAGGTTATGATGCAGAGCAATGTTAATTTTGGCAGACATTTTATCATCAAGATATAGTTTTAGTCTTTGCAAGGGGTGGGGAGGTCCACAGAGGTCACAGTTCAGTTTGTACTTTGTTTTTTGGGTCACAATTCAGTACAGGTTTAGTTCACTGATAAAAAAGGAACACACAGTCCAAGATTTATAATTCCAGGTTTCCCTAATTCATCATTATTATATGATCCTAACTAATGTTCATCAGTGAAGGAATACAGACGAACTGATGTGAACACAGGATGGGACACTGCAATGAGTTGTAACAGTGCGCTTCAACACAAACTTGTAGCCTGTGTTCTCTACTTCAACAGGTCCTTGTATAGCCTTTAAAATGTATTAGCATCAGTAATATCTTCAACACTTTCTGCTTTCACATAAGGAGGCTTTTAGAAAAAATGCAGAGGAGAGGAAAGGGAGGAAAAACCCGGCAGCTCTCACTGCTCTGCTGCTCTATCAGCAGAAGCAAACTTCTCTTCTTCTTCTGTTTTGTTTAATAGCGTTTAGCAAACACAAACATGACTGCCAGCTGGACTGACTTTTATTTTTGTATTGAACGTGTTTGTGCGATGTATTTGTCATACAACTAAAAGCACCGGACTGTGACCCCTGAACCTTCATGGTTTGGGGTGAATACAAATACTTTTACAGCCCTAGTCCTTATTTTTAGTCACATTTTAGTCCAGTTTGAATTATAAAAAAATCGATCCAGGGGTTCCCAAACTTTTCAGCCTGTGACCCCCCCAAAAAATGGTGCCAGAGATCTTGGTAGTTTTGACAGACACAGTGGAGAATTATCACAGAATCTTACTGTAAGTCAATCCAGGCTAACATTTTAGTCATCATCACTAGCTATTTTTAGCTCGTCCTTGTCCCGTCATCCTTGTGGAAAACAGTCATTAACAAACATTTTTCTCTCTAGTTTTCAACGAAATTAACAATGATTCAGAGATGAACGGTGGGTAGTTAGGAAGAAAAGTAGATTCATCCCTCTCAGACTGCCCATACAGTATACTGTATATACACACAGGCACAGCTTCATGCATGACACTCACTTGGGCGGGGCAGGCAGGATGGTGTGGTAGTTGTAGTGCTGCTGTTGCTGGCTGAGGATCTGCAGCTGTAAGAAGAGCTGCTGCTGCTGGAGGAGCTTTGCGTAGGATGAGTCCATCTGAGGTGGACGCTCTTTGTCCGCTTTCTGATCTGGTGGGATGTACTGGTGGTACTTCAGCTTCTTCACCTGCACACAGGCCATGGAAAGGTCATAAAAACACTTTTTTTTTTATTACTTTAATACTGCACATAACACCAGCTAGAGACATTTAGCTGCATTATCTTCCAAACAAGTTGCTAATGTGTGACATTTAAAAGAGGGCAAAAGCATATCTGGTAAATGTAGGTGGAAAGATCACCAGTTATAATTTAAAAACACTTTAAAGAAACCATTACAGGTCCTAGAAACACTACACCAGTGTCTCTAGGATACAGTAATTGTACAAAATTGTGTCTTCCTATCGCACATAGTGTTCCCCTTGTAAGAATGTAAAATGTCAGACACAATTTATGTACTCGACAGATTTGGCTCTTGAATTCTGAGAGCTGACAGTAAAACCACAGTGATAGCAGCTGCATGAACCCGAACGTAAAGGTTGAATTTTGCAAAGACAACTTTCATAATACAGCCTAAAGAAATGTGGCACAGCTAGACTCCAAAAGTCAGAGACTCTCATAGAAACACTTCGATCAGATCATTGCAGTGTCTTGTGACCGCATCTCCTAAAATGATAATGAAACCAAGAGTTTGCTGACCTTGGGTTTGCTGTCCTTTGCTTTCTTGGGTCTCTGTGGAGGACGGTCTGAACTCGACTTCGACTGAGACTGCTGACAGAAAGCATGAGAAATGGGGTCGGGGGAAGAGGGTGTAAGGAAATGAAGCACAAGGGAGGGTTAGCCAGTTATAGCAGCTCCACAAATAGAGATTAAGGTCAGATTAATTCATAAGTCATCAAATCTGCAGGCTCTTTAACTCTATAGGGAGATATGTCATGATTCTGGGAGTATTTAAGGATGTACAGACATGTTTTTGCACCTTGACCTGTCCACTAGAAGGGCGGGAGTTCGCTATGGTCACTGATGTCCCATTCGTCATTTTTGTGAACGGAGAGGAGTCTGACCCATTCACCTGGGGAGGAGGAGGTGGGGGAGGTGGAGGAGGGCGCTGTGTGAGGAACTGAAAGATATTACTCTTGTTAATAGTGTGGGAGTGTTTACAATAATCCTTCTTAACCTTAGTGAATGTTTCTTGACTCTGCTTAAATGACATTTTGTGACTGTACCTGTGAGAGGGAAACGTCCCCGTTCTGAGTAAGTGGTTCAGGTGGAGACAGCTGAGGGACAGCACTAACAGGAGAGTCGTGATTGGTCAGCTGGTCCGGTGACAGTGCATCACTGCTGTCTTCATCTAAAGATGAACTCTCTCCTTCAGCTCCCTTTGGAGAATCTGTGAGAAGACAAATATTTTCAGATTAAAGAGAACAGCTGATTTGTCACTGATTTCTCTGCTACAAAATTCTGTGGTCGATGAACAACTACAACAAAACAAAAAAGGCTCATGAACTTGATTCCCCACCACTAAGGCCAGAGAGCGACCCATTTGATTTACAGCTTCCTCACAGTGTGATACCCAGTCAAACAAAGTCATGGCTGTTTTTGCAGATTGCTCAACAACCATGACTTTTTTTAGAGAAGTTATACAACACTGTATATCTGCAGTGTTTCAACACAGATCTATGTCCAAACACTCTTGTGACATTTCTGTTGTTAGTCAGAAGTTTGTCTAGTAACACATCTGAGAGATGAGGCAACCTAAATTTACTCAGTGTTTACACACTCATCTGTAACACACTGCATTTCAAGTGTGAGTACATACTTGGATGTTGTAAGCACAAAGGTAAAGGTGTGTCAAGATCGATCATTTGGTACATTTTAGAGATCATACAATTACGCTAAAGTTGGACGTGCATTGCTTACTAAATAACGTGTTCACACACCAGTCTTTAGCTAAAAAGAAGCCAGGTAACTCATCTCAGTACTGTTTAATACGATGGCTGAGGCTAAGAGACAGAAAAGGACAGTGATGGATGAAACTAAGAACAGAAAAAGAGAGAGGGACTGAGCATGAGGCTGGATAAGAAGCAACAATGTAGAAATTCTTCACAGCACATTGCAACTTAATTACCATTGGGCTGTAACATTTGCTGTGTAATCTGTGCTTCCCATCGTTACTGGGTGCAGAAAGTTAACTCACTCAAGTTATGTCACAAACTTGCATACACATAAACCAATAAAAACATAATGTTTTTGTTAGATATATTTTTGGGCTTTTTTAATGCCTTTTTCCAAAGATGACATTGGATAGAGTTGGAATTGGGGATAAGAGAGATCAGCAAACGGTGGCCAGGTGAGCTGTGATCAGCAAACAATGCGACTTGTGCCACTGACAGTTCCCAATGTCTGTCAAACATAGAAAATAGACAAATCTGGAGTGCAAACTATTGTGAGAGAAAATGCTAAATTATGACATGTTTTTGCTGTGTAGTGCACACTCCTTCCAGCTGGCTGTCCAACTCAGGCAAGTTTGTAGTGCGTGACATTCTTGGATGTCGCTGAAATCCACTGAAAAATAGTGGGACATTTTCATTTTCCTGTTTCTTTCTCAAGGCAGCATGGTTGTACAGGTCCAGTTGGGAGAGAAGCCAAAAAGACTGTTACTAACATATGTGGCGATATACATATAAAGAAATTAAGCAGTCATTTACTTCAGGCTAAAGAAGCTATGCCAATGTTTTTTTTTTAATATATCAAGTATCTTTCTATGTGAAAAAAAGTTGTATTGTACATTTTAACGGTTGAATTTATCCCCTCTAAAGTAATCAACAACAGAATTACACTTTTGTTCAACAATAAAAAATACCATCCCTGGTCTATTTGATGAAGTTATAAAAATCAAAATCATACAATAAGCAGTTAATGAAAAACAATCGTTATCGTCCATAATGTTCTAATAAACATCAGCCTTGATTTTCACAAATGTTGTATTGCTACAAGAACTGTTTTAAAACAGCACAGAGACCTCTGAAAGATGCCAAGGTGAACTCACCTATTTCTGTATAAAGCTGCTTTATTTTAAAGGCAAAGGTATGATGCTAAATCACGGAGAAAGACTGGTTCTACATAAATTCTTGATAAGATGGTAGCTACAAAACCATTGCAATGATTGGTAAGTCATCTGTTACAAAGGTTAAAAAAACACAGAGGTAAAGTGATCTCTCCACCAGCATATTAGCTCCAAACAATGGCATCCACAGCTCCTCTGCTTCCAGAGTCAGGGCTGTGTACAATCTCCAGATATTTTTCCAGCGTGCACTCAGACTTGAGAGTAAGCAGACAAGGAGGACATGTTTACTCACTTTTCTAAACTGTAACAGGACAGAGCTTCACCTCTATGTGAGGGAGATAAATTCACTGTGCTTTAGTCTGAATAAGCTTTGAATGTTGTGGTATGTGTTTACAAGTCCCACTGAAAGATTCAGTGTGTGTTAGCAAGTGTGCATTCCTGTGCCTGACTGTGGGTATGAATGTGAAATGTGTCAATCATTTAAGACCAGATTGTCTTATTACCAATATTTTTTCTTTTTAGATTTATTTTTGGGCCTTTTCATGCCTTTATTTGATAGAGGAAGGACAGTGGATGGATTCGGAAACAGGGAAGAGAATGGGGAGAGACATGCAGTAAAGGGCCACAGGCCGGATTTGAACCCGAGCCGCCTGCGTACATGGGTAGTGCCTTAAACCACTCGACCATCTGTGCTCCCTACCAATATTTTAAATATTCTATGCAAAGAAAGGTGGCCTCAGGAAAAAATCAGAGAACAAAACAAGAAAATTGGTGGCAGTTAATGATTTATAGGTGATTAAACAACAACTCTCATACAACTCTCTAAGCTGCTCCATGCGTGCATGGTTCGCTATAAAAATATCTGCCTTGCCTATATCTACATCTACATCAATGCATTGTTAGTTGGTATTGAATTATCTGAGCTCATATTTTATGTTTAAATTTGTGTTTGAGTATCTAAAAGTGCTTTGACCATGCTTCACGGTGTTTACATGTTTATTGAGTTAGTGTGTTCATTTATAGTCCATCTTTACTAGAGCAACTGTAAGTTCTTCTTAAATGCTGTCATGTTTCTCAGCTTTATGGTGATTCATTTTGCAGGTCTGCTCCTTTTTTTGACTCTGATGAAGACGCAGTGTGCATCGAAACGTTAGTCCTCTGCATCTGATTAAACGTCATCAAGTGATTCGTGTGCTCCAGTTTCTTCATTGGGTTTACCTGGTTTAACCATTGAAAGATGTGAGGGTGTTTGAATGATAAAATCTGTGTCTTTTATGTGTTTGTGGAGGTGTAAAGTTACCCAGTGGTGAGTGCACAGGGCAAGCGACAGACAGGATGTTCTTGTGAACCAGCTCGATAGGACCTGGTCTGTGGGAGATCTTGTCGTTGAGGTCGTCGGCTAGTCGTGCTCTCTTCAGCTGCAGCTGTTTGGCCTGTAGGGAGGGCTCGGCGGATGTCTCTGTGGAGGATAGACAGGACTGATTCAAACACAAATCCATTCATCAAGGGGTTTATGCAGACAGAAAACAAAAATAAACATCCCAAGTTAAGTGGTTCACAAACATGTGATGTGTAAAAATACATAATCTAGATCCATATAAAACAGTAAGTTAGATTGCTGATGATCATGGATGTGATGTTTAAAACTCTTTTGCAGTATTTTGTTTGGATTTTAGCTCAATTTCAATCAAAGTGAAATCAAACAAAGCAATGCCAATTTTAGTAACACCAACCAGAAAAACAAATAAAGCAGACATGAATAACTCCACAATAAGATCTAAACTGAAAACCTTCCTTATCAGTGTTATTTAAAAGCAATCACAGTGTTGGATTTAAAGCCTTCAATTCACTCTATAAGAAATTAAAAGCAGTTACAGTTCATCTCAATTCCTGTATAAATATGGACAAAAACAACAACTTGCAACTTTGTTGAGAGCCTTGGATCTCAACTGGTGGGTTGGGACCAGAAAGTGCGTCACAAAGTTATGTTAGTGTGCCTGGAAAAAGATACGCAGCAAAAAGTCTATGAAGTGCTTTAATTAGGAGAAAATGGCTCCATCTCTTTGTTCCTCTACATTTTCTGTTTCATCTTAAGTCTAAACCACCACATTAAAAACCATTTGGTTATGACTGAAAATTTCCAGGAATTTCAGGGGTTGGTTGTGGGTCCTAAGTACAGACCTGATGACAACCACTGGTTTAAGGGAAGGTTGCTTTCCAAATGTAGTTTCATTAATTTCAGGTTACTTTTTGATATTAACAAAGGTTGCTTTTTTGCATCAGAAAAGGGACGTGACTTGTAGGTACAAACTCACCCTCCAAAATGTGCATCCTGACAAGTTCAGAGCGCTCAGGTCGACTCCGAATCTTCCTCTTCAGATAATCCTCAGTCTGGGATAAAAAAAATTTGTGGAAACTAGTTAAAACATGTGAAAAATAGGCAGGGTTGGGATAAAAATTCTATACACAAAAATACAGAATCAATACACAGACAGCAATTCCTTAACTTCAGAAATTGTTAGGCCAAAAACACCATTACGAACCAAACTATTTGATTTTGTTTAGTTTAAAAGATAAAAACGGTTTCCCTTTTTCATAGATGTTGAAGAAAAAAGTTTATAAAAACAACAAAACTACCAATTAGTGCTAATAAGCCTCCATGATGTGAAAGAACAGAGGTGGATCATGCTACAATATAGCAAGCGTTCCTAAACTTTTCAGCCTGTGATCTGCCAAATAACACCTCCAGAAACCGGGACCCCTACCATCCATGGAGGTGGTCAAAGCGCATGATGTTGCACAAAGCATCATATACAAATTTTCATTTCAGGAAATATTTGTGCATATAACTTACATTTAGACCAGGGTATATATATAGAAAATCTGACTTCAGATTTAATGTTTTTCAAAACCCTTGATTAGACCCTCTTTTTACAGTTTAAGTACTGTTGCATCTTTAATTTTTAACCAGTTACATTAACAACACAATAGTGTAAATGTTTTGTGCTGATAGTGAGTCAAAAACATGACAAAAAAAAGCAAATGCCAGCAGTAATTTCAGTGAGGAAATAAAGCATTCATGGAGCATTTTGAGATTAAACAATGAGAAAAGAGATCCTGATACTATAAAGTAGACAAATTTTTTACTAAAGTGGCCTTAAACGACAAACTAGATCTACCCATTCACAAGCTCTGTGGTTAAAACTACTAAAACTTGAATGATAACAAAAAAATGCAAGGTATGATTGCCAATTTCAGGATACTTACAATCTTTAATTCTGATTTTAAAGCACTGATGTAACAATGATCACTCTACAGATGCAGATTGGCAGCCATAACTCACAATATTTGAATTGTATTCTTTTCTGAGAAGAATGCAGGCCAGATTTAGTGGAGTTCAAAAAACTAACTCAAAATTAAAACAATCACCAAAAAAAAGGAAGCCCAGAAAAGGCAAGCTAAAACCTCTTTGATAAACAGGCTATATAAATTTAAAAATAAATAAAATTGAAAATTCAAAATCACATGGTCTTGGATTTAAAACTTTTTAAAGCCTTTATTTTGGCTGAAATATTTTTTTCAACTTTTAATATTTTTTAGGACCTTGCAGACACCCCCTTAGGCACAAATCCTACTTTATAAATATGGGTTTATTTTAAATTATAATCATTTTAAGAATATTTTCACAATAAAAGAGAAAAATTTACCACTTTACATCATTTAGACATTTTCTTCTGTTTTTTGGAAAGCATCCCGCGTCACGTAACCCCCAGGGGTCCCTGCCCCTACTTCGAGAACCACTGCAATGAAGCCCAACATTGCTGTCTGCAACATGAGCTTTTCAAAACATTGTCAGTCCAAGTTTAGGTCCGTCTCAAATATGACAAAAACCCCTTGAAGCATTCTTAAAATTCAGTGGTCTCAAGATTGACAGTGACCTTGATATAAATTAGTACTTCCAGAGAGTGTTCAGTTTATCCTTAGACTGGAAATAAGTGAAAAGATAGAAGAAAATCTCATAAATCATCCTTGATATACCAAGTTCACATGTAAGGGAGAAGCATGAGGCCCAAAAACCTTTGCTTTAACCCTGAAAATTTACTCAGATCATTCTAGACTCGGAGTCATCACAGGGACAGTTTGAAAAAAAAATCTGTCTTTTTTAAGCATCATAACTGTACTTCATCGTGTACCAAATCATTATGCAAATGATATTTTTCTCTTATTTTCCAAAATATTAATGCAAATAACAGAATATTTTTCAAGTCATCAGCCGTTAAAGCATAATTCAAATGTTTTTGAAAAAACTTCATAATGATAAAAGTTATTTAAAAAAAATAAAAACCTCAAAATGCACTGTTTCACATTATTATGCACAACAAAGTTTTAAAACATTTTATAGGTTTTAAAGAACTGAAAATGGTACATTAGTTGAATGTGCAGCATTAGGAGGTCATATTTACTGAAATCAAAAGCTATTTCAATCAAAAAAAACATCTTAACAAGTTACATGTCAACAAAGGACCTCTTCTTTGATATCACCTTCACAATTCTTGCATCCATTGAACTTGTGAGTTTTTGGAGAGTTTCTGCTGGAATTCCTTTGCAAGATGTCAGAATAGACTCGCAGAGCTGCAGTTTTGATGTAAACTGCCTCCCACCCTCATAGATCTTTTGCTTGAGGATGCTCCAAAGGTTCTCAGTAGGGTTGAGGTCAGGGGAGGATAGGGGCCACACCATGAGTTTCTCTCCTTCTATGCCCATAGCAGCCAATGACACAGAGGGATTCTTTGCAGCATGAGATGGTGCATTGTCATGCATGAAGATAATTTTGCTACAGAGGGCACGGTTCTTCTTATTGAACCATGGAAGAAAGTGGTCAGTCAGAAACTCTATATACTTTCCCAAGGTCATTTACCAGCTCTCTCCTCATGAATCCGGCCCAGAACACGACTCCGCCACATCCTTGCTGATGTCACAGCCTTGTTAGGACATGGTGGCCATCCACCAACCATCCACTACTCCTCCATCTGGACCATCCAGGGTTGCACAGCACTCATTAGTCAACAAAACTGTTTAAAAATAAGTCTTCATGTATTTCTGGGTGCACTGCAACCATTTCTGCTTGTGAACACTGGATAGGGCGGCCGAATAGTAGGTTTATACACGACCACAAGCGCCTGCAGAATCCTACACCTTGATGTTCATGGGACTAGAGAGGCACCAGCAGCTTCAAAGACCTGTTTGTTGCTTTGTAATGGCATTTTAGCAGCTGCTCTCTTAATCTGATGAATTTGTCTGGCAGAAACTTTGCTCATTATGCATTTATCTGCATGAACCCGTCTGTGCTCTTAATCAGCCACAAATTACTTCACGTACGATGATCATGTCTAATTTTTCATGAATTATCTAATGTTTTCAGTCCTTGTTCAAGGCATTACACTATTCGACACTTTCAACAGCAAGGAGATCCTTTTCTTTCCCATATTGCTGAAACCTGTGGCCTGCTTAATAATGTGGTACATCCTTCTTAAGTAGTTTTGTTTTAATTGGGCTCACCTGGAAAACTAATTATCACAGGTGTCTGAGATTGATTTCAGTGATCCAGAGAGCCCTGAGACACAATACCATCCATGAGTTTAATTGAAAAACAAAAATTTGAATGTTTATGACACTAAAATCCAATTTGCATAATTATTTGGAACACGGTGTAGAGTGTATGCTGACAGCAGAATGGCGCTTTATGATATGAGATGGTTGCATAAATGTAACCACAAAGCTTTCAGAAGGTGTACCCAATCAGAGAGGAGGAACCCACTGCACTGAAGACACTCACCCTTGCTCGCTCCAGACTCCTCCGCTGTTCGTGAAAGGCTGCCGGGCTCTTCAGTGCTGCAGGAGAAGAGGGAGAGATATAGTCAGCTCGCACAGACTGATGGGAGTTGTGATGCTCCTTTCAGCTGGTGACAATGTGAGAACAGATACAGATATAGAGGAAGACAGACTCAAAGCAGAAGTGGCAGCAGGATGTGAGGGTCAGGGGTGCGATTCTGAACCACACAACGTGATGACAGATTAGGGGGCCGATAGGACGCTGCAGCCCGCTGTGTGTGCAGGAACAAAGCAGACTTTCTCTGCAGTAAAAGCCACCTCAGTTATTATCCTGTAACTGCATTAGATAACTTTGGCTTCTTATCCTGCAGCTGCTATTGTTGTCTTCAGTGGGGTTTCAACAGCAGAGCAACTGGGGTTTTGCTGGTCGAGCCATTAGGTGCCCCACAAACAGAAGCTATAAGTCCTCCAAGCAGGTGGCTGGATTTAGGTCTAACCTGTGATTTCCTTCTCTGTCCACTGTCCTTTCGTTTAAAACGGAATAAAAAAGCTCAAATCTAAATAGAAAACAGTGGAGAGTGCAGGAAGAGGTGAACTGTGGTCAGTGGTGGATGTTTAGTAACTATAGTTCAGGTTAAGTTTAGTTGTACAACCACACAGAGCCACAAAACTATAATAGTAACCAAAGCTTGGATAAACCTGCACTCAGCAGTTTAATTAGTCTAATTTTCGCCAAACTGCATTCTGGAAGCTCAGATTGCAACTTCAGATTGTAAACATGTATTTTCCCTCTTAGTCTGAACATAAAATAAAAGATTCTTAAGCCCTCTGTACTCCAACACGTGCTTCTTTATCGTTTTGTGCTTTTTTTTTTAAATAGAAACCCTTACTTGTGTGTACAGACTTTCAAGCTGCATTCAAAAATATGCAGCCAACTGCAGGGACGGCATGTTTGAGGAATGATGGTTACTGGGAGTCTGACAGACATCAATTCTTGATGAGCAGTAGTCTGGATCGGGTCGTTAAAAAAGAACAAAAAAGACAGAGGAGAGAGGGGACTGATGGACAACTGCAGCACACAAGAAATCTAAATTCCTCCCCGCACTCAGCCACGCCAGTCCTCAGTGTATCGGGTGCATGGGTGGAGGTGTGAATGTCGATGGTTTTGTATGTGAGAGGATACACATATGTACATGTATCGACAAAGTCACTTAGAGGCCAGATCCTGTATCTAACTGGACTTAGCGAAAGTAAAAGTGTGCATAACTGTTACAAAAATGGTAAATTTACTGGTTAAAACCCTTTAAAATAATTTGATTTATTCTGTCTATTAATATAGGTACAGTGCAGTGTTATTTATCAGTGTTTTGACGGAATTTACACTTCTTTTAAAAGAGTTTAGTAGATCTTGTGCTTGTTTGAATAGATTTAAGTTTGTCAATACAAATTAAGAGTTTTTCTTTGTAATTTAAATAGTCACTATTATGGGCTGCAATCTAAAATTACAATTAAACCAAATCAAGAATTGCTAACTTTTTTAAAATCTAGATTTAGACTCTACAAACCCAGTCTTTTGCTAAACCAAAACAAAACATAAGAACTTTGACTGTTAAAGGGTAAGTTTAGAAACCGATACCAACAGCACTGTTCTCTGTCTTTAAGGAAGGATACTGAGAGGATGCTGGCAGTTACGATGATGCAACCCAGCAAATGCACGATTGGTCAAGAGCTGGTGAAATCCCTCCTGTAGGTGAAGGAGTGTGGACATGCTGGCTGCAGCAGGGTGTCCACTGTATGTGTGCCTCAGATGACTGGGTGGGTGGGGGTGGGAGGCATTCCTCGTGTCACAACCCCCTCCTCTGACATTCAGAGAGGAAGACCCGCATACCAGCTGTGATATAACCGGCCGTAAAGATCTCAACAGGACAGACAACTGCTCAGCTGGGCTTAAAACTTTCATCTGAAACTAATAATGGGAGGAAATATAGAACTCCAGCAACTCTTAAGTATAAAGTTATTCTCTGAACAAGTGTTGTTGGAGCTTTCTGTTTCTTTCAGGACTTGGTTTCTCCTCCATGCACCTTGGCAGCTGGTGAACTTGTGCCAGAAATACTTCAGCTCTACAAGTAATGGAAGAGAAACTACTGTTGCTCAGTTTGTTTGATTTATGACACTTAAATTCTGCTTTTACTGAGAATGAAATATGAAGGCAGGTACGAATGAAAGGTTCTGTCAAACTCTGAGAGCTGCTTGTTTAGGCATATGAATATAAATGCCTCTCAAGTCTCCATCAGTCAACTACCAAAAAATGAGCTGAGCTATTTTGATGGCCCTGAGTCCCTTTAATTATTTAGTTTGTATGTTAATAAAACCAGTGCCTCTGCTGAGCTCTAAATGGCATTTTATTATGTTTCAGTACATTCACATCGTAGTGCACCTCCAGACTAGACCACTCATTTTTACTTGTGACATTAGAATAAAAGTCAGAACAGAAGTGGAGAAAACAGAGCAGAGCGACAAGACATGGATCTTCTTCTTCACAGTTTCATTCGTTGACAACTTCAAATATATAAAAAGCTGATGGTTAAAGAGAAGCTAAAATGGTGTTTGTTTAATTACAGTACAGTAAGATTACCATGATAAAAATACAAGAATATTGAAACCTGCTTTGATAACCAGAGCAACAAAATTAGAAGTCCTAAGCACCAAATATTGGCCACTTTTTTGATTTCAATGCTCACAAATTGCAAGCAAACTCACAAACACCATCTAGATTGTAAAATATGGTTCCTCTCTCAACGGTCTCTAACTTAACTGTATCTAACTTAAGACAAAGGAACCTTGTAATTGAGTTTTAATCTCTATTTTTACAAAGCCAACCTCGCTTGTGTTCTTGCTAGACTGTGGTTAGTCAAAATGAAGGAAGGAGTGTTGTGTGCAAAACTGGTGTGATAATTTGAAGCTGCAGCAGAAAACTGACCCTTCATCAGTTCCTAGCATCATCTTTGGCTGTGCAATATACTCAAAAGGACTTAAAATGTTATCATTACCTTTCAACAAGAGGAGTGCTAGTATGAACTAGCTGGGAAGGGTAAAAACAGAAAGGGAGATTCAGCAAGTTTTGTTTTTCTCTAGAGTGAAACCTATATATATTTTGAGGCCAATAACACAGACAGCAATTTGAAGGGGCAGCAATTCCTGTTTTCTCAAGAGGCTGGCTCATTTTTAAGGCAGCAGCATAGATAGCAATTTAAAGAGTAATGAAACTCAAAGACTACAATTTTCAGAAAACCTATGTAGAGTAAATATGGGGGGTTAGCAGTGTTTTTGATCTTTCAGGGTCCAAATTTGGACATTAAAGTAAAAAGTATTAAAATGATGCATCCTGTGCTACAAAAAAGCACAGCAACGGCCCTTCACAGGTTAAAACTCGGCTACTGCTATTCACTTTTTCAGGTGGCAGGTGGTGCCAGCTTTTATCACCACAGTGCTCAACAGTGACCCCCCACTTTTTTCATCACCTTTAACTGTGGTAATAGCAGCCAACAGCCAAAACTCACAGGTAACAGCAGGGTCCACCAATCAGAGAATTCGCTGTAACACTCAAGGACTGTGGGTAGTGTAGCTCTTTTACCAGAGATCACAAATAAGCAATGTTTTACATATGAACCTTAGTCTTCTACAGGTGTATAAATCAATGTTTCACAATTTGAGTATCCTGTAATAGAAAATAACCATTAAATTCAGTGGCAGCAGCTGACTGCAGAAGTTAGTAGGTAACAGTATGTTCCACCAATCAGAGATTTTGCTTTAACAGTCTAGGACAAAAACAAAACAGGGATGATAAAACATAAGTTTGTTTCTTCTATAGGAGCATATATCATCACTTAACACTCAGGTAGATCATGGTAAGCCTACTTTGGATGGTTGTGATGAAAAACGCATATGCTACAAACCTGAAGTATTAGAGGGGTGGTACAGCAAGGCAAAGTAAAGTCAATGCACTGCTACCAAAGTGTGGCCCAATTTGAGAGAGGATTTTGCAATTTAACATTGGGAAAGTAATCTAATTGTGATTATTTTTCCCAAATAGCGATTTAATATACGGTTATTTTAAGTTCCTAATCTAATGCGTTATTCAACAAACACAAGCAATAAATCATTCTTTGTGATAAGAAGCATAATATTAGATAAACTGAACTAGGGATAAACAATTTAAAAAGGAAATTCTAATTGTGGCCCATAAGGCAAATTTGTCATCAATTGCTTTATTAAAGGGGATGATAATTTCTTTATTTTTGTTTTGAATAAGAAAAACAGGAAGATTTTTGTAAAAAAAAAAAAAAAAAAAAAATCTCAAAAGAAACTTTAAATATGGCACTGTCTGCAATTTGAATACAGCATCAGGACATACTGTGATTTAATCTAATGTGCAATTAATTACCCAGGCCTAAGTGGGATAACATTGAATCTACACCAGACATCTTAACTATTAGAATAAAAAAGAAAATATGAGGATTAAGCCAATGCACAGGTTGCAATTTGAGAGGCCAATTTTACAAGTTTATCATTCAGGGTCTTCAGTAATAGTAGTGTTAGTGTAAAACATCTGGAAATGTTTGAAATTCTATGGAAATGCAGCAATTTTTCTTCTTCTCTTGAATCTGGTGGATCTATTCATTTTCCATCAGTAACATGGACACTAATTTGAAAAGCCTGTACTGACCTATTAATGCACACATAATGGTCAAACTGTAGCTTCTTCATCTGTCAAAGGGTTATTAATGAGGCACTAACAGACATAATTTTCATTACACTTCATCTTTAGAAATAAAAAGTCTAACTTGCAAAACTGAGGATCTTCTAAAATATTCTGAGTTTCTCTGTTTTCCATTTTATAATCGTGAGATCATTTTCAACTCAATGACCAACTTTAGTTCCATATTTACTGTATGAGGCTGACTTTTTCTTTATAGAAAGAGCCGTCTTGAAAAAGCCTTACATTTACAGCTCATAAGTATGCTCTGAGCAGAAACAGAGCAAATTCTAAAAATGCTATCTCCCCTTCTTGTGATCTGCGGAACTGTGAAACAGGAAGTGGATACACATGAAGAGGAAGCTGCCCTATTTGATAACATAAAGTGTTGCAAAGTCTCCACTGAATTTGACACATCCAGAACACACTCACACAGATAACATACACAGATGATGGTATTTTAAGCTGAAGCAAGCTTTGTATAGTTTTGGTACCTGATGATATTTCTGGTTTCACTTAAGAGAGAAAACAGAATTACAAACATATTCTGTGTAGCAGACAAGGTTAACCGGTCTTGTATAGCAAAGACTCCCTCTTCAAACTGTCATTTAAAAAAAAAAAAAAAAAAAAAAAAAAAGAATAAAGCAGAAAACGTATAAACTAAACACAATCTAAAGGCGAGACTGAGTTTGTCTGTTTTCTGATGTATTCATTGAACATGTGCATCACTGACTGTAGGTGGAACAAAGTTCTGTGAAGTAAAGGTTCAGTTGAAACTAATCCTGCTGATAACGCATGGTACAGGTTTGCAGAAAAGAGCATATTTGAACACCTGAGTATCGCACACTTGAAGCAGATACTTACGTGGCATGATCCCTTGGCTGACCAGTTCCTCTCGTGTGCGTCTCTGCAGGAGTTTGAGCTGGAGGACTGCATGGAGACAGAGGAGGAGAGGAGAAGGAGGAGGGGAGAGACGGAAGAGAGGAGAGTCAGAGACAGCCGGTGAGAAAAAGAAACTGCTGTGATGGAGCTCTGAGCTCTTAAAGCTTCTTTATCATCTACCAGTCAGCAGTATGTCTGCCACGTTGGATCAGTATCCTCACAATGAAACAGAGATGCGTCCTCCTATTTCCCCGTTGTTCGATGCGATTTTTGAAGCAACAAAGGAGGCGGGTACAAGAAGGGCGTACAGCTTACTACACACTTCCTGTTTCTGGCCTTTTTTGAATTCTGTGTACCAAGTGAGTACAAATGTGTGAGAAAAAAAAAAAATGAACGGTCCAACAGTGGAGCAAGAGAGAGAAAGACAGACAGCAAGCTTAGACAGAAAAGATGAGAGAAACAAGCAGAAGAGGAACGATTTGAATGTTAGGTGAAACATTACCGGCCTCGTTCTCAGAGTAGGTGAGAAAAAAAGTGTGTATGGGCTGATTGCTCCGTCATTTCAAAACAGGAAGTGCTTGTTACATAACGAAGAGGCTGGACAGAGGAAAAAAATAAGAGAGTTTTAAGGAACACAGAACAGGACATAAGATGATGTCTAAACTTTCTCAGCAGTAAATTTCGTTTTTTTTTGTGAACCAGTTGCACTTTTAGGAGTTAAATCAAGACTTTGAGTCCTGATCATAATTTAACGTCACATTTTTACAAAAAAAGTAGGCTTTTTATAACAATTTTTTTAATGTTTAATGGAAATCAGACGACACTGATACCTGCAGTGATATCAAAGCAACAAAACCAAAGTTTTAGGCACCCAAAAGTGGGTTATTTCTTGCTTTTAATAATCAAAAATGGCAGGCTAACTCCTGCACACTGTCAGTGATGCAAATGCTTTTTTGCAATTTAGACAGGTGCAGAACTTTGCTTGCAGTTTTGATGGATTATTTTCTCTCCTATACATCTGTCTTAAGAGACAGCTGTAGCTTTCAAAAGTTTTATTACTTCTAATGCTATCAATCCTTAAAATATACCATGAGGTGTCATTTCAAACACATGGCATCAAAAAGTATGTTTAAAAAAATCTTGCTCAGATAAAGTGATAGTAAAAATGCACGCTTTTCTTATACTAAGACAACATGAAACAATCTTCTGGCACAAGTTCAGGATTATTTCTTGTTTTCAATGATCAAAAGGCATGTGCAACTGCTGAACAATGCCTGAAGTGCACAAATACATTGACAACCTTTCAGGGCTAATGTACTGGTGTGATGTTAGTAGTGTTATAGTACTCGAGAACAGTCTTGGTCTCGAGACCACGTTTTGAATGTTTTAGTCTTGTCTTGGAATCAGGAGCATTTTGCTCGGTCTCATCTCGGTTCTGGATTTAGGATTTTTCATCAAGACTGGTCAAGACCACCACTGGCGTGCTAATCTTCGACGTTATAATGGGATAATAAAACAGCTGCTGTTAGGTCACTGGTAGCTTTGTCTACTTGGAAATCTAATCAAGTGCCTAATGTGTCAGAGACCTGCAGATCTAAGATCTTAACAAACCAGTCCATCTTATTTGCAGTCAGAAATACCTCTTAACAATTATTTTAGACCTCATTCACCTGACAAATCTAGATAAATGTCTAATTTTCAGATATTTAAAACAATTCTGGACTTGACAGTTAGTTTTTAATACACACAAGGACTTATTTTTGGCAGGAAGTTAGGTGATCAAATTTGCTAAGATTTGAGATTTCTACAATCTGATGCTTTTAAAACAGAGTTGCTTACAGCTCATTTTTTGCTGTCAAATGTATTTAAAAGCAAACTAAAACTAAAGAGAAAGTGCTCTACTGCTGTTAAACCTTGTGATGATTTTTTAAATTGATTTTTTTGTTCTTGTCTCAGTCTCCACTGGTCCCAGTCTCGAATTCCAAAAGTTTTGGTCTCAGTGCACTCTGGTCTCGGGCATGTCTTGGACTCGTATGGTGTTGTCTTGACTACAACACTATGGTGTAGATTGAGCGCTTTTTAGCTAGCAGCAGTTTATATAGAAAATATAACTGATGATAAAATAATCTGGTTTGACAGATTATGGCCTGGCCAATTATCACCCTCCACATTCTTACCTAATAAACATAACTTTATCCGATTGGCTAGATGTCACAAAGCATAAGCAATCAACACTAAAAGTCAGGGTGATGGTGTTCATCACTTCCTGTTTTACTGCTGCTTGGCCTGAGCCATCTAGTGTCATTAAAGCTCGCCCAAAATTGTTCAATTTACTTTATTTTATGATCAGTTTTCATTCACTGATAATTGATTGCTGCAATTTTTGATATGCGTAAGTTATCATCGAGCATTATCGCTCTCATAGGACTGATCTTCTAATTTGTTTGTATATCAGTTTCAAGTATTTGTTATCAGTTTTATGAACTGCTAACAAGTGTCAGTATTGGCTCTGAAAAATCAATATCAGGAAACATGGTACAGAAAGTATTAAAGTATTAAACATGTTGACCACCTTAAAACAGAGTGTATTATAATGGTTATATATGCGGCAACAGCCCCCAGTCTTTTAGGACTGATTTATAGATTTTCACTAGTTTACATGGCTCTAAAGGTTTTTTCTGGCTTGCATTACTCATTCTTTGTGGTTTTATAACACTTCACAGCCTTGAAACTCCTTGCTTCAACTATTCTGAATAAAAACTATCATGAGCTCAGCCTTTATTTTTTACTGTGCACCAAAACCAACACCTACACTCTGCCCAAGGCTAGTAGAGATGCAAAATCTGTCTAAAGCCTGCATTCAACCTGTTGCTTTACTTTAGTTCATCTTTTTCCTGTCCTTATTTGATTTCTCTTTTGTATTCGGTTTTCTTTAATTTCACATATTTTTGTTTTCTTAACACATATTCTTTTTGACGCTTTTAACATATTTGTTACTCTGAATTTTACCAATATGAAGCACTTTTAATTACTCTTTGCATGAATGCTACTTTATAAATAAACTCAGCTTGCCCTGGCTTACCTTGTGCCATTTAAAATTCATTCGACTGGTGGTTTTTCGAGCAAATCTTCAAGTCTGCATGTCACAATTTGTTTTGATGTTTCTTCATTTTATTGTAAAACATTTTAAGCCACTCCTTTTTTTTTATCATAGGTGTTGTATGAATATCAATTTATCACCAAAACTATTATTTAGGGATGTAACAGTATTTGTATTCTTCCCATTCATGGACCTAGTTACACAATAAATGCATCTGAATGGAGAAAAAAGGCAGTCCCACAAGGCAGTATCAACATCAGCAGTAACAGCAGTAAAACACACTAACTTGTTCCCCCATCTCTTTGGGACCAAAAAGTTAAGAAAATAATCACTGTGTGACAAAAAGTCTGTAAATTATTCACATTTCTACAAAATAGTCCTTACACCTTTGGGAATTTGAGTCATTATTCAAAGCAGTTTCTGTCTGCAGTGACACAGAGGGTCACATCACAGCCTCTCTGTGTCTCTTTCTCTTCATTAAGGCTCTCTCTCCTCCAGTTTCAGTGATTGTATATGATGCTCCCCAAGGCATGACATGACAACAGAACAACCTGCCATGGGTTGTCACAGCTAAGTCAAAAGGCATTGTAGGATACAAACAGACAATATGGCGGACAGGATTATCCGCTAACAGCAGGAACGATCAACAAATTGATTATAAATTTGATAAAGAGACGTTAAATTTCAGAGTTACTTGTGTGGCTTTAATCCTTAAAGACCCCGAAAAGTCACCCAAGTTCCAGCTCACTAAAAAATATTCTGTAAGAGCCATGAAGTTATAGATGACAACATCAGAACAGCACAACAGAAGGCTTTCAGAGGAGAAAAAGCAAGTGGCTATGATATATGGTTGAGAAGTTATTCAACTATGAATAGCATATATCTCTTCATGTTGTATACAACAATGCCAAGCTCATAGTGTTTAGGAAACCAAAAAGTATAAATCCAGGACATTATTTTGATAAATGAAGAACCGAACCTGCACCTAACCATGACCCAAAAACTGAGCTACAAACTAAACCATGACCTCCATGAACTGTTACAACCCTGCAACTATTTGCTGCTGTTTTATAATGACAATCAAAATAGGCTTGCTGGATCTTTCACTCAGCCACACAGACAACTACCCAGCCACACACACTAGCGACAATGACAAGAATGTACAGAGCAGCTACAGGTTGGTCACAGCAGACTCTGAGGTCCATCAGTAACTAATACCTCCCTTTACTTCCACTGTGCTTCCTGGCAACAGCCTGTTTCCATTTTAAAACTTAAAACTATTTTCACAGACATTCAGCTCAGCTTCACTCAGCTGAGACTCCTGGTCTAAACACACCAGCTGTCCCTGTTTAAGTGTGTATGTGAAGTGGAACACACCATGGAGGCGTCCCGAGCATTTCAGGCCGGCTACACAGCCAGCACCTGTTCCCTCTTGCTAACAGAGTGACATCATTGCTAGCAGCTAAGCTACCTAGCCGGTAAGCCGTCCTGTGTAGCTGCTGCTGTGCTATGGCTAACAATCCAGGCCTGGATAGGAACACTGCAAGTTCTACGAAATATCATCAGACCCTCTGAATCTAAATGTCATCCCTTGGCTCTGGATCCTCGCTGGCGGTCCAAGCTCCCCCTCTGTTTTATTTACAGTGAGTGTGCTCTACATCATGAAGGATCAGAGCAGCTCTAGAGACTCCCCTCTGGAAGCAATAACATGTCACTTTCACATTCAGAGAGGTAAACATAGAGAACTAAACACAGCCAGGCACGTTCATGTGTATGTCGCAGCGGTGCAGCAGCTAAAAGATTAATATTCCCTCAGAGCCAAACACACGGGCAAACACTTAAGAAACTCACGTGTTCCCTGAGCCCCCACACTCACACAGAAACACACTCTGACCGTGCAGCAGCAGAGACGGGGGTAAGATGCCGAGACACTTGGCACTTCCAGGGAAAAGGTTTATTCTGGGAGGGGGAATCTTACACTTTCCTTCGATCCAGGCCTCACATCTCCAAGCAAATAATAAAGTTAACTTTATTTATTCTCTCCTGCTCTTTTTCATTTTGAGTTGAAGTGAACTCAAAGTCCTTTTGTAAGCTGCTTATAAGGCAGCCACAGCGGCTTGTAGTGGCTGTTATCAGCGATTTATCAATCAGCTGAGTAAATGAGCAGAGACGCTGGCGTAGGAAGACTTTTAATGATGGTCTTAGCCATCTTAGTCCATTTTCTCTGTGGTTTGAAATGCAGAAGTCTCACACTGACGCCTAACACATTCAAGTGGAGGTGCTAGGTGTGAAAAGCTGCAGTGGCTGTAGGCTGATGTGGCGAAATATAATAAAACAAAATTTGCCGTTTATTCTTACCACTACAATCAAAGTAAGCTCTGCAGACATGCATAAAAACTGCAAACATCAAAAGTGTTGCAGTTTGGTTCATGAAATTAAGTTTTATCGGAAATGATTAAACAGACACTATAAAAACACTTTCAAAATGTTGTACTACTAACATGACTCCTCCAGAAATTCATTTCATACTGAAAATAAAATCACTGATGCTAATAGAGGGCTAGCTATTCATGTATTGGTGTATAAATATGACAAAGCCTTTATCTAATCTAGGTTAAAGGGACATTTATGGTTAATTTAAGAAAAGGATGAAAAGGCAGGGCAGTTTTATTGGGATACTAGGCCACCGCCAGATCAGGCCTCTGCAGTCATAAAAAGTTAGAACGAAAGAACACTGAGGAAGAGAGGGAGAGGCAGCAGCTTTAGGTACAGCCTTCAGCAGAGGAAAGAAAACAATGCTGTGTGAAAATCTGCTTGTTGTTTCAAGAACATTTTGTTGATTAATTTAAGCCTTTGATTTTTCTTTTTTTGTTAAAGGATGCCTTCTTTGTAACTTAGACAACCTGCTAGCCAAAGTGAAAGAGACATTCGATACAAAGTTAAATGCAGCAAAAGAGCAAAACAGATTCAGCTGCAGAATAGCTGCCCTAGCAGCAGACTGCATGGCTTTATCAAAAAATGAATTTAAAGCTGAAGTGGGGAGTTTTAAGTTGGTAATGAAACTGACAGAAATAAGCACTGGTTCCCTTTTCATGACCCCCTATAGCACACCGAAACATCAGCAGCAAAATTATTTTCATATTTGATTTTAATGCCTGCTAACTCCACCGACAGGAAGGTGTCAAGAAGACAAAAACTTACTGATTTAAACCTGGTGGCACATGTGACTACAACAAGACAACAGGATGACATTTTCAACCAGAAAATGCTACTGAAACATGCACAGGTCAAAAATCAGCAGAGATTACAGGTAACACCTCATCCAAATGGGCTCCTCAAAGTTCCTCAAAGAAGCTTTCAGTTCTTGTGTTATTTTCAGAAGGCTTTTGGTATTTCTAAGAAAAATAGGACAGATGCTCTTGACAATTCACCTGAAGCCAAAGTGTTCCTGTTTGCGTTTCCTGATCTGCATCAGTGTAAATTTCGAGTTATGTAAGAAAGGAAAGTGATTGAATCATCTAGAGTCTCAAAGAGCAAAGCTTCAAAATGTTTGACTTTAAGTAAAATGTTTGATAAATGAACACATTTTTAACTACAGCTCCCATAGATTTCTGTTGATGAGCTCAATTCTGTAATCATCATAAACAACTTTAGTGCTCAAATACAGGTGTTCTGCAGCAACAAACAGCACTACACTCAACAAAAGTTGCATGATAGTTGCTGGAATACTAGCTTTTCCCCATTTGCCACACTCACACAGATAAGACTCAAGAGTAAGGGGTTTCTGTGTGCTTACGTTGGCTTTCCACTTCTGCACAACACCCTCCACAACGCTCAAGAAGAGAGGAATGAGGGATCCCAGGATTAGGTTTAAGGTTAGAGAGCCGTCAGCGAGGGAGACAGAGGAGGTCAGCCACATCGAGCCAAGTTCCTGTCGGCCAACTAGGCTAATCCTGCTGCGCTCATGTGTCACCCGATCTGATTAAACATGTCTGAGTTCGTCACTGTCCCCAAAGACCCCCAGCCTTGGCACAACTAAGCCGACACAAATCTGACCGTTGTTGCAGCTAAGGTTGTCAAAATTTTTCTATCAATACTCATTGCTTCAAACAAAACAACCTCTGTTAACCTACAGTTAGTCTACTGATCAATAGTATGGAAAAGCATCAAGCCTTTAAAAAGTTCAGATCTTAAGTCAGATTGCCATTGTAAGCTACTGTGAGCCAAAAGAGCATGGTAATGACATTGGAAACAATGTCAACATATTTGTGCAATTTAGACAGTGTGCGAGACTTTGCCTGCAGTTTTCAGTCACTAGAACAAAAAATTACACACTATTGGTTGCCTAGAACTTCTGTTTTAATCATGGCACCAGAATTTAAATTTCAAAATGACTTTAGTAAAAATGAAAAGATCTTAGCATCTGTTGGCAACAAAAACAACAGTCCTAGTCACCAGACCTGCACTAATTTTTTTATTAATGGGATCAATGGGACATCACAAGCAGCACTTTATATCTTATTTGTAAAAACACAAGACATTCAGTGTAGTTGATAACGAAGGCTTCAGGCAACTGCTTAAGGAACCTGAGTCACACTGGTTCATCCCAACTAATTGGTTCATTACAGGAAGTGTGATGCCTCTGTTTTATGCAAATGTAAAACAATGGCAAGACAGACAACTAAGAGGGCCATTTCAAGTTAAAAAGAAACATATCAATAGTTTAGTAATTATAAATAGGATGTTTTATTTACTTCTTGGATCTCTTAAGTCCTGAATTTCATTGTTTTCAGTTGTAGGATCATTAAACAGGTATTATAGTTATCTCCTATCATAAAGAACAGCTAGCTGCATCCTGTGAATTTGTACAGGACATGTTTATTATACAAAATGAATGTTGATCTTGATACATATTGTCTCAAGAAATAGGAACATGTGATATTATCAGGATAATATCAGTATCAGTAGATTTAAAAGTGGACTATCTCTATAAGCAGATTCGAATATCCCTGCCCATATTTACAATTCATATTTAGGCTATAAAAATCTGCCTAAATCAGCTGTAGATATTAGCTGTATGAACAAATAAGTTAATGGAGTTGTAGGCTGGACCAACAGACGTACGTCGTCTATTTACTTATCAATTCTTACATTTCAGAGTCTATTTATGGACAGAGATTTGTTCATTTGTTCATCAGTGTTGATATTTGTATGATATAAAAGCAATTAATAAATATCAGTATATTGGATATTAGCAAAAATCTAACATTGTGCATCCCTAGTAAGAAATGCCTACCACTACTAGTTAGTCAACAGAGGGCAATTTCCCTTTTTCTTTTTTATTTAGATCCAAATTTGCAGGAACACTTCAGTTGTCCAAATTTCAGACAGCACACTTTGGTATTGAAACATTGCCAACATATTAGTGCATGAGTCAATTCATTTTCTAAGCTCCATAAAGCTTTTACTACTTTCAAAACTACAGATCAGAAAAAATACAGACTGAATCATTTACATCTACATAGTACCAAAAAGAATCAAACTATCGAAAATTTGACAACATTTGACTTTTACAAGAATCCTATAGAAGTCTGCACTCCTGGTATTATTATTACCCTAAACCACAGAGACAAAAGTAAAAGTCTTTGGCACCCATTACTGGCTAACTTTTGTTTTTTAACTACCTAAAAAAAAATGCAAACTGCACAAATATGCTGGTATAACAGAGAGCCCCGATAGCAGCACTCATAAAGGAAGAATGCTCCAAGCCCACACAGAGGCACGATCACACTGTCACAGACCCACCTAACAAACACCAGACACTCTGCGAGGATGGCGATCTTTGGCAGTGTCATTGGAAATGTTCTGTTTGTTAAGCCTGTTGCTGTTCTCCTGTATGAGCTCATCATTTGCGCAGTAGCTCTCTGTGATTTAACGGAGAGTCTGAACACAGCACGTGTTTCTCACATCAGTAAGAATGGAAGACGGCTAGAGGGCAGGAACAACATGAGGTGAAGGCTATTCACACCTTGAAATCAGTCGCACTGCTTTGGCATGCTGCAGCGTGCCGGGCAGCAAATGACGCCACGAATGGCTGCAGTGAATACTAATTAAGTTAAAAGTTCAGGGAAGGAGAGTCACATCCCTGAAGGTTTTGTGGTTTTATGCAGTTTCTGTCACTCACACTTTCTCCAGCCATGATGCCATTTTTCATATTAAGGTTAGCATTCAGCTAAAACAAACTTTGAACGACTTTTCAGCTGGCAGCTGCAGGCTAATGTATGCACATTAGCAGTGTTAGATTTTCGGTTTGTAAAATTTCTCTCTTTCTCCTGCCCTTTTCCTGACTCTAACCTTTCAGTAATGTTTTATTTCTGTCATCAGTCATCCATGACTTGGTTCTTGCCTGTAATGTTGGATATAAACAAACTGAAGCCTTTTTCAATGTTGAGCAGAATGGAAACTATTCCAAATTAGGCTGTATGCTCAGTTTTTCCACCCTTTTATCTAATAGTCATGTCTCAGTTTCAATGTGCTGGAGTAGAGAGATTAAACAAACAAAAATGTTCTGCTGTAATTCTGATCTCTGGTTGCACTCTGGCTGTAATATTTGGATGAGGCTTTGCATCCTTTAATGTTGGATATAAACAAGCCTAACTGTAATTTACTGTTTCACTGAGTGTAAACCACTTCAAATGTAGCTGATTCCCATTCTCATTCAGATTACATCAATGTATAGTCTGTCAGAATTTGGAGGTTTCACGTTCTTCCCCACTCATAGCTCTGCTGCTAGCTTCACATGAGTCTGCCTGCCCATAGGTGGCAATAATGAGCAAAGAAAACCAGCAACATGCCAGCAAAAGCAGATAGAAGCTAGCAAGTAAATATGGAGGTTCTGAGCTGTTTTTCACACAACATTGTGGGACAAAAAAAAGACAACAACAAAGTCTGATGCTATAAATGACAATTCCTGCCTTCATATCAATGCAACTTGGAGTTTATCATATTTACTGCAAGACAAAAGACAAAAAGAGTATACCAGGAATGTGAAAATATAATGATGCAGGTTCACTACATGCACAAAGATCGCACTTGTTGCATGGTGGTTTCATAACAAAAAACGTGATCGCTAGAGTTTCATGGAAGAAATGGATTCAGATTTCAGTGATCCATTCAAAATGTCCACAATCAGTACTTGTAAAGTTCTTTATTTCCTTTCTAAATACACTTAGGTAAAATGACTTGGGTGCAGACACATCTGGTTGCAGATGTTTTGAAAAATTCATTTTGACTGTAGTTGACTTTTTTAAATAATGGCAGTTTTACTTGTCATTTCTTGTCTTTCAATTTATTAATGTGTTTTATATTTTATTTGTTAGCTCATCATCGTTTGTCTGTCTTAAAAAAGAGATTTTTAATCTCAATTAGTTTTTCTCCTGGTTATATCAAGGTTAATTAAATAAAAATAAAACTTCAACAGAAGCCAGGGTTGAATGATATTGTTTCTTCAGGGCCGATATCTAAACTGATTATTAGTAGTGCAAGTGACCGATAACCAATATGCTTTTGTTATGACAAACAAAATGTGGTTAATGTGACAAAAATAAAACTGTATGTTAAAAAACTAAGGACTATAAAACATTTAGCTCTAGCTCTGTCAACATGAGAAACAGCAGCAACAGCAGGAAACAGAAAGTGATGCCACACACTCCATGTATCTGCGCCACCCAGGCCTCAGCATTGTTTGTCTGGCAGTTGTGTGACATAAAGCCTATCAGATAGTGTTATGGGCAGGACATTAGGTGAAATTGTACAAAGAATGACAACAAAGCCAGAGGGGAAGACACACCTTGCAGTGGAGCCAAAGTAGCACACCTCTGAATGAACAGATTTTGGCCTACAATGAGGAAAATGAAAAGCTGATACCGCTAATCGGCTAAATGCTAAATATCAGCTTCAATAATAAGTCTACTCCTAGTTTACATGGCTATGTCTGGCACACTGATGTGCTTCTGATGTCTGTGGAGCTGTGAGAAACATAGCCCGCCCTGTTTCCACTAAAAGAAAAGTGTAAAGGAGCGCCAAGGGTTGGATAGTCCCAAGGTAAGAGTAACCTGACATTGCCAAGGCACTAAGTCTAGTAAATGTAAGGTACTTCTGGCACCAGAGCTGCGATCAGCTGATAAAAACGCAGCAAATAAAGGCAAAAACCAGCATTATCCTGAACATTTAATATGCTTTTTAAGGTCAAATAATTACAGCTTCTTAGTGCACAGCACACTTGAGTAGATCCTGGATTAAGCTCGTCTTTGTGACAAAGAATTATTTTGTGAATTGGCAATTGATCTAAATCAAATCATGATTTGAACTGAATTGAATCATGAGGTACAGAAAGATCACATTCCTAGTCATCAACCATGTTGATGCACCCCCTTTTTCATGTTGAATTTCCTAAAAAGTTTGTGCTGTGTTCTCATATCGACATAACCCAACCTCACAAGGGATATTTACTACAGGGCTGCTGGAAAATTTGGAGTAAAGTCAGGTTGGAAAATGTAACTACATGTGTTCACACATGCAGCTTACTCTGAAAATTTCTGGTAGTTCTCAGGAGTTTTATGCACATGTGAAAGTACTATAAGAAAAAATCATGCAATATGTTCTCAGGATGAATGCAGAGTTTTGGTGACTAACTTTGAATGTAAACGTTAACTCCATTAACGCTGAATAAAAATGTGATGTGACTTTCAGGCTTTATTCAGCTGCAGTCTCTTAGTTTCTAAATTTGACATGGTGGTAAACTCTGCTATATTGAAGAAGTTTATCAAAGCAAGCATATAACCACTTCCATTTCCTTCCTATACAGGCCTCTTAACAAAATTGCTCATCATTAGAAAAGCCCTGTTCAGTATTTGTGTGCAGCCATAAAGTCTCAGTACAAACCTAAAGGGACACAAACACAAATCATATCAAGTATCGTATCTCATCTGGCTGTGCAGCTCCAGGTTGCCCACCTTCTTTGAGGCTGTGATAGACATGTCTGTCATGATCCATCGTCAGTCCTGCCTTCTCCATGTCATCTCCCATTGGAGGAGAACCCGGAGGGGAGGGTTCAAAGGACAGGCAGTGGTTGGTGTCTAGCATTATCATTCAGAATGAAGTTAAATTATCTGACAAACATTGGACTTCTTCTTCGAAAGAGTTCTTCCTCCTGAGTCCAAACTGTTTCACAGTTTTTGGATGAAGAGGAGTGTAAAGAAGAGTCCTGGATGTGTCAATACTGCACCAGCTGTCCGCTCAATTATCTGTCCTCTCTTTCCAAAGGAAGGACGTGGTTCAAATGCTTCAGAAGACTCCCATGCAAGTGACAGAAAATCCTCCAAAACAGAGAAGAAAAATGCTGCTACTGCCTCGCCTTTCCTCTGTTAGTGCTTTTCCTTATGTATCAGAGTAATCGATTGGTCTGTCTCTCCTTCTCTTCTTCCTCCTGTTCTCTCCTTCTCTTGCAGTGGCAGCCGGCGAGTCACGACAGAGCCGCTGCCCGGAGCGAGAAATCCACAGGGGCGAGACGTGGATGAAAAAGAAACGAGGGAGAGAGCCGAAGGGGAAAGAATCTGAAAAGAGGCCAGTGGCGGAGTGAGAGAGGGAGAGAGGACAGCAGTGAGCTCGCCAGAGAAGAGTGCCCGGGGAGACTGCTCTGCTTGCAGCTCCTCCTGAATCTCTCTCTCTCTCTCTCTCTCTCCTACACAACACACACATAGACACACACAAGCAGGGAGTGCTGCCGATAAAGTTCTCCTGCTCAGCTGTTGCCGTTCATTCACTGTTACGGGCTGACGGGGGGCTGCCACATGCATGCAAACCTCCTCCCTGTCAAACACACAAACAGAGCAAACGCACTGAGACAATCTGTTCTTGAACACTTTCTAAACCCACCTGAAAAACGGTGACTCAGTGCTTTAATGAGCTTTTTTTTATGGGACGAGTGGTGGTAACGGTTTTCAGTGATGACCTCATTCAGCATAATCGACCTCTGTCCGAGATACTTGGGTAAATCTGATACCAGGATGAATCACGTTTACGTACACGGTGACTTTTAGAGCAATTGATTGATACCTAATCACTTCTGCAATCTGGGTAAGGGTTTCTGAACACTCTGCCCTTGAGGAAAGGTGTTTCATCAAGACTGTTTATAATCGCGTGTTTATTTTGCTTTCAGATGACATTATACTTAACTATGGGAATAGTTTCATGCATTAGAGGTACACTTTTTGTATTATTTACAGTCCTTACTCAGAGTTTTGTGCTTTTTCTTCTCAGATTCTAAAACTTTCATAGTTGTTTTTTCTAATATGACTTTATCTTTACTAGTGATCATCAACTGGCAGCCAGGGGCCACATCAGGCCCCCCAAAGCTTTCCATCAAGCGCCCAAAACACTACTGAATTCAGAAAATATATGGTTATAAGGGCCTGTTTGTCTTTATATCCCTGTAGCTATTAAATCAAGCCCAAAACAATCAATACGGAAACAGTTTTGTCAGGAATAATTTTTACAGAAATCCACGTGTCAGCCTTTATCAGTGAAAAGGATGCATGATAAACACATACTCATCCTTCAAACCTGATCAGATCTGCAGTTTTTTTGTTCAACTTTCCACTTAAAGCTCTTGGAAAGTGCAATTTTCCTGAGATTTAGAAGAAAGACAGCACTTGTTTCTCTTCAGTCAGGACATAGCATAGTAGGCTAAAATATCTCAGTTGCTTCCTTGTGGCAAGCTGCAGTAAAAGCGGGAGGGGCTGATATCTTTGATATCTTTAATCCCTAAAATCGGAGGAAATACAAATACTAATAAAATAATCTGTGCATTTAGTTCATTTGAAAGTCTGGCCTGCACAGAATCTGTCAAAACAAAATAAAACCAATGTACACATTTAGCTGAGGACTACCGCTTAAAGCCATCTGGATTTTTCAAAAACAATAAAAATGAATACCAAAGTTTCTAAATCTCAATCAAGTCAGCAAACTCCTCCAGAGTGTCTCCAGCTCCTGCAGAATGCTGATGGTAAACGTCGACCCCAGCCGCATCCCCCTCCCCCATTGCTCTGCTCTGTTTTAAATAGCAGGGCCAGCTGGCCATAAGGGGGCTATATTCAGCTTGGTATCACCTGTGCACCCACTGGGTAAGGTTACTGTGAGCAACACATCACCGCCTACAAATACACAAACTTTTAAGCTGTATTTTCTTAGTTTGAATCAATGTTTTATGAAGCGTCACTCTCATACCTATACCACTTACACAGAGCACAGAGAAAAGTCCATCTATTCAAAACCATGATATGAAATATAAAAGCTCAGCAGTGTGACATCGTGGCTGACTACTACAGAGAGCCTCTATCATACATGAGCAAGGTGCACCTGAAAACCCAGACACTACCTTAAACAAATGGTAGCTGGTACCTACAATAACTGTCTGTAGTGAGTGTGTGATTAAAGTCCACCTGCTGTTGTGATTCACAGTCTGGGCAGGAAACACACAGATGACAACACTCACACTAGGATTAGTATGTCGATGTGTGGGCTGAGCCAATCACAGCAAACGCATCATAAAATGACAAAGCATGCCAAGCATGTCTGTTTATTTTCATCTTCAAGGCTCAAAACCCTCAATTCTCTGACACTTTCATTCGAGATTATACAACCAAACAAATCTGCATTTTGATTGTTTTCTTCGTAACAGAACAAAAGGGGGCACTATAACCAGTTGTACTTTAATCGCTATGACAAAATGTCAATTTAAAGCTTAACACTAACAGTAATGTATAATTTCTGTCCAGCCTGATGACTATCATTGATACCTTGATCAAAGGGCTAAACCAGCAGATGTGGAGGAGTTTTTATGGTTTTAGGACTTGGTGACTGTGGTGTGTGGGAGGTACAGTTATAGTCTTTTATCTGACTCTACAACACCTGGATTAGTAGCCATGCAATGTGTTGAAAAAAATCACTGCAGTAAGAGTTAACACCTTAGTAAGTTGACATAAAGACAAGATAGTGCTTTGAGCTAAATGCTCACGTGTCAGGAAAGAAACATGTTCAAAGATAAAGTAGGAAACAATATTTCCCTAGAGATCTGATTAACTGAAACGAGCGTATTTCTGGACAGCACTAATGTTTACTTTTTATGTCTCTGCAAAAGAATATAACTGCATTTAGAGACCAGATCTCTTTTACTTTCCCCTCCAGGATGTGATCTATTGTAATACTCAACAAACTCCTTTTTCTTCCCTTATGTAAAGGACCCAATACAATATGACTTCAAGTAACATAACTTTCCCTGAGCTTGAAATAAAAGAAAAAAAGTGTTACAAATTTACTCCTTTTCTTCCACCGATTTTAAAATTTCCTGTCTAACAATTTAACATTATAATACATATCAAAACAATATGATATTAAAGCTCATAAACAGAGCCTTTTCTGTATTTTAATTTAAAAAATATCACCGTTCTTTATTTTTAATAGTCAATCGCAAAACGTGAATTTTTGCCAGTGGACTGTACAAAAAGGCTGTTTTCAGGAGAGCTCTTCTAACTGCCTAGATAGACACCTACCCCACTGCAGTGCTCATGGTATAGGAAATAATAAAACATAAACTATCCATCATCTCACTGATGATCTCGTTTTTATTTATGGGCAATCTAGAGCCATCAGTATTAACTCTGATCTTTTTCACAGCCATATTAAAACTCTTCACAGGGGCGATAATATAAATTTCCTCTATGTGTGTCTGATCTGTATCCCTTAGTGCCTTTGAACCCAGTTATTTAAAGCAGACTTTCTAAACAAGGCACCCTGGGGTGCCTTGCGGCATCAATTAGTGTTAGCTTGAGCATAACAAGTCCATCATCGCAAACATACCATCCCCACTGTGAAGCACAATGGTGGCAGCATCATGCTGCAGGGATGCTTCTCGGCAGCCAGCCAGCCAGGAAGTGAGGGTAAAATGAATGAGGCAAAATATAGGAAAATCATGGAGGACAATCTTATTCAGTCTGCAAGAGAACTACAGCATTGGAGAAGATTTATTTTCTAGCAAGACAATGCTCTGAAGCATACAGCTTGTGAAGCTACACAGAAATGATTTAAAGACATCAAGCTGAATGTTCTGGAGAGACTGAGTCAAAGCCCAGACTTCAATCCAATAGAGGATTTGTGGCTGGACTTGAAAAGGGCTGTTCACACCCAATCCCTATGCAAACTGACAGAGTTTGTGCAGTTTTGCAAAGAAGAATGGAGTAAAATTACCAGTGTCCAGATGTGCAAGCCTGACTGAGACCTATCTACACAGACTCAGTGCTGTGAATGCTGTGCTGTGACATAACTTTGTAGAAATCTGTTTTCACATTGACGTTAAAGAAGTTTTTTGTGATTTTTTTTTAAGTCAAATCATATTGACCTTGACTGATTTATAAAATCAATAAAAAGGGTAAAATATCAAAAGACATGAAAACCTTTTTCGAGCACTGTACAGTATTGTATTGAAAACGGTTGCATTTGGCATAGATGTTAACCTTCAGTGAGAATAAACGGCTGTTACAGCTCTGTTTTTGAGAACATTCCAGAGAAACTATTTGGCCTTAGACATGGTTATCTCTTTCTTTCTTTATTCATCACTTGGAGAACTTTCTGGGAATTTAAGTAAAAGAAAGCAGACATTTTTACAGCAGCAGACAGGATAACACTATTCTACAAAGGTCTCACCAAAATAGTGATTTGAGGACTTCCTGTGGATGTGTGAATCAATGGAAAACTCCCCAGCTTCCAGTCGGTCATTCTGACCTGGACCAAAAGGGATATAAGCAGTGAAAAACACCAGGTTTTACGAGACAGACTGTTATTAGCTACTTGAATAAATGAGCAAATAACAAAAATAAATAAATCTTGTACCTTGAATAAACAGTGCTTGCACAGTACCAAACCAGCTGTCAAGGCACTCCAAACAGAAATAAAACACCCTAGCATTATCTTTTTTCATTTAAAAACAGATTTGAGTACAAGGGGAAAACTTAACTCTCACACAAATACTTTATTTTCATCTATCCAGGTCAAGGAACATCATGACCACCTTGGAAATACTGCATGTTATTCAGACACAACATGCCCCAAACGATCACCCCACCACATTCCTTAACCTCCCCACAATAATTAGAAGTTTCCGTAAAACTCCTACACTCTTCGGTAGAGAACAAGACCAGGCAAGACTGATTCAGGAGAACCACACAAGAAAAACCTGGGAGCCAAACAAAGTTCTGGCCATACCTGGAACAAAAATCTACCTCCCTTCAAACTTCCTTTTTCTAAATGACTGAAAGTAAACCAGAATAAGCAATCTAGTCATATCACAATGCTTATTTACTTTTTGGAATGTATATTCTTTCTTTAGTCCCATATACTAATATTTACAGATTCATTTTAGCTGATACCGATATCAATAATGATGCATAAATGAAATCTAGACCTTAAGTCCTTCAGTCCTGAAAACTTAATTTAAAGATTTAGGAATGAGGATGACCACAGAAAGACTCCTGCTGTCGTAGGTCTAATGGTCTTGCAAGAAACTTCACAAACTTACACGTACATACAGGTGATATTTACAGCAGACATTGGCCGATATTTACACTAGATATACCAGTTATAAACATTGGCAGGGATTTAATAAATGCTGATACCTACAATTAACTTTAAGAGAGGTATGTGGCTTCAGACCTCTATGGTGGGGCGACCTCGACCACTGGGCAGGAAGGGATATAATAATTACATTTTTCCCTTATTGTGGTGTGTTAGTTTTATCCCCCCCCCCCCCATCCTAACCTTTAGGGTTCCGTTGCCTAACCCTAACCCTCTTTGAGTTTTCCTTAATTTGAGGTGTGTTAAATTTAAATGTATCCCCCAGTATATTTTGGTGTGGCATTCATAAAATTCTGATGTTGTGAAAGTTGCTACTTACTGTAACCTCATTCAGTATGCCAATCTGGTTCTGGCTTGAGTAATGTTCATCACTTCCTGCCCCACAGTCAAGGTCGTCCCATTGCAGAGATCTGCAACAGCCCAAACCGCCCCATCATAAAGGTCTGTAGCCAGGACCTCTTGTGGACTTTAAGGCTAATTTATCATGCTGATAATACTGAGCATTCCTGATTTTTAGCAGTAAAATTTTATCTTATAATCAAACTAAAACAATATTAAAGCTCCTTTTAGGAAACTTTTTATGTCTAGACTTCTTATGACAAAAGATGACCCCTTATATCTGCTGATTTTGTCCTGTTTATTTAATACATTTAACAAAAAAAATCATCCTTTTTTATTTAAAAAGCCCACTCACTACTAGTCTTTGCTGAGGAAAATGTAAATAAATCTGTTCCTGCAGTGTGCTGCTGATCACTTAGTCTGTCAGCCACCCCATAGCTGTAGAGTCAGGCATTGAAAGTACTATGTATAAAAAGTCTGTCTTCATGCTGATGATGTCTTTTTCTTCTGTAGCCCATAAAGAGAACCCCACATTCATAATCATTCTGTTTCAAATCAACACAGGGGCTTTGATAAACTTTCCAGAAAGCTTCTTTTTTTGACAATTTGCTAAAGAAATGTTTACAACTCATACAACCATGGAGGCATACTGTACATCTGCTCTTTTAATCAAAGCTGGCATAATGCACTTGAGTGGAATCACTGAAAGTGTGCTTGGACCTGGGCCAGATGTTTACTTATCTAAATGAGAAAATGTTTCATTTTAGACTATTTATATGCAGCCTATGTTTTTTCATATTACACTAATGCATAAGTGCACGAGTTTTAGCTATTCTTTACAACATAGATAATGGTTAAATAAGCTTCTATTCATACATGAACTGTTACTTTTTCCCCCTCCTTGACATAAGAAGTGCTGTGCTTTACTTTTTCCTCACTCTAGTCTAGTTTATGTTTTCTGTTTTTGCACAAAAGATACTAACATAATACCACTGTATGTGCCAACTTATTTGTGTTTATGTAGGGCTTATCCCTGTTGGGTCACTGAAGTGTCAGAAAAAGCATAATTTTGTTACCTGTACTGAAAGAAAGGGCAGCCATAATAACAGAATTTCAAGCTTTGATAGGGTATTAGCAAAAATCGAACAAATGAAATATCTGTTTTGATATCACAGTAATGAAAATATTAGTACTTGACTATCAATACTGGTAAATTCACTGTTTTTTCATAACCTAATCTTGCAGACAAACTCTCATGGACTAAACTGCACAAATGTAATTTCAGTTGCTCTCAGTTTATAGGAGACAGAAGTGTAGCTCTTTGTCTATACTCTGAAAATAAATGCCCAACAAAAGTGAGTGATAAAGCCCCAAAAAGATGGCTTAAAGACAACCACAAGAGCAGATAAATGCATCAGGTCATCCATCAGTCTATCTCAGGTCAGAACGGCCATTAACATTCCAGAGGAGAAAACAGAAGGTGTGTTGTTTTTCTACTTCACTTCCTGGTTTCCTCCCACTTGCTCTGAAGTGGAATTTACCAGGAGTGTTTGCATTAAGCTGTGACTCAAACCCTGACATCAGGCTCAGCAATCCCTACTTTTCATCCACTCGCATTTACAAACCATAAAAACCTAGACTGAGAAATTTAGTTAATGATACCTGAACCGAGGCACTTAGGCTGAGGACAATCTGGCATTAAGGCCTAATGCAAAAAGTGGGAATAGCAAGCTGGCACTTAACCACTTACTGTACTGTACTCACTCTGTTTGTACTGGAAGAGGTAACCACCAGAAGCTGGTTCGCCAATGCTGCATGTTTGTACATGAAGCAATAGTACTTCTGGGATGTTTGATGTATAATCCTTAGCTGACCTAATGCTGCACTTTAGATTCAGTCCCTGTAGGAAAAGTGTGTAATTCTCTTATAAGAATAAACAAAGATGGGCCTACTACTACAACTAGCTGCTTCAAAGACAACTCTGTTTTGTCTGATGGTGGTTCAATTACAACTGACTTATCTAATGAAAATTAGACTTAGGCTACATGCCAATAGGTGCAAATACTTTTGATTAGAAATTGGTTCCTATTTTATAGCATAAACTAACAGTTATTTTATTTATAACAAAAGAAGCAGAGATGAAATAATGCTGAAATAAAAACATGGTACTAACTGTCCAAGTCACTTGATTGATTTAACTCATTATGACTGACTGGTTGTGCTTGTTGTTTTATTTTTCCTATTTTAAGCTACAACATATTTAACAAATTGACTGGTGAGCTCTAAAATAAACATTATCTTAAAGGTAAACTATGCAATATTTCAACATGAATACAGAATGTGTCCAATATATCCAAATCAAATACATCATTGATAACTGTTTACCAGGTTTGTTGTTTTCAGCTCTTCGTTTACACTGGCAGAGCAGCATTTGCATCAGCTTGTTTACATGTTCCTCAGTGGCTAAGACACGAGTCCTAAGTGTTTTTTCTCATAAACTAAATATATACAATATAATCTGCAGATATAACAATTTCTGCTGAAATTAAAATTAATAATTAATATATAAGCTTACAATATCGGCCTCTATGGCTGGTAAATATCAGCCATATGCAGGAATAAGTTTCTTAAGTTTTAGGAAGGCCCTACAGACCAATGCCAGCTGAACTGACACTCAGAACGATACATGTTTACATCACCTGAAAAACACAGAAAAACTGATCTGTTGCTTTAAATTGCAAGTTCAAAGTTTGGACCCTTATACAAAACCTGGGACACTATCCAAATCGCTTAAAATCGAAACAGACCAATATAGAACTTCACTTCACTGATGTTTACCTAACTGAATATCTACAGTAGTGGAGTCCCTCTCCCAAGACCACTCCCAGGATTAGAGCCATCAGAACTAGGGGAGAATGGGGTTGGTTGTCACACTCAATATATCTGGCCAACAGAGGGCACTGTCTCAAAATATTTGGGTAGAAGTTTCCAGCAATGGGATCAGAGCTCACCTACATAGTCCTCACAGGGGCGGGACAGCTGAACTTGAGGTGAGAGGACTTTTGTGTTTTCCATACAAATTGTAAATATTCAGCTCCTCAGTATTTTTTCTAGACTTTTACACAGTGGGTTTATAGTAAAACAATTGTTAACCTTAAAAAGTGTAAAGGAAAAGCTACAATTTAGATTGTTAGCTAGCTAACAAGTTGTTAGACATTTTTTAGCCTTGATGCTAGCATGAAATCCCCAGTTGGGGTTGGTTGTCACATTCTCTTTGGGGGTAAGCTGTCACAGGTAATGAGACATAAACATGTAAATAACCACGGATTAATTCGCAGCTGTTCATTGGAGGTCCAGGAGAAGAGTAGGAAGTGCAACCGGTGGGTACACAAGCTCTGCGTAGTTGTGAATACATGTAGCCTAAATGTTACTATAGGCCTATTGGCTGGCCTAAAGATGTTCCTGTTCATGTTCCGTGCTCATTTTGTGTTTAGATGTTTCAAGTTATGTATTTGTCAACTATTCAGTACAGTTAAAGATTTAAATTTATGTCTGCCTTCTTTTAGGATTTTTCCTATTAAATAACACTGTGACATCCAACCCTGTAGTGTGTGACACCCATCCCAGTAATGAGGCTGGTTGTCACAATGATCAATAAGTTGGAAAATGAGAGGGATACACATTCCAAACCAACACCTTATGCTTCAATTTAATGTAGGAATGACTATTGGAAGATGTTTAATGATGAGCATTTCACACGAGAGTAAAACACTTTATGTATTTACAATGTGTAAGGGTAAAAAATGCTGCTGTTTGGGAAGCTAAGATCAAGAACTTCATCACCAAGGTGTAGGTGAGCGCTAAAGACACAATATGAGCTATTCCATGTAACTTGATCACCAAATCAGGACACGATCAGCTGTTCGTCAATGTTCTGGTGATGTAATGTTAAAAGAAAGAGGACTTTTTTTTGCTCTGGCTATGTAATATTTGATGGCAGGATTGTAGAGTCTCTTTGGCCTATCAAAGGAAAAATAGAGCATTTAATAGCATTAATCTTTCTAAGATGGGATTCTGCAGAAGTATAACCCAAGCTTTTCTTCTAATCAGTTAGTGCATCCAGTTAAAGAATAACTTTCTTTCATTTCAGAAACTAAAACTGGCTAAAACACATAGGTGGCCACCCAGACCTACTGTGCACAACAGTAGGAATCAGTTCTTGTCCGCCAAGAGGTGGATCCATGACGTCACATAGAGGCTATGAATAAGCATGCATGTATCCATCTTCTCCTGTGTCATGCTACAGACGTCATTTGGTGCCCAGACATGGAATATGGCTGGCGGAGTCATGAATTTGCATCCTGCTCTTTCCATTGGCCAGAGGAAAAAACAAAAGGTGAAGGCCATTTAACGGCCAATGTCACAGAAAGCTGCAGGAGTCTCATTTGTCAACAGAGCTTTGAATTATGATGCTTAATCTGTCCTTTTAAACATAATGTAACAAATTAAAACTAACCTTCTCAGAGAAAATGAACACCAGGAAAAAAAATCAACATGATAAGAACTAACAATAAATGTATCTATTTATTGGGCATGCATTTTATGTTATACCCATGTCCTTTTGTTGGCATGATGGAGGCAGAGTTTATGACCTACACTGCAGCCAGTAAGCAAGAGGAGATCCAAATATTTTGGCAGCACTTTTTGAGAATGATCATCTTTTTATAGCCCATGTTTGAGGCGCACAACCAGCTCTGTTATACAGAATGATTATATTACTTCATTCAATTATGTAGTCAAGATCTACTATTTCCAAAGATATAAATGTCCAAGGTCATGTCTTTGCTGTGTTGTGTTACTATAAGGTTTGGATATTTTTTCTTATTTTATGAGTCGTCTTTCTTCAGTACAGTGTTGGTCCAAGCAGGTAGAGTTTCCTTGACGGGACTTTAATCTAAAAGTGGAACAGCTAAAGAAATAAAGCACCAGTAAAATCTTAGTGACATAGAAACTTTTAGGAAATGAGAGACAAATGAAGCCTGGTAAGTTTAGTTGTGGGTAAAGAGTAAAAATGCAGAGCTATGAGAAACAGAGTGCTCTTCATGTGGTTAAAGGTTCTCTGTAAAGTCACCATTCAACATTCTGCTGCAGCGCCCGTCACCCTCTTACTTTTTGCCAGTAACAAGTAAACTCTCTATGGTCTAATTGTGTTCTGTTGAAGGAGAGAGAAGCACCTACAAGAGCACAACTGTTGAAGGAAAAATAGCGGCACAGAGCAGCTGGCAGCTGTTAGCATCTGGTAACATAACCCTCACTGTAAAACAGAGAGGACTGAAGGAGGGATGGAGGAGGAGGAGAGAGGGGCTGTGTTCAGTAAATGAGATTTTCAGAAGAACAGAGGCAGAAAGATGGGAAAAAACAGATCTGCAGAGCTGGAGAGGGGTGTTCCCCGCCCAGCGATGACGGCTTTGTAACCGACTGTTACATAACTGCAACATCTGAAAATGATTTTTACAGTAGCGAACCCCCTAACCTCCTGCCCTACTTACAGAGGAAACACTGCTTTTTCTCTCTTCTTTTACAACTGTTTTCCAATCCAGCGGTACAACAACAGACTCCAGGGCAGACTGGCTGCTAAGAAATATGGGCACGGAAGCTCATTAGCACAACAGAGAGAAAAGAGGAATAAAGTTGAAGCAAAGGTGACAGCATGTGTTCAGCAGATGTGTTTTAGACAGAACGGGTTATTCAACCTCCAACTGAAGAGAGAATCTCTCTCATGCATGGATGTGTGAGTGTGCTCTAGCTATCCTTCAGGTTGCTCTTTAGGGGTTTATAGGCGTCCTCTTCCTGCCTTGCTCTCCTCTCATCTTTCTGTTACTGTATATAACTTCTCTTAAAAGCCTGGCTGTTAATTTGCTTCAGTGATTGAAATGGCAGAGTTTTTATTAGACACTGATCTTGTAATGGGGACACAATGTTTACCTCTTACCCTACACAGAATTCCACTACAATCCAACATTTTTTTACACTCTAAAGGACATGTCTCTTAACTTTTGCTTGAAACTAGTATGACTTTTTTGACTTAAATAAATGCATATAGCAAAGTCCAATAGGAAAGGTGGTATTCATTTGTAATACCATCAAACTTCCCCTAAGGTGTATGGTATTGTTGCCAGTTAGGCTTGCCCATAGATTTGACTGGACCCCTGAAAACCATCGTAAATGGGCCCTCCCCAGTTGTGATTTACTGATGATATCAGTGCATTTGTGTTGGATCAGTAGCACTGGTGCTAGCATTCTGGCTAACAGTTACCTCATGATAAAGCTGACTTATTTGTGCCACTTTCTAAACCATCTAGCTCACAGATTTTGCTCATTTGTGCCACTTTTTAAATTAAACAATAAAGATGTGAGACTGAAAATGGGTGAAAACTTAAAAACTTCATCAATGTCATAAGACAATTTTAGGAACAGATGGTATTTTAAAAAACTGTAGGCAAAACACTGACAACTTATCTGCGAAAATTAGAACTAAATTTTGCCTGCATTTTCCAATGACTAAAAAAACAACAAAATTACTTAAAATTAGGTACTCAAGACTCTTATTTTGGTTGATGTGTTAGCCAAACAGGTATTAATAATGACTGATTTTAACTAGTTTGAAATTCTGGTACCTTGACAGTCATGTTTTCTGCAACTGTGGTTGTGTTAAAAAAAAAAAAATACAGTGGCAGGGGTAGGAAATTGCAGCATCCTCCCAGATAATATTTTTAAAAAATCACCAAATTAAAAGAATACATAGTTGAAAAATACTTTTAACACATTCACAGTTGTAACCCATTTCAACAATGTTGTCTGTATGATACTCTATCAATGTCTTTTTTATGTGCATTTCATTTCCTAACTTTTTGGCACGTCGAGCCACTTTTCTTGTGTGAATGGTATGATACTAGTAAAGTTTATCACTGTTATCAACAAATGGGACATCCCTCCAATATACTTTACTCCTTATCTCCGCTCCCAGACAATTCATGCTTTGTCTCGTGTTGTCTAAGTTTGATTTATTGCTCATAAAAAGGCCCCTCTTTCTCTTTCTGATGAATCCTACTTATGACCTTTTTATCTCAGTATATCAGCGCAACCAAACATTGAGAGTTGGCTTGTTTTCTCCAAGCTAGCATATCACTAAAGCTAAAAACAAACACACAACACAAACCCATTCAATAGAGTATGTGAACATGAGAATGAAGAGATATCGAGTGACTATGACGAGTCCCTAATGACTGTGAGCGTTTCAAGCACAGGCAGCTGTGTTTTCCAGTCTGTAGTGACAGTGTACAGCTTACCCACCCTCGCACTCACTCTGGTGGCCGTGTTTTCAAATGAGGCGAGACAAAGTGGTGAGTTGGGAGCCGAGCCCTCGTCTCTGGAGTTGGGTGACACTTCTGATGCTATCTACTGTTATCAAGCAATTTTCCTGTTTGTGTGTAGGAAAGACCCCCGGATTCTCACACAGACTTTTCACTTAACCCTGTTAAGTAATAAATCCACTAAACTCATGTACCAAACAGCCAATATAAAGAATGTCTTAAAAGCAGTCTTTTTCTCTATACGTCATGGCATCTGAGTCACTCACAACAACCACACATCATGACTCGTACCAGCTGACAGTGCAACATGCTAAGTGCAACACACTCTGTGTGAGCAGGTGAGTCACAGACTAATAGCTGTTCTATTATTCACAAACACCACAGCGAGCAGAACTGGAGACACCAACGAAATCAACATGTCTTCTGTTTGAGTGAGATGTGTGTTTGAGTGCTGCAGCAGCAGATCTTCACCTTCCAGAGCAGGAGCGTCTAACTCTGTGTCTGAGTGCGGATGAGTACACCTCGTCCAAGCTTTTTTCAAGAATAGAGTTAGTATTACATAACATTGCACTGTGTTGAGTTACTTTAAAAAGCACTGTTAAAGTATTTATGCAACAAAATTACTCCAAAGTTTAAGTAACTTGTTCCAGAGAACTCTTTTACCTGTTACAAAAACAAGCTGTGGCACGACAAATGTGTAATACAATACAAGAGCACCGCTGTGATTATAAATGAATACACTGATCACATTAATACAAAACATATCTAAGATTAGAACATAAGGTCTGAAATAAATTCTTTCAGTTTTGCTTCCTAAAAAAATCTGTGGGCCACAACCCTTCCTGAGTAAGTATGACTATAGTTTCATGAGAAAATCAGCCAACTGTAAGATCATCACAATGTTATTTTCATTAACAGTATCAATTTCAAATCAAAACACTTCATCATTAGTTACTGGTAAGACTGCAACCCTAGTGGTCTGCTAGGAGTCAAACAGGGAAAAGATCAGACACAATAAAGTCAGCAGTGATACATATCTGATCCTGTTTTTTATTAATTACATACAATATTATTCTGTTCTTGTTTTCCTCATTATTAACAAGCCTCTTCATCTAACCACACATGGACTACATAGAAGGATTTTCAGATTTTTTTTATGTAGGGAGAAGATGTGTGCTCAGTCAGGACAGAAGTCATTATTAAAAAATGTTTTAGACACTGAATCATTGAGTTCAGTGATTTTTACTAGTCCATAAACAAAGCTGTCATATAAATTTATTGGTGAACGGAGGCCTATCTGTATCAAGCTGCTGCTGTAGTAATTCTGCTTATACTCAACATGTTTTAAAATAGACATCCCTGTGATAAAATGGGCCCAATGAACTCTAAAATAGATTTTAAAAACACACAAAAGAGGACGCACAAATCTTAAGTCTAATCAGAATCGTAGAAAAATCGAGATCCACCTTACACCCCTGTCTTCCAAAACAGTGAATAGTTGGCTGTTGAAATGCAAGCCAGATCAGGAATTACTGTACCAAATCAAAAACAATCTACTAAACTAAACCCGTAAGCTTGGTGAACCACACCAAAAAAGGGTGTGGTATTTAAGTATTTAAAGCTTTAACAAGCTTATCGTAAAAGACACAACAGGAAAAGAAAGCTCAGACTGCCCTGTCTTCTTATTGGTAGGGACAGGAAGTAATTGATGACATTAACTCAAATTACTGTATTTGAGTAGCTTTATTGAGTACTTGTCCCTTTTTAGCATCTTAAACCCACTCAGAAATTTTACTTTTACTTAAGTATATTTAGGGGAAAGTATAGCTCTTCTCTACATTTAAAAAAGCATAAAGCCAAAACAAGGAGGATCTAGCTTTCTGAAACTGGTCAGCTGATTGGCTTTCACAACACATGAAGGTCAGGGGCACATACCAAGTGTTGCTTTTTACATTATTATTAAGGTGTGACTTTACCTGAACTATCGGGTAGAAGATCCATACTCTCATACTGCCAATAAGGAGAGAGAATATTTGAATGTACAACTTCTAAGAAGCTACTCAGTACTTTAAGTCAACTTTAAATTATTTACTTTTTACTTTTACATGACTAGATTTATGTACCAGCTCTTCTACTCAAGCTAATTTTAACCAAACAAACTGAACTTTTACTTGAGTACAACAGGCTTGTACCTTTTTCCACCCTTAGTTATTGGTAAATGTCAGACATCAGAGGGCCCATACTAGACTTGATTGTTGGTTTTTGTTCACTAAGACACGAGATGAAATTGAAGATTTTTGGGGCTCACGGGTCTCAAAACCCTATGACTGTCAAATCCAGCAATACTTGTAGGGATGCACGATATAATCGGCCTGATATCGTTATCGGCAGATATTAAATATTCACGGCCAATATTTACATCTGATGTTTTGGCCGTGAATATCAGCATTTATTGACTGTAAAATTTGGCCATATATACTATAAATTAGTGGATTTTTAGGCTAAACCAACAGACCTATGTAAGTCGAGATCTTTTTCTTTATTCATCCTTATTCTTTAAACTTTAAAGTGTGTTTTAAGGAAGAAATGTATCTTTTATCATCCTCAAACCTTAAAGTCATTCAAAGGATGGAACTGTCAGTAACATAAAACATATTTAAATATCGGTATTGGCTAAAATGAATCTGTAATATCGGCATATCAGATATTGGCAAAAATCCATTATCCTGCATCCCTAAATACTAGTGCTGAAAACAAGTAGTCTGACCTCAGCTTTGGCATTATTTATCCTCCTGTTGTCTTCAACAGTCAAATGCATCACTGATCATTGGTCACAGCCTTTAAAACTTTAGATAAAGGTTGTTATAGCCACACATCACTTTGACTAACACCTACCACGTCATTCTCTCGTTTCTGTCAGTCTTCATTTTGCAGATGCAGCTCACAGAGAGACATCTGTATTAATTTCAGCCTGTTTCATAACTTGTAAAAATGCCTTGCTGAAGCTTTAACTTTCTGTAAATGCTGTTCTTAAATATGTGAAATGTAATATTGTATTATTGATGACTGTTATTAAAAGCAAACACAGTGTCAAAAGACAGGAACAATGACTGCGAGGATACTATAGATCTGCAAGATGTAGTGATCAATCACTGTGGCTCAGATGTGTCAAAAAAGACAAAGGTGTGAATATTTAAGACATACACACGTACAAACTGGAAAATGTCAGTCAGATGTCCGTGATATACTGTGATATAACATGAAGATGCATGCTGAAGACTGCTCCAAGGTTGCATGCTCTGCAGTAATGGATGCTATAAGATATTGTAGATGTGCGACTGCTTGTGAGCGTGTGTCTTTAAAGATCACCCAGCTACATGAGTGGGCTTGTACCTGTGGGTGTGCAGGCTCTGTGTTCCTGTTGCTACGAGCAGACCTACGAAGCTGATAAAGTGCTTTTGTGTAGCTTTAGGCTACAGATGTGTGTTAGGCGGTGTGGCTGCGCTTGCTCACTTCTCATTATCCAACAGGAATTTACTGGAGAACAAATCAAAGATGTGAGTGTGTTAGTGCTTGTTGAAATACCACGCTGTCAGGACACAATGTGCAAAGAGGAAGACTACCAAAGCCTGTGAGTGCATGTCCAGGTCCTGACAGCTACAGGAGGTGTTTGTGTGTGCGGGTGAGTAATGCAGAATCTGTGGGTGTGTGCGTGGTGAAATGCACACATGGAAGATTTAAGCCCTCTCACAGAACTTGCCTTGGTTGCATAAAATTTGTTCATGCCTGTTTATTAGACAGAAAGCTGTTTACATTCAGCAAAAACTCCAACATCTGGTCTCCTGTTGTTTAGATTCAGCTTGTTATGCAATGTCACTGGAAAGCTCAGATCTGTGCCGCAGTTCTCACAGTCTCCATCAAATACATCAGAGTGGACATACTGGGCATATAAAACAACTAGACTAGGATTTATGTCTGGAAAAATTATGATTGCATGTATTTCTGTGCCTTGTTCACTTGAATTGGTTTGCTATTCTTTACTGTACATGATGAATGCTTTGATTTTCTTGGAGTTTCACAGATTATCTAATACTAGACAGTGTCGCTGGCAAAGAAATGAGGAGACACGCAGCTGGAGTGCATTTGCAGCAGCTGGGTGTTTAGATTAGTCTGAAACAAAGCCCCCTCCTCCTTCCTTTCTTCTCCACATGCAGGGTTACAAACCCTACAATTCTTCATTTCTCTCCTTTAATTTCACATTTCTTTATTCTCTTCCATTCCCCCACCACGCTTTCTCTCTTTCTTCCTATCTATCAGTCTCTCCATCTCATTGTTCCCTCTCAGCCTGACAGAGAGCTGCGAGGCCTCTGCTGCTGGCTGCCTCCCAAACTGTTACATAACAGCACCATCAGGCTGCCTGAATCACTGCTGGGCTAAGCTAGCCTCGGCCATGCTGCATATCCTGCTAACGTGTCTGAAAAGCCATGCCCGGCAGCTAAGTGTCTGTGCATGAGGGTCAAGGAAACATTACTGTTTTTAAATTCTGTTGGCACACTTAGCATTTGTGGCGCATTTTAAGCAGAGCCTCCTCCACTGAAACAACATCCACTGACATTATGCAAGGGTGGAGATAAGGAGGGATGAGATCTTTATCTCTTGATGTTTACATGTCTGAATGGTGAGGTCACCTAAATCCAAAACTCAAGTTTAGCCCATCATTTCCTCATATTTAGGCTTGATTCTTAGTCTAAAATCTACCTCCTGTTTTCCACCATTCATTTTCTTTACCTTGATAAGAAACACTTGAAAAATCAAAGTAATTCAGTAAGGCTTTGCTACTGAAAGCCTACACAAGTGGTTTGTTCCAACAAAAGCCTTAAACTAAGGCAGTTGGATTTGTTTTATGTTCCTACATCAAGAGAAATCATTTTTTAATGTTTTGCTTAGACAACAATCTGCAGACACCACAACCCGCAACGGCAAAAATTACAAATCCATGTTGAGGCTTTCAGAGGACAGCGCTGTCTCAAATTAAACATTATGTCATTGCTTCCATCATGTACATCCCCCTTCATGTCTGCACTCTGTGTCATGATCTGGAACAATCTGTTCTGACAGAAATGAACGGATCATTTCCACCTAAATCTGGAGCACAGAGTCTGTGATGACTCTAACCCACTTCCCTCCGAGCTCTGGTCTCAATCAGCGAGCTGGGCTTTGTTCTCGAATCTCCAGAGCTGTCTGGATTCTGAATCCTGGCCTGCAGTGAGTCCTCTGGGAGCAGCCGTGGATAGTTGACAGCTGCGTTAATGCGGGGTGGGCGAGCCAGATTTACCAACCACACCTTTCGGGACATACTGTGGCCTCATTCGCCCTGAGTATCTGGTACCTGCTGTTCCCTTTTTGTTCTAGGGCCCCTGAAAACTACATTTCAATGCTACAAACTCTATGGTTAAGCAAGGAAGTCTCGACTGAACCTCCCTTTCTATAGATGCTTTTCTTTGTTGCTGCTGTTAAAATATACAGTGATATCTCATTATGAGACTCCAATATAACAGTTGAACATTAACCTTTTAAACCATAAATACTATCACTTTTGATTTCAAACTGATGGTATATCTAAAGTACATTCAAAAATACATTTGTATAGAGAAAATTATGTCTAAAGCAGTGTTAATTATGGCAGCTGTCTTAGATGTAGCTTTTAGATTAAATGCCTTTTAGTTCTAGTCGCATTTCAACCATTTTCATCTCACATTTATAGTTTCATTTGACAAAAACTACGTGTTTAAGTCCAGCTTTGGTCAATATAAAGCTTTTACATTTCAGTCTTTACTTGAAATCAATTATTTTATTTGAACTTATGAAATCAGCCAAATTGTACGATTTATATAAATGTAAAACGCTCATATTAACAACCTCTTGATACTTTGATTTAAAAATACTGATGAAAATATTGACATGTATGCACAGTGGAGAAACATCATGGTTTTTAAATGTTCCAAGGTCAAGCTATAACATTTTAGTCTCGTTTTGGTCTCCTTGACAAAAAACTAAACCTACATTCGTCAGTTTTATCACCAAAAATCTATTTTTATCTAGTCATAGTCACCATCTTCATGGAAAAAAAAAAACAAAACACTTTTAGTCAAAGTTTTAGCAGACAAATCAACAATTGTGCAAAGTAAAGCTGTTCAAAATTTCATGTTTAGAATCAAAGTTACTCTATCAAAGTTTTTCAGCATTTTTGCACTTAAAACGCATAATTTTTCCCAAAAATGCCTGCTTAAGACCTCTACTTTTGTTGAAACAGGAATCAATAATGTTTGATTTGCACTAGAACTGTATGAAACATTTCAATTCTGCTGTTTTCACAGCCCTAGTTGAAAGTTAGTGAGTAGATTCTTGGGTACAGTGTGTAATGCAGCATCACTTGAGCCTCCAGGGCCACAGTTCCCAACATGATCCATGCAAAGGTTCACACCTGCAGGCATCAGAGTTTACCTGCAGTTTAACTTCACGGAAAATTTAAGTGTTGCCATTATTTGTTTCAGAAAAGCAGAAGACAGCATGCCTTAGTGAACTTTACCTGACAGGATAGTCATATCCTTCTGCACCATGCTGTAGTGAAGCCTCACCCTCCCGGCAAAGTTAGCGTTTCATTCTCATGACCCAAGCACAATGAAAAGTGCAGGAATAAAAGTAGTAGCAGATGGCAGAAAAGTCCAGCGAAAAGTTTTAAAAAGCTACTTTAAATGTTTTTTTTCCTCTCACCAGCTGCAAACTCCACAGGTAGCAGTGCACCTCACATTCCCTTTCTCTTCACCGTCTGCCTACAAGTGTGTGCACGCCCCGGCAGAGAGGGCGTGTGCAGGTCTGTGTGCCTGTCCTCTCACTGCTCCTAGGGTAACAACAAGGTCCACCCAGAAGGCTTTAGAGTCTCTGTGGCAACACCTTTGTTTTTCTCCTGCTCCTTTGTACTACTCAAAAACTTTCAGTAACTTATCTGGACTCCTTTGGTTGAGTGGGAAGTAAAATTATGAAGAAAGAATAAAAATGAGCTGGTGCCAAGCCTCACCTCCTCTAGTGTAAGTTACACACCCCCTTCTTGCTTGCTTTCCATTTTTCCCTCGCTTTCCTTCGGTTCCCTCCCTGCCAAGTTATGCAATACTGCCATTACAGACATGACTCCCCCCCCCACCCCTTAGCTCCTTCCCCTTCCTCCTCTTTCTTCTGCTGCTGTTGTTGCTGCAGCCCACACTCCCACTCAAACTAGCTCCTAAATTCAAACTTTTACACGTTTCCAGTCCAGTGATAATAGTCAGCCTGCTTTATTTCCCATCAAATGAAACAGTTGAAATTTTCTCACAAGACAGAAAGGGTGTATAGATCGCTTGTAATGCCATACTGTTCAAAACGCCTGTCTATTATCGTCTCCTTGAACAACATGCCACCTCTCTCTCTCTCTATGCACACAGAGCATTTGTTTAACAATGAATCTCCCGGCACTTGTCCATGACAGAGGAAGGAACCTCATGCATAAACACATTGCATAACCTGCTGTGTGAGATAAAGCTCTGATAAGCTTTACTATGTGGGCATTCCACTCTGCTCCATGTTTGCATAAAGATATTCTCCTACAGTCACATGTGATGCTCTGAAAGTATCTTCATGTAAGATTAGCTGCAGCAGTGCCTGCAGCAACATGTCTACAGCTTGCTAGCACAATCATGTGTATGTGTGGAAGAGTTCAACAAGAGCAGGGGTTGTTTAAATTTGGGAGTGGTAGCCTGAGGCTGTGAGAGAGTCTGTGTCTTTTGTGTGTTTTCTGTGAGGTAAACATGGTCCTGTGACTGCATGTCACAGGATTATTCTTAAACATTTCTGAAAACATGTAAACACCATTGAAAAAATGGTTCAGGCACCTAAAAGACTGTTTCCACTGAAGTTTACGGTTAAAGCTAGCTGATTATTCTCTGTTAAAGATGGTCAATGATTTACTGCTCCAGCTTTGCCTCACCTTCTTCTTCTGATAAATTAACAGCACGCCAACCAACAGCTCCAGAAAACGGCTGGCCAACACCCACCTGGGAACAATGGCCAATGTGGCTGACTCTTCTGATATTGCAGTGTGTGTGTGTGAGTGTGTAAGTGACAGTTACACCTAACAACATCTGACCAAGCCTGAGACATCTTTACATATTAGGGTGTCTATTTCTGATTTGGTGAAAGAAACATTTAGAGGCCTACAACTTCAACAGATGTTTGGAGAAGTTGAGTAAAAACGTCTAATATAAGAAAACCCAGCTGCACCAAAGTCAAGTAAAAACACTTGTCTTGATCTTTCTCCAATCTAGTTGTAGTTCCTCTCATACAGATGTGATGATGTAACGGGAAGAGACAACAGGAAACAACCTCAAAACAGGTTTTATGAGCAAAGGGAGACGTGTGTTTACACCTGTGAAAACTGGTGCATGTAAGAAAAAAGAATTAAAGCATGACTCATAGACAGCTATCTAAACAGTTGTGATGTCCTCAAGTATTTTTTCTAAAGTCTAAAACATCTCTTTGAGATACTAAACTTTAAAGGTGAGCCAATGTTAACTGCATCTCAGTAACAAGGCTATAAAAGTTCTTGAGAAAAACAAGGGTTTACAGTGACTTAAGACATAAAAAAAGAATAAATTCACACATTTATAGGGATGTGGAGTGGAAACCAATTCCATAAGGACCGGTTCTTCCACGTTTTAGCTTATCAGTGCTGCTACCGAGTCTCCTAGGCTCTGTGATGCAACATTATTTTATCACATCACTGTTGCAAAATCATACATCAGTTCTTGCAATGGGGAACATAAGCTCAGAGCACATCAGCACTGTGCATCAAATTAACCCTCTGAATCCTAGGCTATTTTTTAACCATTGTGTCTCGCCTAAACTTATTGTCTTAAAAAGTTTGTAAAACATCAACCCTGTGGTGCAAAGTCAACCTCTGTTGAGGGACACATTAAAGCTTCTCTGTGTCTATTGCTCTCTATTATGAGTCATTCAGGCTCTCTTCTCCAGTTTATAAGTCTGTACACATGCGCTGTTCTGTGAAGCATGACGTGACAACTTAGCATCTTGTCACTGGTTGTCACAGCCCAGTCACAATGCGTCCTGTGATACAAACAGACAATGTGGCCACAGGCTAACCAGCTAGTTTACTCAGCTAAAACCATTGTAAAAAATATACTGTCATTTTGTCATTAGTAGTATTGATAAGGACTCAGGTCAGGGCAGGTTGCTAAGGGTATCAATATAAAACAAAATCCAATTATCCCCATCTCAATTTATTTATTTTATGTTGTGGTGACCTTGGTCACGTGATTGTGTCATATGATGCTCCTTTTGTACTTAAACATGTGTTTTTTATCTGCTCATTATGTCCTGATGAGGACTAGTTGGAGTGGAAATGAATAGATATCCCTGTTAAATAAAGGATTTTTACTACATCAGAGTGTCTCGGATTCTCAGTTCTGACGGCCATCTAAAACTATGAACTGTTTTTGATAAGTTAACGGGCAAGTCATCACGCCCTTTTCAATATATTTTCTTTGTCCTCTTATCCTGAAGAGCACCTGATCCTAGCGACATAGTTTTGGATACCTTTGACTCCATGTAGCACTCACCCACCTTTCTTCTATGCTGCAAATATTTTACTTTTTTGCTTTGAAAATTAATTAAATTCCAAGAAGTTCTTTTTAACTTGTTATGAAAACAGACTGTAATAAATGCAGATGTCTCTATGTTAGGTAAAAGTCAGAAAAGACTGTCAATGACAAGACCATCAAGTTATTTTTAATGCTATTAACCAATGCATCCTAGTAGGTGTCATATGAAGAGCAGAAATAGCTTTTGTTTGTCATCCATAGCAAAGAATTGTATTTATTTGACTAGTGAAAGACATTACTACGAGATACTTGACAGATCAAACTAGCAGCAAGATAGGACGTACTGCTGAGGTGCCACAGGGCGCAAAAATCAACTACCCTCACAGGAGCTTTAAACATTTTTAAACACTTAAGTCATAATCCTGTTGACCAGTAATATGTCCATATTTGTGTTTCTTCCAAATACTTTAATAATCTTTTTAAAGACCTTGATCAACAACTCTTTAAATGTTATCCAATAAACACAGCCTTCTAGTGCAGTTGATTTTATTTTATACGCTCTGTTTTATTTGTAGCCAAGCTGTAAAAATCTAAGCAACACAATCATGCAGCAAATTCAAAGTTTCCACCACAAATTGAACTAAATGTAGTTCCTGTAACTGCAACTCTGCACAGGGTGCTAAGTTTTAAAAGCTTTGAGCTACTTCCATACAGAAAAAGGCCTATAGCGTGTTAAGTCCACACAGCAAACATGCAGCGTAGTCTAATCTACAGTAACAGCAGGTCAGCGCAAAGGAGCAAGCCAATTATGCACAGCAGCTACTTCACTCCCTTCTTTCTGGAGACTTCAACTCACACAGCTTTGTACGTCGAAGTAGACACACTCTCACACACAAATCTGCACCTTAACACTTTAATCTTCAGGTCTCTCGGCAGAGAAGAAGCTCTCCACTGACAAATGAGCATGAGATATGCAGACGCATTAGACATTTTACTTCTGCCTCTTTGTTGTGTTTTTATACTCTAGTTGAGGGTCCACTTATGAAACATGTTCTCTGTGCACACTTCTTTAACTCGGAGAAATTTATGTTGGAAATGGTCCACTTCTGTAAAGTATGTATAGGGTTCAGCCAAAATATTCCCTCGAGCTGAAGGCAGGAATTAGCCTACATTGCTTTGAGAGTTATGGAGTAATGACTGCTTCACTTCCAGACAAAACTTTTCCCTTAGGCCAAGAAATGCAAGATGAATTAATCCAATGTTCATATTTCTGAGGCACAGTCTGTGCAGCCTGACGTAAACATCCAATAAGCTGATGGTCAAAGGGTCTGTCCTGACTTAAGTTCTCAAAAAATTTCTACAAAGAGTGAAAATTAAAAAGATATATGCTGGGAAATTTGGATTTTGTCTGTTTGCACTTAAAACTTCGTAAGAAATAGTGGGCAAAGGTTTGAAAAAATACATGAAAAAGCCTCATATGTGGATAAAACCTAAAAGTGCACAACTACAGGTGAGCTTTTGTTTTGTAATAACATTTTATGTAGACAGATTATGACTGAAGAAAACCCCATTTGTAAGACGGTCATGCTGAAATGCAAAGTACCTAGTCTGTGAGCCTGTCCTCTTTTTACCAGAGAAGGAAGAAAGTGCGATGTGGACTTAAAACAGTACAGTACTGTACACAACATTCATTTTCATATGTAAATTGCATGTTTGTTTTCAAAGCCCAAAGCTATGTTCAGGCAAAATTTGCTTTGCTCTTTGCTTGTACACGGAAAAATACGAATATGAAAACTGTGACACTTTGGTCTAGTGGTGTTACCAGCAAAAGTCTGACCACCATGCTGCAAGAAAGGAGTCTGATCCATAAGATTTTTATCCCCACTGTGAAATTTAAGTGTGCATGTAACTCTGCCTCACCGTTCTTTCTCTCCTGTAGCGGCAGCTCGTTGGGTGCAGGCTGGAGGGACAGCTCCTGAAGCTCGTTGGTCACTGCCTCGCTCTGAGGGCTCGGGGCCAAGCCTGGCGTCCCAGCCACTTCCATGTAGCCAGGACTGGGCTCCTGCCCTTTCTGTGGGTGTAGCGTTGCCATGGTGATGGAGAGACCTGTAGCGAAAATAGTATATTTATAGTTTAATGACTCATCAAATGGCTCCAACCTAAAAAACGATCTAAAACATAAAATCCACTCTGAGTTGGGTTTGCTTTTTATCACAATTCAGAAGATCAGCGCTGCTTTGAAGAAGTGTAGTGATTTTAGACTTTGAGAACTTTAGTACTGATGCAGAGTTGGTATTTTAATAACTGATAGGTAAGCAGCTTACGATACAGCTTTGAGCAAATAAGATTACGGGCTAGTGTTAGTCTTTGATGCAGAATAGCAAATCACAGTAACAGATTTAATAACTTTTACAGACATCCTAAGGAAATTTTAAATGTGCAGACTTTTCATCAAGTAATAATACAATGTGTTACAACTAAAGCAAACATTCATCATTTTATTTGTGATCAATATCAGAATTTTATGTAGTTAATCAGAATTAATGTTACATTTTGGTTGCATATTTGACACCCCACTTTACTGCAATCAAGGAATGTGTGAGATGGAAAAAATAATCATATTGCTGTTTTTTTATGGCTGGATCAAAATCTAAATATATATATTGAAAGTCGACTCAATATTTTTACATTTTTCCTAAGCAACCACATGTTGGTCAATGCCTAAAACATTAAAATATTTGACATTTTATAGTTAGCACTACCGAGTATTTTAAGCACGTATTCTATCTCTCTGCATTCAGCAAGGCAAAACCCAAAGCAGTTCTATACAGGCCTGTAAAAGTTATTTTTAAGGATGTAATCTGAAGTTTAATGTTCAGCCATCAATCCCTGTGCCGTCAAGAAGCAGAAGGGGAGGGGGTGAGTGAGCACAGATCCTTTCCCGATTTCTCAGATTTAGCAAATCACCCATACATTCTTTTTCTTCCTGATCTAAGGTCGTCCTATTGTACACCCCTACTGCAATCTGATGTTAGCTTCAACTAAGGCTGCTCAATAATGTCAAAATTCAAAATCTTCTATTTTGATCAATACTTGGATCACAATTATTAAATGTGATTACTCACTGATTTTTCATTTATGAAATTTCTAATTCCGTAACAGTCTAACATTCACAACATTTTGAAAAACAAGCAACAAAGCAAATAAATAAGGGAAAAACATTAACATTTCCAAAAATAATAACTAATTTCAATATAGAAATAAAAAAACATTTGCTAAGGGAGCAGTAATGTATGACAAAACTTATGGACAAAACAAGTGGGCATCAGCTAGCAGCACAGTAATCATTAAACCTCAATTATCTCTTTTTGTAACAGTGAAAGCTAAAATTGTTATTGAAATAAAACTTGATTAACTGCCCAGCTTTAGTTTCACCCCATTTTGCTTCATCTTTTGTTCAGCAGTCTGACATTATTCCATTGGCTTCTTCTTCTTTGGTTGATTAATAGATAAAGAATAACAATAAAGGATTTTTGCTGATATGCAATATTTCCAAAACCATGTTAGCAAATATCAATATCTTGGAATTTCCCCTTGTGGGACCAATAAAGGAATGTCTTATCTTATCTTATTAATACCAATATAAATAGGTAGTTCAGACCTCAAACTTTGGTCCTTAAAACACTAAAGTTTAAGGATAAAGGGAAAACAAACTTAAGTCCTTAAAACTAGGAGTAGTGTGATAATCGGCCTGGTTGATTATTGATGCCCTTATTTGTCCTTTAGTCAATTATTGTTATTGGCATTTTATTTTCCCAATACCCGGAAAAAATCAGTTAATTCAAAAGTGTGCTACTTTGGCTTCACTGCGAGGCGTGTCTTCCCTTCTGCGGCGTTTTCACTCTCTGGATCGTTCTATAAACTCAAACATAAAACCCAAATGCCATTGCACACAAAGGGAACTGTGCTCACACCATGCAGTGCGTTCCCCTTTAAATGCTCCATTTCACAAGTTCATCTAAGGTGTGATGCAGGTGGAAATTTATTTAATCACACTGTCTTTATCAGCCAATCAGATCTGAGTATTAAATGAAGCCAAGGACTGAATGAGAAGTAAAGTACCTAGGGCACTTTTACAAGCCACAACAAGTCAGAAGTTTGTTGCAGGGAAACTGAGCTGTCTCTTTCCCTCTCTGTCAGACTGTTTTTTTTCTCTCTCTGTCTCCCTTACACTCAGAGTCAATAACTGAGGAGAGAGAGGGAGAATGCAGAGCTGGCTCCAGGATTAAATCAGCCATCAGGGAAGAATTTGCATGTTTGAGCTTTTACAACTGTTGCTGTGGTCGCTGCTTTAGAGAGGCTTAACGCTGTTTATGGATTTTTTTTCTTTTACTTCTTAACAAGCTTAGGGTAATTTTCATACATTTAACTCATCAAACAACTCTCCCGCACAGCTGGGGATTAATCATAAAGGAAGCTGTAAAAGATGAGTGTGTTCTGTGTGGCATAGTTCCCCTCGGGGACTGTGGAAGTTAAAACTTAAGAGAGGGTGGAGCTAGCTATTATAAGTTTGGCTTGAGCTTGACCTTACCAGAGTTTAATCACTCCATACGAGCAGCACAGGTTATCTAATCCTCAACCAGAGACTTGGAGAGAGTTTAGATTTATTAACAACTACCACGGCACATTCTGCACAAGCCATACGCTCAAAAACGTTGATGGAAAAAAATTACCAAAACCACTGCCAGAAATGAAGCATGGACAGCCTTTAGCTTTAAGTATACACTCATTTTTATAGACTGTGTAGTAAAAAAACATTACAAACCACATGAAGAAAATACCACAATCTAGCCTTTTCCACTTTAAAAAATAGAAAAGCTAAATATTTTCTATCCTAATTTTAAACAAATTTGTTAACATGTTCTTAACTGCAGACTCTGCTGTAATGGTGTTTTCACAGGTCTTTGTGAAAAATCAGACAGCTTCAGCTTGCCCACAATGCTGCAAATACCAATGCCAACTATGGGAAGCACAGTACAACAGCCCTTAAATCACTGCACTGTTCCTCATCAAATGATAGATTGATAGATTGATAGATAGATGATAGTTTGTTGTATGGCAGGCCACTTTGTTATGAACCACCAAGCCAAATTTCAGTTAAGAAAAGCATCTTTAAGTTTATAAAACTAAGCTTCAAAATCATGGAAAATGCAGCAGTAAAATCTGCTCTAGGATGGTGTGGAAGCCATAGTCATATAAAAAAAAAATGCTACAACCTGAATGGAGGAACCATCTGTCTGCCCTGCTGGGCCTGTCAGCTCTCTGTGTCAGCCACCAGAGAAACAATCACATCTATGCCATTAACAGGCAGACAGTTTAGAGCTTAAAAGTCTCAGTTTAGTTTTCTCATCCTGTATTTAACTCTTTAGGTAGTCCTTATATCTTATTTTCTGAGTTACGGGAAATTATGACATTCTCTCGTTAATGAGACGCCTTAGTTGTTGGTTTGCTGCTGAAAACACTATTTCCTGATGTTGCTCTGTGAATTAAAAGTCTTCAATGATAATGAGCTTTGGAGACTTTTACTGTGACAGTCTTGGCAGGAATAGAACATGTCTATCCTCAAATACTTTACTAAACATCAGCATCACAACGCTAACAGACACGAGGGATGGCTGCTTGTAGAGACAACCACAATCTTTTTATCACCTAGAACTAAACCCAAGTGAATATGGATTAAAACACACCTGAAGCAGGTAAGATGTTTGTTCCTGCTGCATCTAGTTCAAGTCAGAAATAGACAAGTGCTCCAGCAATTAGCCTGCCCTCTAACCTTAAGGTGAACTCTGGTCAGAGTGAAGCTGCCTGGCTCTGTGCCAGAGCAGAAAGACAGAAGTTGGGTCATTAAATTTACTGTTTTCTGGCACAAATCTCTCCATTATGATACTTTTACAGACTCATAGGCCACCGTGGCTGATGAATTTAGGAAATTCATCTCACAATTAACAAAAACATAGCATGTAGCTGACTGTTAACTTTCAACGAAGGCAGTGACATCAGCTAACAACAAACTGTACTTCTCTGTTATTTTATATTATTGTAGTGTTGGGGGGGCAGGATTATTCTCTATAGGGACTATGATTTAGTGAGTCCCTATATTTGTCATGCTCTAATAAAACCAAGCCTGGAAAGAGGTGAAAAGCCATCTAATAATCTAAATAAAAAATTAAGTCAGTATTTCCACAAGTTTACAGCAACTTTACTCCAACATATCTAGTATGCTTAAACACAAATTTTGGATTTTAGTTTACAGGCACTTTAACAACAGGATCTAATGTAATTATTCTTGACTTGGAGTGTTTTTTTTAACTTCTTTCTCTTTCCAATAATGTAACAATGATGAGAAGTGTGATAACTAAACCTTTCTTGAAGAATCAGCGTTACCTATGACATGTTTCTTGTTTATCTAACATAAATCAAGTATTATTTTAAAAAATAACTTGCAACAATTACTCCAGTGGCAGCTGATAGCTAGCTTGTGATTCATCCAGCTGCATGAAAATGTATTTATTGCTATAAATTAAGAAAATTGCAATTTATTTTTTTGAAATACTTCAAATTGTAATTGCAATAAGACTGCTATTTCTTTAAGAGCTGTATCTTCAGAACTGTAGATATATCAGTTTTTGTAGGTTTATCAGTTTTGGTGCCTTTTAACTATTTTTAACCAATGATTTGACATCTCTTTTGGTGTGAAATAACCAGGCATCTTTAAGTGGACTGGTATGATTAAAGTAAGTCCTCCAGGGTCTGATATCAAACCTGAAAGTAATGGTTTGCTTTTGTAACGGCAGTAACATGTTATTGGAGAGTGAGACATTTCTATTTGCAACTGAGCCATTAGAATAAAAAAATAAATAAAACTGCGTCTTAAGATTGATTTTCAAATAATGCAACTTGATTATTTCACATTACATGATTCCCTTCACTTCATTTGCACACAATATATTTGTATCTCTTCTAATCAAAACATTTGAGAAAGACAAAATCACAAATAAACAGAAAATCAAAGCAATAAACTATGGACTAACTAAAATGTTAGTGTTCTGAACACTGTAAACAAGTGTTGACTTGTTATTGCAAGAAAACCCGTGTTTTCCAAACAACTTCAGTCCAGTGAGCTATGAAACAACATCATGGCTTGAAACCAAAACAGCTAAATGAAGTGGAGAAATGAGAGTCAGCCGTCCTTAATTTGATAATTGACACTTCTCGCTGTGACTGATTATAGTTTTTCCTCTGAACAGGGCCTGTTATGCATTTGAAGAAAAGAAAAATTATGGACAGTAGCATGGATAAACGTCTGAATATCAAATTATCACCCCACCCTGCTTACATAACATTAAAATGAAGCCAACTGTCTCAAACATGAAGCATGTGTTGTAGTTTGACACAGATTTATGTTCACAGAGCAGTAGTTATGGAAAAACTGCTGAGGAGGAACGCTGTGTTTCAGGCTGCCAGGTACATGTGTAGTACAAACTGGATCAGCTGAGTGGAGCTAAGCCTCTACACAAACGTGCCTGAGATTAAACTAGTCCGTGGGGATCTGTTTTCATTGAAACTCAGGTCAAATTTATTTAACACCTTCTTTACAGAACAGATTTTCCTGATTTACTGGAGTAAGCCCGGTATAACTGGTTATCTCCATACACTCCACTGGCTCAGCAGTGGTTGCTGCTGTGTTATGTGTTGTTGATCTCCCTCCTGCTCTGTCTGCAAATGTGTGTTTTCAAGCCGAGGGGTTCTGACGGGGATTCTGTGTTTGTGGCACAGCGGGCCTGAAAACAATGAAGCAGTGTTGTCTGAGATGTCACTCTTCTCTCTCACAATCAAATGGCGGCACACACGCGTCTAAATAGCAGCACATCAAATGCTTGACCCACTAAATTTACTCTGGATTCTGAAGGCTGGCTCTCAGGATTTTGGCAAGTTTTATCATGCTAATATTAAACATAATGGATTAGTAATAATCATGCCTGTTTTTAAAAAAAAAATAAAAAGACATTTGACAGTTTTTGCATAATCATGAGAACACAAGTTACTGAGAATTTGCTTCAAAACACTTCGAATTTGGCGTATTAAAGCGCCATATATTCATTTGAATAAAGTGGCGCCGCTTATCTTTTTGCTTATCTTAGTAATGTTTGAAACGTAAAATCTCAACCATGCTGTCTTTATATAGTTGATCATATCACTACTTGCATCTTGTGGTTTTAGAATACATTTAAGATTGAAAAGAATAATACTTTATCTGACTCCCAACCTGTAGCAGCAGTTTTATGGATTAATAAATACAACATAGACATGATTTATCTTGTTGCTGATGGCTTCAGGTTTTAAAGAAACATTGATTTTATCCATTTTATAACCAGTAAAAACCCCTCACAGGAGCTTAAACAGGACTTATGTAAATGTATGTAAATTCCTCCACCAAGAGGCTCTCTATCAAGATAAAAACAAAGGATGACCAGTGTTGCTCAGCTTCATCCAACTCTGCTGCATACCTCTTGTTTCGAATTGAGGACCCTGTTTAACAAAAACTCTACTCCATGCAGTGTTTTGGTTTTATAGATGAATTTGGCATAACGAGGGAGAAAAGCTGCTAAAAGTGGCCTCCTAGTTCGCACAAACCTGTATGGGTTTGCCAGCAAGGGCGCCTGACTTTTAACAGCTTTTCTCCCTCATTATGAGAAAATCATCCCTACAACCAAAATGTGAGTTTTCTGTTTAGTAATAGCTACACCTTTTAGAGAGTCTTATTAAACGGAGTCCTTAACTCCAAACAGTAAAAAAAGCTGCAAAGGATGGCAATCTGGGAAAATAACCTGGTCTCTGCTGGGGCTGTGGCATTACAGGGGGTGAGTCTGGGCAAGTGAACTTGCAACCAATGACAGAGAATAATCATGGTCCATCACAATCAAGCAACACAAAACATGAATGTGATGCAGCAACAGAAGGGCATCTTCTAATAGCAGCTCTCTCTGCATTATGTAGCAGTTTCGCACATAACAGTCAACGCTTCCCTGACAATGATGAATAAGTCCTGTCTTTTCGCTGTGGCTGTGTCACAACAGCCGCCATAAGACCTGTTACACTCATAAATATTAAGCATTTGTCTGGCTTTGAAAACTGTTGGAAATATTTGAGTTGATGTTACATAGCTAGGAATGCACAAATGCATCAGTATATCATTGATATCAGCCAATATCAGCCCTGTTTACAAACATCAGCCATCTGCAAAATGATGTGGCATAACAGATATCTGTTACCAGTGTTTTTTGTTTTTTTTTGTGTCCGATCAATTTAATGCTGACATCTGGTTTATGTCATATCTGGACATCTAGCTCCTGTATCATAAAGTCATTCTTACAGGGCAGAAAAAGTGACCAGCTGGATTAATACTGACATGATTTCATGGCCAAATGTGAGAGAAAATGACACACCAGAAGTGTTACACAAAAAAAGTAATGGGAAAAAACAAGGACCTTACAATCAGTGCATCTCTATATTTTACATAGGAGAAATTTAAGGGCAAAACTTTTACATATTCTTGCTTTACAGACAACTCAGTGCCATTGTATTAAAGTTTGTGTATGGCCTTGTAAAGTTTTCCTAAGAAGTACACAATTAAACTGGCAGTACCATGACACCATACAGTAAATATTTATCACTAGCTTTCTGTGATACTCAAAGCACCATACAGGATCCTTCTGTCATTGTAAAATCCATATTTTTCCCCTTTAGAGGCATTAATTTATTGCATGGTTTAACATGATTTTGTATTGGCTTGAAGAGATCTTATGGATTAGACATATTTGTATAGTGATATTAAACCTGTTATGACACATTCTTATATTTCAACACAATGTGTAGCTATGAACGACCCGTAACTTATAGTCAAAGACTTTAACTAGACAAGGTCAGTGAGTAAATCCTCCAGTTTATCTGTAAATCTAAACTCGTACAGAAAAGCTCTCTTTATCTAAAACTATTGGTTTAAGATAGGGATGTACAGATACCGATACCAGTAGGTGCCAATACCAGGCCTTTGTACTGTACTCATAAAACACTGCAGATACTGTACTCAGTATTACTTTATAGCAAGTTAACATTACCAAGGAAAAAAATAAACTTTCAAGCTAATTTCAAGAACATGGGTGGTTTTCTTAAGTACTCATATGTGTACTTGGTATTAATTAGTACCCAAATATAAGTACTCATACTTGGTCTGAATAAATGTGGTATCAGTGCATCACAAGTGTTAGATTAACATGTAAATTTTAGCCTGAACATAAACCCCCATTGAAATGGCGTTACACTTGCACAAGGCAAAACCAGTTTTGCTTAAGGAGTCACAAGCCCATCCACTCTCACAAAATCAAACACACTTAGAAGGGGAACTAAATTGTAAGATAGTGTGAACTCTGGTGGCTGTAAAATGCTGTTTTCTCCACATAATTAATGTCATACTGTTCAAGTGTAGCAAAAGAGCCCTTGAGGTGGAATTAGGGCCAGTAGGACTCTGTCTTTGCTTAATAGTGTGAGGTAGGGTGATCTGAGTGTGAGATAGGATTGCATGGGATTCAAAACATCATGTGACCTCTGTCAGTGCAGCACTCTGACATGAGTATTTGCCCTGCGCACTTTGCGGGCTTTTTTTGTTGCAGTATATTAAAAAATCTCAAATAATCTAGCCTATCAGGACCAAGGATTTTACAGTGACCAGAATTTTAAGGGTTACACTAACCCATCTATTTGAAACTGATGGAGTTTAAGAGATGCTAACCCCAACATTAATTGCTTCATCCTTTACTTTCCCAACAAAGGGCCTCTGTTCAAGCTTGTACTGGTGAAATGCATTAAAGAGAGACATTAAGACACCAGCATTCCTCTCTACACGCCCACACTAGCCTTTCAGATATGTATCACAATAACACAGAGAAGTACTCACACACTAATCCTTTCTTACCATAAGACACGGGAAAACCACTGCCAAGAATTACAAAAACCTTTCAGGTTGCAGCTGCAACTATAAGGATGTGGTTTCCACTGGGTTGTCATGCTTTTACTCACCTGATAAGACTAGATCTCAGAGGGGTGTTTTCCCATTTCAGCAGGACGGACCTTTGACTGATTCTGCTGAGAAAAATACCAAGATAAAACCTCAATAATCAATACAAAATAATTTCTCCAGCCCAAACCTGTTATCTATTCTGGTCCAATGCCCTGCGGATTATGATGCTGAGCAGCAGTATCTGTCTGTGTCTATCCCGAGCACGTGTAGGAAGGCCTTTCTGGAGTATAATAGATTAAAATAACTAATGAAAACACACAACATTAGGTCGGCGAAATATACATTACAGGAGGCCTTCCCACAGATGTCAAGGGGCAGGAGCCTGCAGCTGTCACTGTCCAAAACACAGACATGCTAAGCTATTGTTAGCATGTCTGGGTGGGAGTTAACCTGAACAATCTAAAACAGATTAAAGTAAAGCTATTTTGTCATGTCGCACAGAGAGAACATATTAGAACCGACAAGTTGCCGTCTACATGATAACACGCTTGTTTTTGGAAAAGGTTATGTCTGGAACCTGTTTAGCTGCCTTGTTTACTCCAGACAGTCATGACACTCTAAGTTAGCTAGCCGTTAGCATGCTACATCTGCCTGCCATCAACCAACCCGCTAGCTAGCTAGGCATCTCTCCGGCGTAGTTACTGTCTGTCACGCTGCAGCCCTCTCTGACGTGAAAGCAAGCGAATTCCGTGTCTCAATGTAGATAATTTACACATACACGCTTACTTTTCATGGTCGCCACTTGTTTGAGGGGTCAGCAATGATAAACGGCTTTGGCATCACACCACCACTTCCGAATCACAAAGGAAACTTTAACCGGAAAACCCTCGCCTGCGTGGGACGCAGAGACCCACTTCCTTCACAACACCTTTCCCACGAGTGCGCTGCTACTGGACTGTAAAGTTGGATAGAGCAGCGGAGGACAAAGAGCCAATTTCATCCACAGACGCCGTCTAAAATACAACATATACAATATTCAACTCAAATAAACAGGACAAAATAATCGTTTAAAGTGATGCTGTAAACACAGGCTGAATGTAAAGGTACAACCAACTCCCTGTATAGTCTTTGTCGCCATCTTGTGGCTAATTTCATGCACTTCAGGAGGCAGGACTACAAGTCTGAGTGTCGCTTTTTATAAAACTGTCTATAAAAGCAATGGAAGCTTTTTGAAAATTGGAGGCCCCGGGCAAAGAGTGATGCAAAGCTCTTTTCCATATTAAAGCAATCATGCAAAAGACTAAAAATATACTAAGCGGAATGACCAGAAAAAGCCCCGAAAGGCCTCTATGGTGGGGCGTTCAGAAGCAGACCTTTACACTGGGATGATGACGTATATTACCTGAGACTAGCAAGACTTGGTAGATTTCCGATTTTTTTTTTTTCTTAAAACTGTGATGTTTTGTAAAATAGACAGCGGCTGTGTTCGAAACCACACAGTCATTCCCTACTCCATAAACACAAAAATGATTTCGGACACTACTTCAGCCGCGGGGAGTGACGTCATCGCCGTCTCACAGCAACGGCTCGTAGATTTCCATGACAACAGTTGAGGATCGAAATTAAAGGTAGAATTTCACTGAAAACTGATACTGAACGTATTGTATTTTCATAATAATAATAATAATAAGAAGAAGAAGAATAGATTTTTTTTTTTAAAGATTTGCGTCTTCAGTGGTAAAATAGTATATATTTTTGTGTGTTTTATTGCTTATTTTTGCAGAAGGATGATGGTCTCATATGTCTTGTAATCCTCATAGGGGGAGAAAGTTATTCCGTTTTGAATCCTTAGCATTTTCTTACAGATTAAATATTGTGGTTAAAAACCAACAACAAAAACCACGAGAGTACCTGGATGCAGCAGGACCAGACAGTATGTTAGGCCGCATACAGATGAGGACTAAATTATTAGCCCAAATTTCAGTTTTCCTGATTATTTACCATGTGCTTTTAAAATGAGAGAAATTTATAATACAGCTTAACCAAACATTCTAGTTTAATTATAGATGCTTACATTATTGTGCTTTGCGCACAGAAACAACATTATTTCACAAAATTCCCAAGGTAAAAATATTAGCACCCATCATGCTAATAGTCAACTGTGTTTTTTTGTTTGTTTGTTTGTTTGTTTTTTTTTTGCTAGATAACAGCCCAAAAAGTTGTTTGTTGTGATCGTAGTGTTCAGCAAGTCTCAGACAAGTCTTCTGAGGATAATCCCAGCCCAGTCTTTTGTAAATCTCTCAAGCTCACCAAGGTATGGTGGTCTTTTGGCATGGGCCTTGGTCTTTAGTTCACCCCACAGGGCATGGTGCAGGCCAGTCACTAACATTCACTTTGTTCTTCTGGAGGTAGTTCTTCATCAGAAGTTATATATGTTTTGGCTTGACCCAGACCCAGTTTTGCTGCTCTCACAAGCTGTAGCCTACATCATGGCCCCTCCTTTACCCCCTTAAAAGCATATTTAAACACCTTTTAATCAGTTGTTAGGGACTGTTTTTGACATTGTAGCACTACTGCAATATAACCTGTCTTAATATGGTCTTTGCAAGATAATTTATGTCTCGTCTACATAATTAACAGCATGTGTTTTTATAGCTTAAATGAGTTGTAGTTCTGATCATTACGCTCTGCTGTGACAGGCAATCACCCTCTCCTTGCCTCCCTGTACCTGGGCCAGCTCTGTTCCCAGACCATTGAAACTGGCATCTGTGTGGACGTGTGCTTTTACATTGTAAAAAAAAACAGACCCATCATACATGTAATACAGGAATGAGCTGTTTTCATTGAAATGGTCACAGTCACCTACAAGAGACCTTTACATAAGAGTAAATAGAGGTTTTTACCATTGAGACCAGATTTACCATGTGTGTAAAATCACATTATATTGTGAGCTCGGTGAGTCAGTAACCAAAGTTTTCTCTGACACTCCCATCTTTAGGTCTTTTCTTAATTTATTTTTGTCCAGATTGCAGTAAAATATCTGTGAAGTACAAAAATAGACTTCTTTCATGTCTGATCCTGTTGACTCGGACTCTTCTGGTCTTTTAACAACTTCCTCGACATCATTGATGATCCTCCACCGTCACCCGCTGATGGTGAGGAGGAAAAGGAGATCAATAATGCCAGACCTTCTTCTCCTCCTGTCCTGCAAGAGGATTGTGATGACTACCCTGAGTATCAGATCCCTCAATTGGAGCCTGAGATCTCTGTACTGCTGGCCAATGAGGAGTGAGTGGAGGTCTTCTTCTGGGACAGCTCTATGGAAGACAACCTTGCACCTCCCTCCACTTCTGGCACCTCCAGGAAGAGGTGGGACAGCAGTGACAAGGAGCAGGAGGAGGAGCCTGGTAGGTAGTCCGATGACCCTGACTCTGACTAACTCCACTCACTAACTCAGTCTGCTCTCTCTTCCTCACAGCACAGGTTCCTCTCTGAAGTATGCTGCAATGACCCTTTCTCTTTCTTCCACTGATGACTGGCCTCTGCTTCTGGAGGGACTAGTGATTCCAGGGACAGCCTTTGCATCTGGCAGGCCTGAAGACTCCTGCGGTAGCGTCTTGTGCCTTTTTTTTTTAAGAAACTGGAGCTCCTGAGGTATATCCAGGCATTTCCTTGATTACAAAGAGGAAAGCTTCTTTCAAATGAGATGAGGCGACCTGCAATGACTGATCATAAGAAAGAGGGGAGAGGCGACCTGCAATGACCGACCATGAGATTAAAGGCAGAGGTGATCATCATTGACCAACCAGGAGATTGGGAGAAGAGGCGACCTGCAATGACTGACCAAGAGATTGGGAGAGAGGCAACCCTCTTGTAATAGCTTACAAGGGGTTTTTATCTTCAACTTGAACAATTGTGAGCATTCAGTGAATAACAACAAGAGGAAATTCACTTTTTAAAAACATATTCTCTGATTAGAGTCCATGGTCCATCTATGGCTAGACAGTTAAAATAAAGTGTTCTTCTCTCCTCTTTTTTTTTCATCCCCAAACCTTTTTTCCCATCAGAGATGACAGACTTTCTATTTCATCTTCTTTAGGTGCTTAGTGACACCTAGTGGACATTTCAGCAAACTGCCTGGTTAAGAACAGAAATAACTTTGAAACAGTATCTGTTAAATTTGTGGGGGTTTCGGTTTTCTGGTTTACACTTTTCACTTTAAGCTTTGCATACTCTCACTGCAAAAGGGACATTCAGCTGTTTAGAATGAGCACATTCTGCTTGAAATAATAAAGATGAAAAAAGACATAACTACCACTGAATGGAGACAAAAATTGCAGAAAAAGACCAAATTCCCCCTTATATTTATTTTTGGTTGGTTTAACTATCTGATACACCAATGTTTTTTCTTGTTTATTTATGGTGTGACAACACACTGCACATCTCTTGAACATCAGCAGTGATATGACTTTTTAAATGTGTTACAAGGAGCTTCCTTCTGTTGCAGTTGAATATTACATTTCTAAAAGTTTCCTTATGCATGTTAGTATATGTATAAGTATATTTTAGCCCTCAGAGAACATCCCCAGCTAATAATTCAGAATATGATTTTATTCACTGAGAAACTCAGCCATTAACAATCTATGGCAGCTGTAGCCTGCCAGCTCAAGGGTAGTGCATGCTACATCACAACATTTTCTGTATCTTTTTAGCCCTGTTGTTTGCCATTCTTTTACCATTTTCAACCTACTGTGCCACTTTTTTGCCTACTGTTACCTGTGGTTTACCCATTTCCACTGCTTTTTTTGTCACTTTGAAAACATTTTTGTAACATTCTTTGCCACTTGTAATTCAGTTTTGCTAATTCTAGCCACATTTCAACAATTTTTGCATTGTTTCACAGTCATCTAAACATTTTTCCACTAAAGTTGTCTTAGTTCCTTTGACTTTATCTCCCATCTGACACAAGTGTTTTATTTCAGTATGCCCCATGTACATGGCATTTGGCTTGGCCCCGGAAAATTCCCACCTTTGTCTCCCTTTATGGGTGGCCTTGCAGCGGCTCTACTCCGAGTTCCTCCCAGATGGCCAAGCTTCTCACCCTTTCTCTAAGGGAGAGCACAGACACCCTGTGGAGGAAACTCATTTCAGCCGCCTGTATCTGTGACTGTGTTTTTCAGTCACAACCCACAGCTCATGACCATAGGTGAGCGCAGGAATGTAGATTGACCGGTCCATCCACTCCATTCTTCCCTGTGGGCACAAATTCAACAAGTAACATATACAGCGGCTTGCAAAAGTATTCATAGCCCTTAAATGTAAATCTATTTTATTGAAATTTTATGTGATAGATCAACATTAAGTGGGGCATAATTATGAAGTGAAAGAAAAAATATACATGGCTTCCAAATTCCAAATAAAAATCTGAAAAGTGTGGTGTGCAAAAGTATTCAGCCTCCTGTAGTCAATAAAGAGTCACCTTTGGCTGCAATTACAGCTGCAAGTCTTTTGGGTTCTGTCTCTACCAACGTTGCACATCTAGAGACAGAAATTGTCCCATTCCTCTTTGCAAAATAGCTCAAGCTCAGTCAGATTTGATGGAGAGTGTCTGTGAATAGCAATTCTTAAGTCTGGCTACGGATTCTCAATGGGATTTAGGTCTGGACTTAGACTGGGCCATTCTAACATCAATATGCTTCAATCTAAACCATTCCATTGTAGCTCTGACTGGATGTTTAGGGTCATACTACTTGATACTTCTCAACAGTGGCTTTCTTCTTGCTACTCTTCTATAAAGGCCAGATTTGTGGAGTGCATGACTAATAGTTGTCCTGTGGACAGGTTCTCCCACCTGTGTCAGGATCTAGATTCTGATTTGTTTAGTTTTCTTGGATTATTACGGTTTCCTCTGTGTTTTTATGTGTCATGTTTCTAGTGTTTTGTATGTTACCGTTTTTGTGTTTCAGTATTTCTTGTATAATTTCTAGTGTGTTTAATTTATATTCTACCTTTTGAAATTTTACTTTGTGTCTCTTATGTATCAGGGTTTTGACTTCCTGTGTTTTTCATTCTAGAGTTGTAACTTCCAGTGTTTTGTTTGTTTTGAGTCCCCTTCTTTGTGTAATAGTTTTTCCCAGGTCCCAAGGGGGCTGAAAACTTTTGCATGCCACACTTTTAAGATTTTCAATTGTAAAAAAAAAAAAAAAAAAAAAAAAAAAAAAAAATTAAAGGCCATGTATAATTTTCCTTCCACTTCACTCTTATGTGCCACTTTGTGTTTGTCTATGATGCAAAATCCCAATAAAAAAGATTTGCGTGGAAAAGCTTAAGGGGTATGAATACAAGCCACTGTATTTAAAGTCAGAAATATATCAAAAATTACATGAAAAAGGTTTTCAGTCAAGTCACTGGTTCAAGTTCGAGTGCTGCCAAGTATGAGCCAGAGATGAAGATAGAGCTCTTCCAGAGGGGGACGCCACTTTGGTTCTTTTGCCAAACAGAGGCGCAGCATGTGTTGGCAGTCTGGAGACAAACGTTTACAGATAGAAATGTCACTAGAGGTAAATTGAGTTGTCTCAAAGAGATTCTTGCCCCAGTGCAAAAGGTCATAGAGGACTATACCAATTTGCCACACTACATCAGCTGGCTGATTTAATCGGATGATTATAGCCTTTTTAAAAATAATCATTAATCAGCCAGAAGTTGGCTGATAGATGCTGATGTCAACATTTGTATTTTTGCTAATAAAAAGTCAGAAATTATGATTTGGTTTCATATAGACATTGTAACTACGTTTCATCAGTCAGTGCGACAGTAGAGGGCTCACTGAATATTACTCATGTCACACACTTAATATTTACCTCCATACAGCAGAGAGACTAGAGCTAGGGTTGCTAATCGTTTCTTAAAATAAGGAATTGTTCCTTATTTGGAAGCTAAATTGCATGTTCCTTGCTGATTTGACAATGAATGCCTTTTGTTCTTTACTTCTGACCGATTTGAAAATCAATGCCTTGTAGTTTTTATTTGAATGAAATGCTGCTGTCTCTCTACTTGGAATGTGAAGTACTGTTCATTGACCAATAAGAGGCATCAAGTTTCCACTATGCCTAGTCTCATTGACCAATGAAAAAAAAATTGTAATGATGTTGCCCCCATAAATGCTTAGATAACTTTTGAAAAACATAGCTGACAGGGAGACCACTCCACTGGTAGCCAAGAAGACAAGGCTGCAAAAAAAAAAAAAAAAAAAAAAAAACAGACGACAAATGCTACAAATTTTGGGAGGCAGAATTTTCATAAAGCGCTAAAACTGATATTTTTATAGATTCTATACAAATTCTGTTAATGCTGATGTTATCACCCATGAGCATCAGATGTGTTGAAGAGAACGGTTTGTCTCAGTTGCTAGTTTATAACTAGTTACAACAATTTGTTTAAATGTAAATAGTTATTGTCCACCCTGCTAGTACCTTTATTTTGTAAGGTACAGCGGACCAACGACCGATGGCGACCACTAGCCAATCAGAAGCAAAGACCCACTAAAGGCCCACCCACCTCTGAAACTAACATTGTTTCGTCCTTTGCTCTTGTCATTTATACCAACGATTTAGACGGTTAAAACGTACCTTATTTTCAACATAATTATTAACATAAGGTGTTGGGGCCAAAACAAACCAACACAACAGTGTTGCATATAATACAATTTATTTCTATTGTATGCACAATATTATAACCAACAGTACATTTAGGGCTCCATGAAATACGGAGGTTGCAAAAACGAGCCTTGATAGCCGAAAGAAACAACATTTCCAACCTCTTTAGTTTTGGTATTTTCACAACATTTTATAAAACTACAAGTCCCACTAGGCCGTCGCTGTCATATGACGACTGTATGTTTTGTCATGTGACCCTAACACGGCTCAGTCAGTACTCCGTTTCCCCTTTTCGCAGCGCCACAGGCTCCACACTGAAAACACTCCATATCTCTCCATAACACCCCACCACGTTTTCGACAGGTGTCTTTATGACTCTGAATCTTCACTCGGGTTAGTGTTTGGTGCTGTTTTACTCCTCCTCAGGCTCTGTGCCGGACTTGCATGTCAGTCTGTGCTGGACTCACAGCCCCAGCGGCTCCCCGGCAGGCCTCTCTGTTCACCGTGTGAGCATCAGCTCTCACGCCGCGGTGGGGTGGGTCCAGTTCGGCTACAGAGGCAGCATGGCCCCTGTAGAGAGCTAGCCTCTGCTGTTAAAAGCGAAAGAAAGGGACTAATTACATCTGTGGTGAAGTGCTAAGCTTGGATGTCACTGCTAACGAAGTTTGACTGTCAGAATGAACGGTGAGTTTTCTCTATAACCACATTTTGCTCGTCTTTCACCTTTAAAGGCATAAAATGTCAAATCATGCACGCGAGAGTGGGTCCAGTCACCTGTTAACAGCCTATGAGTTCTGACATAAAGTTAGACATTTAAGCTGACTCTTTAATATCCACTTCCCTAGTGTTTACATCAGGTAAATGACCCCTCTGGTCGCCCAAACTTTGGTGAATTAATGCATAGGTGTAAAAAATGTATCCCAAGTAACAATAAAGGAACTTTAACAAGAATTAAATGTAATATATTTGACTCAGTCTGTCTTTATGGGAGAATGCCTAACCACTTATTGTTTGGTTCAAGCTTTCAGGTTCACTGTGAAAACCTGGGAACACCTGATAGTTTAACAGCTCTGTCTTGAAGGTTCACTTATCGCTGTAATCATCCTTTAGATTTCATGAGTGTGCCAGTAAAAATTAAAAAGACTTACATAGGTTTGTCACAATATTAGATTTTGAGAACTTTGCTATTACTACATTACATTTCAAATAATATTTGACACTTGTTTTAATACCGTAGTGCCACTTGTAGAAACCATAGGAAATTGCAAAAATACCTTTGCAGTATTTAGTAAACATTGCTAATGCATATGCTTAAAGCTTTTGGTTAAAAATTTTAAAAGTACATTTCTTAAAGCTGACTTTCTGTTTGATACACATTGATCATTTAAAAACAACAGATTGCATGATTTTAGAACAGTATTTAATTTCAACAGAAAGTCTGAACACATAGGTTAAGTGTATATCGAAAGCTGTCATCTATCTGATTCAGAATAAGCTTCACTGGTCAGGTATGTTTATGCATTCCCGGAAGTTGACTCCAATTAACAATGGGCTCTGTAAAGCCACTGAAAAATTAAATACCACAATATTAAATGGCTAAATACAAGCCTACATAATGCATAGTGCAGTGAGGATAACTGCAATACATACTAAATTAATGATGATAATAAATAATGTGATAGTACAAAGATTAGTTAATTTAAATTAGGTAGATGCATACCTTTTAGTAAAATAAAACAATATAAAGCTAAAGAAAAGTGTCAAGAAACATTGAAAATAAAAACAAAAAAGATTAAAAAAAGTATAATTTAATCAGTGTTTTCATATGAATTTTTGAGTACATTAAAGAGACTAAGTGTAGTATAATTAAAATAGAGACGTATGCATAAAGGATACAGATGATATTTGTAATGTTCTTACTTAATAACTGATGTATATAAACCTAGCAAACCTATGTTTGTAGCTTATTTCTTTGTTGTAACAATATTATATCATTGGAAAGCCTGTTTATTTCCCTTCTCAATGGGGCCACATTTGTAAGGAACATGCATTTGTGGGATGAGCGGCAGAGCTGAGTATGTGGGTTGCGCCCATGAGAATTTACCAAGTCTTCTCTGCCATTGCCAAACTGCTTAACCTGCCATTGACTCTTGTATGGTGATGGAAGACATATTGGCACTTTAACAGTTGATTCATTTAACAAACAAGAGCCTCCGTAGTGTGTGGAAGGACCATATACTGCCACTGAAGCCTGGTACCCCAGACTCATGCTGGTCAAACACTGCTGTGGGATGGTGTCCCATTCTTCAACCAGCATTTGTTGCATGTCATTCACTGTGGTTGTATTGATCACTCTGGCACGAACAGCACGCCCAAGCTGAGCCCACAAGTGTTCATTCCATCCTTTCCACTCCCAAATTCTACAGGTAGTCTCTGATAAACCCCGCTCTTTGGGGGGGCGAGTGTTGTCATCTTGGAGGATAGAGTTTACGAGGTTGTAGAATCTAGTCTGGATATCTCTATGCATTGACTTTGCCTCCAATGATATCAAGCCTTGTTCTTCCAGAGAGAGTGATGCTGCCCTACACCATCACACTTCCTCCACTGAAAGGTGTTACTCTATCAGTGCAGCAATCAGCATAGTATTAACCACGTCTTCTCCACACTTGGACCTGATGATCCAACTGCTTAAGGCAGAATCTGGACTCATCGCTGAGCATAACATTTATCCACATGTTCAAGTTTCTCTGAGACCAGAGACTGTCTGGAATCTGTTACAGATTTTCTTGGCAGAGAGCCATCGGACATATCGTCCTGCAAACCTTGACTGCAAATCTATAGAAGACAGCCTACGGTACCTAAGTGCTGACAGGGTTAGGAAACGTTCTACTTGGGGGCGGGGGTGGGGGGGGTCATCTTCTTGGATCTCCAACTTCATGGCTTGTCTCTTACCAAAGCTGGTCAGGAGAAGAGCTAAAACATCTTTACCCACATGAAAAAGATTTTTTTTCTTGCTCTGGTATCTAAACAGGTATCTGGCATGTTAGAATCTTATCAGAGTTGATCCGCCTATATTGTGACAACCCTACAGGTGATGATTTTCAAGTTGTATTAATTTATTAAAGGATTTCTCAATGCCTAACAAACTGAAACTGTGCATTCATGCTGACATCATCGCCTATCCCTTCTTAAGCACTTCATTTCCTCCTCCTTCCCTGGCATGCATAATTGATACAAGAACAAGCAATTACTGGTACATTAAATCTGTTATACTGTCACTTTCAAACCTCAAACTGATTTTGTTATTTCCTTTGTTGGTCTGTATTAGCAGGCACTCAGCAGAGTGATACCAAGAGGCAGCACCTCCTGGAGAGGCTGCTGGATGCTGTCAAACAGGTCAGTCACCTCTATTTTTAAAATCTTGCTTTAATTTTTCTTACAAAAATCATTGGGCTTGTACAAACTTTCAACTTTTTACATGCCTTGAACAAAAACCAAACATTATTATTAGAGCCTTTAAGTTCTGTTATGTTGACCTTCCTCCCATTACTGTCTGATAGGGAAAACATCATGCTGTGAGGAACATATGTGAACAGGAACTGCAGGGGAAGCTTGTCCTGAAATTTATTGGAACTATTCAGAAGTGCATGTGTCAACAAGGATTTTTCTCTTTTCTTAGGAATGTTATCTGTTCAGTCATGATCAACAAAAAATATTATATTGTAGTGTAAAAGCTGATTTGTTTCTGTCTTTGAGCATTAAAAAAATAACGTTCATGGACGTGTTTTGGTTTAATATCCTTCACCTCAAAAAGAGTGAAGAGAAAGTGGGAACTGTGTCAAGTATCAAGGCTAGTCTGGGCTGGTTTCCTGTTTCAAGGTTTGTATGAAGAAGCATCTTATCTGCGTCTCTGCAAACAACTAAAACCATATTCAGCAATTTATCAAATGTCCTTTGAGGTAGAGAGTTCAACTCTGGTTATGTAAGTAACATCTACTGCTGTGCAGTGAGTTTAGAAAAGGAGATCACATGCTTCTTTTTGTTTTGATTATGTTATCTCCAGTTCTGATTATAAAAAGTCAAACCTTTCCAGAACTAGCTTTTAAACAGACATCTAAAAATTGTATTTTATCCTAAGCCCCATTTCAAAGGGATGTTACGTGCTCTTGCATTGCAAAATAGTGACAAAAACACAGAAGTTCTCTGGGTAAAAAAATGTAATGTTTCTAAATTTTTTGATAATGTGTATGTTTAAGCCAACGTTGTTTTGTGGCCCATTTTTACTAAATTTGGGGGAGGAACTGTACCCATCTGTTTCACTATATAGCCTAACTTCCTGGCCGGTACAATCAGCGAATCACTCTTAAAGAAGTAATGCTCACTGAAATCACTGGAGGCTAATGCCACTACTACTACTACTACTACTACTACTACTACTACTACTACGTACCACATATGACTGAACTTCAAAAATACTGAAATATCCCTCTAAGTAAAAACATCACACAGGAGGGAGTGGTTGTTGCACTGAATATCACAACTGCTGTGATTTGGTCATAGGTAGCCTTTCATACAAAGTAATACAAACAACAAATTTGTGCTAAAAGTAAAACACATTGTCATGAAACCAGTGAGATTAAGGTCTTTTGTTTTCTGGCTGATAGATTGGTAAAGAAAAACTTGCAGATGTAGGCATAGAGATTGTTCAGAAATCCTTGCTGTGTGTCATACACACTGTGAAGACTCCCAGTGATGTTTTTCTTCATCGTTCCTCTTGGAGTATTGTTTACTAAAATGTATTTGTTTATGTTCTTTGGCTCTCTTAGCCTTCCAGTGCCTTTGATTTCTAGAAATGGGAAATTCTTAGAAGTGAGTTCATTGTGCTCTTCAGTAAGCTGCCATTTTCTCTCCTGTTCCTCCCCAGTGCCAAATTCGCTTTGGAGGAAGAAAGGAAATCGCCACAGACTCAGACAGCAGGTAAGAGAAGCCTGTTAAGAACACTGCCTATTGAGATTATTTCACACTCAGGAGGTTGTCTGGTTTTCTTAAGTTGCTCAACATCGCTTGTGAGTTTGTTTGCTTCAGTGTGTGCTTTGAGAATCAGAGAATCTCTTGGGTTTTTTCATTCACGTTCACTATTTGCCTGTCAGTAATACCTTATCTCTGTCTCTGCAGGGTCATCTGTCTGTGTGCTCAGTTTGAAGCGGTGCTGCAGCATGGACTGAGGAAGAGCCGAGGCCTCGCCCTCACCGCCGCTGCTCTAAAGCAAGCAGCAGGCTTCAGCAGCAAGACTGAAGCAGGTACAGCACATCCCTGTATGATCTGTTAAACACAGTCTTAAAGTGAAAAAAAAAAAAATCAAGGCAGCAACTTCACAGTGTGTACCTGCTGTCAGACCCGAATGACTACAAATAGAGCTGACTCTTTTAGATGGCATGAACAGGAAGGTCTGTGCTTCCTTGTTTCACTCCACTGCTCTGCTCTCTTGTCTGTTTACAGACCTCATGTTTCAGTCTGTGACAGCAGCACAACTGTGCCCTTACATTTTTAAAGTACAGTATAAAACTGTCATTATGAATGCTGATTCTGTGCTCAAGCAGTACTTGGATCTACAAAAGCTTATTTTACATACAAAACAAGATCCCAAATATTCTATGACATTTGAACAAAGGGAGCAGTCATATCTACGATTGATTTTATGGTGCAGCTGGACAAAATAACCAGGGTTTCATTAACCTAATTCAGCTCCTGCCTGAAGTTTTGGCTGCTAATGAAACAGGCTGAAATTTATGTTGATATGTCAACTAGTCCAGCCAAGTTCAGACCAAAGATTCGTGATGAGATAAGCCATAACTGGAAAATGCTTGGGACAGGCCACACTGTAATATTCTAAAAGCAGACCACTTCACACCACTCTGCCTGAAAGAGACAATGCCTTGTTTAACAACTTTCACAGTTGCTCAATTTAAAGTGATTTATTTCCTCATTTTCTGTGCAATAAATCGGTATGTACAAGAAGGACAGTAAAGCACATGAGCTGTTTGTTTACCTGCATATTTATCATATTTATAATGCATAACACCAGATCATCAGTTTCCTGTGTCACATGTATCTGCTTGCAACATCCTGAACATGCTGTTTGCAACTGCCAAATTGATAGAACGTAACAAGAGAAAGACCATTTCAGAGAGGCAGAGTCTCTTAGAAATAAACTGCAAAAAACTGGGTCTAAAAACTGTGGAACAACATCAGAAATTGGGCCTCAACATAAAATTACAAAGACTTTGAATATCCCACCATCTACAGCAGTGGTTCTCAACTTGTGAGTTGGGACCCAAAATGGGGTTTAAAGCTCTTTCCTGTGGGTCGCGATTGTGTGCTAGGAAAAAATAAATGAAGCAGAAATCCTGCATAAAGAAGTCCAAAGTGGACATAGCTTAAATTCATGCATGTATTTTTTACATTGCCCTTTGAGTACAAGTAATTTTCAGCATTTTTCTTGAGCTTTCTACTTATTTATTGCATGTTCTTTGGATGACACAACTGGTTTACCCAAGATATAAGTGAAATACCTCTACAAATGACCAAATATTCATGCCGTCTCTGGAAAATGGAGTAATATAAGATGAATGCATGGGTGTTTTTTGTAATGATGTGCTTTTAAACATGTTTGCCTTGCCTTTTTGTTCAGTATGTTTTTTAAGGGCTGTCAAGATGAATTGCAATTAATCGCAATTAATCGCAATTAATTGCAATCCACAATTAGTTCACTAATATTTTGTAGTTGCGATTCATTGCATGCCTTATTTTAACGTTGGTTAAGCCACGTCAGCATCTCCCTGCAGTCACCATGATGTAAAATAAGTCCACCACTGATACTCAGAGTCGCATTTCAGTTTTAAAAACTGACAGCTCAGTAGACAAGTCAGAAGTCACCGGAACCATGTGTTATCTAACGTTTACTTTGTACCGTTCACACATTTCCTTTTCAGTACATAACACGTTTCTTTTTCTGTGGTGAAGTTCAAGCTAAAATCCTCACTTTACCTATTAAAGCAGATCTGTACATATATTTGAAGTCAGTTACCCTTAGTTTAAGACAGTAGAAAAATCTACAATGACACAAAAACAGATTTAATGCAAAATAGAGGAATTTCAGAATGGGATAGATAGGGTGTGATTAATCACAATTAACTAGAGAAATCCTGAGATTAATTGTGATTAAGATTTTCAATCTTTTGACAGCCCTATTTTTTTCCATTTAGGGTCCATCATTTTTATTTCAATCTGGGTTGCAATTTGCTTCTTTACTTAATTGATTGCTTTTAAACGCACTCTTAGTTTATGATGATCAGGTGTGGATTTCTTAAAACGATGGTAAAATTTGTTTTATGAAGTCTTTCATCAGGCATTTGTACTTCTAAGCTATCATCTACATAAATGCAGCCATAGAGCAAAAGTGGCTCTTTTTCACTCCTCAGTGGTCTACCTATTAAAAAATGAACAGTTTAAAAACCGTTGAGACTCAGATTTATTCTCAGCCATCTGAACTTAGAAAGCCCATTCTCCTGAGTCTTGGCTGAAAGACATTAGTCTCACGTCTGAATAAATTGTTTCCACTGTGTCATATTGAAGAACCTCATGGCCATTAATTCCAAACGGAGGAGAAATGCATGACTTCTGTAATGGCTACCATGTCATATTCATTAGCATATCCGACATTTCCCGTAGTCCACAGACAATTAGAAGAAAGGATTGTGGCTGAACTCATGGAGTCTGCGCTCCCTAATGATGCCAAGCCCTCTGACAAAACCAGAAATAGCAGCCATATTTTTTAACACATTGTTCTGAGGTTATATGCTAATCATATGCAAAATACATTCCTATTAATTACCACACCTCAGAGAACTTATTTAAACAGAGCCACAGACGCTGTTTTTTATCTTTTAACTTTTATCCACAAGATAATACAGATATGTGAGTGTTAAATTTGCAGAGCTAGCAGGTAGGAGGTCAGGATAGAGCTCTGTGGATGTTTGTTAATGATAGAGAGAGATGATGTGCTGACTAAGTGTTTTTTGACACTACTTCACTGACCTTATGAACATATTATTAACTCAAGAACTGTTGTTTTCCACAAGTGAGATGACTGACTCACCTTTTTGTCTCCATCCCTCCTCCTCCTTCCTTTTTACAATCTTATCACCCATTACAACTCCTCTTTTCTCCTAACAAACTCTGCATACACTGGAACATTTGCTTTTTTTTCTGTCACTCCTTTCTCTTGCCAAATGTCACCCCTCTCCTCTCCCTCTTTCTCTTTGCACCTTTAGAGCTGACCTTCTGGTTTTATGTGAAGGAGCATCTGAACCGCCACGAGCTCCAGCGGTTCTACTCTCTGCGTCAGATCTCCTCAGAACTGGGCAGAGGTCGGGCCTGGCTGCGCTGTGCCCTCAATGAACACTCACTGGAGCGCTACCTTCATACATTGCTGGCTGACCGCCCACGCCTGGGGTTAGTACACTGTTTATGTGTCTGTATAAATCTCTTTTATGTTTTATGTATGAGTTGTTATTGAGAAAATCCCCAGAAGTGCTGTTCATTTGACTTCCATGTGATGTAATGTTTTGGCTTTTCTACTTTAACTTGTGCTACATGCATGATGGTTGTACCAGCAACCAAGAATCTTTCAGAAGTTTTGTCCTCTGTACAAGTGGAACTTGAGGTGTTCATTCATTCTCTCTGTGATTTCCAGAACTTACTATGAAGACTGGGCTTTTATTCTCGATGAGGAGAGAGCTAGCATGCTCCCCACCATGGCAGCAGGTGAGCTTGTCTCATAAAGTGCTGAAATATTACTCACAGTTGCAGCTTTGTAAACATTAGTTTTTCATACCCATGTGAGAAAAGTTTACACTTGTTACATATCCTGTCTCAACTAAGACCTTTTTTTCTGTGTTTGCAAAACCTGTTTCTTCATACAAAACCAGTGCAGTTCAACATTTTTAGCTTGTTGAGTCCTCAGCACAAAAATGCCCCAAGTGTCAGCAGCTTTTGTTATGGTTTAACTTCTGGAACATACAGTGCTGATAGAAGTATTCACCCCCTTGGATGTTTTACCCTTGTATTGATTTTACATATCCATCATGGTCAATATGATTTTTTTCACTAAAAATTTAACAAAAAAACTCTTTAATGTTAAAGTGAAAACAGATTTCTATAAAGTAATGTCAGTTTAATAAAATATATAAGATATGATAAGTGCTTAAATGAATACTCACACCCCTTAGAATGACAGATCTTTTTCAACAGAGGTCCAACCAATTGGTGCTAGTAGTCTCACAATTAGTGGAATGGGGATGCATTGAATGTGTCTCAAGGGATTGTGGTATTAATCAGTATTCCTGGTTGTTATTACACCATGCTGACAAAAGAACCCTTCAAGCAGCTCAGAAAAAAGGGTTTGAAAAGTATAGGTCAGGGGAGGATATGAAAAATATCCAAGGCACTGAACATTCCCCGGAGGTCAGTTAAATCCATCATCAAGAATAATGGAATATGGCACATGTCTTAATCTGCCTAGATCAGGCCGTCCTCGCAAACTGAGTGACTGTGCAAGATGGAGACTAGTGAGAGAGGCCGCTAAGACACCTATGACTACTCTGAAGGAGTCACAAGCTTCAGCAGCTGAGATGGGAGAGACTGCATACAACAACTGTTGCATGGGTTCTTCACCAGACAAAAATTTATCAGAGAGTGGCAAAGAGAAAGCCACTGTTGATGAACACTCATTAGATCTTGACCAGAGCCCACCAAAAGGCATGTTGGAGACTCCATGGTCAAGTGGAATAAAGTTCTTTGGTCTGATGTGACAAAAATGGTGCTTTTTGGCCATCAGACAAGACGCTATGTCTGGCAGACACCAAACATTACCACAAACACAGTATCCCCATTGTGAAACACAGTGGTGGCAGCGTTATGCTGTGGGGATGCTTCTCGACAGCCGGCCCTGGAAGGTTTGTAAAAGTTGAGGGTAGAATGAATGCAGCAAAATAAAGGAAAATCCTAGAGGACAAATCTGCAAGGCAACTATGGCTTGGGAGAAGATTTATTTTCCAGCAAGACAATGACCAAAAGCATACAGTGAGAGTTACACAGTAATGGTTTAAAGACAGCAAGGTTATTGTTCTGAAGTGGCTGTGTCAAAGCCCAGACCTCAGTCCAATAGAAAATTTGTGGCTGGCATTGAAAACTTGAAACAGGCTTTTCTCGCCAGATCCCCTGTGGAACCTGACAGAGTTTGAGCAGTTTTGCAAAGAAGAATGGAGTAAAATTGCATTGTCCAGATATGCAAGTCTGATTGAGACCTATCCACATAGACTCAGTGCAGTGATTGCAGCCAAAGGTGCATCTACTAAATACTGACTTGAAGGGATGAATATTTATGCAATCTTTTTTTTTTACATTACGTTTTTATTTATATGACCTAACTTTATAGAAATCTGTTTATACCTTGAAATTAAAGAGGTTTATTGTAATTTCTTGTCAAAGCAACCAATTTGTATTGACTGTGATTGATTGATTAAATCAATAGAAGGGTCAACCACCTAAGGTGGTGCCTTTTTATAGACACAGTAGCTATGCTCATCAATGTCTCTAATGCTGACCTCTAAAAATCAAGCAGGGGACTTTTGATTTGAGCTTGTCCACAACAGTGGAGGAGGAGAGGGTCACAGGTAGCATATCTGGTTAGGTTGTGGCCCCTTGTATGGAAGTTGGTTTTCAAATCTGACAGACAAGTCGAAGATGTATGCAGGTGTTGAGGTCCTTCAGCTCTGAATCAAATCTAAGCAAACTCGATGCAAAACTTATACACAGTAAAAACTTATTAATTAAGCTAAATCGGTATGACAGCATAATATAGACAACATAATCAAGCATATTTTTGATCTGGACAATCCAAGTGTGAAATTTCTTCAATGAGAAATACAGAGCTTAAAGTAAAAAACAACACCACTGTTAAAATACAGCTGTACTGGTGCATTTTTTATGATGCATCACTCATGCTAGTCAGTATTTTTTTCCATCAGAACAGATCATGGTCCAAAAACGCAATGCTGTGTCTTCATTCAATCCATCAAAAGTTGTACCTGCTAGCGTGTGATGAGCAAACCAGCCTCACTTTGAGTGTTAATGTAATTTGAACCTGCCTCACAGAAGCAAAGCTGCTGTAAAAGCAAAACACAGACTCACTTTGAACTTCACTGATTCAGTATAGCTGGAATTTCCTGGGTGTAAGTGTTAATGGCATGCTCTTACTGTTGAACTATTGATGAGCAAAACTCAGATGAGCACGAACTGTAAAATATTAAGAGCATAAACCACTGATCTGATGCCAGAGCCCTTTCTTTCTCTCTCTCCATACATGAGCTGAAAGCTGAGGTTCATCTTTGATTGCCTGATTTTGCTGTAAAACCAAGAAAAGCTTACCAAGCACTTTCAGGAAGTTTAAAGCTAGACCGCTGTGTGATGAGTAAACTTCTGCTTTTTCTTAAGGTCTGAACTCGATCCTGTTTGCCATCAACATTGACAACAGTGACCTGAACGGTGGGGTGACACGAGGAGGGGGCTCGTCTGTTACCAACCTTCTGAAAGAGTCGACGCAGGGCATCGGCAGCCTGTGGAAAGAGTCGACTCAGGGGGTCAGCAGCCTGCTGAGGGAGATCAGTACGGCCACAGCTGTGGTGCCAGGCTTCAATCCCAAAATGGACGGAGGCTCAGACCCACTGCCTGTCCTGCCACGCAGCACATCTGCTGGTACGAATCAGTAATATTTATCTGATAAAACAGGTAGGATGGTCAAGAGGACAAACAATTTAATATGGTAACCAAGGAAGAAAATAAAGGATGTTGGTTCTTGTTTCAAACTGCAGTCCTCTTCAGCATCTGTCGTATCATAGTTTTAGATCCTCCTTTCTTTTGTGAAAGATCAAATAGAAAGCACTTATTTGAAAAATAAGACAGGCTGTCCTTGTAATCTTCCTAAATTTCTTATTTAAAGGTGTGGGGATGGGTTCAAAGTGGATTAAAACAGAACAAATGAGCATTTGGACACCAGCTGATTGCACTTTGGGACCAGCATGTCAATGCTATACGTTAACAATACAGTTGAACTAGCTTGACTGCCTCTTATGCAAACAACAGCCTGTGCTTCATTTCTGTGGCTCTCTTCCCATGGGTTGGTATCCCTACAGTGAAGCAGTTGGCAAACCAGATGAAAGGGTGTGAATTAGCCTTGAGCTAAGAAGCTGGCTGTACTTTTTAACTGCTTTTATCTGTCTAAAACATGCTTTTAAAGGACATGGTGGTACATCATTTAACATACAAAGCTTATCTGGGTAGTGGGTGTATTGAAATGACAACTCAGTTTAAGACTACAAGAAATGAGTAAGTGATGTGTCGTTTGCAGAAGAGTTGGTACTAAGAGCTATCTCTTTTTGTAAGCAATGAATACCGGCTCTGGCTTGAGAGGTTTCCTTCTTTTCGTTTTTATTGTTGTTTTCAGACATAAAAAGGCAGAATGGTACCAAATGAAAGACCGCCAAAAGATCAGCTCTTGTTACTGATCATAGCCAAATGTTATGGAAAAAGAGACAGAATTCTCATCATTCAAAGCAAGGCTGGACTGTCATAAATATAGCCATGTGTTTTGGGTGGTTTTTAATCTGTGGCAGTATCAACATGACTGCAGAACCAATCCAATGTGGAGGACGGCCACCAGAACAGATATCAGACTGTTTTCAGTAAACATTGAGGTGTGTCCTCACAGAGGATGCATTGCCACTTTTTTTATCTGATCGTCCAAAGTGCATATAAATCCCAATTAATGAATTGTTGGGCAAATGGCAGACAAAGAATGTAATGACCGTATTTTGACTGTGTATTGATACTGTCAATCAGAAATAACATACTGGTGGGAAAAAGAAATAATATAACAACTTTATTACAAGAATGAAAATCACACTGGTCATATACTGGTTACGACATTCACACGCCATCCAATCTTCCCGAAAAATAATGATAGCACTAGCTGGTTTCTGAGGAGGTGACATGACATCCAATGGTAGCGGTTGCTATTTGGAAATATTGTATATACACAGTACTACGCAGAACTTTTAGGCATGTTTGGGACAAAATTTAGGCTGAAGTAAGGAGTAGATGTTGAGAGTAAGCTGCCTGAGGGCACCAGGATTGACACAACCGTGGTTGTGCTCTGGATGTCCTTGCATAACACCAGAGACATGGGAAAATAATCTGTTGAAAAAAATAAGGCCACATCTTCAGACCAGATTAAAGTTTGGATGCGGCAAGTAAGCATGGCTTAGATTGCCTTCTGACCATTGTCGCAGAGTTGCCACAAGTCCCTGGTCGTGCTATGGATGTCCTGAGGGCCCAAAAACAGCCAGTGATTCCTGGGTGTATTACCAGGGGTGAAAAGGTTGTATCACAATCGGCCCTGTGATGAATCCTTAGCGCCCTAAGCTAATGTTAGTTCATGCAGAAAAAGCTGTGAAAAATCAAATCCCTGTAGACTTTTATCAATAAAGAATAAAGCTACAAAGCCCAAACTATTTTTATTGCAGGCTGTTTATTTCTACTCTGAAATAGGTCTTCTAATACAGGGCTTAGTGGGGATCACTTTGCTTTCGCTGCCAGCCTCATGTGGACACTTGTGAAAATGCAATTTTTGGGCTTCTGTGTTAACTTAATTTTAACATCTGTGCAGTGATGGTTTCATAGTCTAAAGCTGTTATTTTTCATTTTTATATGTTGTTATTAAATGCAGTATTATCACAGGGTAACTAGGTACCAACGAGAGCTTATATGTACCATAAAGCTTTGCATATTTACTCATACACAAGGTGTTGAGGTCAGGAAAGCATTACAGTGCCAGCATAAACAGTAAAACAACACATGTTTCAGTCTGAGCAAGCTTAATAACACACTGGTAGAACAAATCTGGTGGATATAACCCAAAGAGTCTGCAGCAGAGCTCTGTTTCAGTCATGAAATCCCTAAAGAAGAGAATAAACTTTCAGAGTCATCCTTCACTGTTTGACCTCATTTGGCTGTCTGCCTCGGTCCATCCCAGCGAGGGAAAACTCACACAGCTTTCTGTCCTTATGTTCAGCTCAGAGGGACGAAGAAGTTTAAACTGTTTGATGTTCAAACTTTCCAAGTGAATGAATTTAAATCAAACTCTAAGCTGGTGTGCCAGCTTCTTTAGGTGGAGAGACTCGTTCAGGTAATTTGCTGCTGGAGGACTTGCTAATGAACAGCCAGATTCTGAAAAAACAAAGAGAGAGAGAAGATGAGCCACAGCCTATTAGAAATGCTGAGTTAAGGTACTGATGTCACCCATACTAAACTTTACAAGATGAACCAGTCACAATATCCTGAATTAAATCTTTTTAATCTATGGAATTAAGTTTTTAATTCCTTTTTGTCTTACCCAGACTCTGGGCTGAGGAAAGAGCGCCGGAGAAAAAAGAAAGTCACCAACATCATATCATTTGACGATGACCTGGACGGAGGGGCGGAGGATGAGGAGGAGGGAGAGGAAGACTCTCAGAAGGTCACTGCCATGAGGAAGAGCCATACTGCTCCTGCTCAGAGCAGCGTGGAGGAAGGAATTGACCCTTTGGAACCAGATTTCTCTCAGTCGCCGGCCCAGAACGGCCTGGATGAGCCAGGCATCGTCAGCTGGGTGGGGTCCCCTCGTCCCTGCCGTACTCCTCCCACTACTACACCTCCTCTACCTGACAGTAAGAGCATAGATAATGAAGAGGAGGAGGAAGAGGAGGAGATATACAAACAGAGAGCACAATCGCAGGAGGAGGAGAGGATCAGCTCTGATCAGTGAGTCAGATTACTATCGCTATAAGTCAGATCATAAAACAAATACAAAGAAAACACATTTGTCATAAAACTCTGACACATTTTATTATGAGCTTATGGCACAATACCTAATGAGGTTGTTTGCTAAGTGTATGTGAGATAAAAAGGTCATAAAGAATTACAGTTTTCATTAAGAAGCGCTCATATATTTCTCTTTTATTTGAATGTCATATCATGAGCTGCTGCAGGCAATTAGAAAGATCCAGAACTAAGCCTCCCCCTGTGCAAAATAAAAAGGTTTTTGTAATTGGAAAATGCATACACAGCCTGCAGCAGCTGGTGTAAAAACTAACAGTATTAAAGGTGTGTAATTTTGGGTTGATTTTTCAAATGAAGGGGGAAAATGGGATAAACATAGAAAATAAACAAATAAAGTTTTAAAACCTTAAGGCACAGCATGCCAGGGGGGGGATTTGAGGAGAAAAGATGAGGCAAAAAGTTGAAAAGAGCAGACGCAACAACTCAGACACGATTGCTCTGTTGTAGATTAAGTGTGACTAACACTTTCCAAGGATATTTTCATCTCTGATGTGGAAAAACTTAAAAAGTCTTAAAAAAATAACATGTTCTTCCTTATCCCAGAATTTGCTGCAAAATATTGTTTTGAGTTCATTGTTCAGGATCTAAATGATGCTGTAACTGAAGTTTGTGTATGTGTGAAAGAATTACAAATGGCTTGCACTAATAATTCATTGTTTTGTCTATCTAATGGTAGCTTTTTTTGTAAAATCCAAAGAATTTAGATTTGTTTTAATTTAATTCAGAAACGTGGTCCAGTTCTTGTAAAACTGCTGCTATAATCCTAGCTAATCACTGCACTAGCGGCAGCCATTGCAAGCGACTTTTAGTACAACTAATACCCGTCCTTAGCTACTGCCTCGTTATCCTTAAATGACGCTGATTGGTCTGAAGAGTGTTTGTTCGGCTCAAATGTTGTGGATTTGGGCTTTTCAAGATGGGTTTGCCTAATGGCAGACATGGGAGTCTGGTAAATCCACTTGCTCTGCAAGGATAGGGCTGAGTTAGGCAGCAAGTCTCTGCTTGCCATCTTTTGTTATTGTTTTGATTGAATGCCCCCTGGTGGTGGATTTTATACACTATTTTTTAAAATATTAGGGTTTTTTGTCTCCTTTCAATCTGAGACCCATTTTTCCTCATTTCATTGCCGACAAAGTAGTGTTAATTTCTAAAAGGATGACTAAAAATGTTTGATTTCCCACGCTTCCATGACTACCTCCAATTGGGGCTGGACAGCACAGTGGTTTATACTTTGGCTTTGGTACAAGTGATTGGGGGTTTGAATCCTGTCGGGGCACATTCAGTATCCAGTGTGGGTCCTTGACACCAAAAAGACCTGTCTCAAAAATGTCCCTTTGGACACAAGCATCTGCTTAATGACATTGTAATATTGTAAGAAGATCTTTGATGACAAAGTAAGTACATTTTTCACCAAGGACATTAAGTGAGACTGAAGTATGATCGAATATAGTAGAGGATTCAAAATCTATGATATGAGAAAGCACAAGCTGTTAGGTTGGTTGAGTCTGTAGCTCTTCTACCTCTCAACCATAGAAAGCAAGGATGCCAGGGGCATAGAACTCACAAGTGTGATTTATACCAGATTAATGCCGAGAATAAATGTTTTGGCTGAAAGTTTTGACAAAAAATCAATATATTGTCATGAACTAAAACTGAACTAAGATGTTTTTAGTTTTTGCCAACTACGACTACGACTACGACTACCCTTTATTGTTTCAGACTACGACAACTACGACTGAAACAATAAAGGGTAGAAATTACTTAAATCTGACTAATACTAAAAGGTGTTTTAATCTAAAGGCTAAGAATACATTTGAAATAGCTTTCAAAATTTGCACTGCATTAAAGGGTTTAAATTAAAACGTTTTGCATTGAATCAAAGTTATCACAATGGGACTTTATTTGATATAAAGCTACATTAAAACTCACCTGGTTCCACTTGTCTTGTTTCAGGATGGTGGTCGGCAGTCTGCCGACAGTGTCCACGTGGAGCCCTCTACAGGTGATGAAGGTCCACAGCAGCTCAGACATCCTCATTCCTTTGAATCCTGCAGACCCTCAGCCAGGTATGTAGTCCCAAAACCACAAAAGTGACAGCAGAAGACTAAAGCCTTTTTCAGACTGGCTGTGTGTTTTTGCTGTGAGCATGTGCGGTGCGTGTCCGCTAAGGCTCCTGCCACGATTTTGCTGCATGTTGGCAGCATCTCCCTGCTGTCAAAGCCCTCTCATGCTTCTTAAGTTTGATTCATGTTGGGTACTATTCCAAATAAAAGCACTCTGTACAAATGAAGGGAGTTTCTCCAGAGAAATGCTAAACCTAGCTTTGACTTTGAATGCACAGACCAGTGCACTATTCTACAGGTATGGAAAAAAGCTTCACTAGTAGTAGAAGTAAGGAGAACTGCACTGATCCCACCATTAAATGAAAAAGATGAAAAAGAATGAAAATGAAAAAGAGTGCACATGGTATTCATTGTGATGCATATGAGTAAAAAAGTTGTAATGCCTTTTAAGGTACCCTCACTCTCAAGCTGTTTTTTAAGCATGTGAAAAACTCAAAAATGTGTCCTAAATGTCTATTTTGAGCTGTTTATCTTATTGAAATGGTGAAATATTGCCCCCCCCCCCCCACACACACACACACTCTTTACCTGTAATTCTTCCTCTCAGCTTCCTGTGAAATTTCCAGTGAAAGTCAGGGTAAGAGGATGTGTGAAAGCAGCAGGAAACATTCAAAAACCTTCACTACTTTCAAGCTGTAGAGGTGATGATGTTTACACCAAGGTACTAGAGTGAGTGAGTGACTGTGATCTTTGTATGTGTAATACAGCGTTGTTGTGCTCTTTTCTGATTCCAAGTGTGTTCTTTTCCTCTTGTATGGTGATTCTTTAAACATCCTGTTATGACAAGACCAACTTTTCAAGGTGCCAGCAGTGAAACAAAATCAGAAAAGCTACAAATAGTTTAAAAAAAGACTAAGAAAAGTGTGAAGAGAGCTTAGCAAGGGACCAGAACTGGTGAGTTACTCCCAGTGGACTAGGCTTTTGTTCTACATCCCCCTACTCCCTCTTTTTCATGAGAGGAGAAAAGACACAGGTTTTTGTCTACCTTTATTTGGCCTCCAAATTGCATAATTCCTCCTTATGAACATCCAGTTAGGGGCAGGCTTTCCTGAAATACTTTTAAAATGTCCCAGAATCCATGCTTGAAAACAGCCTGATGGTGCAGTTACCTTCCTTGTGTTAGCCTCTATAGTGCTGACAGCAGCTGTTTGAAGCTTTGGTGCAGCGATCAAATGTCTTTGGTGAAAATCTCGGGACTTTTCCTGTTAACCTTCACTTTCACTTTCATTCTGCTTCAGTGAGCTCTGTGGAAGACACGGCTGCATTTCCTGCTCAGTGTGAGTCAACAGGGCCTGTGGAAAACTGCGAGGGCAGCGGGTCCATGCTAACGTTCGGGTAAGCTGTCATTGTTTTAAGCAGGAAACATGCATTGTTGTGTAAATGATTTGCAATTCAGGAAAATATTTTCTCCTTCAAGTTTTCCCTTTTTGCTTATCTTTTGCTTTCTTAAGAAAGTTCATGATAGATAAACTCAAGGAGTGTCTGTGTTATGTGTTTCAGTATGGAGTCCAGTCCACCAGCACAGTCCGCTCCACTTTCCACTTCACTGCCAACATCTGCTCTTCCAGAGTCCATGACAGTGGGTGAGTGTTTCTCCTTCCTCATCAGCTGTTTACTATCTCTTCCTTGCTCCTGCTCTCCTGGTTGACTCAAACCGGTTCTGTGTAATAAATCATTGTGGATGTTCCCACATGTGAGGCAGCATCAATACAGTGGAAGAGTTTTTCCATAGATCCTGACTCATAACAAATAGTTACTATAAAAAAATACACAAAGAAGAGGTAACAAAAACACCACTTTTTTCTGCATACAGGGAGATCTTGTCTAAACTGTACTCTTTGTTTGTCAGACCTCATAATAAGCTAAAAACTAACACTGTGCCAAAAAAACTGGTAAAAGATTCTTAAAAATGACATCCAGCTCACTGGTTACAGAAACACTGAATTAATTTGCCTAGCAACAGGTGACTTCATCACAAGAAATGGCATTTTTTAGTAAAGGGCTAATTTCTTTGGTGGCTAAAGATAGCATTTTTCCTTGTAAGTAAAAACAAGAAACTCACCACTTTGTGAATTTCATATCCTCATTTTGATTTAAGTTACCTCTCATTCTTCTACCGACATTTTTAGGTACTATTCCCTGAATGGAACTGCTATCCACAAGTCTTTATAATGCATTTCATGTTTTAATTCTTGTCTTTCCCTGAAATCTTATACTCTTATGTGATATTCTTTATGTACTGTTTTTTGGATCAAGAATAAGCAGTGAATTTAAATAAGACTTTACTTGAGGATGAACAAAATTCTTAAAACTTAAATGGATGAATGGATATATGAACCACAGATGGACCTTGGTGTACATCTCAGTATGCTCGCTTCATGCTAACGCCATAATTTGACTGTTTTGTCTTTGTCCAAAATGACCATAAGTCCTCAAGAATGTTGGCCATTATAACACCTATCAGAAATTTAATTCAGGTAGCAGTGTGTGACAAATAACACGGTTTTGATATCAACAAAACGCATTAGACAGAAATCCTGTGATGCAGCTTCAAGTCTGCACTAAAACAGGAGTGGGGACATATTTTCTTCTTCCTCCTTTCCAAACCTGACCCAAGACCGAGACACTACACCACTTTCCACATTATTAAGCAAATTACATTTTTCTCTTATTTTCCAAAATATTTATGCAAATGACAGAGTGTTTTTCAAGTCATCAGCCATTAGAGCATAATTCAAATGTTTTTGAACAAACTGCATAATGATAACCGTTACTTTTTTTTAAATATGAAAACCTCAAAATGCACTTTTCCACATTACTAAGCAGGCCACAGGTTTCAAGCAATATGGAAAAGAAAAAGGATCTCTCTGCTGCTGAAAAGTGTCAAATAGTGCAATGCCTTGGACAAGGAATGAAAACATTAGATATTTTACGAAAAATTTATTGTGATAAACGTACTGTGAAGAAATTTGTGGCTGATTCAGAGCACAGATGGGTTAATGCAGATAAAGGCATAATGAGGAAGGTTTCTGCCAGACAAATTCATCAGATTAAGAGAGCAGATGCTGAAATGCCCTTTCAAAGCAGCAAACAGGTATTTGAAGCTGCTGGAGTCTCACCAACCTCAAGGTGTAGGATCCTCCAGAGGCCTGCAGTCGTGTATAAACCTACTATTTGGCCGCCCTATCCAATGCTCACAAGCACAAATGGTTGCAGCAGGTCCAGAAATACATGAAGACCCATTTTCAAACAGTCTTGTTGATTGATGAGTGCTGTGCAACCCTGGATGGTCCAGATGGAGGAGTAGTGGATGGTTGGTGGATGGCCACCATGTCCCAACAAGGCTGTGATATTAGCAAGGAGGGGGCGGAGTCCTGTTTTGGGCTGGATTCATGAGGAGAGAGCTGGTAGGCCCCTTAGGGTCCCTGAAGGTGTGAAAATGACATCGGCAAAGTATATAGAGTTTCTGACTGACCACTTTCTTCCATGGTAAAAAAGAAGAGCTGTGCCTTCTGTTGCAAAATTTTCTTCATGCATAACAATGCACCATCTCATGCTGCAAAGAATCCCTCTGTGTCATTGGCTGCTATGGGCATAAAAGGAGAGGAACTTACGGTGTGGCCCCCATCCTCCCCTGATCTCAACCCTACTGAGAACCTTTGGAGCATCCTCAAGCTAAAGATCTATGAGGGTGGGAGGCAGTTCACATCAAAACAGCAGCTCTGGGAGGATATTCTGACATCTTGCAAAGAAATTGATGCAAAACTCAACAAAAACTCACAAGTTCAATGGATGCAAGAATTGCGAAGGTGATATCACATAAAGTGGTCTTTATATTAACGTGTAACTTGGCATGTTAAGATGTTTTTGATTGAAATAGCTTTTGATTTCAGTAAATATGACCTGCAAAATGCTGCAATGCTGCAAATTCAACAAATGACGATTTTCAGTTCTTTACAACCAAAAAAAAGGTTTAAAAACTCTGTTGTGCTTAATAATGTGGAAAAGTGCATTTTGGGATTTTTATTTAAAAAAAATAGTTGTTATCATTATGAAGTTTGTTCAAAAGAATTTGAATTATGCTCTAATGGCTGATGACTTGAAAAACACTCTTGACTGTTATTTGCATAAATATTTTGGAAAATAAGAGAAAAATGTCATTTGCTTAATAATGTGGAAAGCGGTGTAGAAACCGAGCCAAAAGTAAACATGAGTTTAACACATAAACAGCAACACTTAGCTTCACCACAGCTTGCACCATTAGCTCTAAGTTAGCCCATTAGCTGCTACCATAACTTAACAGCTTAGAGCAGCCAACTACCATTCTTTACTGAAAACACCAACAAAACGTCCAAGCAAATAACTAACCAGTGCTCCGATAACTATAAACCATGTTAAAAGCCACATTACAAATGAATATTGAGTCTTACCATCATTTGTCCCATATTGCTCCTCATGATGGTATAACTGTAACCTCCACTGTAACAGTAAATCCAGCCATGCCAGATTTCTGCCTGTAAAACCAATTGAAGACCGGCAAATTCTGGCCAACAGAAACTCAGGCTAGCACATTACCGTAAACGAGCTAACAGACTTAGCTTTTGATTTAACTTATTTAGCTTATGAAAGGACCTTTTTTAGTCAGCAGTGTCTAGTAAAATAGCTTTTATAACTGATTGATTACATTGTAAAATGTAGAAGGTAATTTCTTATGTTTGTCTGTGAAACTACAGTTGTGTCGCCAGACTCTGAAGCTTTTTTGTTACCTAATGGTGGTTAGCAAACAGCTTTCTAGCTGGCAACATATAATAATAGAAAAATATATTATTAAGCTAAGATAAAATCTTTTGGACATCTTCAAACTTCAGTGAATGATTGACTATTTGAATGTTGGAGAATCTTTTCACTTATGTGCTGTCAAAGGTCAGTTGTAACAAGAGGTGCACATGACTTGCTGGCTAGCACCAGAATAACTTTTCGGCTAAACTATTTCTTAAAATTCTGTATCAGTTCAAGCCCACAATTTTAGTCAGATGCTCCGTCTAAACTGTAACCCAGCTGCCTATTACTAGTAACCCCTTTAGCTGTACTTAATGAGCACTGCCATGCTGCCACACTGCTCTGTGACTGATAACTAACCTTACCGATAGCATCTCATGGAAACAGCACTGTTTAGCAGTATTTCGATGTGTTTGTTTACTTTATTCTAGGGGTGCACCATATTATCGGTATGAGCAGATATTAGCTTAAAAAGTAAATTATTGGTATGGGCAGATCTGAAAACTTCTGCTGATATTTACAACTAATATTTTGGCTTTGGAAACTGCCTACACAGCTGTAAATATTATCCGTACGAGAAATTGATACATTTGGTGTGATTTAGGGCTGAAATGTTTTCACTTTTTCACCAAACTGTGAATCTCTTTATTACAAAGAGGTTTTTTGATGGTAATGAATCCTGTTGAATTCTTCAGCCTGGTTTCATTTAAAATGTCTAAAGCAGATGCTGTCTAATGCACACTTAATCAAACCTCTAAGACTTTGTTTCTTTTTGCAATGAAAGTCCTCTATCAGTAGTCTGGATGAGTGATACCCAGAGCCATACTTTTCAAACTTCCTTTTATATCAAAGTGTCCACCAGATGGCACTGTTGCCCCAGTGTTTACATGTTCTACTGTGCACCTGCTGCCCTCAAAGGCTTGATTGAAAGAAAGAAAGGTGTTCAACTTAAAAATCGCTGTAAGTGCCATTTCATCAGCTCTGAGATGTCAGTTTTTTAAATATAAGATCAAAAAAGCTTAAGGAGCACTGTTGAATATGTATGACTTATTCACAGGTTGGTGTTTGGCTGGGTGACCTGCAGGTAATCAGACTGGAACATACCCATGCTGCTTCCATTAGATTCCTTGGATGGTGTTAGTGTGTGAGTGAATGTGTGTAATGGGGGAGTAAAGGTGAATCGCCCTGCCTGTAAGGGCTGCGATTGAGCTCCTCATCCAATCTATTAGCCCCCAGAAAGAGGAGGCCACTGGGTCACAGAGAGAGCCGAGGATCATAAAATAGCTGAAGCAGAGGAGGAAGGAATGGTCTCCCAGGTTCAGAGAGCCTTAAGACCTCAGAGCAGTGAAAAAGAGCTGACCTTAGTCAAAGAAGATGTTTTAGTTAAAAGTCAAATATGGCCTGAAACTCTGTCACATCACTGTAACATCAGGATTTGATGTCAGCCCCTCTGGATCAACGGGATTCTCACATCCAACAGAAATCCATCATGACCAAAACCGATGCCTGCTTTACACTCAGGATGCAACACAAAAAAATGGAATGAGAGACTTTTTTTTACAACCAGAGGAGAGGAATTGCACCTTCACTATTACAGAGAAAGAAGAGGAAGAAAATAAGGGAACTTATTCAACAACCACAATTCCAAAAAAGTTGGGGCAACGTGTAAAATAAAAACGAAAACAGAATGCAATGAATGTCAAATTTCATAAACATCTATTTTAATCACAATAATACATAAACAACATCTTGGATGGTAGATTTTTAAAATATCAACACATCTCAAAAAAGTAGGGACAGGGCCATGTTTACCCTTGTGTAGCATCCCCTCTCCTTTAAACAAAAGTCTGTTAACATCTAGGAAGTGAGGAGACCAGTTTCTGAAGTTTGAGGGGAGGAATGTTGTCCCATTCTTGTCTGATGTATGATTCTAGCTGCTCAAAAGTCCAGGGTCATCTTTGCAGGATTTTTCCTTTTATGAAGTGCCAAATGTTTTCTATCTGTGAAAGGTCTGGACTGCAGGCAGGCCAGTTCAGCACCCGGGATCTTCTACTGTGAGGCTGTGGTCTTGATGATGCAATGTGTGGTTTAACATTGTGTTGCTAAAATATGCAAGGCCTTTGATGAAAAATACATTGTCTGGATGGGAGTGTATGTTGCTTTAAAACCTCTACATACTTTTCATTATTGATTGCACCTTTCAAGATGTGTCAGCTGCCCACACCAGAGACATTAATGCCACCCCATACCAGCAGAGCCGCAGGCTTTTGAACTCTACACTTATGACAAGCTGGATGGTTCCTCTCTGTAGTCTGCAGGACACGGCATCTGTGGTTCCTAAAAAAATATTTCAAATTTAGATTAATCTGACCACAGAAGAGTTTCCCATTTTGCCTCAGTCCTTTTTCAGTGAGCTTTGGCCCAGGGAAGATGGCGGCATCTCTGACCTGTGTTCACATATGCCTTACCGCATGACACAGCTTTAATTTCCATTTGTGGATGGCACGCGAACGGTGTAGAACCTTTGGCCTTATCCCTTACGCACAAAGATTTTTCTAGATTCTCTGAATCTTTTGGTGCAAGTATGTACTGTGAATGGTGGGATATTCAACATTTTCATAATTTCAGATTGAGGAATATTTTTCACAGATTGTTCTACAGTGACTCTGCCTCTTTAACCCTTAGGGGCAGTCGACCAGTTGTGTCTATACTGCTTTGAGGAATGGTACAACTGCAAAAAAAGCGCATGGACTTTTTCTTTGTATGTATGTAAATATTTTGAAAACCGTTAGTCACAAAATGTTTAATTTTTCCATGAAATGGTAAAATGTGTCAGTTTTAACATCTGACATGTTTATGTGTTGTTGTGCATAAAATGTAGGTTTACAAAATATGTAAGTCATTACATTATGTTTTTATTTACATTTTACGCAGCGCCCCAACTTTTTTGGAACTGGTGTTGTAAATTTCTCTGGCAGATGTTAATCTTAGTTCAATCAGGTCTTGTCTTAGCTCTTGACCCAATTAAAGCAACATATGAATATAAGCTTGATTAAAGGCAGGACCCCCACTGTCTCAGCAGATAGCTGTTCAACATTTGTCTGGTTCTGCTCAGTGTTTCTGCTTGTAAGGCTTTTTTTCCTCACTTTTACTTTGTCGAATGTTACCAAGTGATTAATATTGACTTTTTTATTGATTCTAGATTGGTTGATGTCTGTATCTATTAGAAACACCTCATGTCAAACTTTGAAAACAAAGAAAAAAAGGCAACTGGCAAGTGTCAGCCTGTGGTGTTAAACTATGAGGCCAATGCAGAAAGTGAAAATTGATCAAAGAGATAAAGGTTTTTTCGAATATCATTGAGGCTGGGATGGGTCATTGTTGTTGAATATTTATGTAGTCGTTTGTTTAAAGAGGGGGTATTATGCCTTTTTTCAAGGCTTTACACCATCTCTCTGATACCCATGTAGTAGCTTTACATGGTTTAAAGCTCAAAAAACTCCTCATGTTTCTCACACTGGCGTCCTGAAAAACCCTTATTTTAACCTCTGTCTGAAATGCTTCGTTTTCGCTGCTGTCTCTTTAACACTCCCCCCCTCCACAGAGCTGCTTTCCTCCGATTGGATGATTTTCTGGAGGCTGGCAGGCAGCGGGACTCATTGTTTTGTACCCGTCCCCTACAATGTGGCTATGTTGCTATGCTAGTACTTGTAAACTTTGAATGAACCGGCCCGACTGAGTAAAATATGGCGAATTTTGGTATGTGTCCGTACGTGTTAGACCTGGAGTCTGATCCGGATAGTTTGGAGAGAGAGAGAGAGGGGGAAGAAAACCAGCAGCAGCGAAGGATAGAGCAGGACATATCTGTTTGGTAAGTGTTTAATTACTGTGTTGCTAAATGGCTAAAAGGTCTTGTGGAGGCGGTCTGTTCTGCTTTGCCGGCAGCACGGACGAACCAGTCAGGAGATCCTATTGCGATGACCTCATCAGTTCGCTCCATCGAACCCTAACCCTAATTCCAAGATTACTGCTACATATGTTTATCTTGCGGTTTAAAAATTTGCATACATGGAGTATGCACACCCAACATTGTGACTTTATATTTATGTTTTAAAAATTGGAAAAGTATAAAACCCCCTCTTTAAGTGATAACCGACTTTGATCTCATCTACTGCTATTGACAGCTGAGGTCAGCCCTACACATGGCTCTGTGTGTGTGTGTGTCTGTCTGACTGACTGAGTGACTGACTCTACTTTCAGAGCCATACCATCCGGAGTTGCAGTATGGGTGAGGTGTCGTAATGAAAGCTCTTAGTAATAGCTGCGTCCACTCCTCAGAAAAAGCTTTAGAACTGTGTCCGTTTGACTAGAACTTGACCACATTTCTGTATGAAATAAAGAATAAAACAACCCTAAAAGCTTTTCATGTTGTGAAATATTTTTTCACTCTTCTGTTGACCTGCTTCAGCATAAATATGTGATAGTTACGGGGAAAGGGTAGCTTCTTGTGTGAATGCTTGTATACAGTGACTGCTAGTGGTGTGATTACCTCTGAATTAGGGACAGCCACACTTTGGTCAAAATTGGACAACATTTATTTTTAAACACTGAAAGTTTTCTGTGACAGAAAAGATGTTTTTGCTCTTCTCCTGCTGTTTCAGCATGGGTATATGATCATTACGGTTACGGTTTTTCGGTGTATCCAAGGGCTGCTGCTGTGGTAGCCATTAGCTCAGATGTAGCCTTAGGAAAACAGAAGTTTAATTGGAACTGGCCTATATTTCTTTTTAAAACAAACCCAAAGAGTCACACCGAAGGTTGTCTTGGCACAGAAGTTGTTTTTGCACTTCTCCTGAGTGGCCTTGGCATCAATTTCACATATAGCTCTGCCATTCTTGGCCTAAGGCAGCGGTGGCCTGCACGAGAGTAGCCCATGCGCACTACATCATTTGTTGCTGGGATAGCCGTCATGACTAGATGTGCATGTTGACATGCAAGGAGGACTGAAGTCTGGCAGAATTTTCTGAGTGTTTTTACATTTTTTACATGCAATCAGCTCTGAAATTGGCCGTGTAGGAACATCCCTAGTTTCATACAGTGTAAGGGCTCTGGATGGAATGTAAAACCTCTGGTGATGTTATTGTGACAGGGTTATTACAACTTGACATTTTTAAATAAAAAGCTTAAAAACTTGAAAATGAGGAGTTCCAAAGAAGTGGGTACTAATAAATGCAGTATTTAGTTGCATTATGGTAAATGTAGGATACAGTGTTAGTGAAGTTTCATTAGTACAAGATGTTATGTCAGACATGCAGGAATTCAAAACTTGATGGGCTCCAAGGATTATTGTGAAAAACTGAGAGCCAAACAGAGCTGGAGAGAGATCCTTCAGTGATTTCCATCCGGATGTGGCTGCCTGTGAACCATGCAGAGCATTGATTGGAGAGTATGGAGTCTATAATTCACAAGGCACCTCCATTACATGGCCTGGCTCTCTGCTAATGCGTCTATTATTGGAACAATTGAGCAAGAGCGTGTGCGGTTCTGGTGGATGGGCGACAAGCACAGACTCACTCGCATGCACGCATGCACTTACTTTTTCTCAGCAAAGGTTTGGCCTTACACATGCGAGCACAAAGTTACACGCATATATTTCCACCCAAACACACACTTGTGCTGTAATTGTTCCACGTCCCCCTGGGAGGACAGAAGGGCGTCTGGCTCCACTGAAGTCCCTAATGGCTCGTCTGTGGCACCTGCTGTGAACGCGTGGTCGGACTAAAGGTCACACTTATTTCTGGCCTGCTGATGTGGAGAGCGGAGCCGTGGAGATAATACACTTCCTCCATCACTCTCCTCCTCCTCTAACCAGGCTCTTAGCTCAGGGCTGGAGCAGACCTACTTGTGTCCGAGGCTCCATTGACACCTCACATTAGTTGTGATGAGAAATGAGTTGTGGATTCTCAGTGTTTGTTTGTAAGCTGGGTGTGTTTAAAGTGTAAGGTTGATTAATTCCTGCTGTCCTGGTTTTTATTTTTGTAATTCTTGGTAGCAGCCTAGTTAGGGGCTTTGACACCTTCACATGTACCTCTCAGAGTTGCTATAGCAACAAGTCACCTAGCAGACACCTGGTCCAAACCTGTTTGTAGCATCATGTTTAAGATTAACAATCAGCCTGGAGAAGACTTAAACTCGTACACTTCCTCTGACTGTTGCTTACGGCCGGCTCAGACTACACAAATTCAGTCAGATTTAAGCCCGACTGCAGTGTCGCAGCTCATTGTCAAAACTCTCGCCTGATTTAGAGCGTCAGGAACAACAAACCGTCTTGTAGCGTGACGTAATTAACGATGCGTCCAAGACGCCCTGCGACCACGGTTCAACAAGACCAGCATATCAGAATTTTTTGTACATTGTCATCTAGTTTGACACCCTGAGCTGATTTTAACGACGTAAATCCTGACGTCTACAATAGGATAACATTTGCTCATTATCTTTGCATCATTGCTTACAAGATTGTTGAATTGCTGATGATTTTGTTGCTTTTGCTTGGTGTGAAGAGTCGTACCTTCAGCTGAATACATTGAAAACAAAAGACATGTTGATTGATTTTAGGAAGAGACCTCAACAAAACTGTTTAACTTCAATCAAAGGTCAGACCATTGAGTGTGTGCAGTCATATAAATACCTTGGGACGATCATTGATTCAAAACTGAACTTTGAAGCTAACTGTGAAGTGGTGTGTAAAAAGGCTCACCAGCATTTATATTGTTTGAGGACATTGTCGCACTTTCACATTGACCGAACACTAGTGACCATGTTCTATTGTGCTTTTATTGAATCAGTCTTGTCTTTTTCCTTGGTGTCTTGGTTCAGTCACACGTCTCTGAAAGATTAAAAATTCCTTGAGTCAGGTAGTGAAATGGTCAAGTCGTCTGATTGGTGAGCCTCAGCTCCATCTAGCATCCCTGTATTCTAAGCAGTTGCAGAGGATAGCTAACTCTGCCTTAAATGATGATTCCCACCCTTTGCAAAGTGAATTTCAGCTTCTCCCCTCTGGACGGAGGTTTCTAGTCCCAAGGTGCAGAACAAAATGGTATAAAAACAGCTGTGTTCCTGCTGCTATTGCTGAGCTGAACAAGTTGTAGCCTTTTTTTGCACACATGTATTTATTTGTTCATGCACTTATATATTTATTCCTATATTTGAATCTTAATCTTAGTTTTTACCCTGACTTTTTTGAGAGCTATTGACTTGCTGAGTTTTTAATTTGATCTTAGTGGAGGGTACTTCACCCTCTTTTATGCCTATTTCTGCTTTATTGATGGAACCTTGAGCGCTTTAATGTTTTTCCTTTGTTTCACTTTTCAGGGGTTGGGGTGGGCTGTTATGTCTTGGAGGTTTTAAATAACCTTCCTTGTTTTTTTTCCTGTGTTTTTTTTCGTTGCTTCTGTCCTGTGATCTGCGTTTTGAAATGGATGTTGTAATCTCACTGACTGCAAAACAAATCTACCTATGGGTACAAATAAAGTAACCTGAAACTGAAGATTTACCACTTTTATCCCCTTTTATTCCCTAAAACTAATGTGTACATTTTATTTTATTTTATTTATGTTATCACATGCATACCTTAAGTTCTATCTGAGGGAAAGCCAGTCCATATTGTCCTCCTTTTGATACATCCTTTACTGTTATCCATAATCCAATCCACAGTTGTTTCTTATTCTACTTTTTTTATGAGCAGAAGACCGCTACAGTCACACCGAGCACTGTTATTATGTTAGAAGCTCAAAAGTTACAAGCTCATGTATTAAATATGCTTTATAGAAGCAGTACTTGTACCTGAGGAGTTCTGTGGAAGAACTTGACTGGCCCACAAAGAACCCTGACCTCAACCCCATCAAGCACTTTTGGGATGAACTAGAATGGAGGTTGAGCCAGACCTTCTTGTCCTGCTTCAGTGCCTGCCCTCATAAATGCCCTGCAAAATGAATGGCCACAAATTCTCCAAGGGTTGAGAAACCCTCAAACATCTTGTGGAAAGCCTTCCAAGAAGAGTGGAGGCTTTTAGAGCTGCAAAAGTTGGGGCAATTCCATATTTAAGTACATGTATTTCAGTATGGCCTCATTACAGTCCCTGTTGGTGTGAAATGATTGTTTATGTGCTTTTTACATTCACCACAGCAAGTATTCACAATGAGGGAAACATTTTACTGTTAAAATTGAGCAAGCAAGATGATATATTCTGTCTAAAAATACTACTTATGCTTGTACAGAATATAAAAACATAATTAAGGGTGCCAGCATCGCTAAAGATATTTCACTGAAGCCTCAAAAAAGATGAAATCAACACTTTTAATGACAATGGCGAAAGTGGGAATATAAATGGCAAAAATAGTCTTAAAGTGGTGAAAGAAGGTCTAAAATGGATTGAAAGTGGCAAAAATGGGTTAAAAGTGGCAATAAATGGCAATAATGGGTAAATATGGAAAAATAATTGGCTTAAATGGGTTTAAGGTGACAAAGTGACTTATATGGACTGTAGGTTGTAAGAAAGTGAGGGAAGTTGGTTTAATGTGGCATTAACCCTTTCATCCCTAGGCCCCTTTTCAGTGTTCAAGCTTGAAAATGACATACCTAAATACCACTGAGTATTTCTCTGCAACTACAAAGTCTACATGAGTAAGCTTGGCATCAATGTAAAGATAAATCTTTACAGATTTCAGCAGATTTCCCTGTAGAAGTTACTGGGACTGATGGAAAATAGCAAACTGATTTTTTTCCTGCCTAAAAATGTTTACAATTTTAGAGTAAGTATCCCCTGTGTCACTGGCATGAAATCTTGTAAAAGTATTGAGGGTGCCTTCTTTGCAGTAAAGTACTGTGTTTAGAGGAACTGTAGTTTCTACTGAGTAATGTTTTGTTTGGGTGGAAAATGTTGAGCTTGTTAGTGATCTGTGGGCTTCAAACTGTGTGTGACGATGGACTTTGAGACTGCCTTTTAAATGTTTTCCTCAGAGGAGGCGAAGCTGGTCCCATATTGGGGGACTCCCGGGCTTAAAGGGTTAAGTGCCAAAAATTGGTTAAAAGTAGCAAAAAAGTGGCTGAAATGGGTTTGAAGTTGCAAAAAATTTGCAAAAGTTGATTAAAAGTGGCAAAAATGTGGTGAAAATGGGTTACAAGTGGCGAAAATAAATGGGAAAAGTGGTAAAAAGCTGTTAAAAAGTGGCAAAAAGTTTCAACCTCAGAGCCAATAACAACTGCACACACTTTTAAGCTTCATATTAGGTAATTGTTAGCCAGGATGCCTAGCATCAGTGCTGCTGGTCACCAACCAACAAATCAACCAAACAAACAAACAAACAGGGGAGGACCCATTCATTTGGCTTTTCAAGAGCCCCACCCATTCTGCTGGAGGGCCTGTGGGCAGGTGATGGGCTTTTCAAGATTTTTTTAAAATGAGACTCAAGAAATATTTTGCTCTCGCTGCTTTGACTGAATCTTGGTGCTGGATGAGGGAATATTTCAGCTGGTCGTAGGAAATTTGAACTTCGTGTTTCTTCTATTTCCTCTCTGCCTTCCTGCTGTTTTATCTAATAGCTAGGTGGTATCATTAAGCCCGGCTGAGATTTTGGTTTTGCTTTTCTGATATTTAGAGGTGCTAAGACTGCCTAGACTCTTAGGCCAACTACTGGGCTGGCATGCTTGCTTAAGTAATCAGAACCATATTTGTTTTCTCTTGGTTGATGGCTGTTGGACAATGGACAGTTATTTATTGTAATAATATTTGAAAGTATCTGCTATTAAAATGATCTAGACAACGTTGCATGGAACCCTTACCAACAGCTAACTACTACCAACCCTCTATGTACACAGAGGTTAAATGAGGAAGCTTACTTAGTTTCCTCTTTTGGAATAACTAGGGATGTGGAAAGAAATTGTTTTTGTGATGCATAACAATAATAATAGTCATTAATCATTTACTGTGTACTTCCTGTTTGTAGATTTTCCTGCCAAGGCTTGACCTAAATGATTTACTTGTTTTTGTTTACAAATTAAAGACGTTTATGCTGTTACGAATTTCTAAAGCTCTTTCAAAATGATTGAAAATAGAGTTTGTATTTATCTAAGTGCCTGTCTTCACTTTGTGCAGAAAATTAAGGATGCAACCAACCCAAAAGCACTGTGATATAGAACTTGATTGAATTGTTGATAGGATAATTGGAAATGAATTGAATTGTGAGACAAAAAAGATGCACAACCATGGGAAACTGTGAGAATCAGAATAAGCTTTATAGGCCGAGTATGTTTGCACAACAAGGACTTTGACTCCAGATAGGGTATTTTTCATTAAGCAGAGCTAAGCTGCTTATTGAATTAAATTTGCACCTGCGATGTTTTGATTTATTATTTTAAGACCAATAAATCTGACTTATATAGTGTCTCTCTTTATATGTGCATGGTGTAGATCTAATGTTCACACTTCTGTGATGTGTTAACCTCTTTTTTGTTAATATGAGAAATTCAGCTTTTAGCCTGAGGATTTGTCTCCTTCATTTCTAAAAATAAGAGGAGCTGCATCCACTGAATGTATCTGCGTGTTCATCACAGGGCCTCGGCGTGTCAGACTCATGACTGTTCTGAGTGGTAACACAATAAAACTGGCTGATGTTTGTGCTGAGATATATGAACCACAATAACCTTGAACATTTTGTTTTTCTTTTTTCTCTGCAGTGTATAATATGAATATGAAAAACTTCTTCTCTGTAGAACTGCTGCTTATGATACATTTAAAGCTGACTAACTCACTTGTTATTGTGTTTTTCTTCTTCGTGTTATTATGGTGTTTTTGGTTGCCAGACATGATAATGTGTTGAAGAAAATTGCTGCAATTTCAAGTAGATGTTAATTGAACGTTTTCTCAAGGCACAGCTTTATGAACATGTTAGTCTGTGTTTTTCTCCCCTGCATTAGTTTGTTTTTGCACTGTTTTTCAGCAGCTTCCGAAAAGTTTATTTTACTGTTGCAATAAAAGTGTTGTCTCAGACTAGGAAAGATATTGTTATCTGTAACTTCTGTCAGGTAAATAAAGTAACGAGAGATGGACTTTATGAAGGCATTTCATCTTAAGCACTGCATTTTAACCAAGCAAGTTTGGGTAGTTATTTCTACATGTAAAAACTTTATTTTGTTTGTTTTGCTTTTCTGCAAGCGTGACTGGAGGCATTAGGTGTCTTCAGATTGCATTTCCTCGACAGCACCATGAAAAAGCTTGAAACATTCATATTGATAGTGCAACAGCATTCAATTTGGTTTTCCCATCTGTCAGTTCACTCTGTGTTTTGGCATTACAGGAGCACAAGAGAGCTTAACTCAATAGGTGCTCCTCTGATCCCACCTACACCTTTGTTGCACCTCTGGTACTACCCCAAAACCTGCACAGATAGGGGACCACTTTTTATGCTTCCATGACATTTGTAGTGAAGGGCAAATGTCACAGAGGAACACATATCACTGCTTGAAACGACAGTGTGTACAGGGCCAAATCTCGAGAACACCTGGAAGTGCACCCTGACTCAGGGATGAACAGGTTAGATCTAGGAGGACATAGTTTGAAGGTCATTGGGCCTCATGTTCATCCCTTACCTTTGTAATCTTAAAAAGGCTTGGCGCAAACTTAGCAAAAATGTCCACGCCACTCACTGATAAACTTAATACATATTGAAAGTCAAAGGTCAGGGTCACTGGACCTCATGCAGAGCTTTCCAAAGACATACGGAGTAGTTGTGCTGTGGGACGATTCATTAAAATACAGAATGATTCGGCCTAATCCGATTCGGTTCAGTCTGATTCAGTCTGGTACAAACTGATTATGGAATTAAGATAACTTTTTGCCTTAACTATATATTGGCCTAGACCAGTCACTCTTGCACCGCCTGCAGCTGGTACAAAACGCAGCTGCCCGTCTCCTCACTGGCAAACGCAAGTGTGACCACATATCCCCTGTTTTAGCTTCATTGCACTGGCTCCCGGTTGCTTTTAGAATAGATTTTAAAATTTTATTGTTTGTTTTTAAAGCTCTTAACGGCCTAGCCCCCCAGTACCTGACTGAGCTCCTCCACTACCATGTCCCTGTCAGAACACTGAGATCGTCTAGTCAGTTGTTGTTGATCACCCCCAAAACAAGGTACAAAACCAAAGGTGACCAAGCCTTTGTGACGGCTGCCCCTCGACTCTGGAACAACTTGCCCTGGCATTTCCGCTCTGCGGAATCAATTGAGGTTTTTAAATTATCTCTCAAGACTCACCTCTTCTCCTTGGCTTTTGATCAAGGTTGAGTAGACATCTGGCAAAATCTTAACTAATTTTTAACTTTTAATATATATATATATATTTGCACTGTGTTTATGTATCTTGGTATTGTATCTGCACTGCTTTGATCTGTACAGCACTTTGGTCAACCCCGGTTGTTTTAAATGTGCTTTATAAATAAAGTTTGAGTTGAGTTAACAAAAATGAGCAAAAAAGTGGAAAACAAGATAATTTCATAATAATCTGAGCTTATTTTGAGCTCATTTATAAGAGAGACTTAATCCCAGGCCTCCTGTGCAAACACTCTGAAAATATGTTTAAGAAAGTTTTAATCACACGTATGCCCAGATTTCTCACTTTGACAGTTACTTGGCAGATAGATGTTAAAAAGAGTTTTTACTGGTACATTTTGGTCCTTCTGTAACTTCCTTGGCATTATTAATCCTGATAACACTAAAAACTAGATATCAAAATTTACCAAGAAGCACAAATTAAAACAGATTTAAAATATTAAGGAGATTTGGATAGACAGAGCTCTGTGTGTCTGCTGGTACAGGAGAATAAGGGGTTAAAATAATATTTAAAAATAAAAACAGCTTTCTATACATTATATTTCTCCTCAATAATTCCTCTTAATGTGAGTATTCAGTCTACATGGCGCCAAAACATTGTTGTCTCCTCTTTCTCTGCATCTGATCGTTCTTGGTTTGTTTTCGTTCTTCAGTTAATCCTCTGGAGATCAATTGATCTCCAGCTCGGTGTTTAATATCAATCAGTTGGCTCAGACGTATTGATTATGTCACCAAATCAATCACTCTGGTTCACACATTACGGTTGTGAGAAAATGGGCTGTTTTAACTCAGAAAAGTGTTAATGTTCAGGTGTGTTTGTGCTACATTAAGCGTTAGCATCTAAGCTAAACTTTAGCTCTGCTGTCTCAACAGGTGAGATTTATTTATTTTGAAAGTTATCCTTCCTTCATATTAAGTCCACATGACTTGATTCCTGAGGTGCAGAATTGTAACTGAAAGACATTTTGGCGACTACCAGTGCAACACAGCAGGCTACCTAGAGAGCACCTGCGGAGAACGGAAATCTCGAGTAAATGTTAAAGGTCATAGTGGGTCGGGCGAGAGTAAAGACACTGAGCCAGAGCATGGCAGAACGGGCTATGAAAAAAAGCAGCAGAGCCTCAGTGAATGGATCTCTTATGTTAAAACCAGTCCAAAGACCGATTCATGCCTCTTTTTTACCAAACCAGGGCTCTGCGGACCGATACACTCAGAGCTTTGACGTTAAGATCGGTTAACCAATCCATATCAGATAATCTTTACACCACTACAATTATCCAAATTAGTTGCAAAAAACCTCCTCCATCTTTTTCTTATTACCACTTCTTACTTTTCCAGTCTTTTGTTGCCTCCATCAGAGTCAAAATGAGCTGATAATTTTCTTGTGAAGGAAAATGTCTAATTTTCAACATTTGATAAGTTGTATATGGTCTATTTTGTATGAAATAGGGTTTTATGTGATTTTTGTGTGGGAAGTGTCACATGCCAGTTTTAAGAACTGTTTTATGTGTATGCATCAATTATAAACGAGAGTAGTGCTTATGTTCATACCTTTTAAGATTCCTGTGAATCTCACTATCACAGACACCAGCTCGGCCCTTCTTCTCTACCCACCACTGGACCTTCACTGTTCATCAGCTGGATACTTTGCAGAGGCACATAAACGCCAGGATGTAGTTTGAGTTCAAATGACTGTGTGTATATTCTGTGTGTGTTTAATCCATTAGAGGATGTTTAAGTGTTGAAATCTGACTCTGCTCTCTCTCTTTCTCTCTGCAGTGGAGCTGCGTCAAGCCATCGTGGCCATGATGAACAGGAAAGACGAGCTGGAGGAACAAAACACGTACGTTGGGATGTATCCTTATCTGCCTCTCACACACAGATACACAGGAACAGGCTGGGAGAAGATATCAGATGACCTTTCTCTTTAATCGCGTCAGCTTATTTTGTTTGTACCCTGAGACAAGATTTCTTTTATGCTGACTTTGGGGGCAGGAAACTGTTTAGTGGTGTTTTGTTTTTTAGCAATAAGCTGCCAGAGATTGTGATTTATACTGATTTAACAGCTGCAAACAAGGATTGCAGCACACGCTGCAGAGCGTAGTGAAATAATATTCTATTTAATGACAGAAAAACATAGTGTTATGTTTGTACGCTGCTGTGATTAATCATAAATAAATGTGACTCTTCTGCCAAGCTGTGTTAAGACTTTAATGATAAACTGTGCGAGGCGTTCAGATAAGAGCGATCACAGGCACAGATGTGTTTTTGATAAAGCGTTTTACTTCTGAGCTGAGTGTGCAGGACTCAGTCTGTTATTACCACAATTTAAGAAGCTTAGAAATGTTTATCTGATTGACTTTTTAATGAGAATTACATTAAAAGGAGTGTCAACATTTAGCAGGTCTAAATGTAGAGGATAAAGACAGTGAAAGTGGTTTAGTTTGTTTACATGCTTGTTATATTTGACAGGTCCCTCCGCAGCCTCCTGGACGGGGAGATGGAGCACTCTGCAGGCCTGAGGCAAGAAACTGATCAGCTGAAGAAGAAGCTGGCTGAGCTGGAGGAGAGACACACAGCCAAGGTCCAGGCGCTGGCCAGGTGAGAGACAGCAGGATGTCTGTAGGCAAACAAGTTCTGAGAATCAAAAATCGTGCGTAATTTCTGCTATCAGGTTAGCAGGAAGTAGATGCTACTTTTTCAAGTTAGAGGAAGTCATTATCATCATTTGTTGGAACTGTTTTTGATGTATCCTGTTCTGTTCGATTGTAGATTAAAAGTATTCACAGTCGAATTTTAATCAATTTGGGAGACTTTAGCTCTTTCAAAGCCATGTGGTGTGTTACATTTCCTCCACTTAATCACACACACACTTTTATCCCAATAAGTGACCACCTACTGTTTCCCTGTAAGTGAATGCGTCAGCTCAGCATCTACAATTGATTTCCTGTGTGCCAGAAGTCTTCAGTTGAGCCCTGAGCCCTTAAATAGAGGATTAGTCACCCTTGAGCAGTCTAAACAGAAAGCCTCAGTCAGTCTGTGTTCAGATTGTAGCCTCCTACAGTAGAGCAAAGCCACCAGAGAGGATTGATCAGAGGAGAGGCTCAAGTTCAGCATGTATGGACTGCTAATACAATGGAGGTTGCAATATATTAAAAGAGATCAACACAAATTTCCACACTAAAATTTATGATCATTTTAATTTTTACATTGGAGGACTAAATTGATCTTTTATGGTTAATTTGGCATATTACTCCTTTTATTAAATTTTGGGATGTTTCAGTTGGAGCTTTGCTTTAATTCAAGGTCAGAAAAAATGAGTTTTATCTCATTCTGGCTTTCAGCACATTACTTTAAGACTGTATACTTGAAGTGGATTGTGTACATTGCTTTGTAGACTACATTTTTTGGCCTTGACTTCAATATTTTGACTGTTGTGTTCTTGTTTGATGAGCTTGTCTTAGTAGCAACATGTCATTTACATGTGGTCAGGCTAAAATGTTCACTGCTTTGTCATCTAATTTACTCTTAATGGGAGCATCAACTAGTTTGGAAAATTATGTCAACCATATTGTTATATGAGGGGGTGTAATACGAAATACCATATAATTAAAAAATCAATACAAATATGGACAATTTAAATTGATTTGCCAAATATAACGTTGGCTCCAATCCTCGAGGCAAAAAGTATCACCCTTTTAAATAACAAACACACACCAGACAACAACACACTGCAGGCCCTCAGATCCTCAAGGAGGGCCCTTCAACAAGCCTGCCGTCGCTGTGCCAATAACTACTGGCTTAAGATCTACAGTAACATTCAATCGGCTGCTGACACAGGCAACATCGGACTCATGTATGGAGGCATCAAAAAGGCACTTGGACCCTCACCTCGCCCAACTGCCCCACTAAAATCAGCCTCAGGAGAAACCATCACTGACCGCGCCAAACAGCTGGATCGCTGGGTGGAACACTACTCAGAACTCTACGCCAGGGATAACATTGTCTCTGATGCAGCACTCAGGCACGTAGATCACCTACCTGTTATGGAAGAGCTTGACAAGGAACCAACCATTGAGGAGCTAAGTAAAGCAATCAACAGCTTGACCAGTGGAAAAGCACCAGGCAGCGATGGGATAACAGCTGAAGTCCTTAAGTGTGGGAAGCCTGCTCTTCTGCATAGACTCCACAAGCTCCTTTGCCTGTGCTGGGAAGAACGTCCCAGTTCTGTCCCACAGGACATGAGGGACGCAGACATTATCACCTTGTATAAGAACAAGGGAGATAGGAGCGACTGCAACAACTACTGTGGGATCTCTCTACTTAGTACCACTGGTAAGCTCTTTGCAAGAGTTGTGCTAAATAGACTCCAGATCCTAGCAGAGAGGCTCTACCCAGAGTCACAGGCTGGATTCCGTGCTGGAAGATCCACTCTGGATATGATCTTTACTCTGAGACAGCTGCAAGAGAAGTGCAGAGAGCAGCAAAAACCTCTCTACTTGGCCTTTATTGACCTTACCAAGGCATTTGATCTTGTAAGCAGGAGGGGCCTCTTCAAACTGGTAGAACGAATAGGCTGCCCCCAAAACTCCTCAGCATCCTTCAGTCCTTCCACACTAACATGAAGGGCACTGTTCGGCATGATGGCCGTAATTCTGACCCTTTCAAGCTCAGCTGCGGTGTCAGACAGGGATGTGTGTTGGCGCCTACTCTGTTTGGGATATTCTTTTCTCTCCTCCTGCGCCAAGCCTTTGGAACATCAACCGAGGAGTCTACCTGCACACTAGAATAGATGGCAAGCTTTTCAACCTCTCCCGACTGAAAGCAAAAACCAAGATCAAGTCACTCATTGTTCGGGACATGCTGTTTGCTGATGATGTAGCAGTGGCAGCACACTCCCAGGAACATCTGCAGATCCTCATTGACTGCTTCAGTCAAGCATGCCAGGACTTCAACCTCACCATCAGTCTGACCAAAACCAAGATGATGGGACAAGGAACTGAAACTCTACCTTCCATCACCATCAACAACTATACACTGGAAGATGTAAAAAGTTTCACCTACCTTGGGTCTACCATCACTAACAACTTGTCACTGGATGCTGAAATCAGTAGCCGGATTGGAAAAGCAGCCTCTACCTTTGGAAAACTTACATCAAGAGTATGGGGGAATGGCAAGCTTACCATCCATACTAAGGTACAGATGTACAGAGCCTGTGTTATCAGCACACTCCTGTATGGCAGTGAAGCCTGGACCTCATACTCACACTATGAGCAGAGGCTAAATTCCTTTCACCTGTGCTGTCTGAGACACATTCTGGGCATCACCTGGCAGGACAGGATCATGAATCTGCAGTCCTGGAAAAAGCACAGCTTCCCACCATGTTTTCTCTCCTGAGGCAGCGACGTCTCCACCGGTTGGGCCATGTCTGTCGGATGGATGACGGCCGAGTGCCAAAGGACATCCTGTATGCAGAACTTTCATCTGGCAAAAGGCCAGTAGGCCGCCCACTACTCTGCTACAAAGATGTCTGCAAGCAAGACCTCAAGTCCTTTAACATCAGTCCAGCCACATGGAAAGATGCTGCTCAAGATCGCCATCTTTGGCAGCAAACACTCCGCACTGAGCTGCAGACATCTGAAACCACCTTGGCCAAATCACAAGAAAGGAAAAGAAGGCTGAGGAAGCAGCGAACCACCATCATGTCCTCAATATCCCTGGCTGTGGCCTACACCTGTGACATGTGTGGCCGTGCTTGTCACTCCTGAATTGGCCTTCGCAGCCACAAAACACGCTGTTTCAAAACCTAACTCCAAGGCACAAGAATTCTATGGTCTTACGAGACTGCGTTGCCAATGGATGGACATTGCAAAACTCTTTAAAACTTGTGGATGATGCCATCTGCTCTCGTCACATAAAGATACAAGGCAAAAAAAGAGGAGTTTTAGAATAACGGTAAGAAAAAGCTTTTTTTTTTTTGAAAGTGTGAATATAGATGTTGGGATTTGTAAGGCTAGTTTTTATTATTGATATAAATGTTAATGATTATTATTATTATTAAAATAAAGCATTTATCAAGATTGATCAATAATGGGACACCACCCTGAAGACAGAGAATAACAAGCAAAAAGGAGCAAAACTCAGTCTCAGATTTAAAATTGAAAAAATATTATTATTATTAATATTATATAATGGTATTTGAATTAATAGAAGGTGTGAGATTGTACATGGCCTTCTCAACCAGCAGATCCTTGCAATGTGTATACACGGTAATCACAGACAACTCCTCTTTAAATCTACAATACAATTTATTTAACAAAGCAGCATCAATTACCGTCAGTGACAATCAAACAAATAACTGTTATAAAACTGAACTACAACAAACTGTGTACAAAGCAAAGAAAATTGTGGCAAATGTGTGAGTGAGAGTGGAAGAGAGAAACAAAGAGGAAAGCTGACATTCTTAAAATGGCCGACTAGAACAAAGACAATAGTACTTAGAAAAAAGATGGGGAGAAATGCTTAAGTTCTTGGCTACAAACTCAGTAAGGTAAGTTCACCACACAGGAACCCAGTGGCTGGACAATGATTCTAGTGGCAGTCACTAGTATTTATGTAGATGAAGCCACTGTACTGGATATAAATGGACACAGCAAAATAAATTAACAACACATAAGCAGAGACAATAAGACAACAAAAGCAGCTTTCAATGCAAAAGAAATGCTTCATACAGCTATTTCTGCCCAGATCAGAGCCTTTTACTTGGTATCAGAGAGTGTGATTAGAGTCTGGTGTCCAAGAAGTGAGCAGAGGTTAGACCATGCTTTCTTCCAGAAAGTGAAAAGTCTTTGGCAGCAGGGATCAATTTTCTGATGAGAGCAAAGCTCTGTTGTCTTTCTGGAGGCAGAAGATGAGTTCTTTCAGTGTCCTTCTTCAGATTCTGAGGGCTGTCTGTAGCTCTCCTATCAGGATGTTCCTTGACATCAAAGAAAGGAATGACGAAGAAAACTCCCAGGTAGTTGCTGACTGCGCTAAAACTTGAGCTGAAGCTGGGAAAACAAGGCAACACAGTAGAAGGCAGCTGCTGTGCAAGGCTGCTAGCAGGCGATGGTATGGCCAATGAGGAGGGGTCAAAGGGGCTTTTATTACCTGTGGACCCCCTGTTGTTTCTCCTCAGGCCTCTTATCAGAGGAAAGAGTCCCTCGATTTTGATGACTCTCTGTGTGACAAATTCCTAAAACCCTACCACAATACAGCCTTTAAAACTGCCATGTCGGCTAAGTCTTTGTTTGACATATGGCTGGTCCCAACATGGCTGATAATTTATTGGTACCGATATATATCACACATCCCTACATTGCATGTTCACCTCATTGCATACCTCATGTCATGCAGACATAGAAATCTACACTGATATTCAGAACATTTTAAAGTCCAAGCTCATGCTTACATGGATTATTTGCCAATGCTATAATCTCCTAATTTAGAGCTTTTGCCATATTTAATTGGAATTTAATTTATCACATTTATGACCAAAAATAAGGAAACATTTAAGAGATCCTGTCTGATTAAGTTGCTAAAGAGGAAGATGAAATAGTACCTGCAGGCAACAGAGACCACAGTTCACATACAAACACAGACACAAAAACCTTTTCTATAATCAGACTCTAAATCTCAAGTGTTGCTTTTTCTTCTCAGCCAAAACTGTCTGGATCAATAGCGTCTATAAATACCGCTGGAGGAGCAGCTAGCCACTGAATGAGAGCTGGAAGCAGTCAGCATCATTCAGTGAAAGAGGCTACTGGCAACGGTTGCTATGTATCCCACAATTCTTTGTGATTCACTCACAGTGAGGGTGAATTGGGAGTCAGAAAGCCTGACATTAAATCTGACACTGAAATAACATCCTCACAAACACTCATTGACCAACAACTGGCAGCCTTTTTTGTTGATGTGTTTTTACTACAAAGTATTTAATCAAAACTTTTTCAGGGATCAACAGCAGAAATCTTCATGTTAAATGTTTATATCCTTCAACAGATGGTCCTGTTGTTTGGAAATGGTGCTGCCAGTAATGCTGCTAATTTTAGAGCTTCTTCTGCTAATCATTCATCTATAGCAGAGAAGCACCCGTACTTGAGGAAGTTGTTTGAGTGAGTGTATGTTGAGCCCTGCTGTATACGGGGGCGGAAGAGGATGAGCCAGCCTCCATAGATAGATTTCGGCTGACGTCGGCTTCAGTGGAGAGGAGTGGGCTAAACTGAGCCCGGGCTCACTTATTGAGTTACTCACACACAGAACTCAGATATACAGCTGGACCCCTTACTCACAGAGACTTCCAAAGATAAACACAGGAAGTGTAAGACCCTTACTCACGCACAGCAGCCCACATCCTCACTCTAAATTCTATAAAACGGGGGAAATCAGCACAGCATGTTAAGATGATATAGTTAAGCCCATATGTATTAACGTCTTCTGCAGAAAGTTCATTAGCTAAAAAGCCAGACAATATTGCAAATGATCCCAATTATCCCATTTTGACCACTTTTAATGTAAACTGAAGTACAGTGTAATGAAAAAGTATCCAATCTCTATCTGATTTCTTTTTTTGCATGTTTATCACATGTAAATGTTTTAGATCATCAAACAGAGATTACCTAAGTAAATACAAAATGCAGTTTTGAATAATAAGTTCATTTTTAAGGGAAAAAAGGCCATTAAAAAGTAACTGTCCTCCTTGTTAAATCATGAATTAACTGTGATTTTCCACATTTTTTGGGAGTTTTGGAATTTCACTTGCCACACCCAGGCCTGATTACTGCCAGGGCTGTTGAATCAAGAAATCACTTAACTAGAACCTGAAATAGCCATACATAATAACCGATCTAACGAAATACAAGGATAAATGAGAAACAAAGTCACTGACATCCATTAGTCAGTGCAGTGCATTTCTGAGCCACTGGGACTCCAGCAAACCATAATGATAGCCATTATCCACAAACTGAGAAAACTTGGAACAGTGGTTAACCTTAAAAAAAGAGTATTTCAAATAAATCATCACAATGATAATAAGAGGTGAAAAGTAATTGGGACCTTGTACTTTTTTGAGTACATTCTAAAAAGGTGATTTTGACTTAATTCTGAGTGAAGTGGTCTTCAGTGTTGGATTTATTTGATAATTTTGATTCACCAGTGTTAATTCAACTCTGTAAATATTCAGTTGATCTAAGCTTTGTCCACCGCTCTTCTAAATCTGGGGGAGATGTGTGGGGGGAATATCCCAACATGCCCTTGGGCAGGGTGTTTAGCTGTGTTTTGATGTTGCCTGTTGTAAAGTGAACGCTGCTAGGGCTTTTGTCATGTTTCTGGTGGATTGTTGTGGTTTTTTTTGATGCAAGACACATTTGCACCATGAGTGAAGTTATCCACTGGGTTAGAGTTACCACCTGTGGCTTTGGGCCCACCTCTAGATGCATAGAGTGACGTCTTCATCAGTAAGCATTGCCTTGCTGTGAAATATGTAACACCTACACCGTACTTTTACTCTTACTTGTGTAAACCTCTGATAAGTAGTTATAACAACAGACTCTAGTTTCAGAATTCATTTGACCTCAATTCTAACATCATAGTTTGACTCATGTTCCATCTGTTAACATAGAAGAGGCTGGGTTTATATGCAGTCAGTTGGGAGACAGCATTTGTAAGAATGTCTTTTTTTGTTCTGCATCTGCATAAAATGTTGGCACCAAAGTTTTTGTAATGAACTAATGAGTAGGGATTAAACAGCGTGACTCACACTCAATTAGCAGCCACCTGAAGCCTTGTTATCAGCTCTGCTGTACAGCTCACATCTCTACAAATAGGGCATAGAAGTGCTGCTTGTGATCTTCTGATCCCTCTTAGAAGTTGAGGGAAGTTTTGACTTTACAGCATCATTCTGTGCTGGCACAGTGAAGCGAGCATACCTGTTGTAACTGTTATTAAAAGCTCATAAAGCCCTGTTAAAATGCCACAAAAATGAGGCCAAGGTAATTTCAGAAAATTTTCCAACCTTTAATGTAACCTATAACATATAAAACCCAACTGGAAAAACAACCAGATCTTTTATGATGAACACATAAAAGATTAAAATAGAAAATACCTGGTTTTGCCAGTATGCACACCTTTAGACTTATACTTTGTAAAAGCACCTTTTAATCCTATAACGGCATTCAGTTTTTTTGGGTGAAAGTCAAACAGCATGGCAGGTCTCATCTTGGCAAAATGTACCCAATCTTGCTTGCAGAACCGCTCTAAATTTGTCAGATAATGAGGGTACTTCCTGTGCACAACCCACTTCAAGTCTTCATGTCTGGGCTCTGGCTGGGTCAGTCCCAGACTTTCATCTTCTGGTGAAGCCATTCTTTTATGTATTTGGATATACTTCGGGTCAGATGGAATTTGCCTTTATTTTTAGCATTCTAGCAGACACCTGAAAATTTTGTTTTAAAACTGACTGATATTTACAACTTTTCATAATTCCCTCCACCTTCACTAAAACCCCTTTTCCAGTTAAGGAAACCAGTAACAAAGCAAGATGCTGCCCCCACCTTGCTTTACAGTAGGTATGGTATTCTTCCTTCTATTGCTCTGTTTGTATGTTCCTCTATGGAGTTAGGTTGATTAAAACAAACATGCTTGGCTATGTTATGCAAAAACATAAATCAAACGAAGGCAACGGGTGAAGGGAATTATGAACAGCTCCAAATTCCAGGCAATTTTGGCACAAAACCTTCAGGTATCTGCTAGAGAGCTGAAGATGAAGAGGAATTTTGCCTTTTAGTGAAGTGCCAAAAAGCATGCATCCAAATCCAGAAGAAGATGAAAGTTTAAGACTGGCCCAGCTTGAGTCCAGACCTGCATCCTGCTAAGAAATCAGTGGGATGACATGAAGAGGGCTGTGCACAAGTAATGACCCCACATTCTGACAGAAGACAGAAGATTGGGCAAATTTTGCAAAGCTTTGCTGATAGACTCCTATCCAAAAAGGTAGTATGCTGTAATGGAATCAAAAGGTGCTCCAGCAAAGTGTTTGTCTACAGGTGTGCATGGTTATGCAACCAGGTTTTGTTACTTTTATAAGGGATGTGAGCAATTTGCTGGCAAGATTGTGGAAATCAGATCCCTTTGTTATCTAAATGGCAATTCTGAGTAAGTTTGAAGTAAGATATGTGACAGTGCACGGACTCCCAATCGCAAATCATCACTTTATCAACATTATGTCTTATCCTGGAGCGAGAGCAAAGGGTCACTGAGAGGTCAGTGGGTCACAGAGCTACAACAGCGCCATTGATGAGGAAAAATTAACTTTTGAGGACAATGAGCCGAAGAATTTTACATAAAACCACAGATACTTTGGCTAACATTAATGCACTGACCCAATGGCAGAAGCAATAATATCATGGACTTGTACCAGAACATATGATAAATTAACCCCAAAAGGTAAAATAATCTGCTGTTGACATACTATTCCTGCGTGAGCTCGCAGTTTCCCTGTGATCTCTGCCTGCTGATCAGGGCTGTGTGCCACGACACAGCGCTCTCGACATGCTTCCAGTGGGCGAGATCGCTCACCCTCAGTCAAAACAAGCCTATGGTGTTTCGATGCATGGTGCAGTCGTTGTATGTGGAAATTGCAGGTTAGTTTATGTTTCAAAGATGTTGTCCAGTCCAGCTTTCCTACAGCTAGATCCGAGCTTATAGCTACCGCAGCAGCAGCCATTGGATACACCATAAAACCCCGCCGATAATGATCACAAACCCATGCTGAGGCAGATCGGGAAAAGAGTGACCACATCTTTTCCATCATGAACAGCTTGCAGTGTGGCTCTTCTCTCTTGTTTTTGATAAAGGAATGTTGTCCTTTTCTGTAAAAAACACTGCTGTGGCCAAGTTTGAGCAGATCACTCTACTATCAGCCATTGTACACAACCACTCACAGTACAACAAATCACTATCCTGTAACTCTTCTAAACTCATGCTGAAGCAGGTCAGCAGAGGACTGAAAACAGCTTTTTTAGTAGTTTTACTCTTTGTTTCATGCAGAAACATGGTCCAGTTCTGATAAAACTGCCTGTCATAGCTACATCAAAGCTCATCACCGTATTGGAGCATTGGCAGCCACTGCAATCAGCCAGTACAACTAAACCCCACCCTTGTTCTCCTAAAATGACACTGATTGGTCTGAACAGCATGCTGTACCAAACGTGGATTGGAGCTTTTCAAGATTTGCTGTGAGTCTGACAAATTCATTGGCTTTGCAAGGTTTTATAAAGAAACCAATGCAATTCCAGTGTCCTGCTATGTCATGCTTTTCGAGCTTCACACAGCCTGTGAATCTATCTAGCATTAAAACTGTTTTGTAAACAATGAAAGTTAAAGATATTGCGTACAGTTTTAATTTTGTTGACTAAAATTATGACTAAAAATGTTTGGCGATTACCTGGTTGCCATTAGGAAGACTAGACTAAGACTAACTAAAGATCTTTGGAGATAAAACTCTGACAAAAAGTACATTTTGTTTTTGTGACAGAGATGAAAAACAGGAAGTTCAAAACCTGTGATATTTCTCCACTTTGCATATAATCTGTAAAAACACAAGCAGAGATTGGGAAGCAAGTATTTATGGTTTGTCAGTAATTTCTTCAGTATATCTTTAAGTGAAATTTAAAGACTTTATTGACTAAAACTGGTCTTAAAGGTTTTTGAGATTTTGTTGACTAAAACTAGACTTACACTTTTGAAAGTGGAAATAACAAAAAAAATATAGAAAGAGATACTTAATTGTAAGACTTAATTAAAATTGCTGCCAATGTTAACTCTGATTGCGAAGGTTACTTTTTAAGTGTTTTGTAAAAAAAAATAAAGTTCAGTTACTTTTTATGACCAAAAACACTGAATATTAACACATTTTTGTGAGTTTACGAGGAAGATTTAAAGGGTAATGGGTTGAAATTGGAACATAGCACAATTAATAGCTCTGTTTCTTCGTTGCATTGCTGTAATTGAATAACTATCTGTGATTACAGACACTGATGGACTTATAAACTGTTGCCTAAAATTGAAAATCTGAAACAAAAACACCCCTGCTCTGAATTTGTAGCCCTAAAACTTGTCCCCTTATGAAAGGCAGTGAAGAAACGCACACTTATGCACACACTTTACCCACACTTTTTCTTGCCCCTGTTTTAGACGTCAGCTGGCAGAGCAGAAAGCCTCTCGCAGCAGTGAGATGGGCGTTCAGCCACCCGAGTGGGCCTGGGCTAGGAAGTGGTACCTCGTCACTTTGAGAGGGGGTGGTTGAGCATACAGACACGTACGCACAGACACTCTCACACACATGCAGAAAGAGAAACGAGCAGATGCCTTTTCCTTAGCTGGCAGAGCCGCCGTCTTTTCTTCAGGCAGTCTGCTACAGCTGAGCTTAAAGAGCGAAACAGAGTGTGTGAAGTTTGCCTACTTTACATGTTGGGAGCGTTTGGCTTCGCTGTTTTTCACTTTGAGAAGTCAATTATGTCACACTGCCTGGGGGGGGGCTTTTTCATTCACTGCTAAAGTTTTGACAACCTAGACATGAACTCAATTTTCTTGCCTTAAATCCACATTCAGGCACAACAAGAAATACATATAAATGCGTGCATTGAGCCTTTGGAAACATGTCATGAGTGCTTGTTTGGAAGTTTTTGTTTTAGCTGTGAGACTGGGCAGTAAATTGCTCTCAGGAGGTTTACTCAGAAAAGAAAAACTCTGTCTGTGAAAGCCTCTACCTCTCATTTACTGCTCCAAAACAAAATCAGATTTTACCTGCAGAAGAGCCAATTTAGCAGAGTTTATTGCACATTAAGACAAATAGTGGAAGCAGGGGGATAATAAAAGAATGGGATAAGATTTAAGAAGAGAGAGAAGAAAGCCCCTCAGGGATTGGACTCAAAGAAACTTTTAAGGAAGTTTAGTTATAAACTGAAATCTGCCCTCTGTTTTAGAGGTCTTTTTCCTTTGTTTTAAACAAAAACTCAGAAATTTTGGCACCTTTTTATTTTCTCTTCAATACATTTACATTTTTATAGGATGCATCTATTGTGAAAACTACAGTATGTCTGATCCTGTTCCTTATCAAAGACATGAACTCTACAAACACAATAGAAATTTTCTTGAGAATGAAACGTTAGCTGTAATCTAGAAAAAACATAATTTAATTGGATCATAGACCAAGTGTAATCCATTTCACTACTTCCTCTACCCAGTAATATACATCTTCTCTGTTTACACTGGGGTGTGCCACATTATTTGCCAGTGGGCAGATGACTGTTACCAGTTTCCAGTCAAAACAGTGCATCCCTTTTTTTTAAATCTTTCAAAGGTATAGCCTGTAACATTTTCATCATTTATGTGATAGATATTAAATGTAATTTGAATATTGTTCAGTGATACTTTCTCAAGTAAGAGTGGAGCCAACCTCTATTTTGGTTTGTTGTTCTCAGTGTTTTGTTCACACCGATGAGACTGTGCTCCCTCAGCTTGTTGATATGTCACCTAGAGGCTCTAACAGGCTCCATACATGTTTATTTTTCATGTACAACCCTCCATATCCAACTGTTAGAGTACAATTCAAGGAGAATCAACAGACTTCACAAACTAAAGCAAAAGCTTTGTTTGGTCTGGGACATTTCAATGAAACAAAAACCAAATTAGCTTTGTGCGGCATATCTAAATGGAGATCATTCCTACAAATGGCTGCACATAGCTGGGGCGCTGAGGGGGGCATTGATTGAGGTTATTCTGCCCGTGGTAGCTAAGGTTGGAGGCCTGCTTTCCATCCATCTGTCTCTTGCGAATCTGATACCTCAAGAATGCTTTGAGGGATTTTTAAACTCAATTGCCCACTCGGACATAAAGGTGAACTAATTTTAAGTGTGGAGGTCAAAGGTCGAGGGCAGTAGGCCTCAGATTCATCCACTGAAAACACCTAAGCTGTTCTTCTTGATCTGGCAAATGTAAACCTTGCAGAGGGATTTGACCCTCAGGCAGTTGTGCTAGTTTTGGTCTGAGAGACTGGTGCCAAAGTGCAAGATCTGGATTGAGTATCATATCATTTACAGACTTAAGAGATGTAGTTTATTTGATGTTGATTATTATTGAAGTCATTACTTCTCTGTTCATTTTGCATAGAAAACACACACAAACTAATAAATGTACAATTGCACTAACATTGTCAGTGTTTGGCACTTCTCTAGAGGAAGATGACTTCAACAGTTTTACTAACAAACATACTTAGTATGCTCATCCTCTGATTAGACACAGAGGATACACCAGCAATCTTTCTGGGTCAGACTCTTGGTCTTAATGAGAAAGTGGCCTGGCTCCAGTCCCATATGAGGACAATGGATGCAGTTTTTGTATCAGAGATGCCGAGCAAGGGCTTCTCTTTCGACAACTCATTTAAACTTTACCGTCCCTGAAGGCAGAGGAGACACCTTGATTTTCAGATGAGTTTTAGTCGTGTCTCTCGTGGAAGATCATCTACAGCAGATAAATAAATTAAGGTCAAACAAAAGAAGAATCGAGTAAGCCCGAACTACAATTTCTTAATATATCTTTTTTGATAGAAAAATGTTAAACTCCCTAAAGCCTCAGTAGTCTGTTTCCAGTGATGGTTGTGACCTTAAATATCTGATTTCGTGGTAGCTTTTTGAAAACAGTCACAGGTTTTTATATTGTTGAAATACATTGCAACATCAACTCTGAGAGGTGACTCTCAGTGGTGCACTTTTCTCTTTCAATTATAAAACATTGCTCTTTCCTTTAAGGAAGAAATCAACAACAAATTCTACTACTTGCTGGTCAGTAGGGATGTGACAGTAAAATCTCATGGTACGATAATACCGAAATAAAACCAAGCACTAATGGAGACTTTAAAAAGTCATGTCTGCATTTGTTAAACAACAACTCAGTCATGGTCAACATAATTTGGCTTTGGTGAGAAGAAAAAATCAAAACAAAACAACCGTCTTTAATGTCTGAGCAAAAACAGATTAATTCAAAGTAATATCATTTAAATAAAAAATATGTTTTTAAAATAAGTCACTGTGCACATTTGAACCCTCTTCAAGTCAGTATTTAGTAGATGCACCTTTGGCTGCATCACAGCCCTGAGTCTGGCTTGCACATCTGAACTAGGGCTGTCGCGGTATACCGGTATTGACGATAATCATGGTATTAAAAAATAAAATTTCAGTATCGTGTTAAAAATGTACATATGGTAATATCCTGTAAATGATCCAGTGCCACTTGAACACAGTTTGGAAACAGAATGGAAACAGAAAAAGAAAAACATGCCAGGGATTGTTCGGTAGACAGTGGATTATTCCAAAGTTATTAGTTGTCAATCTTCAGTTGCACAGTTCAGTTGGCCCCTGCTATGCACAAATAATTTGGTTTCAGTTAATATTGTAGTTATAGCAGATGTTGCACCTCGTGGATTTTCTGTTTATCAGTTCATCTGGTTACCTTTTAACTAGCTATTGAGTGTAATTGCACTTTTTATATATGCAGTTGTACAGTTACTGTTTTCATATTGTCTCAGTACCTCCTTAGACAGGTATTTTGAGTCTAATTCATCTGCCAAAACAGAGAACACAACATAAATAAAGTTAAAGATGAATTTGATTGATTGTCCCATTATTATTTACATTTTTATTGATATTGTGATAATATTGTTATCGTGACATTTTTTGCCCGTGATAATTGTGAAGCGAAAATCTGGTATTGTGACAGCCCTAATCTGAACACTACAATTTTACTCCATCCTTCTTTGCAAAACCGCTCAAGCTCTGTCAGGTTGCACAGGGGATCAGGTGTAAACAGCTCCCAAGCTTTAGTTCTCTTACAGACTAAGGATTTTGCTATATTCTTTCTTTTTTTTTTTTTTGCCACATTCATTTTACCCCTTACCTTTACCAGCCTGCCAGAGCCAGCTGCTCAGAAGCATCCCCACAGCATGATGCTGTGACCACTTTACAGTGGGAATGGTGTGTTTGTGAAGTGCATTGTTTGGTGTCCTTCAAAAAGCACCATTTTAATTTCGTCAGACCAAAGAGTTTTCTTCAACAGTGGCTTTCTCTTTACCACTCTCCCATAAAACTTTGACTGGTAAAGAGCCCAGGCAACAATTCCATGCAGTCTCTCAGCTGCTGAAGCTTGTAACTCCATCAGAGTAGTCATAGGTGTCTTGGTGGCGTCTCTCACTAGTCTCCTTCTTGCATGTTCATTCAGTTTGTGAGGACGGCCTGATCTTGGCAGATTTACACATGTGCCATATTCCTTCCATTTCTTGATGATGGATTTAACTGAACTCCAAGGATGTTCAGTGCCTTGGATTTTTTTTTTTATCCATCCACTGATTTATACTGTTCAGTAACCTTTTCTGTCAGTTGCTTGGAGTGTTCTTTTGTCTTCATGGTGTAATAGTAGCCAGGAATACTGATTAACCAGTGGCTGGAGCTTTGGAACAGAGGTGCCTCTATGATACAATCACTTGAGACACATTCACTGCTTTAAATGGAGACAGCAATGCATGTATGTTCTCCTTACAGTATATTAAATGTCAAAAGTTGTGGGGAAAAAAAAAGAAAAATATGTCAAACAGTGTTGGGGCAGTAATGAGTTGTAGTTCATATGGGCAAAATAAAAAAATCCTTTGTTTGATTTACCATATAAAGGCCTGGGCTGCTGTACGACCTGAGGGAAGCTACTCAAACATAGACAGGACACGGAGGATGTATCTGAGACCCACAGGTCATGTTTTATCAGTCTGCTCTGAAATTGGATTTGACGATGTATGGTGCAGGTGAGGCTGATGTTAGAGCATTGTTCCCTCATTCTTCTCTATGAATTTCCCTTGAGACCACCATAAAGTTGGTTTGATTTACACCCGTGTCAGGAGTTTGTTTATTTTGACTCCATCACCTCATAAATCAGACGTTTTTTCTCTCAGGTTAGGGGCTGAACGTCATTTCATACAGAGGTAGAACTCAGTGAACGTGTTTCTCAATGGAAAAAGCAATAAATACGACAAGGCTTAGGTCTTCTCCTTTCTAAGTCGTGCTGTGTTTGTCAAGTTCAGGTGAAAAGGTATCAGATGATGAATATTTCACACTTTGAAATTCCTCTGGTTTAAACATTTATGTTGTTTTTCTTACAAAGAGGTGTTTTCTGATTTAAATATTTCAAAAAGCAAGCATCAGCAGAAAACACCTCAGAGGTAACAGAGCGATCAATAATTCAAGGAATGTGTTCATAATCAAACTGTTGTAACCTGGAATCAAATATTCAATTTCAAGTGAAGGCGAGACTCTAAAAGTGTTATTTGTTTAAAGAGTGATTTTTTTCATTGTGATGAAAATCAGCAGTGAATGAATGATTTAATGGCTAAACAAGAGTGAGGAATCAGCAGTGTTCTTGAAAAACTAAAGAGAGTTTGGTAATTTTTATTGGGAGTATTCTTAATTTGGATTTATGCCTTTAGGACTGTTGAAATAATGTAGGTGTTTAATGATTTGTTAACATTTGAATAAAGGTTAAAATTAGCTGAGGGTCGATTTAAGTGATGTGGCTTTGATGGAGCAGTTTGTGTTTAATTTTCTGCAACCATTGAAGTGAACATGTTGGATCGATACTTGTCAGCCTTGCAGTTTGTGCTTTCAGATACAAGAAATATCACAGAATCTGAGCCAAAGGAAAGGTTTTTCCCCAGCGTCAGACATTGAACAAACAGAATAATTAATAAAGTAAACATAAAAACATGGTTTAGAGCAATAATGTGGGAATAATTGATATAAAAAAGTCAACATGAAAACACAGTTTACGCTGTTAATATGTGAGTAAAGCAAGTGATTTGGTTCTGTTTGCAGAATGCCCAGTAGAAAAAGCACAGGTGTAATTAATTTCACTAACGAGGTGAGCTAGCACTAGTGTCAGTGTACAGACATGTCGTTAGTGTCATTAGAAACACCTGTGCTATTCTTGCTTCAACAAGTCAAAATGTTAAAGTCAGTTTCTCTTCAGTTTTTAAGTCTGTAGTGATAAAGTTTTATTATTTCTTGCTTCTTAGGAAGCACTAGAACACACCTTAATCTATGGAATAATTTAGAATTTTAGAAAGTACGAGGGATTTGTTAGCAAAAAATGCTGACATACGTAAAAGCCACAAACGGAGCAACATTAGCGTTTGCTTTGGTCTTGCTCCTCCACAACTAAGAGTGTAAGTTAAACTTTTTATCTTTGATTTGCTTTGTTGTTTTTGTTTTTACATGGGAGGAAATATTTAGCTGTTTCAAGTTTCAGCAAAATACTCAGTACCTGTCTTTGAATATATGACTACCTTTCTGCTACCATTCTGTGGTTTGGTCTACAGCCAATAATCTGTAACACTACAGCTTCACAACAGGACATTGTACAACCATTAAAGCTCTTTATTGTTCTCACAATGCAATAGCAAAATGGGCAAAGGCATTCAGTATTAGACACAGCTGCTTCACTGGAAACGTAAGCCTATAATGTTCATTTATCATTATGATGTTCTTGGTCCTTTCTACCAAAAAGTCAACATAATTGGGATATTTCCACATAAATGCTATCCTAGCATCTTGCTGATTGTAATATCTAGCCACATGTAGCTTATGTAACATGTGCACGGATAGACTGTAAGTTAACCTTTGTAGGTACACAGCTACCTGCCCAGAATTCAGAGAGAAACAGAAACAGTGCACACGCTCTGGTGACAAAAGAAAAGGGAAAGGCAGAATCTTTTCCGTGACTTATTACTTTTATGAAATGTAATACACTAAGGGTTTACTCGTGTTAAAAATGTAAAGTGTTAGGCATTGCAACAAAAAAGTAATCTTACTACTCTAACAGACTGCTTTGTGACACGTTAACTCCATCACTCATATTCATATTGATAGCAGGGAGAAAAACAGCAAACCTTGCACAAATATTCAATGAAAAATTAAAAGAATGCACTCCTTTATATTAAAACAATATTCAAAGCTTGGAGTAATATTTTAAATCAACAGTGGCTGCCAGCAATTTCTGCCATTGTAACTTTTTTTTTAATACATTTATTTTATTAAACTTGATAAAAGAATTAATTTTTGTTGATTTAGGCTAAGTGTAGAGTAAATGTCATCCACTTTAGAAGAAAGTTTGAAGTTTTCAGTGTAGTACCTGTCTATATGGGAATAAAACAAAAACAAAACATTCAAGTGTTTTTTTGACTTAAAACTCTGCCTTCTCTTAAAGTTAAGTTCTAACTGAGCAGCAGTGCCAGTGTACTCATAATTTGTGAACAATGTAATGTTTCTGCTGGTGAAACAACACACAAAAGAATCATTTTCAGTAAAAAGAGACACATCGGGATGTTTGTATCTCCCAGAGCGCTGGCACAAACAGACACTCGGAGTGAGCAGTGTGTATCAAGTATAATTTAATCAGGCTGGAGCAGCGTCTGGGCTGCGGGTGGTTCTGATAACAACGTGGACGTCTCCTCTGAGAGCTCATCGTGTGGATTCAGGAGGTCTCCCGGCGGGCGACTCTTTTGTTGTTGGGGAATGAGGGGCTGATAAGCAGGGCGCCAAAAATCACCCGTGGAGAATGAGGGGTGGGGGGCGGCGAAGGAGCAAGACAAAGGCTGTTAAATTTAACGGCCGCAGGCATAAAGCCGCACTCCAGCTCTGATTGATTTCCTCCCCAAAGTCGATGATGTTCAACTGGTTCTGGTTTGTAAAGAGACTGCCTCTGTCTCTCACTGCTTTTAACGGAGTGTCTTTGTGTCTGCAGCCTCATCCACAGTCCATCACACACAAACACAGACACACTAACAGCTTGGAGCTGTGCTAATGTCAGACTTTGGGCTCCTACACTGACAGCATTTGCAGCTGTCATCAGTCCGCTTCTCTCTCTTATGGTAGATCTACACTTTCTGGTCCTTTGAGCACAAGAATTACATTTTTCTCTCTCCTGCTAAACTCAGGATCAGAATTATAGACGGTATAAAACATGGATGTCACCCGTTGGCTTAGGGATAGGGGTTTTAAAGCTGAATGATATTTTTCCAATTTTAGTGGAGCAGTAGCAACTAATTAACACTCAGGCCCTCCTTTAGAAAAATCTTACTTTCCCTCGTAAATAAAGCCCTTTGGGTCAAAGGATATATTTAAAAATATTAAACATGAAAATTGTTTTTTTTTGGTCCTTAACTCCAGTCCTCGTCATGTATAGCAAATATGAATATTTATTTTAACCCTCTAATGCCAGTATATATGAAATGCCCCTTTTTTTACACGGTAGAAATGTATAGGCTAACTCTGTCCCTGTCTAAACTACTAACTGTGTTAGCAGGTGCACCTGCATAAACAGGTTGGCTGTATTGTTTACGTTCTGCTCTGCAGGGATTGGCTGCTTCTTGGCTCCAAAACTTTTGTTTTTGATACAGACATGGTTGCAAAGGTCATGTTGATAAAACGTGATTTTTCATCACCTTTTATCTTTTTACTTCAAAGACATAAATCAAAGAAAAATGCAGTGAGAACCGTTTTATACAGACCACATCTCTTTTGCGCGCAAACACACGCACGCCCGAACACACACACACAAACACACAATCCTTGGATGCTAAATAACATAGGAATACAAAGACACAATTTTCAAATAAATAATGGCTTATAACCTTCTTAATCTCTATAACCCTAAAAGTAGCATATTGCGCCATGTAATGTAACCTACTGGAAGTACCATATAATGTCTCTGCACATCAAACATATAAGAAATGAGTGAATCAGATGAAGAACACCAACAACTACAACTTTGAAGGCGTAAGTCCAGGATGCATTCCTAACATAATTAAATTAATGTTTTAATGCCATGCTATGAGATAAAAAAAATACTGTTTTTCTTGGTTTTCATCAATATATTTTTTCAGCACATATTTCAGCGTGTTTTTTGGCTGCATCTACACACTTACACCAACTAATTTCTCAATACAAATACACACCAGACTCTGACATTCATGGAAAACAACCAAAGTAGTTTTGGCTAGTTTCCACTAGCCAACAGTCACTGTTATATCCTATCAATTCAAGCAAGATAATTATCTCCCACAATCTCTCTCTGCAAACTTGGAAAAATGGTGGAATTTGGCAGCAATTTTTTGTGTGCATTTTTTTTTTTGCCTCTGACTGACCAAGTTACAGAGGAATTAACAGGATATCTTATTTCTGTATTGCAATTGCATTAGGATGAAAATGAGTGGTTTTAGTTAATGTTAGTTAATTAGTTAATGTAGCCTAAAGGGTTCCAGGAGGAAGACTGTCAGTTTTTGTCTACACAGTGGAAAATTCTGTCAACACAGTGTGGATAATGAAATTGGAAAAATTCATAAAAAAATGAACATCTTTGTCAAATATCCTCATCTCAGCATGATAACTGACAAAGCGAGAGCAAAACAAATAATAAAAAAAAAAGATTAAAAAGCCCTAAAAGGGCTGTAGGAGGGCCTGAGGGCTGAATAAAGATCCAAGAACAGCACAGAAAGCTTTTGATGATGGAAAAGATTGTTTTTGCCTTTCTCCTGGCCAACCTCAGCATGAGTTTTATCCACAAAGAAGCTCCACTGTTCATAACTAAGACAGCGCCTGCCCGCTGAGCTCATGCTACCACTGTAGTTTTGAATGCTTACTACCTCATTTTGTCTCATCACTCTGATTGGCTGGTGGCAGACAGAATGTTCATCCAATTGCCTTCAGAGAATCTTTTGAAAAGTCCTGCCCTTACCAAACATTTTGTACAGGTTTGCTGGATGAATGTGAAATATACAATGGATATATGAAACCGTCAGGTTAACAGAGTTTGGCAGAGCTGAGCAGCTTGTCTCTACTTATCTTTTGTTATTGTTTTGACTGAAGCATCCTAGTGGTGGAATTTACATGCTGTGTATTTAAGCTAACAGCTAAGTAAAATAAGCCATGCCTCAAACTCAGCGATGAAGGCAAAACTCCTAATCTTTATATAGTAAAAAAGTCATACCTTTTATGCTTTTGACCAAAGAGGTTACGAGCTATAGAGACCAAAACAGCTGATCAGGACATAGGAATGCAGAGAGGCAGAAGAACACATACCTGAAAGTTGCAATGCAAAAATAGCATCAAAAATCGTGATTGAGCGTACATTTGAGCCATCATGTTTCTGGGCTCATTTTCACCTAAAACTCACTAAATTGAACTGAAATCACTGGAGGCTAATGCCATCACCCCTAACAGCTCACCCATGGTGGATGTTTTCCTGGGTTTTACCTGCTGTGTCGGCAACTCATCTCACCTTGACTCCATGCATTTCAGAAAACTTTTAGGAACTTTGTGCATGTGTGAAAACATCCTACATTTTTCTGGTACCAGGCCGAAAACAGTTCCAATAGTTCAACCAAAAATCTGATTTGATAAACATAGCGTTGTTGAGATTTGTAGTATTTGTACGTTTGGTCTTTTGGCATCTGCTGTTGTGTGCAGTCTTGTAAAACTTTATAGGTATTTTGACCAGGATATCTACTTTCAGAGAGTTATAATTCCTTCAGCTATCTAAAAGCCTGACAAGCAGTTTTGTAGAGGATTGACTGGCATGATTAAGTTTATAATTTGGTTTTGCAGCTTCTCCATAGTTTGTAAAAGCATGCCATGTATTGTAATGGGATTTTAGCTTCTTTGTCTCACCTCTTTTCCCCAACACTCCCACTGTTCTCTTTTCTATGGAGCCTACCCTCTCACAGACATGGGAAAACGATAGGGCTAGGAAGGTGTCGACTTTATGTAAACACGAAGCAATGAGGGTGACTGTGCTAGTTCCTGAATAGGTGTTAAACCTGGAGCCCATGACTGAATGAAAAGGTCCTTTTGTATTTTAAATTGTGATGTCCAGACCGCCTGGAAACAAAGCCCTGTACTGGTGTAGATTCTTCCCAGACAGAGGGGTGTCAAGCATACCTTAGTGGGGGCTTTCCTCCAGCATAAATGTTCTAGTCTCCCCACGTTCTAGATCTTTTTGCATACTGACCGCTCATGTGTGTGTGATTGATCTTCCTTGCAAGGAATAAAACCTTTTTGTCGGCCGGCAGACATCTCTATTTCATTTCTCATCAGCAGCATAGAAAAATTGCCATAACAGTGTCAGTCCACCCACAGAGCTAGTCCTAATGTATTTCTTCAGTCTCCACATCACCTGTTACTGGCCTGTACTTGAGCTGCAGGAGGGTTGAAAAGCGAGTCAAGACACTTCCCTCTAAATATGTCCCAGTGTGACCACCTGGATTACACTTCAAGTGTTTTTATTTTCATCGTACCCCAGGTGACAGGATGTCACAACAAGTTTCACACTATGTCCCTCTGCCACATGCTGTCACGAATCTGAGTAAACAACGTCCTGTTACCGGCCGGGTGCAGCACCCAGAGGTGCTGAAAAGAAAATAGATCCTTTAAGACTGTGCAGGTTATTGTTTTGTGTAAATGTACAACTCGAATCAGAGTTTTTACTGCTTTAATATGACACAAAAAATGCATGTGATGTTAACTCATTAAAGTGTTCTCTCTTTATGTGCTGTGTAGTAATAATGTTTGTATTTGTGTGTTTATGCAGAGAGAATGAGGTCCTAAAGGTCCAGTTGAAGAAGTATGTGGGGGCGGTGCAGATGCTGAAGCGAGAGGGGAGCCAAGGCAATGACGGTAAACACTCTTAGACACACACACTGCATCATTATGACCTGAAATTAGATTCCTATCTGTGTCCCAGTCCATCTATTTCACCCTCAAACAGAACTTCTCATAGATGCACACTCAGAAAAATAAGGTCATCAGCTCTCTCCACTTCCCAGATCACTTCTGATGCATTTCTCACGGGAAACTTTGCTTTTTCACGGTGTGAAGCCCCGTCAAACTGAACCAGCCTCTTACTGCTCGCTCATTCTCAGGCTGTCTTCTCCTTTTTCTTTTCGTTTTGGAGTAGATTTGATAACTTTGACTTTGTTTTGCTGCTGCCGGGGGATGTAAGCGCTGCTCGGTGCACAGACTGGCGAGATAAGCCCCTGCTGTATCAAAGGCAAATAAAATGAACATGGCAGATTATAGAGGGCCACATAATAGCTAATTGCATTTTCAGGGATGGAAGGGAGAGCAGTTATCTGTGTAGCCCTAAAGGGTTTATGTGTTTGTTCATTTTATAGCTCGTTTTTGTGAGACCACAGAGGTAAAGAGATGTGTTAAACTTTGTGATATCATGTTTTGTTATGCCTTTTAAAGAGGCCATAAGTGCAAAATCCTTTACATTATGCAACTTTGAATGAGCATGAATTTCAGATATTGTGTTCTCAGTTATTCAATGAAGTGAGAGAAAACTAAGATGAAAGATTCTAGTTTATTAGAACATAATATCTGAGTCTGTGACATGACCATGAAAGCACTGGTGTGGATAATAAGCCTGTAGACCAACAGCTGCAGTAAGAATAAGCGTGAAGATGAGACATAAATCCTACAGATACACTGGACATACTGTACATTGAACCTTGTGGCAGAGGGGCTACAGCAGAAGAAGACCACACCAGGCGTCTCTCCTGTCAGCTAAGAACAGGAAACTGAAGCTACTGTTGAAGATTTACAAACCAAACTAGTGCTGTACAGTTTGGTTATGCTGTACAACTGAGATTATACTTGACAATATTGTGATTATGATGTAACACATAAATGGTATCATTAGTCTACTTAGGGGTCGTCAAACTTCTGGACTGCAGACCTACACCAGCCCGCCAGCAGGTGTCATCCGACTCATGAGACAGTTGGGGAAAAAGAGGGAAATTTTGGGGGAAAACAGTTTTGGTCCAACTCTTCTCCTTGTCAGTCCATTTGTGGTATGTTTTACGGGACATGTTGTCTAAACGCTTGTGTTGTTGCCACAGATCAACAGGCTGGTCCTCCATTTCTCACATCCATCAAACTTTATGTTCCCCATTCACTGTCATTGCCATGGCTGTGTTTGTTGTGCTTCCTCCTTGGTCAGATTGTTAGCTGAATGGCTGTCCTTCCATTTCACGTAACAATCCACCTTACGTCTGCTTGACAGGATTTCTGATCATAAATATTAAACATGTTTAATATGAATGATTTAAGGTCAGGGTGGTTCCAATAGCAGCCAATAGTAGATTGGAGAGGGAGAGATCGCTCCTAACACACCTCACACCACAGAAAATCTGTCAATATAATCATCAGAACTGTCTGATGATCGGGCTTTTGCCGACTTTGATCAAAAAAGGAATTGGGATAAAAACAGCAGTTATCTTCAAGTATGTGCCAGGCTTAAGACAAGATAAATGTGTAATGACTATGGGAAAACATTTGGTTAGGGCTAAAACTATTGGTCATTTTAATAATTTACCTAAAGAATAGTGTACATGTCTAACATTTTTATCCCTTTAATAAAAAACAGAATGTAGGCATCGCAAAGCTGTTGAAATAATATGATATAAATGATTCATTTTAAAACCTTAATGAAAAATAAATTGCTTCATTCAATTACTTTTTAAGGGCTTTACAATGTGTGGAACAACTTTTTTTCCCTCACCCATATACATTAACACTTTAATATTGCACCAATGACAATATGGATATAAAATCAAATGTAAATGACTTTTATTTATGGTAGGTTTTTATCACAATGTAGTAAGAATATTTTACGACTGCTGCTACCCTTGGAATAACTACAACCCTTGTCAAGGCTTTAGGGCTTCTGCTACATGCTAGCATGTAGCCAAGCTCAAGGCATGGGAAACAGTTATCAGATTATTCACAAGATTAACTTTAACAAATCCAAGTTGAAACTGGGATTCCCTTTTGTGATGCAAAGTAACTATCAGCTAATCAATTATTTATAAACACCCAGGACTTTTTCTTCTTCTTGATTTCAAGCCATCAATCAGCGCTGTAGCTTGTTAACCGAGCATAGACCTGTGCTGCCTCGGCCTGCAGCAGCATCATGTTTAAAACATAACAGCAGCTTCACATTTCATCCCTCTGCTTCCTGGCAATTACCGTGTTCAGCCTGTCAAACACGGCCGCCCGGCCCGCTACCACCAGAGAGCTCTGTGGGGAGGAGAGCTGATGATAGAGATGATTGGAGGGAAACGGTGATTCTGTCGCACCTGTTTTATCAGGAAATGGTTTTCACCCAGCTCAACTACAAAGTCTTTACAAATCGGTTCCGGTTGGTCGTCTTAAAGTTTTCAGCCCACGTTTTTTTTTAACCACCACTTGTTGTCTTTCTCATTCATGTTGACTTTTCATTGTCCCATCATTTGAACCCTCTTTCTCTTATTTGCACCCCTCTTTCATTCCTTTTGTCTTTCCTTCCTCTTTCCATCTGCACTCCCCTCATCCCGACAGGCATAGTAATTCCCTCTCCACAGTGGCGTCTAAATGATTTCATCCCTCCTCGCCTCTGTCTTCTCCTGCTAATGATGTGCCTCGTTCCATCATACTTTGATGTCGACTGCCATGCTCGGCTGAAGTGTGTGCGCTGTGAGTGAAGGAAGAGGTATAATGTTTGAGCAGTGTAGGGGGAGCAAAAAATGGGGGGAAAAGGAGAAAATGGGGATGAATAGATAGACAAGTGCTCGTTTTCATGTGCTGTCAGCAAGCTTTGCAGTGATCAGTGCACTGCTTTCCTGAAACCCCTCCTGTCTAATGATAGCGCTGCATATATGATCTCCTGAACGCTCCTTAGGCACCGTCAGACCCGCTGACATCCTGTTAAAGATGGCTCTCCTTTCTACTGTTTTGGTAAAATGGAAATTATTTTCCTGCGTGGTGCCGTCTGCAATTGTTAGTTTGGGGGTTTCCCTTCTTTCGAACTTCTACATGAGAGAAGAGTCTGCAAGCCGTAATGATGGCGCCATTTGAATGTGCCTCTCAATGGGAAAATCTGCATCACTTTGATAGACTACAGTATGCATACATCCCTAACATGTCTTATTAATGAGCTTCAATTAGTGTGATGTCAAAGTAAGAGTCAAAATGTTTAAGCCCTCTTGTGTACCTCCATGTGTACGTCATTAAGAAAAGCCATTAACACAACCCCGGAGGACTTGTAGTGTAACAGTGACAGTCATGTTTACTGTACAGCGAGATGAAGAGAAATCAAGCAGAACGTGGAATTATCAGACAACCTAGTTTTCACACCGCCTCAGGCTCTTGAAGATCCTTGAAGGTTTGTGGGAATGTAATAAATGTGTACCAGTTTTTGATCTTAACAGCGGCCTTGAAGATGTATATGATTTTTTCATACCTGTAAAATTGCCAGTAGGCGCCTTGAAGTAGATTTCCAATGAAGTCTTCACAGTGCAACAGACTGATGGGTGTGAGACACGAAAGATGCAGTATCTTTGCACCTGGTTTCATCATTTCGCCCTGACTTAATCTTTCTCTATGTGGGACTGTGAGGAACCTACCAGAATCGAACCTGCACAATGCCTGGCTCCCCCTGCTTTTATGTAGATGTGTTGGGGGAAAGAAACTGAACCACAAATTGCAACCAAAAGCACAGTGGATGTGAAAGAACCTGGTAGAAACTGGCACCTTCCAAAATGGCCTTTGATGTCAGATTATGATTGTGTACAAGGACTAGGTTAGGGCTAGGGGGAGGGTTAGCCCTCCTTTGAGTCAATCTTGCACTGTGTGCTAACAGCGTGTGAATATCAGATTTTTTTACCTTGTAATTTTTGTTTTTGTCTTGTCAGCATGTTTGCACCCTTTGTACATCTTGCAACCATACTTTCAATGCACACAGACTTGTATATACGAGAAGAAAGCTGTCCTATCCGACACTCCTGGTGCCTTGTCATCCTGCTCTTTACTTGTTCCTTGTCCATTTCAACATGAGTGACAGAGAAGAAAAGCTGGGCATCACTTACATTTCACAACAGTTCAACTTCTGGAAAGTTGCCACTGTTGCTCCCTCCTCAAAGACCAATCAAAGTACGCATTCCTGGTACAACATTTCTATCCCAGGAACTCAAACCTAACTCTCTGGTGTAATGGTTTAGGATATGTTACAACAAGAGGACCTCTGGCTTGACCACTGACTAGTTGGTTGGGAAATCTTCGGTGGAGGAGTGAATGCTTGGAGTCCATAGATTTGATTCAGAAGAGAATTATATTAATGGTAAAAAAGGACTTTAGATGGAGTGGGTCAGGACTGCAAACAATGGCAGTGAGGGCATGAAAAGATTTCACAGAGAACCTTACAGTCTCCTGAGCTCCTTTTCTCAGAGGAAATGATGTTTAAAGGCGTTTCATTCTCCCAGGAGGAGCTTTAATGGCTGCCTGCTCGACCCGACAGCGTTTGACTGACTGCTTTTATCAGGGGATTGATTCCTGGGGGGGTGGGGGTGGCAGTCACTGAAACCAGGGGAAAGGTTCTCACCTCCTTCCTTTGAGATGTCTGATGTTCCAGGTGCTGAGCAGAAAATGGCTCACTCTGCTGTATATAAAAAACAGAATAGGATGGGGATCAGAGGTTATTAACCTGTCGTGTACTGGCTGGAGATCGATGAAGAGTCAGAGGGCAGTTGGTCAGGCGTAGGTTCCCTCATTTTGCTTCTCTTGCCGTGAGCTTTTTTATATTTCTACTTCCTATTGGTTCCATCCATATAATTTATTATTCTGATAAATCAATTATTTTTCTCTGTAGAAACAGGAAACGGGTTTCCGTAGACTTCTGAGTTCATTCCTGCTACCATCATGTGTTACATCATCAATGAAGATTAATGAGCCCATCCCAGAAGAAGCCATGCAAGCCCAAGCCATGACATTACCTCCACTGTCAAACTTTAGCCTTTCCAGCACTTAGTTAAAGGTTTGTCTTTGTCTCATCAGTTTATTAAACCTTGTCCCAGACTGTTTGAGGCTCGTCTCTGTACTTTTTTTTTTCCTTTCTTAGTCTACAGCAAAAATAAAGGAATTGGCCTCACCGTTCCAATACTTTTGAAGGGGACTGTAGCTTTAGCACTGTTTGCTTAAGCAAATGTAGCTTAAGCTAAATTAGCTACACAGATGATGTGGATACGTAGCTTAAGTAGCATCTTTGTGAACTAAGCTTGAGTTCTATTAGCTATGCAACTCCATTAGCTATGTAGCTCTGTTAGCTTCATACTTTATTCAGCTAACAGAGTTACTTAAGCTAAGGTTAGAATGTCTCCATGGAGGACAATTTTTTTTTTCTGTAAGCAGACTGTTTATTTGGCTTTATTAAACTTTTTCTAATCACATTTTGAAGGGCAGGTTTTTAAATTTAAATTTTTGTATCCTGTCCTTTACCTTAACCCTTACTCCATCCCTAAACATAAATTCAATTCAGTTTTATTTAGAAAGTTTAGGCATATATTTCTGTTCTGAGATATATGGTTCTCAGATGAACGACTGAAGAGTGGCCATCAGAAATGAAGGGGCCAGACTGTCTTAAAAAATTCCAACAGAAAACTCCCCAAAATATCAGTGAAATGACTACAGCTGTCCTAAAAAGCTTACAGGGAAAAATCCGAAAATATTTAAGGTCAATTTACAACAAAATTACAGAATAACTCAGAGAAAAATTGTAGAGCACTGTCTTCTTTTTTTCCCGATAGGCTGATTAGTTGTACTCTTTGATTGGAAAATTCAATGTGCTCTTGATTTTTATAATTTTATTGATAAAATCCACATTTCACAGATTAAGTAAGTAAGTGGACAATCTGTCCTTGTCTTGTTCTGTTGCTAAAGCTAGAAAAAAGTTTTGATGCCAGTCAGAATCATGTCCTTTCTGTTTTGTTACTTTTATCATTAAATCTACTGGTAATGCAGTCTAACTCAAATTACTGATACATGTGATTACAAGGTCTGTGACTGGGTATGTCTATATTAGGTATGTAAGGTATGTCTAGGGGTGGAAAGTAACTTATTAAATGTACTTATATTACTGTAATTAAGTGGGTTTTTTTGGCTACTTGTACTTGTTTGAGTACATTTTGAAATCAGTACTTTTAATTCTACTTAACATGTTTTAACCAGAGTAACTGCACTTTTACTTGAGTACAGTACTCTTGTACTTTTTCCACATCTGTTGACTACACAGTAGCACATAGAGAATCATCACCCAAAACCACAAAACCTGGAGTGTTGATGTTTCAGGGTTAAACTTTTCAGACATGATTGGAACTCCTAAATTGATTTTGGACTCCATTCTGAGGGAAACGGGCTTCAGTGTTGGAGTTGTTTGACATGACTGATCCACCTGTGTTAGTCCAACTCTGTAAAGATTCAACTGATCTAAGCTCTGCAATTTCTAATCTTGGGGATGTGTGGTCACGGTTCACCATCATGCCCCGGGGCAGAGTATTTAGATGTGTTTTATAAGTGTGTATTTGGGTTTGGATGCTGCCTGTTGTGTATAAAATATCTGCCTCTGCCCATACATCATTTCTCTGAGTCTCTTACCGGGCTTGGTATACCTTCATGCTGGTGTCATCTAGCCAGATGAAGGTAGGAAATAGTTATGAGGAGGCTAGCTGAGTCACTTTAATGCATTAAAAAATACTCATTTTGCCATAAACTTGCTTTTCATTGAAACTGTGATGCACTAACTACCAAAATAAAACACCTAGTGGGTAATCAATCGAGATGTGCTGTTCATCAACAATCCTGTTGTATGAAACAACTCTTAGTTTTCTTTCCTCCATCCTTTGTTGTTATTTAATCCATGTTTTAAAAGCCAAATTGGAACCAATTGAAAAACTGTTTGGTAGCCTGACAGCAATCACTGCTGAGTTTAGCCAAATTATCTGGATCTCTTAAAAGAGATGGATTTCGCCTTAAAACGCCTTACAACATGGGATCCTGGGTGTACATCAGCTGAGGAACCACGGGAAAAATCAGAGTTTAAAAAGCTAAATCATTAAACTACTGCCTGTTGTGCAGTGATCCCTGCCGAGGTTCTTTTGGTCATGCTCCAGGTTGATTGTAAAGCACATTTGCACACTGAGTGAAGTTATCAACTGAGTTAAAGTATCTGCCTCTGCTTCCACTTAAGGTGTTCCTAAAGGATGTTAAGTGCATATTCTTCATCAGCATGATTTCCCTTGCTATGAGGTTCACTGTCAGATTTGTTCTTGCCATAGGAGACCCTCTTTGCCACAGATTTTCAAGAGTTACTGTCATGTTGTAAAATATTTGAAACGTTCAAAAGTGTAGTTTGATTATGTGTCTGGGACACACTTTCAAAGCTTTCAATTTAACTCTATATGAGTTTAACACTGAAGTTAGAACGTTGGGTGCGTAATTTACTTTATTATAGAGGTGTGACTTTACCTGAACAAACTGGTTGGAGATCTATTCTCCTGTTGTTCTTGCCAATAAGGAAAGATCATATTTCACCTTACTTCTCCTCAGTAGCAACTCTCAGTACTTAACATAAACTTTAAATGAGATACTTTTTACTTCTACTTAAGTACAGTCGCTAGAAAAAGTATGTGAACCCTTTGAGATTTCTTGGATTTCTGCATAAATTGGTCATCAGATGTGTTCCGATCTTCATCTAATTCACAACAATAGACAAACACAGTCTGCTTAAACTAATACTGCACAAAAAATGATATGTTTTCATGTTTTTATTAAACAAAACATGTTTATTCACAGTGCATATTCACAGTGCAGAGTGGAAAAAGTATGTGAACTCCTAGGCTAATGACTGGTTGACCCTCTGTTGGCAGCAATAACCTCAACCAAACGTTTCCTGTTGTTGCAGATCAGACCTGCACAACGGTCATTCCTCTTTACAAAACTGTTTCAGTTCAGCAATATTATTCGGATGTCTGGTGTGCATCGCTCTCTCGAGGTCATGCCACAGCATCTCAATTGAGTTGAGGTCAGGACTCTGACTGGGCCACTCCGGAAGGCGTATTTTCTTCTCTTGAAGCCATTCTGTTGTTGATTTACTTCTATGCTTTGGATCGTTGTCCTGTTGCATCACCCATCCTGTGCTGAGCTTCAGTTGGCGGACAGATGGTCTTAAGATCTCCTGTAAAATGTAAAATTGGGAATTAATTTTTCCGTCAATGACAGCAATCCGTCCAGGCCCTGAGGCAGCAAAGCAGCCCCAAACCATGATGGCCCCTCCACCATATTTCACAGTTGGGATGAGGTGTTGATGTTGGTGTGCTGTGCCTTTTTATCTCCACACATAGCATTGTGTGCTCCTTCCAAAAAACTCAATTTTGGTTTCATCTATGGACAGAATATTTTGCCAGTAGCGCTGTGGAACATCCAGGTGCTCTTTTGTAAACTTCAAATGTGCAGCAATGTGTTTTTTGGACAGCAGTGGCTTCCTCCATAGTGTCCTCCCATGAACTCCATTTTTGTTTAATGTTTGACTTATTGTAGATTTGTCAACACAAATGTTAACATGTGCCAGAGATTTCTGTAAGTCTTTAGCTGACACTCTAGGAGTCTTCTTCACCTCACTGAGCCATCATCTTTACAGGACGACCACGCCTAGGGAGAGTAGCAACAGTGCTGAACCTTCTCCATTTGTAGACAGTCTGTCTTACCATGGACACATGAACATCAAGGCTTTTAGAGATACTTTTGTAACCCTTTCCAGCTTCATGCAAGTGAACAATTCTTGATTGTAGGTCTTCTGAGAGCTCTTTTGTGCCAGGCATGGTTCACATCAGGCAATGCTTCTTGAGAACAGCAAATTCAAAACTGGTGTGTGTTTTTTATAGGGCAGGACAACTTTAACCAGCGCATCCAATCTCATCACATTGATTGGACTCCAGGTTGGCTGACTCCTGGCTCCAACTAGCTCTTGGAGAAGTCATTAGCCTAGAGGTTCACATACTTTTTCCACCCTACACTGTGCATGTTTACATGTTTTGTTCAATAAAAACATAAAAATATATCATTTTTTATGCAGTATTAGTTTAAGCAGACTGTGTTTGTCTATTGTTGGGAATTAGATGAAGATCGGAACACATTTGATGACCAATTTATGCAGAAATCCAAGAAATCTCAAAGGGTTCACATACTTTTTCTGTAGATTCATAGACCAGTACTTTTACTTTTACTTAAGTTCATTTGAACTAGAATAGATTTCTGGTTACTGTACAGTTTAGCTAATCTAATCAGTTCACAGAAAATAAATGCCTTAATTAAAAGTAAAGACTAAAATATATATTTTCTTGACTAATATCGTGCAACATTTTTTTTTGAGTGACTAAAATTTGACTTTAAGAAGTTGTATAATATAAAGACTACGACTAAAATTGAAATAGCAGCCAAAATTAACACTGCAAATCACCTTTTCAGGGATAAGTGAAACAGATATGAACGATTTTAAAGATTAATACGCTCATGTTTTTTCCAAATTCTTTTGGAGGAGGTTTTCGCTAGTTTTGAAAACTGTACAGTGACCCCACTGTAACCTCAAAAACAAACAAGATGAGAAACAAGAGTGACTTTTTTCATTTTTAATGTGTTAAAGAGCCGTCTACACCCCCCTCACCCATGTTTATCCTGCAGGGTTAAATATAAAAGCAGCTGATCTGTTCTTCGAATCATTCTGCTTTTTGCCTGTCAGTGTGTACGTGTTTAATTTGCCCATAAATAAAGCCACAGTGGACAGCAGCTTATTCATCTCCAATAAGGAAATGGATTACACGGCTGTTTAAAACCCAATAAGCCTCCCTTGCTGCCTTTCGGTCTCTCCTGTTTCCTCCGACAGCCAGCAGCCTAATGAGTGAATGAGAGGCATTTGTCAGCGCTGCCTGCACTAATAGGAGAGTGTAACTTATTCATTACACACATAGATCTGCGGTTATTGTCGCCTTGTGTGCTGGGCTTTGCCCTTGTAGGGCCGCGGGGAGGTCAGGACTCCTGCTTTGAGGTGTCAGCTGTGCGCAGACTGTGTGCATCCTGTGTTTTTGTGCTTGATGTGTTCGCTAATGAGTGTGGGGCTAATAAAACGTAGGATGTGTAGTTGACAAGTAGTCAGATGTGTACATGTTATTGTGGAGGTGGATTTTCATTACTACATTGAATGCATTTGGGGGTTAAAGTGAGAAAAGCAGGTCATCGTGGCGATGGGGGGTCATTAGAAAGCAAATGAGTGTCGGTCTGTGTTTAGTGAGGGTGGATGTGCATATGTGTGCATCATAAAACTGTATTAGTGTTAATTGCGTTTCCATGGTGGAGTCCCATGATCCTCTATGAGTGTAGGTGAGACACTCTGTTGTTTGTGAGGCTCAAATTAAACTGTGCATTAGCGGCTGTAGGTGGGTATGAACCCATTGTAAGCGGTGTGTAAGTGGTTTATGTTATAAATCTATTCACTCCCCAGGAGGGAGACTGTAAAAGAGCAAATGATGAGTCACTCTTGCTGTGAAATGAGTTTAATTTACCCACACATTACGCCACCAATCATAACAAGCTGAACGGCTCACATTGTTTAGCCTCTCAGGTCTTAATCCAACAGATTGGGCCTGTTTACCGGCTCAAAGGTGTGAGCGACTTTCATTTATTCAGCACACACTGGTTTGTGATATTGTTTTTAACAATTAATCCCACACACACTGTTATTTACCTGGCACAAGAGAGGTGACATCGCATATTATTAGTCGCAGGTGGAGCCAGGTGGTCACTGCCCAACTGTCACACACTGTATATGTGAGTATTTATGCACCTGCAGTGTCATATCTCGGCGGGGTTTCCATGTGGTCCCAGCAGGGGTTTGTGACAGATTTCATCACCTGGACAGATCGGTGTTAATGAACATTTTAATCATCTCACTGAATGCCAGAGCCTGCTGAGTGTCATCATGTCCGCCTTTCTAACGGATAAATATGGAAAAGCTGAGGAGGGAAAGCCGCCCCGTGGGGTGTGGAAATCCATCTGATGCATCTTTAATTCTCAGGCAAACAAATCATCATAGGCACTGTTTTTGATTTTGTATTAACAATCTGTTTTGGGTATTTGAACACCAAGTGACAGCTCTTTAGAATGTGCATCCATTTTACACGTCTTCAGAATTACATGAGATCAGAACTCACAGCTAATCAACAGCCCATACAAAATTTCTCTGAGTCTCTTACCGGGCTTGGTATACCTTCATGCTGGTGTCATCTAGCCAGATGAAGGGAGGAAATAGCTATGAGGAGGCTAGCTGAGCCACTTTAATGCATTAAAAAAATACTCATTTTGCCATAAACTTGCTTTTCATTGAAACTGTGATGCACTAACTACCAAAATAAAACACCTAGTGGGTAATCAATCGAGATGTGTTGTTCATCAGCAATCCTGTTGTATGAAACAACTCTCAGTTTTCTTTCCTCCATCCTTTGTTGTTATTTAATCCATGTTTTAAAAGCCAAATTGGAACCAATTGAAAAACTGTTTGGTAGCCTGACAGCAATCACTGCTGAGTTTAGCCAAATTATCTGGATCTCTTGAAAGAGATGGATTCTGCCTTAAAACGCCTTACAACATGGGATCCTGGGTGTACATCAGCTGAGGAACCACGGGAAAAATCAGAGTTTAAAAAGCTAAATCATTAAACTACTGCCTGTTGTGCAGTGATCCCTGCCGAGGTTCTTTTGGTCATGCTCCAGGTTGATTGTAAAGCACATTTGCACTTTTGTTTTGTCTGAATATTTCACCACGTCTAGGACACAAGTACTTTAGAAATGTTTTTATTTTTTGCACTTTGAATGCTTGGCATTGTCAAAACAGCTGAAAACATGGCCATTTTTGTAGCATTTTTCTATGCAGAAATCACCTCTAGCCCCCTAACTAGAATTATCTGCTGCTGCATGACTTCATCTGCAAAGAACCTATGAAATATTAGTCATGAAAGGGTGCTTTTTACATTTAATGCTACTAATAAAGACTTCTTTTTATTTTATTTTATTTTATTTAACCAGGAAAACCTCATTGAGATCAATGATCTAATTTACAAGAGTGTCCAGGCCAAGAAGGGCAGCAGCACAATGAACAGTTACAGACATGAAATATAACAGTTATAAACACAGATCAAACAAATCCTGAATCACAGAGCTCAAAGTCACTGGCCAAAACATCTACAACTTGAAGCATCATACTCCAATGCCTTTTATCTACTTTTAAAAAGATTCAAAGAGACCAGCTCTCCAAGACAAAGAGTCTCCTGTAGAAGATTCCAGGCTGTAGGAGCAGCGTACCTTAAACTCCTTTTACCCATTTCAAGACAGACTTTGAGAACAGAGAGCAAAAATAAGTCTTGAACTGAGTCACAGAGCGAAGACTGTAACTTCCAGAACTTTTCATGTGAATAAGATCCCACAAAAATGATGGAAGCAGATTTAGTATGGCCTTATAAATAAGGATAAGCCAATGATTTAGCCTACGCTTTGATAAAGAAGGCCAACCAACTTGATCATACATAGTGCACTGATGAATTAAGGACTAAAGATTTTTTATAAACCTCAGTGCCCCATGGTACACAGTATCTAAAGATTTAAGGCATTGAGAAGATGCGTGCATGTATTAAACATCACCATAATCAATTAAAGGCAGAAAAATGGCTGCAGCAAGTGTTTTCTTTGCAGTAAGTGAAAAACAGGACTTATCTCTGAAAAAAAATCCAAGCCGCAACTTTAAGTTCTTGACAAGTTGGTCAATGTGATGCTTAAAAGTCAAAGAATCATCAATCAAAAATCCAAGATGTTTATATTTTATTATCATATTTAAGATATTAAAGAGAGAAAATCAAAATGATGGAAAAGGCAAAATTGTATCAAAAGAAAACCCATTTTGGAGCTAAAAGACAGACTCTTTTTACTGAGTTGAGCCAAATGATCGCTGAAGAGCAGCAATTCCAACAATACTGCCCAGTGTGCTGCATCTAAGCTACCATATCAGTTTGGATGGAGACATCCCAGACCACTTGTGTAAGCAGTCTGAGCTATCAGATATCAAACCGTGTTGGTGCATCCACACCAAGTGTTAGGGATTACCCCTTGATGTCTGAATGCCCAAAGTGGATATAAATCCCTTGGAATGTAGAGTCTAAACAAAGTCTCAGTGTTTGACTTACTGAACAAATTGACATTGTTTTTGTTGTTCATAAATGATGCATATTTTGTTATCGCCACTTGCTACTGTTAAGAAATGGAATAAGATTTGTCCTTGCATATCAGTTCTGATATATCAGCATGTATTTAAAGCTCTCCTTATTATATTCTGATTGTATTTTCTAGACTGTTGCATAAAGCAGAAGCTAATGAGCTGGAAAGCATTTATATGGATAAATTTAGTATTTAATCATTGTTATTTAGTGTTTGGTCATTCATCAGACATCCAGTCCTGGAATAACTGCACTAAATGATGTTGCTGATGATTTTTCTTCGAGGAGTAAATCCTAGCAGAAAGAAACACAAGTGACTGGGATGACAGCACATCCCCTTTCTATTACAGCCAAACAGTGTAAAAGATAAAAAGATTAAATAAGTTTTCCAGTTTTTGTCAGAGCTGATTTTTCACAAAAATAGTTAAGAAAAATTCCAGATATAAAAAGCATACAGATCTTGCAAAATAACTGAATCATTTACAGTGTGCTGTGCACAGGGCTTGACATTTACACGGGCCAACTAGCCAAATGCGGGTAGATTTCAGCTGTGGCAGGTGCCAGATTGACATCAACTAGCCACATTGGCCAGTGGAATTCATTGGTGTCACAACCTCTGTCTGAGCGAGATTTAGATGAAACCAGCTGCATTTCTGATTTTTTTGAATAATGTTAATTTAAAGTCAATGTTTTAATGTTACTATAAACTTAGTATCCATTAAAGAAGGAAATGGAGCATGTGTTTCATCTCATACCAGACATACCCAATTTGCAATGTCACACATAGTTTCAAATCAACACAATTGTGGCCAGTGGAAATGCTCAGTGGCTAGTAACTTTTCATAAACAAGTAGCCATGTCGGCCAGTGAGGAAAAAAGTTAATGTCAAGCCCTAGCTGTGCATAACTGTAGTGTGACTCCAATCTGAATGAGGGAGTGCAGGGTACAACTGCAGTAATAAAATCCATGATTGGATAACACATTTGAATATTTAGTCCCAAATATATGCCCTTGCAGGTGTTGAACTTTATGCTGATGTCATCAGTCAAGTGATTCCTCAAAAATAATTTCCTCTGTCTACATCTGAATTCACCCTCGACTCACAAATAGACTATGATGGGCATTTCCCATTTTCTAGTACTTTCCATATCACAAGTGACAGTCACTATAATGTATGTCATGGACTCAATGTATCCATCAGTGCTTTGAGAAAAGTGATTCACAACAGATGTTCACAGACCAAGCTATGCTTACCACCATGCACTCAGTTCAGTGAAAAAAGGAAAGACAGATGATTCAACACTAAGCCATTAATAATAAAAAGGATCTGATTAAGAGTTTGATGAAACCCAGAAAAGTTCAGATTTGGTGCATCTCAATAAATTAGAATATCATGGATAAGTTCATTTATTTCAGTAATTTAATTAAAAAAGCGAAAGTCACAATATATAAATTCATTACACACAGAGTGAAAACTTTGAAGTATTTTTTTCTTTTAATTTGATGATTATGGCTAACAGTTAATGAAAGCCCACAGTTCAGAAAGTTAAAACACTACATACTGTAAGGCCAATATAAAAGGATTGTTAATACAGAAATGTTGGCCTTCTGAAAAGTATTCTCATTTTTGTGCACTCAATACTTTGTTGAGTGCACTTTTGCATGCATTACTGCAATCAATGCAGTGTGGAATGGAGGCGATCAGCCTGGCATGACATGGTGAAAGCAACAGTTGCAGCCACCGTCTTTGATATGTCTGTGTGTGGTGGCTCTTGATACACTAACTCTAGTCTCAGTCCACTCCTTTTGAAGTTCCCCCAGATTCTTGAATGGGGTTTGCTTGACAATCCTCTCAAGGCTGCAGTTATCCTTGTTGCTTGTGGATCTTTTTCTACCACGTTTTCCTTCCACTCTACTTTTTATTAATATGTTTGGAAACAGCACTCTGAGAACAGCAGGCTTTTTTTTCTTTTTTTTTTTAGCAATAACCCTCTGTGGCTCCTTCTTTAAGAGGGTGTCAGTCTTGTCTTTTGGAAAACTGTTAAGTCAGCAGTCTTCCCAATGTCTGTGCAGCTATAAAGCCTTTTTACTTTGATGTCTTCCTTTTTGATTGTAATTTATTGCTTCTGCAATAAACCCACCTTTGTTAAACACTGATATATAACAATAAAAATCATTCCCACCGGATCCGTTCATGGCTCTCTTTGAAGTTTAATCAGTCGTCATTGATTTGGCCCTGTTGACATAAAGGTCTTGTCACAGGACGGCGTAGGTGAAGATACTTAGGGTTTTATCCTTAGTCTCTGTTCAAAGATGCTCTCAGGATTCAGTGGATTACCTGCTTGAACTTTCACAAACAGCTCACACTCACTAAAGACCTTTAACCTTTTCTAAGTTCTGTCAGTGAAAGTCAGTGAAAACATTTCTGCCTGTCTATCAGTCCCTGGTTCATAGACTTAAACATTAAGCGTTAGGGCTGTGAAAATCTGAATGATAACATCACTGAGCTATTTTTTACACCCTGAACTTGCTGTTCTCCTGAAACACCTGTATTTCAATGAGCTACACCGTTTTACATCTCAATCTGCTAGTCCGAGTCACTCTGTCATGATGTTTGCTGTTTTGGAACTGAACACGCCCTTGAATAAAAACAGCAATTGTCCATACAGGCGAGTAAAAGAAAAAGCTAAGACGTCTTACTTGTTTCAACTATCGAATCATCTTCACAGAGGATCAAAGTCAAGCTTACAGAGGTTTAGGGAGATTTTCGTGCTTTCAGACGACAGAAGCATTGTATGTGAAATTTGAGAGCGCCTGAATTGAAGGAGGACAGCTCTAATATTCATGCTGGTTGAATCCTCTTGAAGCTTTGTAATGGAGTGACGCGTCTGTCTCTGAGACTGGATTAAGAGAAGAGAGAGGAGAGAATATAAGTCTGAAGGGAGCAGGGGAAGCCTGCAGGTGTTTCATCTGGAGAATCCGCTCCTCTCTTTGCCTCAGGCTGTTTTTGAATTCATAGATAGATGCATTCACATACACATATTTAGACACACATGTGCCTCTAGGCTGTTACTGTACCTGGTTTTCAATGTAAGGTTCATCTCCTACAACCAAACAGATATGTTTGACTGGGAGTCTTCATGAAACTGGACTCACCTATTCCCACTTTGTCAGGGAGGACAAAAATGCTCTTCTCTCCTTCTGGCTCACTAGTAACTTAAATTCCTAACCCCTGAAAATCCCTCTCTTACTGGCTTTGATGCTTGCATTTCTTTAGTTGTTCTCTTGTTTCTTTATCCAGGATTTTTAAAACTGATTGATGAATACGAGTTTAACCCGTTTACACTGGGTGCAAGGTTTGCGTGCACATACCTTTAAGACCGAATGAGATGCTGGTGTGCTTCTACCTTTAGCACCTGATGCAACATCGGTGCATTTTGCATATGAGGTAAGGCTTTTCCCACAGAGAGATTTCTTATAGAATTGGAGATGCAGTACAGCAGTAAGGTTCAGTGCCGGATATTTTAACCTAAGCAGGGCTAACATGCTTGGTAAATGAAACTTCTATTTTTGGCTCTCCATATGTGTTGAGTGGTCATCAGAGTATCTCTGTGACTATTGAGTTTTCAATCTGCTTGTTTTATGAATGTAATTTTTTTTGTTAGGAGTTCAGTATGTATTTGAACAGTCTTCCATTATAACTGAGATATAGTTCTCAGTTTTTTAGGTTTGTTGTCAGGACTGATGTTTAGGTCTAAAATAAATATTTAAATATCAGTATCAATGTTGGGAACAGCTAACAGGAATTTGTAAATACAGGCCTATCAAAAATTGGTAAAACTCCAATATTGTGCATTTCTACTTTTGATTCACATTTTTAGGTCGTTGTCTTCACGTAGTATTCTACAGGGTTGGTAGGTGTGATTTCCAGGTCCCAAATCCCAAGGTGTGTTTCACCAGGATGTATCCTGCCTTAACAAGAGCATCATCTCTTTTTAACATCTCCCCTCCTCTTCCTCCCCCCTGCCTGCTTCCTAAATCTATCTTGGGAGTGATTACATTTGGTCCCAGCATGCTTTCCTGCCTCCCAGCCAGTGCTAAAACTGGTACTGTACTAGCAGAGGCCGAGCCAGGCTAGCCAGTCATTTCCTGCATGACTGCACGGTTGATGCTAACACAGTGGTGGAGGAGAGAGAGCTCAGTGGTCTGAGATGCACAGAGTAGATGTCAGAGCAGCTTGTTACTCAGCCTTATGTTTGACTTTAACACATGTTTTTGGTTCTCTGACTCGTTGTTGGGCGGTGAAGTGTTGTGACTGTCAAGTGTGTTCATCACTAAAAGCACAATTTAGCGTTAGGTGTATTTGATCCCCAGAAGGAGACCCTGAGCTGGAGTGACATGTTTGAAGGGGGCGGTTTTTAATTACAGCAGCAGCTGGATGTTGGATATCTGCGACACACCCACCCATTCCCACACCTCGTCTCAAAGTCGTTGCAATGCACTCTGGGTAGGACATGGAGGCTTTTAAGTGTACTTTGAGTGTCCATGATGTCATCTGCTCTTGTGGACAGAGGGGGCTTTTAATCAGAGCTGATCAGCGCTCTGAGACAGACGGCCTACACGGCGTCCCACACACAGAGCTGATAATGAAACTGTAGGAGCATCTGTCTCTGTTGTCCTTTTCTCAGGCCAGTAAACATCTTGTTTGGACATGAGCATTTTAGTATTCAAAGAAAGTGAATGGGATGGAGTTTCTCTCCTTGTTTTGTTGTTTTAAATGCTCACTCACTGTGTGGGATTTAATTGACTTAACTGTGATACAAAAATGTTTCCTTGCATATCAAACTAGTTTTAATTAATTGCTTTATGTTCTGTGTTAGAAAAAGCAGTTGTATTTGTTTTTTGTTTTAAAAATGTGGATTGATTAGCTCAGATGTCGCCACGGCAGCAGTTCTTACAGTCTAAAGAGCCACACTGAAAGCTTTTCATAACAGGAAAGATTACACATGGGGTTAGTTTGTACCGTAAGCTCATGTATGCAATGGCTGCTGCCGGTGTAGAAATTAGCTCTGATGAAGCTGTAGAAAAGTGGAAGTTTAATCAGGCTTCAACCACATTTCTCTGGAAAAACAAGAGCCAAGAGCCACACCGAAAGCTTCTTGTGGCAGAGGTGATGTTTTTGTCATGTCTTTTAACAGGTTTCAGCATGAATTTTAGCAGCCGACATGCTCCGCTGTTCATAAACTATGGAAGTACTAGCCTGTATAGCTCAGGTTAGTACTGGAGCTGTGCATGTCTATTACCTTTGCATGGACATCTGAAACTGTTACACCTTACATCCAAAGCGGAAGGGCAGGACTTTAAAAATATTCTCTGAAGGTTATTGAAAAAACGTTCTGTCTGTCACACTCATTGCAGGCCAATCAGAGCACAACATGATATTTTCAACTTCAGTTCTAACCTGAGATCCTCTGGCTGGTGCTGAAAATTCTTGCTGAAGCCTGTCTGGAGACGTCTCTGCCAAGAGAAGCTTTCAGTGAGGCTCTTTACTCTTGTTTTAGTAAAGAAATGTGTTTCAATTCTGATTCAACTGCCACTCTACTGTAGCTACAGCTGAGCTAATCGCTACAATGGAGGCAGCCATTGTACACACCAGCTTACAGTGCAGCCCACCCACAACAATCACCAACTTACGCTGAAATGAGCAAAAACCTCTTTGGCTTCATGAGAAGCTTTCATTGTGGCTCTTTGGTCTTGCTTTAATAAAGGAATGTGGTCCAGTTCTGATAAATCTGCTGCGATAATAGAGCTAATGGCTACAACAGCCAAAGCGATTGCCATCGACTTCCACTATAACTTAACCCTGGCTGTAGCTACCACCTTGTTCTCTTCAATGACGCAGATTGGCTAGAGGCATTTTCAGACCTGGCACAAACATTGTAGATTGGAACTTTGACGGTTGGATTTGCCTGATGACACACAGGAAATCTGGCTAATCCATCTACTTTACAAGGTTTTTAGATAGCAACAAAAATGGATGAAAGGAAATGGGAGCAATTTCTGTAGTTCATATAGTCATGGAAAAGTATTGGCACCCCTGGAATTTTTCCAGAAAATACACAATTTCTCCCAAAAATTCATACCTTGGAAATGTCTGTAAATTAGTCAAATTGATCACATGATCACTCCTACAACATCCAGTTAAATTATAGCATACTATTATCCTACGTAGTAATGACTTGTGCGTCATGAACAGCCCCTTAGTATGGTTGCTAGGTGGGTTAGCCATATGTGTTAATATAAACAACATTTTATGCCCCTAAACGGGCATATGCCAAAATATGGTCCCTCCATTTTTCATGCTTAAATTTTAGTAATTACCAGATAATGTGTAAGTGTCATCAACTCATCATGATTAGCTATAATTTTAGGAACATTTGTTTGGGGCTAAAAGAGACGTAAAACTGCATTTTCTTCGACTTCTGGAGGAAACAAGAAGTTTGAGATGCTCTGAGCCACTGCTGATTTGTCAGGGAGGCCACGATGGAGGTCACCCAAATTGACCATAAATGGTTCCTTGCCCCATAAAGGGTTAAAGTGTGTACTTTCTATATTGCGGGAATCATCATGCCATAGATACTACAGTCTGTCAAACAGTTTTATAGAAATTGGCCTCACTGTGGATGAAGCAAAAAGCATCAAAGTCATTAAAGCTCAACTATTCAGCACTGTGGGGATCTGTACCAAATGTCATGATAATCCCTCCTGTAGTTGTTTTTGTTCAAAGTGGTGAACTGACAGACCTTACCTCCCACTGAGCCAAGCTTTGAGTACCTCAAATTTGAAGCTTTATGTTAATTTGGGGGGTACTGTCATTTGAGTTCCTAACTGTCCTGTGGGACTTCTTTTCACAGCAGTGGTCTCTGATAATTCAGCAGCAAAAGTTATACAGGGATGCAAGCCATGATGAAAATTGATAGCCTTAATGAGGAGGTGTAAGGAAAATAGAGGGTCTGAAAACACATGTACTTTACTGACTGAGGAGCTATGTTCTTTGATTAGTGAGATTCAGAGTTGACTACGAGTGCTGCAGAGGTCAGTCCTATAATGGAGCTCTGTCACTGAGGGTTTGAAAAAATAAAGACTTGCATATAGAGAAAGACATTTAATTTTATTCTGCTCACCAGCCCTCCTGTAATAACAATAATAATGGTGATGAATTCAGCTTGGAGTGCCTCTCAAGGAAGCCGAGGATCCTACGGACACAAAAGAGTCATTTCTCTATTCTGGCTCCAGACTGAGTCTCCAAACATGTGGGAGTAATCTGTTTTGAGTGAAATGTCTCGGCGTGATTATGAGTTTTATTTTTCTTTTTGGGAGAACTGCTGGGATTTGGATATGAATACTTAGAGTCTTACACAGATAACTATCCACGCCTGTTTGGAGCCTTTTCATTTCGAACCCCATGGAGCCTTTCTGAGAAGCCTCCGCCGCAGCACCTCTCCGCTGAATAAGAGCCACCAGCAAATCTCTACTATCTCTTCATCGCTGCCTCAGAGCACTTTTACCCCTCCTGTCACCATGAACTCACCCAGTCCTCTTACACCCCCCCGTTTCTCCATGTGTGTGTTTGACTAATGTCAGTGTTTGGCTTGTTAATGTTTAGTTTGATAACAGCCTAGCTCTATAAACAACTTAATCCTGCTTCTTATGAGCCCTAGAGCAGCGCTCTCTGCTCCATTGGAGACCCTGAGGCTTTAGAGGAGAGATGTGGGTGACTGAGGGTAGAAATATGTTTGTGTGTGGCTGTTGAAGAAACTGAAAGAAAGGTTGAAAAGGTTTGCCACCAGGTAAGATAATGTTGAGAAGCACAGATGGAGATAAAAGTAGCAGTAAAGTGGTGGTAGAAAGATGTTGACCTCAGTTGCACCTTCAATATGTTTCTTTTGGAGAGGAGGTCATGCTCCAAAAAACTGTCTGAACTGGGAGGGGGGTGAGAAATCAAAGATCAAGTGACTATATGGAAAAAAAATGAAAAGGTTACCCAATTCGGAGACTAACAACTTAATTGTGTATTTGACCCCTCTGAAATCCTCCTGGACTTAAAGGCTTACTACGTGACTTTCAGAGCAGATTTTCAGACCAAAACAAATGCTCCCCCCTGTTCCCTTCTGTTTTCACACTTCTCTGCTTCTCCCGTCCCATTTCACAGTTTCCATGAGTCTGTGTTTTTCATTAAAGAGCAGCAAATGAGCACTAATAAATATCTGACACAATACTGCAGACATTTTCAAATAAAACATGTGGTTGATTTGGTTGATATTGGTTTGTCTTTATAGGTTCATGCAAAGTCTTTTCTTCAGTTTGGACAGTCTTTTTGTTTTCCTCGAGCAGCAAGCTCCTTGGTTGAAAAATGAAGCCAATGTGTAAGTGCAAAATGCTGCTGTTCCTCAAGTGTCCACATTCGCAAAAAAAAGCAATAAACATTTAGATACACTTTCAAAAATCATACATGAGATTTCATGCAAATCAGTCGTTTCATATTAGAGTCACAGTGACTTCCTGTGAAACGACATGATAAGGAATTGCATGCCAATGGAGAAATGACCCATTTGTGCCACTTCCTGTTACCAGTAGGGGGTGCTATGATGAGATGCTTGCATGTGTGTGTGATCAGGGTGATACCACTGTCTTGCAAGAAAGGACGAAGACCACAGACTATTGTAGACTAAAGTTAAAATAGGTTAAAGTCATTTGGCACCATCAAAAATGCCTTTTTTTGAAATCAAGATGAAGCTGGTGGACTTCCTGTTGGGAAGAGGCTCCAAGAGGCTTTTTTTGTAGAGCTTATGATGACCCATATGTAGACTAAAAATTATAAGCCTAGGATGAATGATGCGGGGGATGTGGGGGTTGAATATTTTAATGGAAATTTAAAAAAAAAGAAAACATAGGTGGAAATGTTCAATTGCCAGAAGGAGGCGCTGCAACAAAGTTATGATATTGATGTAGGGATGTATTCAGGATCACTCTGAAGTTTGGTGATGATTGATATAAAGACTAAAAGTTATACGGTGTTATTGGTGTATTTTCACTGCAAAAAATGTACAAAAAGGTACTTCTAGTTTGGGCTCCAGTCAGGGCCCCGCCCTATGGGGAAAAAAATCATGGTTCGCACGACATTTGATCTTCCAGTTGCCTACTGTGAGCAAAAAGACAATCTGGAGTCAATCGGCTAAAATCCCTTGGACTAATTTGTTGAAATACTAAACTTGTGAATAGCAAAAAATGTCAAAATTTGACCTGTTGATTATTGTAATGTACTTCCTGTACATTTTAGAGGATGGCCCAAAGAAACTTTTTTTTTTATGTCTAATCATGATACATATATGTACCAATTATCATGCATGTAGCACTTACCAAGCCCCCTATCTTACATTTTGCAATTTACTTGCACAATTCAACCAATTATATGAAAATTTCCACTTGGGGACAATTTTTTTGTAAAGTTTGATGAGCTTTTGAGCATGTTAAAGCCCCCATTTAGCGGTTCTTCTGACAATAGAATATCAAACACAGATACAATAGGGTCCTAGTGGACTGAGGTTGGTGTTCAGGCCCTTATAACCTTCATCTAATGTGCAGAGAATCTAGAGAATAGAAGGCTGGCCTACTTTTAGTATTAGTCAGGTGCATCTCTAGGCCAAAAAAACAGACTGGATATTATAAATAGATAGTGATATTTACCTTGTTGTAGCAGATATGCATGTCCACTCGAGGACTTTCAAGTGCTGTCAACTTAACTACCGTAATTTCCGGACTATAAGCCGCTACTTCTTTCCCATGCTTTGAACCCTGCGGCCTATACAATGATGTGGCTAATCTATGGATTTTTACATAGATTAGTTACAGCTAACGGCCACTAGGGGACCTTCTAAATCTATGGATTTTACAGGTTACGGTCCCCCACCTTTAAACTCTATGGGCTCTATGGCCGGTCCACGTCCCCCACCTTTAAGAGGCGGGTTCCAGCAGGAAATGCTGGAGTCCGGAAAAGAGTGAGACAGGCAGTTCGCGTGAACAGCGAAAGCAAAAGTGGAACCAAATGCAGTACGAGAGACAGAACGAGAGCAAGACAGACATTACAAGAGCGAGACAGTTTGTGCAAAGGAAGTTTTCATGCACAAACCCTCATAATGGAAAACAAACGAAGAAATGCATATGATGCAGCTTTTAGGTCAAAGGCAGTCGATCTGGCTGTCAAAGAAGGAAATAGAGCTGCTGCACATACCCTTGGCATCAGTGAATCAATGGTGAGACGTTGGAGATGCCAGCGTGAAGAACTGGCCCAATGCAAAAAGACGAAAAAAGCTTTCAGAGGTAATAAAAGCAGATGGCCCGAACTTGAAGACTTTCTTGAAGATTGGCTGAACACACAGAGAGCAGACAGCCGAGGTGTTTCCACCGTGCCACCTGCGGCTTATAGTCCAGTGCGGCTTGTATATGTACACATTTGGTTTTTTCCCTAAATTTAGTTGGTGTGGCTTATATTCAGGTGCGCTTTATAGTCTGGAAATTACGGAAGCTTCATTTTTCGATACTGGATTTGCCGCCTGCTCGAAATATGATGATGAAAGCCAACCACTTCCTGACGACCTCTGTTGTATTAGTCCAATACCTTTGCTGAGGATACTCCAAGATCTCCTAAGGCCTTCACTATTCCTCATCTCATATTTCTGCTCCTCTGGGGCAGCACACAGGCTTTACCTGCTTATCCAACCAGCTGCTCCACATCAGAGCCGGAATACAGATGAAGAGCAGGAATGGTTTGTCTGCCTGCAGCAGCTTGCAGAGAGAATGAGGCATTTACAAAGTAATTCATGTTCTCCTTTGACACTTAACATGCACCAAGGGTAATCAAATTTTAGTTTGGAGCTCCAGAATGAATCAAAATGGGGACTAAATGCACCCAAGAGGGATCGTAGATCAGCTTAGCCTGCAGCCAAGATTGCTAAGAATGAGTGACTGGAAGTAAAAGGTGTGGCATGTTTGACGTGTCTGACGTTAATGATCCTAATGAAGCAGAATAAAGTGTACTTTTTCTGTTTAAAGTGAAATCTTTACAACACGATCGCCACTATCTCAGTGTTGGACGACAAACAATGATGTGATTCATCTAAGCCTTTCTAATCAGTACATCTGAGCAGATCGCTTTGATCGCACCCAGGCCTGTGGATGTGATGGAGATAAATATAATCAGTATTTTGGCTCCTGTCTGAGTATGTTAGTTTAGATCAATGGGTTTAGAGATGGAAGCATAGAGATTAACTTTGTTTTTTGGTATGAAAATTAAGCCCAGATATTAATATTGGGATAAGAATTGATTTACTTTCTTTGCTTCTTGTATTGCGTTCATCTTTTTCATAATCTTTTTTTAACACTGACATCCATGTAACTTCATTGATTCATTAACAGCTCTCATTTCATTACAGATAAGGTTATGAGATTTTACACTTAACAAAGCCTTTATTATAAAGGTTGTTTGCAGATGACTCCACGTCACCAACTGGGGACAGGAACTTCAGGATAGAGAGGTGCTGTTTACAGCTGTGCCAAGCAGTCAAATCTGGAAACACAACCAAGCAAGGCCTGGGCAATAAACCAATGTTATTGATTAATCTTATCTGAGATTATTTTTGGGGGCTTTTGCCATTATTAGATAAGACTGCTGAAGAGAGAGAGGAAATAAAAGGAAAGAAAGCAGAAGAAGACATGCACTAAACAGCGCTAGGGATCCGGTCTGTAATCCAAGGACTGCAGCCTCCGTATTTTGGTGCATGCTTTACCAGCTGAACTAAACTGAAAATCCAGATTTTGAAGAATGAAATTGTTGATTTTCCTCTGAACTACTCAACCGCTCCTCTCAGGCTTTGTCTGGAGGAGTGTATGCAAACACGTTGGAGTTGCCTTGTCAAACTGGGAGACATTTGGGTCACATTTGCACCAGCTGCTTTCATGGAAACATTTAAGCGTGATTCTGACTTCACCTCAGACCAGAACTGGGTGATGCACTGCTGACCATTTAAGCATTTTTATGTTCCTTTATCCAAATAAGATCATCTTCTGCAATACTAATTCATAATATAACCCTTTTTTTTTTTTTTTTTTACTTTGGTTGGAAGGGAGGATTCAGCCTGACAATTAGTATGATTATCGTGTAGTGTGTGTGGCCCCCTGAAGTCACCAGAATTACTTGTCACTTAGCCTAAACATTAGGGCTATTGAGCAATGAAATATGAAATCATAATTAATCTCAGAATTCCAGTTATTATGATTGATCTCTCTTAATCTCATTTTTTGGCACATATGAAATGTCACTTTTTTGCATTTTAAAGTTTTGTTTTATTTTTGATTTGTTTTCTGTCTAAAAGAGTAACTGACTTAGACTGGCTTTAATTTCTAAAGAAAATAAGGACCTTCAGTAGAATTAGTAGTAGAATTCCATACAGAAGCTTTGTCCAAACTGTAATGCAGCTGCCTGCTGCTAATAGCCACATTAGCTCCAAGTTACCGCCATGTTGTCAAATCGCTCTTTAACCCTGATGTTAACAACCATGGACTGATAGCACTGATAGTGTAGAAACAGCTTCGTTTAGCACTATATTGATCCAGAAAATAGGGATAAAATTGTATGAAGGCTTTGCCATTTTATCCTCACTTACAACCAAAGCAGTGAGTGACAACTGTCAGCATAGACATGTGAACATTAACATGCATGGAGGATTAAAGGTCAACATTGCTAGCACGTAACATTAGCTACATTTTGTGAAATTATGTCATGTTGTTCCAATACTGCTTACTTAAATCATTAGTGCTTGATTTTGACTATTTTCTGGGAGTCTAATAGGGGTTCCCAAAGTGGGTGTTTCACGAACCCCCAGAGATGCTTTTGAAAAAGCAAAACAGAAGGGAAGAGGTATAAATGTATCCATTATTATAAAAAAAAATCTTTAAAATTATTTCAATTTATAATTTAACAACAGTTAAACAACAATGAGATTTGTACTTGAACGTAAGTGATGTGTACAAAAAAATGTTCATTTGTACATGATGCTTTGATCAATATTTGTATGCCCTAACCACCTCCTGGGATGTCGGGGGTCCCCAGATTTTGGGGCTGTTATTTTGAGCGTTGCAGGCTAAAAATTGTAGGGACACCAGAACTAGTCATCCAATGCAGTCATTATTTGTTAGTCATTTTAAACCTCACTGGATTTCAAAGTTTTCTCTCAATGCCTAAAGCATGCAAGCTTTTCCAGAGATTTAGCCTTCTCATGCCCTTCATAATCAGCTATCCCCAATTTTCACTTCCTGCCCCCAAGTGAGTTTGACTTTTTCATGTCATCAGAATAACCTGACTACAGAAATATCCACTATTTCTTCCGTTTCCTCTGAAGTTTGAAGCTCTGCATCACTGATTGAATGAATTCGTCTGAATTAGCATGTTTCCCATTATTAATATACGTGCTCTGTCTTTTATGTTGGAATGTAAACAGAACTGCTGCAGATGAAAAAAGAACCTTCTACAACATAATTCAGATAACTCACTTGGAGGGAATCCACTTAGTGAGGAAAGTTTTTTTCTTTCCCTTCGGAGGATTTTTTTGGACTGTCTCCCTCAGTGAATCCCACTGTGCTGCAGCCAACTCAAAGAAATGCTTGTTTTGTAAAAAGTGCTTTGGAGTCTGGATCAAAAGCATTTTCATAGCAACTCAATCTGTGATTGAAATATTTAATACTGGCACCGAGCCCCATGCAGTCCCCTCCAACACTCACTCCTGGTCTGTGCTTTGCTGTTCTTCCATCTCTCATCTTTACTCACAAATTTATTCTCTTCTGGTGCCTGTCTTGTTGCATGAATAATCCACACTAATGCAGGGTGGTACGTGGGGATATAAATAAGAGGCTGAATGTATATTTGATCATCTCCTGGACCTCTGACCACTCACGAAAAGCAGCTGATATCAGTGCGTGCTTGGAGCTGCTGCTGTGTCGAAACTGAAATAATGGAGGTAGTCGTTGGGAAAAAGACATAGAAATACACTTTCAGATGTTATTTTTTTGGCACACCTTTCCCTCTCGTCCTTTGAGCTGCTTTCGCTTCTCCTCGCTGTGAATATATATGTATATATAAGGACATGTCAGTGTGTTTCAGGGAAAGCTGCTGACAACAAAGAAGTTGCAGATGACTTCCTGGAAAAGCACAGCATAATGATTGTGTGTGTTTTACATATGCCAAGGACACGACAGGCGATCTGATGTGCCTTTGTGTTGCTTAATGCAGAGTGCTCGTTTCCACACAGCAGCGGGGGTCACATCACTGCTCGAGCGGCTCGCAGGCTCCGTTTCTTGCTTCCTGCAGGTCTGCTCTGCTGATTAAGGCTCCATGAAGAGAAAGCTCAGATGTCTGAAGATAAGTCAGTGTGATTAAAGGACACTTAATAAACTCTGACAAGTTTTGGTGTCAGAACTTATTAGCTGCAATGCACAGAGCCGTTTAAATGAGCCACACACCGGCGTTTCACTCGGGGTGGAGTTGAAGAGTTTAAGAAAACAAAATCCAGTGTTGTTTTCAAGAGCAAGGATGGAGGAGCAGGTGGCACTGATTGAAAGTCGCTGTCACCTCTAGTGATTAGCCGTGTCTGAACTTCAGTGTGTAATAGCGCTCTCATCTCCTGCGTAATTGGCTCTTGTATTGATTAAATAACGTATGCAGGCAGTAATGTTTGTTTAGGAACTCAGGAAGTTGAAGTTCATGAACTTGTGTTGTTGAGTTGTTCAACATCCTGCTCACGGAGGCTTAGATTGAATAGTGGCTGCATAATAACAGCAAAGATGCATATGATTAATATATTGTTTTTCTGTTTAACATCATTAATTTGTAAAGCTCTGGGAAGTAAAAGAAATCATCTGATTATGTATGATAATTTATTTTAGCAGCGTACTCTCGTTCCCTTAGAAGCCTCTTCTACTTTTGCTAATTTAGTGATTTGTCTGAATGACTTTTGACTCTCTGACCTGGAGGATTTCTTTTAAATTTAAATTTTATTTGTAGTCAGTTTGAAACTTTAAGGTATTTATTCATCCTTTAGAGTTTAGCATGCTGGGAGGCAGAAACACTGTTGTTTTTCTTCTGAGAAAAAGTAGATGTTGATACCAGAGCTGAATAATGCGGTTGGAATTACTGATGTTCCTAGGAGTGTAATTTTCCACCAAATTAAATGCAAAGTATAATTGCGTTTAGCCAACTAGTTGAAAGTCAAAGGAGCACATTCTGTAAACCAACTTCCCAATCAAATGCTAAAACATCACACAAAAACCATGCAAAGTTGGTTTTCAGCATGTGGCCGATGTTAGCAGAGCTAGTGCCGCTGGCCACCGTTTCTTTTTCAGGTTAATGTCCACATACCTGAGCAGAGTCTCGCCTCTCAGTGCTTCGTTTATGTGTGAGTTGGCACATCATTATCCACCATCTTTTTAGATGAAGGTAGTACTAAACTTGGCTATTCCTATGGGATGCTATTGTTGCTAAAGCAGTAAGTGGTTGTGTGTGTGTTTTTTTCTTTATCAGATTAGTTAATTAGAGTGTATTCACACCTGGCTCGTTTGGGGCAGTTGTTCTGAAACAGTGAGCCCCCCCCCCCCAAAGTCCGGTTTGTTTGGACATATGTGAACACAGCAATCGCACTCAGATGCTGGACAAAACAAGCGGGTCAAGATCGCCAAAATAGGGTGGTCTCGGTTCACTTCCATTCGAGACCTGTAGCGGTTCCTTTGCAGTGAGAACACAATCACCTCAGAAACCAGCACAACTGACTCATAACTGTAGTACACACTGTAGTCGTGGGGGCAGTATTGCGCCTGGTTGCCAAACGTTCACTAAAAACAATAGAAGAAGAAGGAGTAGAAGAATCAGCAACAGCAGAAGAAGAAGAGAAGGTGGATGAACCACAGATCTATCTGAGCGAAATGAGTCATGGGCTCTGTGAGGCGGCACGTCTGCGTTTTAACAAGTGCATCAACTCATTATTTTCCAGACGCAGTTTTTACTGTCGAAAAAAATGCATGTTTTGTTGAATTAGTGAACACTGGTACATTAGCCAGATGAACACTATAAAAAAAACTAGCCACACTCACTGCCGATTCTCCGTGGCTGTTGTTTTTCCCCGTGGAAAGTGGTTAGGAACCCGAATGAATGAATGACGATAAGGAAACTCCCCCGCCTCCGGGTAAGATTCCTGACCAATGAGAGACGAATTGGATCGCACGTGGCATTTGTTTACAACTTTGGACCGCAAGAGACTTTTGCTGTGTGAACACAAACGAACCAAGTGACAACTGAAACAGATGTATCGTTTTTGCCCCTGAGTGGAACAAAGCAAACGAGCCACAGGTGTGAATACACCTTTAGTTTAACTGACTTGCAAAGCTAGTGCAGATGACAAAGGGATCTGGATCTAACTGTTTAGCCAGCTGTTTGTGCTTATCCCTAGTTGGAATCATGATTAGGATTATCAAAATGAGTGTTTTCCAATGTTATTTATCTGAAGATGTCAATGTTCATGCCATTAACAGAAAAATAATTGAACATCAGCAATCTCTTGTCTTTCCACGGGCTTCCTGCAGATCTTTAACCTTGCAAAGCAGATGGATACGCCCGTTTCCCTGTTTTTCACTGGCGAACCCATCTTGCAAAGCTCACATTGTTGTTGCAATTTTTCTCTTTTGCTGGTGAACAAAAGAAATATTGGTCAATATGCCAGCTGACAAAAAGGTTTATTCTTGCAAGGTCAATCAACATGTACAGCGGTCAGTAAGCGTCAAAAGATGGGGGGTGGGGGTGGGGGGGGTCCAAGGCAGAACAGAGTCCAAGAAAGAAAGAGCTCCCAAGAAAAGGGAAAAGAACATTTTATGCTTGAGCTATGTCCCCTCCCCAAGATATGTTTGAGCTACGCCTCTGTCTGGGCCCAATCCACATCTGCACAGGGCTTTGTTTCCAGCCAGTCTGGACATCACACAGAAGGGACATTTTGATTCAGTCAGAAAGAAGGTTTCACACCTACACAGGACAAAACAGGTCACTGTGTTAGCCATGCTGTACAGAGTATATCAGGCTCACATCACACTTGCTAACATTAGCAGCTAGCTCCAACAGCCTTCATCCTCTTCTCAGATTAATATCGTGCTTTGATTTGTGGCCTCTTTTCTCTTCAGTTGATTATTTGTGAGTTCAACCCTACCACTTTATTTCCATTTATTGCTTATAAAAACTGTCATACCATGCTTTTCCTACTACACACTAACAGCTAAGCTTCTAATATTTACATCCAGTGAAGTGCTGGGGAAAGCTCAGACAGGAAGGCAGCGGCCATTCACTGAAGCTATAGCGGCTTCTAGCTAGAAGAGGTTCATCACAGTGTAAAAGAGCAATGCATACTGGGATTTCAAGCTCATGTTTATAATACATTGTTAGTAATTAGTCTACCGACTCCTAAATCTTGCACTGGCTAATTTGATAAACAAATTCAAACGTTTAACCGTGTGCATCCTTAGTAAATATGTCAAAATACTACAAATCTATAGCTCTTCTGCTGCTCAGCTGTAGAAAGCAGGAATCCCAGTTTTGACCTTAAGTAAAGAAAAAAAAGTAAGGACTTCTTATAGTCTAGAACTGGGCTAAATGTTTTTGAGTTTTCGTTGACTAGAACTAGACTAAAACTATAAAGCTTAAAACTAACTAAAATGTGGATAGAATATAAAGGCATTTAATCTACAAACTAAAAGTAGAATTGAAAATAGCTTTAAAAATGAAAACTGGTCTACACCCAGACTGTTTTGGACAAAGCAGAAATATTTCTTTACTTCTTCTTTTGGTTCCGGTGTTAGGCCTGAGAGTGGATATAAAGAGAGAAACAGGTATATCTGCCAGTTTGACTATGATGGTGTTAAAGTATGAGCCCTATGAAGAAGCTGTTTAAAGAAAAAGAAACTAACACTACGACTGCTGCAGATTACTGAAAAATTGGCTGATTATTTTCTGTTGAAGCTTAAAAAATGTATTGCTTTATAAGGAACTCCATCGATTTTACAATTTTGAAGTCTGTTTTAAGGTCTTGAAGAAAGAAAGGGGGGTATAAAGCTTTAAGTGGTTCAAGAGGGAGCTGCATGAAGAAATATCTTCAAGTGATGAGCGTGTGGGGTTTGAAGAATTCTAGTTTGAGAATTAAAAGAACAAATCAAGAGTGAGAAAGAAGCGAGCTTGCCAGACATCTTTCGTCTACTCCTCATTTCTGCTTGAGTCTGGAGGCTAAAAACACCAATACAAAAATAACAAAAGTATTAAAAACAAAAATGAAGCACTATCAGTCAATGATGTTCTTGCTGAGTATTTTGTATCCTAAAATGTATCTTATCATGAGTTCAGTGTATTACTAGATCCTTTTTGATTGCGTTAACTCCATCAAGAGAGACTCAGAATTAGTGGAATACTCCTTAAACTTGACCCAAATGCAGTTATTGTCTGTTTTATATTCTCAAGTAAACAGAAACACAAGAAATCCCCTTGCCAGATTTGGCAGGCAGAATAGGTACTCCTGCCACAGACATCAGGCAATGAACGAACTAATTATCCCTCTTTAGCTCCTTTAGCTCTCGAACAGACAGAAGTAAAGAAAGCTCTGCACTGGCATCTCCAGAAAACACAACCCAGGATTTAGGGAGGAACACTTGGAGGCAATTTAGTCAAAACTACTGCAGGCAATCTGTCTTACAGGTAACTTCTATTGGACAAAAACGCTCTGAGGGAAAAATATCTGGAGGCGATGACCTTAGCTTAAAAGATCTTAATGGAGCACTGCAAGGGAATATTTGACAGATTTTTCCTTTATTTCTGATTTTGGTTTTGACTTTACATGTCATAGCATAATTGAATGTTTCCTTTGAGCAGCTGAATACAAAAATGAGAAGAATAATTTAATCTCTAAAGCTCTGTGCTCAGAATTAATCGGCCTGTAATGAGGCTCTATGATTATACTCATTTGGATGTCACTTAGTTCTATTGTCTTGCACTTTTTTCTCTTTTAGATGATGGAAAACTTGACAAAAAAAGCTCTCATCTATGAAATACTAACCTTTGCTTTTTTGTATTTCTGCATACAGTTGTTTGCATACAGAGGTACAGTACAGAGGTACCTAAAGTATGAAAAAGCAGCTAATGGTCGTGGTGGCTGTCACCAAAATAAAACCTCTAATCTTCTGCCTTCTGTGGATGCATCAGCTTTCTCCTAGTCTATATCTTTTACCCATAGATGGCAGTGTGTGCATGAGTCTCCATCATGCAGTGTGCTGGTCTGTATCTGTGTGAGCAGTGGCAGGCAGCCACTGACAGGCCTCTGTAATGTAGATTTACCATAATGGCCTGCGAGGAAATGAGATGTACACTGTTAAACAGTTTGGAAAGATATCTTTCTCCACTCTGCTGTGGCCTGACCTCGCTGTTTGAGCCGGTGAAACACACGTCCAGATCATTGATTTGACAAAGGATTTGACTAATGATACGACTGAAGGGGCGGGAAGAGTCTGAGAGGAAGAAAAGCCGCCCCAGTCTGTCTGTGTTTTATCACTGCTCTTTTGTGAAGGCGTAGGATGAGGGGATGTGAACCTGTTGATAAGGCCACAGAGACAGAGGGGTTGTACATTAACGAGCGCCATCGACACCTGCCTCACCTCGTCTGCTGTATATCTGTCACCTCTGTCCCTCGCTGCCCCCTCTTGTCCTTTTTGCATGAAACCATCAATAACGACGGTCTTTTGTCTTTCATGGAAGCGCTGATCTGTGTCGTTCTCCTCATTCTGTCATTATGTATCCAAACCAGGAGGAGGAACAGAAGTGTTTTAAGTTTTTAGATGTGTTAGGTTGGTTATACACTATGCCAATAATGGCTATTTGTTTGATAAAGGGACATAATAAAAACAGGTAGCAGGTGTAGAGGTTGTATGGGTGGGAAAAGCAGAGACATGCAGTATGCAAAAAGGAGTGCAACTCCAACTGTAGCAATCAAACAAAATCCTGGACTTCCTGCATGTTTGTGTCAACGTGTATCTAAGTTCTCTAGAGCAGCGTTTCCCAAACTTTTTCTTCTGGTGACCCAGTTTTTACATACTACAAGCCATCGTTACCCGACAGCTTTGTTTTCTGTACATTAATGCTTATCAAGTCTACCTTCTGTGCTGTCCTTAGCTGTTTGGTTGAGCTGATTGCTGGCGCTAGCTTGGATAATGTTAATTCTGGACTCAGTCTTGTCCTGACACTTTCTGTTTTGCATGCCTGGAAGGAGCCTTCATTGGCTGTCTGGTCTGGAAGGTGTTTTTTTTGGAAAGAAATTAAGCAAACTTGCTGTGAAAACACCAGAAAATACCTGGTTTCTCTGCCCCACTGTTTAGTTTGTAACTGACCGTGTTCTAGCCACAGAGATGAAAACGATATGTTTCCGCTGGGTTTTGAAAAGGTTTTCCGTAATCATGGAATCATTTCAAATGTTCACTTAAGCATGAAACCATTCAAAATGACCGGAAACACTGTGGTTTTTATGCCAGGCATGTAAGTGGTGCTGTAACGCTGCCACAGAAATGGATCTAATAATATGTGGCGTCTGCTGTTCTCCATGGCCATTTGTTGCTCACGGTGGTAGTAGAGGAGCAGAAGACACAAACACAATCATGTAATCTGCTATTATTGTTGTTGTTGGCTGGGCTCATGCATGCAGATTAAGTGGGCCATGACATTATTGTTTCAAGAAAGATGCATTTTGTTGCATACACAGAAATGAAACAGCAGCTGTAAACAGATTTGTTCACTCTTGGACCCGGTTTCAAAATATAGCCTTTTCTGGCTTCCAAAACGCCAGTGGATGAAACTGCGGTACGATAAAATACTTTTGTGGATAATCCTAAACGTGTGGATGGCCCCTCGGTCTTTCTCTCTGTCTTTCAATCTCTGTCTGCAAATGTCTAACCAGTGAGAATTTGGTAGGACCAGAGCTCATTGACCAACTCATTTACTGACCTCCTGACTGAAGGGTGTACGCCCCATTTGTCTCTTTGGGTAAAGGTAAACATTGGGAGGGGAACAAGTCTGACCTCGGGATTCTTTGTTTTTCTAGAAAAAGGCAGGTGTTAATTGTGTGCTGAAGCAAGTTACAGTTTAAAGGGATATTTCAGGATTTTTGAAGATGGGTCGTATGAGGTACTTGGCTATTGTAGTGGCATTGGCCTCCAGTGATTTCTGTGAAAGTTGATCCTGTTATTATTATGAGCTTGGAGAGATCTGCGGCATAATGGCTGTAGATGGGAATGTTTTATCTGCATAGTTGAATGACTTTTATGTAAAAATGGGCAAAGAAAATATGTTGGCTCACCTGTATGCTGTGTTAAAAACATACAAAGCACTTAATTTCTCTGAAAAAAAACCCCTCTGTGTCAGGCGCTAATTTACAATTTAGATTTCAGCCTTTTGTCTCCATCCACAGCGCACTGATATCCTCTGATCAGCTGTGTGGGTCTTCAGGCTTCTACAGGGGTAATAACACTACACCAAGCTAAAACAAAGATAATATGAGCGATTTCAACTCGAGTGATAATGTGCTGTTTACTGTGGATACGAGGGGATATCTTTATGAACTAGAGTGCACCGAAGAAGAAATTGTACAGATGGAGAGTCAACGGGCTGAAAGAGAGAGCAGAGAAACTTCATTTGAAAGTTTTGAGCAGGAGCGATACAGGTTTACCTGGTGATGTAGGTGTGGAAAATGCTAACCCATGCTCTACATGGTGTTCTGCTTCATGGCTGAGTTGCTGTTGTTCCTAAATGCTTCCACTTTCTAATATCACTTACAGTTGACTGTTGAATATCCAGCTGGATTAAATTTTACAAACTGTCTTGTTAAAAGTAAGTAAGGCTTGTAATGTAGTCATTTTGCTGTCTGCTCCTTATTTTTTTTCCCCACATTGTGCTCTGTAAATTGCAAGACGGGTTTGGACATACCCTCAATGCATTTGTAGTTTGGAGTGCAAACCATGTGCTATGACTTTCTGACTCTTGCCCAAGAAATCTGTTATCTATTAAACCACAGTAGGAGTCAGACTCCATATAAGGTATTCTAAAAGTTCTTTACTGTCTTAAAAAGGACTAATGAAATGAATTCAGTCTTAGTTCTTCAAACTGCAGAAACATGGCTGACTGAGCAACCGTGTCAATGTGCTCTGCTCTCCGTTCACTCCAGCAGAAAATGTTGAAAGTGTCTTAAAAAAAGACAGGAACAAGTTACAAGAACATTTTGTGAGTGTAAAAACATAAAGTGATTTAGAGGGGGAGGGGGGCAGCAACAGGAAATGGTATTAATCCCACAGTTGAGCGAGCATGAAAGACAGTCTCAGGATAGTTCCTCAGAACGGACAAAAACCCACAGAGCATGTCCTCACTGCTGCAACAGGTTACTGTGGTCTCTAAAAATTCTTTAGCCAGCAAACCATAAATTATGTTTCCCTCTTTTGACTCATTTGGGAGCACTGGTCAGCAGGTGCCATGGCGTGTTACCATGGAAACAAGGCTCTTAGCTCTGAGTTAGCCTGAGGCCAGTGGGGCAATTTATTTAAGCTCCAAGTAAGACCATTTTTACATTTTTAAAACCATCTTACTGTTATAGAAATATTCTGGGAACATCATTCAGAGTATCTTAACTGGACAGATGAGTCTGAAATATTTTTTGAAAGTGGTGTGAAGATGTGTTTTATTAAGGAGAAACTTGTCCTGAGACGTCTCTTTGGCTCTACTTGGCACCGCTGACAGTTTGTCACTTTTCCTTTCACTGGTGACATTTTAGCGAGGGATACATCGTTTCCACTATCCAGAAAGCTTCCCCTTCTTTGTTCAGTATTTCAGTACTTCAGGTTGGCAGAGGTTCTCTCAACTCAGACTGAACTGAGGCCGAGATTTATCAGCATTTTCTTTCAATTCCTTTCACAGTGGAAAATCTTTGTTCTTCTTGAGAAACTCAATATTTTACTCTATTTGATACTGTGACAACACTAAGCAACTATAAGCTACTGTCACCTGTCACAATCATAGACTTTATTTAGCATTAACCTTGCAAAGCAGATGGATACACCTGTGTCCGTGTTTCTCACTGATGAATCCATCTTGCATCTTGAACTGTTTGGGCCCGGTTAGACAGTGACAGGACGAATCAGCGTCGAGGGGCAGTGCTTTCATAGGGGCATGGTGGAGTTTACTCCATCGGTACAGGCGCAGCTTGGTAGTGGCTAGGTCACGTGTTGCTCTGATTGGCCTGTAAAGATGTGACAAACAGAACGTTCGCCCAATCACCCTCCAAGTTTTTTCAAAGGCTCTGCCCTTTCCCAAACACTGTCTATGAGTGTTTTCCAGATTGATGTGTGAAACAAATCCATCTAGCGTGCCAGGTTAATTTAGCAACATATCCTGATCAAATTGTTAATATTTCTGTAAAATGGAGACAGTTCATCCTAGTCTTGTTTTCCTGCATTCATTTTAAGTATATGACATCCATTCCATCTACATGTTATCTACAAGTGCATCTCAAAATGTGATTTACTTAAAGGGGTGAAACCTCCATAAAACTCTAGACACATCTCCTACCGTGAAAAATATTTCTTTGAGTGTTGGTAAGTATGGCTTACAGCTAGTGATGCACGATAAGTATTTTTTTGAACCGATATCGATAACCAGTAATTTCCTACTCCTGATGGCCGATAACCGATGATAACGGATATATTTTTTCAATTGTTGATTTGACAAAAGAAGTTTATTTGATGTGTTTATGCACATCTGGGGGTAAAAAGGGGTTAATATGTAGTGAACAAAGATATTTATAACTAATTTTAACTAATATCACTCGGGTTTTTCAATAAACAAAGAACATTTCTAACTTTATAACTGTTATTATAGTGAACTTTTTTTAGTTAAACATTTGTGTACCAAGTACAACATACACAAACAACTGACAGACAATTTTCCCCCATAAAACCAAATGATAACAGGCTGTTATGCTTAACAAATGGAGATATTTGGGTATCTGTTTTTCTTTCTTTCTTTTTTTCTTTTTCTTTTTTTTTTGCTGCTTGTGCCAGAATTAAGCGAGCTGATGTTTGACATAAAGATTAAAAATATGCACTGACATAAGTCATATCAGAGATAGGTTAAGAATGTAAAGTCCACCGTGGTCTGTGGCTAAACTTCTGCTCCTAACGTCAATCAGACTGAATGAAACCACGTCAAACAGAGCAGGCAGGTATAATCTATGAAAGTAGCAGTGGATCAGGAGACTGTCAGACTGATTTTGTTATTATAACGTTGTACCTTTTGGCTCTGAAAAACTTTCTGTAGTTTTCAATGCCTGCTTACAATCAGCATTCTGCCTGGTATTAGCCGTTGTCTCAATCCTAATGCCTGCGGCTGAGGCTAGTGGCTGCTTCCGCTTCGTTTTAACGTTGTTAGGATGATGACTCTTAAGTGACTTATAAGATCGGTCGAGGACTTCTGTCTACTCTTTGCGACCTTTGCAGGGCAAATTCTACACACACGGCCGTGTTATCCTCCCTGTAAATACTGAATAATGCCACCGTGTTGTTAGCATTTTAGCACAGGGGCTGCTTCCTTTTCTTCTCTGGTGCTTAACAGTGGGCTGTGTACTGCAGTGCCACCTGCTGTTTAGGAATGAGTAGTCTCGCGAGAAAGAAAACAAACGCCAGCACTGCCGTGCTGAAAAAAAAAAAGTTATCGGGGCTAGTCGTCATGATATCGGACTTATCGGAATGAGGTTATAATTTCCTTTTATCGGCCCGATAATTATCGGCCCGATAGTTATCGTGCACCCCTACTTACAGCTCGTGGAAAAAAATCCACCATCCTAAACTATTGGAAAATTACAAAATACCAATACAAAAAGGACTTACAATACAGAAATATTGATGTGGAAAAAATATGCTCATTCATGCAGTCAGTAATGGAAGGGTACCAACTATTTTGTCTACATGTGTTTCTGTTCAGTTTGTCTCACTTCATCAGCTGTAATGTTCAGTTTAAAGGTAATTGAGCTATAACATTTAAAGTCATGCCTGAGAAGCTTAAAAGCAGTAATATCTTTAATGGAAAATAAATAACTTGAACATTTCAAAAGGAAATTGAAACAGATTATTTGGGCTAGCCAGCTACTTACTAAACCTAATGGAGGAAACAATTCACATAAAAACCCACAGGTGTTGATCAATGAAGATGTTTTTTTAAAAATCTATCTTTAGTTTGAACTTTCCAGGATGACTTGTTTGTTCAGACTATTTTTTCTCCATAATTTTTAGAGCTTGTTGCTTTAATGACAGTGCACTCCCCCTTCACTCTCGGAGTACTATCGGAATCAAATCCATCTTTTGATCCTGATCTCAGCCTCCACTCTCTGTCCCTCTCATTCTCATTTTCTCTCAGTGTTATTTGGTCTTTCATCTCTCCCTCTCTCTCTCTCTCTCTCTCTCTCTCTCCGTCAGCCTCAGTTTCCTCCCTCTGTCACCGTCCCTCTGGCTCTCCCCTCAGCTCCGGAATAGAAAATGTCTGAATTACACTTGCTAATAGGTTTCAGTAGCACCGTTTTTCCTCCCTGTTGTTGTCTGTCTTCTTTTTGATTCAGTGTGAGGGACACAGCACATTTCATCTGATGCTAAATGAAAAGATTTTCTTTCAGAAACACTTCCATTGGTACTTTTGCAGTGCTTTTATCTCCTCTTTCGTAACCTTTCCACTTCTCTCCTCTTTCCTTTTTTCTATTTTTCAGTTTCCTGTCCTTTCCTCTTGTCTTTCCTTTCAACTTCTCTTTCCAATCCTTATTCCTTTTTCCCTTTCCTTTCCTTTTCTTTTTTTGCATTTTCACTCTTGCCTCGTCCTTTCCTTTCCTTTCCTTTCCTTCCTCTCATTCCCTTACTTTTCTTTCCTCCCCTTTTCTCTCATTCCATTTCCTTTCCTTCCCTTACTTTTCTTTCCATTCTTCTTTACTGTTTTTTCCTTTCCTTGCTTTCCTTATCTTTCTTTTCCTTTCTGTTCTTTCCTTTCCTTGCCTATTACACATATGTTTTTGTTGTTAAGTTTTCTTTCCGTTTCTGATCTGGCCTTTGGTTTTCTCCATCTCCTAGTCCCTCTTCCTCCTCCACATGGGAACATCAATTCTTAATGCCCATTCTGCCACGCTGGTGCCGGTCTCCCCTCTGGGCATACAGAACCAGAGCACAGGGCACCATCTAAAACACTTTTCAATCTTCAGCAGCACCTAGACAGAGCTGTTGTCTTTCTCTGTTTAATAAACCTCCCTCAACACCTGAGCCAAATCCTCATTAAAGGTTCTTCATGCTGCGTTTAAACATCAACAGATCATTAAAGCATTAATTTAAGAACTAAGGATTATTATCATTATCAAACAAAGACACATCTCTGACAGGATTGGAAGTCTTTCAATTTCTGAAATTTGTATAGATAGAATTTATTCTAAGGGGCTTAGATTTTTTTGAGAGATGAGATTTTAATGGTTCTGCAATATAAAACTGTATTTGTTTTGAACAAATGAAAATCCCAATCCTCATTGGTCAAAGTGGCATAAAGTGAAAAAACTAGCTCCAACATTTTTATTCTGTTACAAAACTGAGGCGATCCAGTGTGTTTGCTTTAGAAATGTGATCATCATAACTAATCCAAAGTTGCAATAAAACATTTTTCTATTAAAGAGTAATGAAATAAGTGAACCCAATGTTTATGCTAATCAACAGTGATTAAAATTCTCACACAGCTACAGGGCTCCACAGGGAAAGTCTTAAATAAGCTAGAGAAAATAGGACCAAAAGATTTGTTTTTACTTTTGAGAAGTTTTAAATTACAGGTGGAACTGTGACTGAGATGCATCTGAATACTTGATCAAATGTGACCTGTCAGGTCAACAATATATGATTTTTTTACTGTTCTTTTCCGAATTTGCTCGCTTATGTTACAATTCACTGCATTTACAGTAGTATCCCCTGCAGTTTTATGTGTGTATTCACAAACCGCAGGAAAAAGATGGACAAGTGCAAGTTCAGCTAAAGTGTTCTTCAAGATTAGGTAAACAGGGAATGGCTGGCAGCTATGATAAGGCGAGTTGCAAAATGTGACAAGAAACTTTTAAACTGGGGTGAATGGGAAACAAAGTCATTGTGTTCCATATGAAGACAAATAAAACTCTGCAGTGAAAGAATGGCGTTTTTCTTTGTTGGGTCCTAGCGTTTATATACCATTTACATGGATTGGCAAAAATGACAAAATATTGTAGTGTTTATGCTGAGGTAGTCCTTAGCAGAGTGACTTTAAAATGAAACAAAACATATATCTGCACATTCCTTCCCCAAAGCAGTTAGATACGGTTGGTATTTTCGCTACTTCAAGTGACCCTAAAGCACACAGCAATTAAATCTTAAGAAAATGTCCACTGGGAGTGAGCACTTTTACAATAAATGGATTTTTACCACAGTTTAGACCACAATATCACAAATTACTCAGTCCTGCAGACCTCCTAGCGGGGTCTAGCCAGATGAGGGGAGACTAGAGTCTTGAGGTGTCTCATATTGAGCTGAGCTAGCTGAGGCACTGTAACATAGAAAAACCCCTTATTTTGTCATACACGTGCTTTTAGTTAAAATGGTGATACACCATCAACTGAATAAACTTTGTGGGGTGAGTGACCAAGTAAAGATTGCCTTCAAGAAGAAGCCTGTGCTACAGTGTGTCTCTCTAATGGGTGTCACTGTAGCTAGCACCAGTACCAGTTTTCTTTCCCCCATCCTATGTCGCTGTTTAATCCACTTTTTAAAAGCCAAACTTTTACCAAATGAAGAGACGTTACAGAGCCAAACAGCCAGCATCACTGAGCTGAGCCAAATTATCTCGAGGGATGGATTTCCTTCTTCAAGATAAATAGAAAAGCATTTGTTATCCCATTGCCAGTCATTACCGACATGGACCAGTCTTTCTTACTTGGAATTCATACCGAATTCCCAACTTCCTCAACTGCATTTTATCCATAAGTTAATTTTCTTCCGTGGCTGGGTTGTGGTGGCAGCAGACTGAGCAGGTCTGACCAGACATCCCTCTCCTGCAGTATCATTTTCCAGCTCTTCCCTAAGAGTTCCCAGGCCAAATGAGGTATGCAATCCCTCCAGCAAATCCTAGGTCTACCTGGGCTCTCCTTCCAGTTTCACGTGCCCAGAAGACCTCCTCAGGGAGTGACCAGGAGGCATCCTGATCAGATGCCTGAACCACCTCAGCTGGCTCCTCTTGATTTGAAGGAGCAGTGGCTGTACTTCAAGATCCCTCCGGATATTCGAGTTCTTCACCCTATCGCTACAGCTGAGCACAGCCACCCTTCTGAGAAATCTCATTTTGACCGCTTGTCCCTGCAATCTTATTCTTTTGGTCAACACCCAAAGCTCATGACCATAAGTAAGGGTTGGGAAGAAGATCGCCCAGTAAATTGAGTTTTGGCTTCTGGATCTGCTTCCTGTTCACCATAATGATACGGTACAACATCTGCAATACTGCTGATGCTGTACAAATTGATGTTGCAGTCCATTCTACCCTCACTTGGCCCAAGATACTTGAACACTTTCACTTGGGCCAAAGATACCCTCCCTACCTGGAGGGAGCAGTCTACTGTTTTCTGACAGAGAACCATGGCCTCCAACTTGGAGGTACTGACCCTCATCCCAGCCGCTTCCTACTCATCCACAAACCACCCCAGAAGCTGCTGGAGGTCCCTGGCTGAACCACAGAACCACATCATCTGCAAAAAGCAGAGATGGCGTTCTGAGGTCACCCAACCAAAAAGCCCCCTCCACTTGGCTGTGCCTCAAGATCCTGTCCATGAAACTCACAAACAGAATCAGAGACAAGAGCCCTAGTGGGGGGCCAATGGGCCAGCTTTATTCAGGTCTCCCTTGAAAAGAGATCTTTGAGCTCAATAGGACTAACCTGGTTAATTAAATAAAATATTAGAAATTATGTTTTTCTCCTAATATCCAAATACAGGCATGCTGACACATTTGAGTAAGATCTATTGAAAAATGAACAGAAAAACAAACTTGTAAAATTGTTTTTATGAGCATTTTGACCATGTAAGCATGCTGATTTTAGCTCTTAGACTACACTTAAATTACACCACTTGATGTTTTCTCCAATCTAAGGTCATTTTAATCACTCTTATCCAATTAGAAGAGTCTGTCGGTTTTCAGTCTGCTAAATAATTCTGAATTTTCAACCAACATTTTCGTCTCAACTGACTTGTTTGATTGTATTTGCTGTCAGTGGTAGATGTATTCTGGTAAACTGCAGGCAGCTGAAGAAAAGTCAATGCTGTTACCTGAATGCATACCTGGGCAGTGATCCATGGAGGACAGGATGACTAGACTAGCTCATTTGTTACCATGGCTTCATGTTGCCTTTTAAGTACGTGAGGAACTCAGCCATTACACTCGTGTAAATGTCAGGCTTAGATGTTTCCTGATTACATAGTTAGGTTTTTCTTAGCAAGGTGATGTATGGCATTTATTTTCACAATGCAGTTAGATTCATTTTTTTCCATCTCTGCAGGCTCGGCTTTCACTGTGATTTGCAGAGAACTGTACATTCTGTTTTTGTAAGAGCAGACTGACTGATCTGACCGCAGTTCGAACTCGTCCTTCCTTTTCCATCCTACAAATATTTTAACCTTTATTTCACCAGGGAAGGCTGCCTGAGCACAGACAGCTCCATTTTTATTAGCGACTCTCTCACTAAAGGTTTTCTTGCCCAGTACACCCAGTCTTTTGCAGCATGATGCATTAATTTCATGCCCCCTGGTCTCTTTTTAAAAGCTAGGATTAGCCTTTATTAACTTTTCCCAACCATATTTTATCCATAAGCCCAAATTTCCTGATTTTAGCTCTTCTTGCCTCCTTAACCATCTCTTAAATGCTTCCCTTTCTTGCCATTTAATTGTGACTTTGAGTTTTTTCCACTGAGGAGTCACCTAATGTAGTTTGTAGATAATTTGACCCCTTTAACCTTTCTCATTATTCATCAATGCTAAGTGGTTGTCGGTCAGCGGGCCGCTCTAAACAGCGAGAGCCGCTCACAGAAAATAAATGGCCTGTGTCATTAAGTTGGATGTTAGCAGTGCAGGTGCCCTTTAACGGCACTGAGACTATTAACACAATAACCAAAAAGCAATTACATTGACTTTCTAAAATGGCAGTCAATTAGCAAAGCCACTGCGCTGCATGGTGGGAGAGGTGAGAGAGACAAGACTTGGAGACAGAGAGGAAATTAAGAGTGCCGGGACACTGGGTAATGATGTAGCTTCTGATCGCCATATAGCCTCCACAATCCAGAAAGAGGCTGTTGTGATTGAGCTCAAATGATTAAAGCTTGGTTTCTGCTATTATTTTTGAAAACAATCAATGTCTTTATTTACATCAAGAGAAAATAAATTCAGACCTGTAATTAAAACAGGCCTGTAATCCTCAACTTTTCTTCTATTAGTTAAGCAAAACTCTTCGGATTCAAATTCAGTGCCTTTTAAAAGTATTTATCCCCTTGAATGTTTTTACCTTTTATTGATTCTAGAAATCAATCATTGTCAAAATAATTATTTTTTTGTAATGGAAAAACTCCCTCTTTAATATTAATGTAAAAACAGATTTCTACAAAGTAATGTCAAACAGAAATATGTAATGGAATGTAAAATAAGTAATTGGATATATATTCACCCCCTTTCAATTGACTAACCTAATTCAACAGATGTCTAGCCAGTTGGTGCTAGTTGTCTCACAATTAGTGAAATTGGCATCACCTGAGTGCAATGAATGTGTCTCATGTGATTGTAGTATAAAAACACCTGTATCTGGAAGGTCCAGTAACTGGTTGATCAGTATTCCTGGCTACCATCACACCATGAAAACAAAGGAACACTCCAAGTAACTTAGAGTAAGGCTTATTGAAAAGTATAAGTCAGGGGACGGATAAAAAGAGAATTACCAAGGCCCTGAACATCCCCTCAGATTTAGGTTAAATCAGTCACTAAGAAGTGGAAGTAATGTGATGCGTGTGTATATCTGCCGAGATCAGGCTGTTCGAAGAAAACTCATATTAAATCTTGACTATGGTCCTCTCCCAAACTACAGTTTGGGAGAGTATTTATTATTTTGAATGACACTGACCAGAAGCATAAATTGTGAAAGCTACACAGAAATAGTTTAAAAATATACTTGTAAATATACTAATATGTTTAATTGATTGTCCCATAATAACTTTGATTGAAAAATAGTCTGTCCAGTCACCCTCCAACTTTTTGTTAATTCTTTATTTTTCTTTACTTTTTTTTAATTTGAGAGGTGCCCTTCTACAACACCGTCATGGACTTTGCCCAGTTGGGTGTGAAAAACATGCAAGCCATGGATTTGTGAATTAAGCTATATTTTGTCAGGCTACTCATAGGGCTGAAAAATCATCTTATGGAAAATCTCTGCTCATCAATGTCACTTCATACTCACTGACTAGTCACATTCAAGATTAGCAGGACTGATGATACCAGTTTGTCAATAAAGAATTCACAATACTCAGTTTCATTACTTCTCAGCAAGTTGCTGCTGTAAATGTGGCATTCAGAACAAGACATGTGACAAAAACCTCAAGAATCATTTAGATTCCATTTAAACTGTTACTGATTCAGGCACAGTTTATTTTAAGACTACACTTTGATCCATATTTCAACATTCAGGTGTAATTCTTTTTGAAGATCACAGATGAGCAAAAGGAGAAAAATTAGTTCACACAGATGCATTTTTTGATCTTTAAAGAAAGAGTCTGTTGTTGGGTTTTCTAGTTTAAACTGTAGTTGAAAGTGTTGTTGTGTCTGTCTGAAGTCTAAAGTCTCCCTGGGCCAAATGAAAAACGTGATAGGTCCGGATTTTTCTCATTACAACACAAGTGTCTGGCCACGACTTAAATTTGTGACTTAACTTTTCCGCTGCATTACAAAATTGTTTTGGTTGGACTGTCTTTGTGGGAGGTACAGTCTGTTTGTTATTAAAAAACAGTCCACAGCTTTAAAGGAAATGTGCACTTTCCTAACAGTGAGGGGGATTATTTACTGTGGTACATGTAATGTCACCTCACACTGTGCAGTCTGCTACTATGTAGAAGGAAACTTGAAATAAGAAGTCAGAGGCATGTTGTCATGGAAATAAAGCAGATAATGGGCAGGTTGGCCTTGGATTGACATTAAAGACTGGTAGCTTTTTGAAGAGCTGCTCTCTGCTTGAGTTTCTGATAACCTGCCTCATGCTAATATGATGCAAACTTTTTTTTTTTTTTTTTACAAACAGTACCAGCTTGTACTTATGACATCAAACATAGTGCTTAATTGTCTCATCTTGTAATAGTTGGAAATTCCACCTGTAGAACACACTGCAAAACTCTACTACCTTCTTCTTCTGATACAGTGGATCACCTGTTTTTTTCGCTCTTTAATTCACTATATCAAGCTCTCTCATGGGTCAAACAAGAAGCCTATTTTCCAGCCACTAATGGAGCTCATCCAGGTATGGAGTCAGGACCTTAGCTGGCTTTCTTAGTTAGTAAGGCTAGCATTTATGCCATTTTTACAATCATAATCACAATTACTTTGATTGATATTGAGATCACATTATTAAAAAAATATCATTACAAACTTTTAGATATTTATCATTCACTGCAAAACCTCTGGACAAAACAAGAACTACACTGCATGTGGCACAGTAATCATTTATAATCAAATATCTACTTCTTATCAGAAGCCAAAGTTATATTTGAGATTGAAAATTAAATAATTTCTGAGCTCTTGTAGTTAATGTATAAATGTAAGTGTCATCTGCATAGAATTGTTCTCAGGCAAGTAGTGGCACTTTTATAAACAGACTAAAAAGGCAGGGGGCCAGGCATTGATCCTTGAGAAATATCAATTTTGTTATTTAAAGTGATAACATTTCTTTGTCAGCTTTCATATACAATTCTTTATTCAGGAGGTAGACTCAAACCAATCAACAAGATGAAAACGGATGCCATGGTTGACTGTCAAAGGCTTTTTAGCTCAAACATGGCCCCCATTACATTCCCACAGTCAAGGGAATGCCCAACATTTTTAGTGAAAAAATGTTTTGCAGAGTGTTGAATATTTCAGATTGAAACCAGCTGATTACTATCTAGTGATGCCACAACCTTTTAAAGAACCTTTGACAGTACAGTGAGAATCACAATTGACTAATTTCCAGTTAATTATCAGTTTGGCAGACCTTTTTAATAATTCATAGGATGAGTCATGGATCTTATGAATACCAAGAAGGACTAATGTAAAGGTGGATGAAAGCTGGTTCAGGTTTGGACATGGAACAAGACTTGAGCCAAAGTCAGACTACACGATCTTTTTGTCTGTTAAGATGGTAGCTCTGTCAGATTAGGTGATCATAAAGCCATACATTTTAGTTGTGACTTGATCAACAGCTACCTCAGGTCAAGTTATCTGATCTATCATCATTACCAAGGTGATGATGTGGGAAAGAAGAGAGGCAGCTGAGCTGGAAGAGACTCTGCATACAACAACTGTTGCCCAGGTTCCTCACCAAATCTTCACCAATGAGACCAAAATGGCACTTTTTGGCCATCAGACAAGACACTACGTTTAGCTGCACATCATCACAAACACACCGTCACTGTGAGGCACACTGTGTTTTGTCAGAAAAGCCAAAATATATACTGACTATAATTGATGTATAAAATAAATGAGAAGGTAAAACATCCAAAGGGATGAATTTTCATAAGCACTGTAGCCCTGTCTTTTGGTCAGAGTGTCCAACTACATGAAAGATGCAAAAAATATCCTGATATACCGGTCTTTTCCAATTCCACTAATTGGTGGTCTTGGATGCATCATTGATTATGTTACGCTTGAAGACGCTTTGTCATTCCGGCTGTTCAATTACAGGCCTGGCGTTTTGACAGTGGACAGTGTGATGCAATCGAATGAAAATGTGGCTAAATTGTGTTGTCTGATCCTGATTTAAAACTCATAGCTCCACTCCACAGTACCAACTTCATCCTTCTCTCACTCTGCCATTGAGTTTGTTTACATTCACAACAGCGGAGCAATGTATGCTCTTATCGGTAAACTACACTGATAGAACACATTGAAAAGACAGAAAGAAAACTGAAAATATACTGGACTTTTCTTTCAGAGGTCCTGGAATTGGCATTTATTGTCATTCACTATGACACACTTCACAGGAGAAATGATCAATTTTCAGGGCCCACAGGTCCCCAAAAACCCTACAACTGCCAGATTTGACTACAGATGTGCTCAGCTTTAGGACAGGAAACCACATAACCAGGCCAACACTTAATGCTAGAATCCAGTTTCTGAATGTTTCCATTTTCATGGCCAAATTACCAAATATTCAGTCAGGATGATGGACAAGCCTCTGACACAATATTCAGACGTTGCTGAGGAAATTAACCATTTTGTGACTAAAAAAGAGAAATGGGCGTTTCAAACCTTCTCTTTTACTACTGACAAGTAAAATGAAAACCATTACTGAGTGCTTTGAATTAAAACTAAAGGGCGTAAAGAAGCCCTCATTTCACTGCAGATTTCACAGAACAAATGTCATTGCTTTCATTCAGACTTTAACAATCCTTCAAGACCTGAAATAACATTTGTGGTATGATAAAGTTTCTCAGCTGTGCTTTTCAATGCCTTAAAATTAAGTGATTTAAAAAAATATACCGGTGGGGAAAAAGCTGGCTTACTGCAGTGCATTGTTTTGAAGCCAGTATTTTACACTTTCATTATGTCTAAATGTGCATGCATTTAAAATGGTCATCTTTATGGAAATGTAATTTATGCTTGCTGCATTATTTGAGTGGTTTTGTAAGCCACTCATTTCAGTGTCTATTATGTTTGTAAATCACTTTGTAAGTAAACCATGAGCACACTGTGCATGAGTGCATTTGAGTAACCAGCTCACACGGTGCATGTGTTCTGTAAATGTGTGGAATTTGTCATGCATGATTGTGCGAGCACTCTTTGAATGCTTGATACCTTTTTAATAGGTTTCAGCAGATTGAGCTGTGATGTTTCCCACTGAGACATTTTTAGGTCAGAGTTTCTTTTATTCTAATAATTGCTTTGATCATAAAATAATTAGATTTTCCTCTTTTCCCTCTCATCAAAACATACGCTAGCAGACGCAAACCTTTTAATATACAGAAAAGGTAAAAGAAAAAGAATCAATTTGGATCAGGCAAGAAAACAAGTAAAGCACTGTCAGGTCAAAGATTTAGCAGAAACTCAATCTTCCTAATGTGTGCAAACATGCTAATGTGAAAGGAGGATAATGACTCTTGATGCTGCTGAACTGTTACCTATTTGTTGGGACATGCTGTGTTCAAGGTGGAGACTTAACAGTTCAACTACAACACCTCCTACAGTCTCTCCTCTTTAGAGAAACAATCATATCTTGAAAGACGGTCCTTCATCAGAGGAGGAAGTTACCTGCCAAGTCTAGTTTATTCATTTTTTCAAACCACTAATGATGCGTTCATGATCACGGCTCATATGGGAAAAAGTCACCCACAATCACTGTAAATTACTTTGGACTAAAGTGGAAGTGCAGTTGGCAGACAAATTACATTTCTTTATTATAAATATGCTAAGAAGTTGTCAGCACTGAGGCTAAATGGCTTATTTTCCTCAGATCTTACATAACCAAGTTTCCTCTGTGGGAACTTAAGCCATTGAGGTCAAATATATGTACCAGCAAAATGAGCATTTTCCACAGGTTTTAATGAAATTTTGCAAATTAAAATTGAAGAAAAATGCTGTATATACATTTTTCTTCTGGTTTGCTTGTGATTTCTGATTCTTGAGGAAGCTCATTTTAACTGGGGGGCAGAGGTGACATCCCAGGCCCATCCCAGTGTCCCTGTATACAGAGTTTTAGGACTGATGTGATTCTTTAGGCCGTCCTCCCAGTTAGTATTGCTAGTTTTTTTCCCACGGGTTTTTGGATTATTCCTGAAATGTTCAGCAATATGATTTTCACAAATGGACACTGCTTTCCCCTTGTTTCATCTTACCCTCTACCTTTACAAGCCTTCCTGGGCTGACTACTTCTGAGAAGCATACCCACAGCATGATGCTGCCACCACCATGCTTCACAGTGGGGGTGGTGTGTTTGTGGTGATGTGCAGTGTTTAGTGTCTTGTCTGATGGCCACAAAGCACCATTATAGTGTCATCAGACCAAATAATTTTTTTCTCACTTGACCATGGAGTGTCCCACATGCCTTTTGGTGAACTCTAGTTGAGATTCAGTGACTTTTTTTTTAACAGTGGCTTTCTCTTTGTCATTCTCCAATAAAACTCTGACTGGTGAAGAACCCGAGCAGAGCTGGTAACTCCCTCCATGTAGTCATAGGTGTCTTGGTGTTCTTGCTCACTTGTATCCTCCTTGCATAGCCTCTCAGTTTGTGAGGAAGGCCTGAACTAGGCAGATTTACACATGTGCAATGATCCTTCCATCTCTTGATGATGGATTTAACTGAACTCCAGGGACATTTAGTACCTTGAATATTTTCTGTATCCATCCCCTGACTCATACTGTTCAATAATATTTTGTCTGAGTTGCTTGGAGTGTTCTTTTGTCTTCATGGTGTAATGGTAGCCAGGAATACTGCTTAACCAGTGACTGGACCATCCAAACACAGGTGTCTTAATACTACAATCACTTGAGACACATTCCCTGCACTCAGGTGATTCCCATTTCACTAATTGTGAGACTACAAGCACCAGTTAGCTGGACCTCTGTTAAATTAGGTCAGTCACTTTAAAGGGGGTGAATATTTATGCAATCAGTGTAAAACTGTACCATCAGGAAGATTTGGTGGCCTAGGGCGTTCATGCCTTGAGCATATTTTTGTGCCTCAGTTGGGTCACCTCAGTTACATAATTCTGGATCTGACAGTGACACATGTTCACTAAAATGCCATTTTTGTTCCAGTTATTGGAAAGAAATTTCTGATTTAGCTTCTTACATGCCCTAACACTTCCTATAAATATTAATCAAATCATTCCACTACATGTAATTCCAATATTGATCATCCCTCTTCCCACCAGTGCTCCATCTCAGTGTGCACGCTGCCACACTCTGTCACCTCAGCAAGTGTTCATGTAGCGCTGAGAGGTGTGGAGGCTGAACAAAGGCTGAGCACTTCAGATTAGAGCAGATGATAAAATGAAACTTTAATAATCCCTCAGGGAAAAGTGGGTCATTGCAGAAGTGAGGAATGGAAGATGGGAAGAGGGAAAATGGAAAATAACGGATAATGTGAGTAATTACAAGTAAAGAACATACTGTACTAACGGGAAAAAAGCAGGATAAGTTGTGGTGGGGCGTGCGTGCTGGCAGCAGCAGGTTAGAAACGTTGAGTTCATTTAGAAAGGGTGTAGAACATATGGTGGAAACATATGGTCAAAGATTAAAGCCAGATTTGTTTCGGTGCATATAACTGGGGCTAATGAAGCCAGAAAACTGTAAAATAATCTCTTCAAAGTGTTGAATCTGCACAGCTGTATAGCAGTAGCCGCTTCAGGTCACAGAGACAGGCTCATTGGGATTATTCACTTGTCCAAACAATCACCCCGCTGATGTGATCATTTGTTGATGTTGCAAATACCCTGATTGCTGGCTGAGATTGTCATTATAACTCAGTGTACTGTGATCAGGTTTAAACGTCTGAGTCCTTCGATAGGCTTCAGATGGACTTTGTTGATCCTGGTGGATACATTAGTCATTAGTGTAAGAGCAGTCACATTGATATGTTTGTCCAATAACATAAAACAGATTTTTGGATTATCTGTCAATTGCTGAAGGAGACATTCATCTGTGGTTGACCTTTAATACAACAAGAAGATGATCACCAAGTAATGATGGAGTTTTTATCTGTGTCAAAGCACTTTATAAACCCAACAGTTGAGTGATGATCTGCTATTGTACTTTTTTGGGGGGGATTGTTTTTAACCATGACTTATAGTCAGTCTTATGAGAGCAACAAAAATGAATTTTATTTGTTAATATATCCTTTGTTTAAGATGTAATCCACTTTTTTTTGCTTAAAACAGAGTTCCCCCTTTTAGGTAATATTAAGAATGTGGATAGGCACATTGAACTAAACCATTTGAAAAGAAATGTCAGGATACCAGAAAACAAAATAAAAGGAACAGTGACAATTTTAGTGGAAAAGTTATTCAATAATTGTGAAATGACACAAAATGGGTGACAAATGGGGAATATTGGTAAAAAAAACAATGGCAAAAAAGTGGCAAGAGGTTTAAAGTTGTTTAACTTGGATAGAAGTGGTTCGCAGTGGCACTACAAGAGGCATGATTTGGTTTAAAGTGGCAAAAAGGTTGGGAAAATGGGTTAAACACAGCAAAGAATGTGACAAAAAAGTGTTAAAAGTGGTGAAAAATTGGCAAAAATTGATTACAAGTGGTCTGTAGGTGTTAAAAGTGCCCATTAACAGGGTGTAAAAAGGGTTTCAATGGGAAAAGTGATTTAATGTGGCAAATATGTGTTAAAAATTGAAAAAGAAAATGCTGAGAAGGGTTAAAAGTGGCAGCTAACAGGCAGTAATCTGCTGGCTTCATGTTTAAGTCATGTCAGTCAGTTATATTTGGTCAGGTGTTCAGTGCTTGGAATTAAAAAATGGGCGCTTTAATAAAAAGTGAAAATAGCTCACTGACCTGCTGACCCCACAACATCAGTGTGGACCATCTTCCATCCCCACCACACACTCTAGAGCTGATTGCATCCACAACACCCATGTTCAGGTTCCATGCACCCTGTAACAGTCATATTGCTTTATTTTCCACAGAGCACTCCCAGCATGTGTCAAACTGCTCTTTGCAGATCAACCGGGACAGGAAGTCAGCCACAGAACTTCATAAATTATCTCATAAGTTTCAAAACAAAAGGCACAGACCGCTGTCACTCACCCCACCACTATATCAACATCAAAACAGGCACCAAATGAACAGTAAACTGGCCTTTGAAAGGTAACGTCAAGTCAAGTAAAATTTATTTATATAACACATTTAAAAACAGCACGAGCTGACCAAAATGCTTCACATAGAGAGGCAAGATACAAATAACAATATATACAAAACAGCAAAGAACAATAGACAATAAACACAAAGAGTGAACAGATGTTAATACCGGGAGTGTTGGTTTAACAGAAAACAGAAACAGAAAAGTAACCTGTTTATATTTTTTCTTTACTCCTGTGTGTTCTTGTGAACTCATGAATCCAGCTGCTCCGGGCTGTGCTGCTCTTTACCTCAGAAGCTGTTCCAGTCGGGTATGGGTGCACTGCTGGACGGAGCAAAACCACAGCACAGATGGAACACACTGGATGCTGTGGGGTTAGGCTGATATAAACGGTGAAAGCCAACAAAAAACAAGCAGCCAGAAAACTAAAATAATGAGTTGAATGATGTTTAAAGGCTTCGGCTGTGAGGAGCTAGGGTATGATTTTTGTTGTTCATATCTGCAAATTATTGATTTTACACTCTACATTGATTGTAACCTTCATGCAGCTTTAAAGAGAGTTGGAAAGCACAGGTAGTGATATTAAAAATACATCATCCATGCAATGATAAAGTATGTACATGCTATCTCTTGCCAGAGGGGGAGACTAATCATATGATATGGACTCTGCTGATGATATCAACAACAAAATGTGATAACCTGTGTAAAAGACTCCCAGAAACACTGCTTATGTTTCTTACCGTTACAAATCTGCTGCATGAGTCACAGCCAGCTTTCCATGCTGTTATCTCCTAGCCTGAGACATCCCTTCTTGTTACTATGTAAGGCTGGTAAATAGGAGACGGTTTGTTCCATTACCTCCATAACTATCTGCCAATGCTTGATTTTACACACATATTTCATGTCTTGATTCTTTGAAACAAATATAAAATTGTGTTAGGAGAACAGGTCATTGTGATCTCATGTCAAATTGGCTTTTTGTGCTCGTCATTTCCAGGAAAAATAAAAAAAATCTTTCAGATTTCTCTTCATAGGGTTGGGACATAATTTGACCCGGTGTGTGGTGTGAAAAGGGGATATTCTAGGGCAGGAGACAAGTACTTTAGACCACCCTCCACCTTTTTCTGTGTGTGATGCGGGGCTGGAAATGGGCTGCAGTTTAGTCGTGATGAAGGGTGGACGATTTGCTCTGACTGGAGCTTTTCTGGTCTTTTCCAAGAACAGAACAAAGAAAAGAAAAACCTCAATGAGATTTTTTAAAACAAAGGATTGTATACAGAAACAGTGTGAAGAATCAGATTATTTTGTTCCAACATATGCTGATGATACACTGTTTTAAATATCAGCAGGCCCGATTTTCCCTAGTGACATGAATTTAAATGTAACACGGGTTTTTTTAATGTTATAATCTATCCCTCATGTCTTAAAATTGTACAATAGTTTATTTAAAGAAGGTTATGATGTTTCAGATCAGGTTATGTCATGTGTGTGCCTTCTTTTCAGATCTAGTGAAGCTGCTACAAGAAGTTGCTGCTCTTGTGTATTCATAACTTTCAGTCATGTGACTGCATGGACAAAAAGTGTTAAAGACAGTGGCAGCTACCACGAGACACAATGTGGTGCTGAAGTGCAGGGGATTTTATTCTCATCTTTTCAAAGCAATGCACATTTACATCACCTGTCAACTGCAAAAAAACAGAGAAATTAATTTAAGTTGTCAGTTTCTGTCACTTTTGACCCTTATACAGTAGCAGGGACCCTATTCATATCACTAAAACCAGAAAAAAATCTGTCAGTTAACCGTATTATGTTTATATGTATTATGTATTATATGTATATATGTATTATATGGAGGAGTATCCAGCCCCTTACACAACCACCAGGATGAAAGTCTGCAAAATTATGAGCTGTTTTACACTCTACTGTTTGATGTGTTTGAGCTAATCATGCTGCTGTTTGGGCAAGAAATTCTTTCTCATCAAAGTTTAGGCTAGTACTAATTAGCTAACTTTAGTTCATGTCAATTAACAATCGTATCAGGGTCACTGTCAACTGTCAGTCAGTGTTCTGGCTGTAATATTAGTTAAATGCAATCACATTGTGATCAAGTTGGCACAATATTTGATGTCAGGATTCTGAGAAGTCTATTCGGCTCTACTGTAATGTTCCCTAAAGTTAACAGTCTAACATTTAACAGCATTAATCTATTTGCTGCTCTCTGGGGTTTCTATCTCAGATGGTGTTCTGTTTATATACATACTTACTTGTGTCTTCATTCATCAGTGCATCCAGCTGAACAACTTTTTATGAGTTGTTGTAGTCCTGTGGTCATGTCTGAGTAGAATCTTACTTGCTGATAATTGATCTATACGTCCTTTTTTTAGCACATGCAGCAGTAACAAATGCCTGCTTGTCCTTGTAGTTGAGAGGCTTCATTTTCAGGGTTCTCGCTGGCGCCTTGGTGTCATCTAATAACAACGGATGAGTGCAGAGTCGTGACATTCAGTGCTTTTGGAATTAATTTTTCCAAATACAGACATGCATTCCCTCCTGGGAAGGTTTACCACTGTTGCGAATTTTCTCCATTTGTGGATAATGGCTCTCACTGTGGTTTGCTGGAGTCCCAAAACCACAGAAATGGCTTTGAAACCCTCTGGGTTACCTCTGTCTAATACATTTTTTTTATGATCTGAAACATTTTAGTGCGACAAATATAAATATAAAAAAATTATAAATCAGGAAGGGGGCAAATACTTTTTCATAGCACTGCAGATGGCAACCAAGACTGTCAACTTCTCTATAGTGTACAGAAGCAGTAGGAAGCACCTTTTGCCCACCAGTGTGTGACATCCCATGAATGAAGCTATGACTATCTTCTTTTTAAAATTATTTCTATTCATGTAAGCTCAGACCACTTAGACGTCCTGATTGGAGCCATCAGAGCAGGGAGAGCAGTTATTTCAGCACCTTCTGTTTCATGTGTGCTCATGAAAACCCTGTGCTGTTTGTCCTACATAACAGCGGCTTATCTCTTATTCCTCTAAATGCACATACATGCTCTGCCATGAAATGGCCTGTGTTATCTGGTGGAGGAGAGAAATGAGCTATGAACAATTAAAGAATCAAATAAGATTGCTTTTGATTAGCACTTGTTAATTAACTCAGTGAGTGGCCTGCATGCTCCCTAGCCGGCCCATCTAGAATCTATCACACGTTTGTGTGATTAACTCACAATTTGTGTGTAACAATGTGTGCTTGCTCACAAGCCATGATGCTTATTTTCCCTTTCCTAGCCAGTTTTGATCTTGTAGTTTTAAAATGAAAAACAGATGAACCTTGTACACCAATTTGCTCTGACGCCTGTCTGGGTATGCACTGCTCACTCTGCGTGTAAAATGTTTTTATTCATGTTGTCATTGATATGCATGCTCGGAAGGAGCTGGCCTTTTACAACATACAAGATTAGTGGGATGGGACTGCTGCAACAGCCCAGCACAGTACACTGGAAAGTGAAATTAAATGGATATGAATGATTGATATGAGATATGGAAAAAAATAAATTAAAGAAGAGATGGGAAAAGGACAACGAGGAGGAGGAGGAAGATTTCAGAGCTAAAGGGTGAATGAAGGTTGCATAAGAAAGTGGAAGGTGGGGTGTACAGTTTGGAAGAAAGTCAGGGAACAAAAAGCGGAATCAATACTTTATAAAGAGAACAACAACAAGGACATGTTTTTGTTGGGAAAAGAGATGAAAGAAAGTTTAGGGCCGCAAAAACAGAGAGAACAAAGGATGGGAAACAGGAGCTGGGAGGGTTGGAGTGATTTCATAAGAAGATAAGATACAGGAGACGAGATTCAGAGGAGCCCCAATTTCACAGTGGTGTGAGTGCCGCTGGTTTGTGCTGTGAAGGCATTACGAGCAGTGCTCCACTTGATTGCGCGTTTGTCCCGTTGTGCAGGGAGCCCCGCACATGTATTATTTAGTAGGTTCACCAAGCGTCTCGGCTAGAGCGGGACCAGCGTTTGTTTGCTCTCCGGCCCCGCTTTGTGCCCAGGGTCGTGGATGCGGAGCCACGTCTGCTCACTGCTAATGGACAGAGCAGCATTAGTCAAGAGTGTCAGCCTCTGCCCTGCTGTGGCTCTGGCGTCATTATCAGTCGTCAAAGCTTCCACTTCAGGGTCAGGTCTTTATTTCTGCTATTTTCTGCTTTAGAGCTTTACAAGAGGAAGAGTGCACACCAGATAAGGCTGAGGTGAACAGAAAAATAGAACTTTATACCATCTAGGTTACATCCCCCATCATTTTGTGCAGCTATTTAATGAAAATTACTAAAAGGGAAAATGTTCTTTGTATAATCACATCATGTTTTATTCTACTTAAAATGTAACCCTTGCTTATGTAGCTCAAAACAACCAATCTTAACCGAAAATATCATATCCTCCTTTTATCAGTCATTAACATTAAGAGCTATAAGTTCTTTGCAGACGACGTCACATCACAACAGAGAACACCAGATGGGGCACAAGGACTGATTTCTGCAAAGAGAAGTGCTATCAAAATGCCAGTTATGTTGGGGTTTTAATAATAGGTTTTGGTTATTGTTTAAATATTATTATTTATGTTTATTAATACCAATATAAATGATTAAGATTATTAAACAATTTAATAATTTAAAGGGTGCCATCCTGAAAACACGGAACAACAACCACAAAGGAACAAAAATCAGTCACAGAATTCATGATTTAGATATCATTATTATGTTTAATATTTTATAAATATTGGTATTTAATTACATAGAAGGGGTGAAATCATGGCTGACCCTGTCAACTAGTGGAAATACTCCAATGTAAATGCAAAATAACAACAAACAAGTTCTCTTAATCCTACATTAGAATTTGTTTCATAAAGCAGCATGAATAGAATCAACAAGTAATCAAATAAGTTTTATAATTCTAAACTATGACAAAACAAACCATTTTCCAGCAAAGCAAAGCATGGTGAAGGTGTCATAGAGAGAAAGAGAAACAAGATGGCTGTTGGTCTTTAAACGGCTGAGTCACATGTGCTTTCACACGTGACTCTACAGATGTTGGACTTTGAACAGAGAAAAGCTCCGGCTAATGAGTCTATAAACTCAGTATGATGACTTCCCCACACAGAAACTCAGTGGCGGGACTTTGATTAAATGGTAGTTACACTAATGTCTGTGTAGGGGAAGGCACTTTACTGGTAAAGTAAATCAATGGCACATAAGTAGAGAATAGGACAACAAATTGCAGCTGACAGTGAATGCACATGAATCACTAGTTCTGCCCAGATCAAAGCCTCTTACTTGTAATCACAATGTGTGATTTGAGTTAAATGTAAAACTAGATCTAGACATGAGCAGCGATCAGTCCATTAATGCCCCTTCCCCGGTTCCAGCAAGTTAAAAGTATTGTGGCATCAATATTCAGCTTAAGAGAAGAGCAGGCTTGTGTCGTCTTTCTGAGGTGGGACAAGAGTTGTGTTGTGGGCTTTCTGCAGCTCTCCTGTCCAGATGACCTTGAAGAAAGGAAAGAAACCTTTGTACTCGACTGGCCATTTACTGACTGTGCTTAAATTTAGGTTAACTTAGGTGACTAAATTGTTTTTTCAAACTTAGGTATCGATGTCATCCTTGATTTTCTAAAGTGTTGCATTTCTGGCCCTTTTTAATCCCATTTAAGTCTTTTAAATCAACAGAATTCCTACCAAAAATGTGTCAATTCTCTTAATGGTTAAAAAACAAAGACAACAGGAGCATCTCTGGTATCCTGCAAACCGCTGGTACTCATGGAAAGGAATACCTTAAAAGTAGGGTGGAAAACTTCCACCTCCAGGCAGTCAAGATGGGGATTTTTTCAACCATCTTGACTTCCTGGACCACATTACTGTAATGATTCGTAAATGCAGGGTTATTACTAATGTTTCATTTTTCATTTCCCTCTAGAAGCCAAAGAAGAAAGCTGTGAAACTTGACAGCTGGTCCTGCTGTACTTTAGTTAACATCAAGCTTTGCTCTACCTCATGCAGGGTCATCCTTCTGCTGTCTATTTGAATTATTTAAAGTCTCCCTCCAGACAAAAATGTGTTTGTTTATTGAAACTTCTCCTGCATGTCTGGCCTTCACTGTGCAGAATGATGTTGCAGAATTTGATACTTGTTAGCTGTTTCCACATATTCAAGCTGAAGGCCATTCTTATGTTGAATATAAATCTTTCTTTAAAATTATTCTCTTGAAACTCAAAAATATAGTAAATGTTTGTATATATTTGCAAGGGTAGATGTGCATGTAACTTTTTGGATACATTTTTGTCTTATAAGATGTAAATTATTTTTAAATCATAGTAGTCACATGCTGTATTTGATACATTATATGAACTATTATGATTTTTTTATATTATCTAGAAGATGGGAGGTAAGAATAACCTTAATGTAAATGACCAAGGTGGAGTAAACAAGGTCTAGAACAGAGTAGCTGCTTAATAACTTAGACTGGGTTACTACAACCCCAAATCCAAAAAAGTTTGGGCGCTGTGTAAAATGTAACTAAAAACAGAATGCAAGGTTTGTCACTCTCATAAACCCATATTTTATCAACAGTAAAACATGAACAACATATCAAATGTTGAAATTGAGACATCTTACCATTCCATGAAAAAATATCAGCTCATTCTGAATTTGATGCAAGCAACACATCTCAAAAAGGTAGAGACAGGGCAATAAAAGGCTGGAAAAGTAAGTTGTACTGTATCTGGAAGAGCATTTTGCAGCTAATTAGGTTATTTGGCAGTGGGTCAGTGACATGACTGGGTGTCAGAGGAGCATTGTAGAGAGGTACAGTCTCTTGCAATTAAAGATGGGCAGAGGTTCACCAATCTGTGAAGTTTCACAGTCTTCTCTGGGCCAGGGACTGAGGCTAAATGGAAAACTGTTCTGTGGTCAAAGGAATAAAATTCTTTTTGGAAACCACAGTCACCGTGCCCTGTGTACTAATGAGGAGAGGCGCTATCCACCTTGTTATCAGTGCAGAGTTCAAAAGCAGTATGGGGTTGCATTAGCTCCTATGGTGTGGCCAGCTTACACATCTGGAAAGGCACTATCAATGCTGAAAAGTTTTCAGAAGTTTTAGAGCAACATACGCTCCCATCCAGACAACATCTCTTTCTGGGAAGGCCATGCATATTTCAGTGAGACAATGCTAGACTACATACCACATCCATCACAACAGCATGACTTAGCAGTAGAAGAGTCTGAGTGCTGAACTGGCCTGCCTGCAGTCCAGACCTTTAACCATAGAAAACATTTGGTGCATTATAGAACAAAAATATCTGGCAAAGAAGACCCTAGACTGCTGAGCTGCTAGGATCCTACGTCAGACAAGAATGGGACAACATTCCTCTACCAAAACTCCAGCAACTGGCCCCCTCACTTTGTTTACAGACTGTTGTTAAAAGAAGAAGTTATGCCATACATTTGTAAACATGGACCTGTCCCTACTTTTCTGAGATGTGTTGCTGCCATCAAATTCAAAATGAGCTGATATTTTGCATTTCTGTGTTTCAACACTGACTTATTGTTTATGTTCTATTGTGAGATTTACAAATTGCTGCATTCTTTTTATTTATATTTTACAAAGCACCCCAACTTTTTGCAAATTGGGGTCATACAGAGCTCAGAGACAAAACAGCGTGATGCGAAGCTAATGTAACAGGACAGAAGTGGGAGAGGCTGCAGCGGTTTTACTGATTTGCGTCATCTACTTGGAGAAAGATATCCAACTATTGACAGAGTTAGATAAACAAGGTTTTATTCCCCTTCTTCATTGCTGAAGTGTATGTAAGAACATCATATCAGAATATGACTTCTACGTGTACTATTCCGTATTACATCAGCATGTTTTCAGATTAATGTGATCATGTAAATGTGCTCATAGTTTGCTAAGTGGTAAAGCCATCCACTCCGGTTAAACAAGGAAACTTTATATTGGAGGTAATTTTCACAAGTTTGTGTTAAATTGAGCATTTTGTTCAAAGTGAGACAGCTTTAGACTCTGCTGCAGAGTTTTTCCTGGGTGTAACAATTTAAAGATCCAGTCCAGTTTTTGGGTAAAGATCCTCTCTGTGTGGAGATGCAGCCGCAGGCCATTTTTGTGTATGCTTGTGTGTCCATCTCTCAGCGGACTCCCCCACTAAACTGGCTCATTATCTCGCACACTGTGATCATTAGAGAGCCGTCTCTGGAGATGCACACTCTCAGGTGAAAACCCGGGAGAAGCACACTTCTGGGATCGGCAGAGTGCAACACAACACACACGCACACACATGCACACACTCATAAACAGCTTTATTACTAAATATGAGACTTTCCTGCAGCAGTTTCTCTAGCAGCTTATTGCTCGTATACAGATATTACTACAATGGCAATTTCCACATGTAGCACACATGGACACCCACATCTGCTGCTCAGTTAGTTGTGTTATTACAGACCAGCTGTCTGCGCTACTTCCTAGAGTCAGGAACATCTGTGTGGCCCCTACTCTCTGTTACTCACTACTCACACCTCTCACTCTCTCTTTCTCCCTTGTTCGCCCACTCGCCCTGTGTATGCATCACTATTAAGAGTGTGTCAGTGTGACAGGTAACAGAAATCCAACTTAAAGGGAGGAAACTGAGCGCTGAGGGAAATATGTACCGCCAGTGTTGCCATCAGCATGCTACAGTGTGCATGTGCTGTGTTGTTTCTATTGTTTTCATTGGTGACTGTGTTTGACTCCCTCTCTCTCTCTCTGTGGGAGTCATCTTTTGGTATATTTCACAGTATGTATGTATTTCCATTGGTATGTGTGGTTGTGTGTGTACAGTAGTTTTCCAGGCTATTAGGCTGCTGACTGAGGTATACAGTACAGCTATTGGCGGGCCAAAGATAAGCTCGGGAATTGCTTTGCTCCTGGGCTCTTTCAGCAGCCATGATAATGCAATTCTGTCTGCCTCTGTATGTATGTGTGTGTTTGGGTGTGTATATACAGTATGTGTGTGTGTGTGTGTATATGCATGTGTTTGTGTTAGTTTTATACTGGTACAGTAAATGTAGGCTGTAGTGAGACTTTATCTTTTTTCTCTGAAGTCTATTTTGGTAGTTTTACACACAGACATATCCATTGCATAGGGTGTACATTTATCTGGGCAACCGCCCATAGTCTGTGTTTGGAAAAGGACGCGCTTTTGAAAACAATTCTTCGAGAATGATTGGATGAGCATTTTGTCATTTATCACAGCCAATCAGAGCCACAATATATAGTATATGATATGTACAGATAAAGATGGTACAGATTAAATGTGGCAGTAAATGCTGTGATGGCAGTTTTAAAATACTCGTCCCCCCTGGTGTAGATAGCATTAAAAGCAGATTCCAACATACTCTAAACTGTATGATGCAGCGCCACCTCTATGCAGTAAACATAACAAGACTAGTGGTATCATGAGCTGCATTTCCATTACATTATTTTTCTAAATAAAAGGAATATTTCTAAAATTTCGACTAAGTACAATTACTTTGAATGTGTTTCAACTGAAGGGAATTTTGGGCATGAACCTTGCAATTCTCGTAAAATCTCATCTCGCGAGACGCCACTGCAAGGAAGCAGAATGCTCAAAACCTGTTGCGTGTTGGTACGGTTATGATTACATCTACAGCGGCTGCCTTCAATTTTGAACAAAAGATGAAGGCAACCGATGATAGATCAGAGGCAAAGTCCGTATGCATGGCAAAAGCCACGTATAAGGGTGTAAGTATGATGGTAGTGACTGGTTTAATCTTTATCTAGAAATGTGGATTTTGGAACATCTAAGTAGTAAGAAATGAGAAAACATTTTTTTATCTCACACAATTAAAACAGAGTTTCTTGGGTAAATGTAATTATCATTTGGACAAAAGAAGAAGAAAGAAAACCCTTGTTTTTAACCTAGAAGTCACAGAGTGGGACTTAATTGAAAAAACTTTGACCTGAAAATGAATAGAAAAAGATTGAAAATTGTTTTTCTTCCCGTTATGTGTTTTCCTTACAGGGCTTTCTATTGAAAAATCAGTTCTGTCTTTTGAATAAATCAAAGCACATCTATTCAGTTATAAAAAGGTGAACAAGGTGTTTTATTCATTTATTTATTTTGCTTGGTTTTGTCTGTGTCACTGCAGTGGATAAAAATATAGTCCAGTCTGAATTTCTGTGGTTAACAGAGATGTTCAACCTCAGCTTTGTTGGTAACAGCTTCTTTAGAGAGCTCTGTGCATATGAAGGGCCATTCCCCATCAAAGACCATCTTGTTTTTCTGCATTAACCTTTTTTTTTTTTTTTTTTTAAAGATTTGAGGTATCTTTAAACATTTTCCCCTATCAACTTAAAAACCAAGAGCAGTTTCTACCCAGTGAGTATTTCTGGTTAGACAGACATCTCAAATGACATCAGTGGCCACCATTGAAATGTGTCAGAATGTTTGTTTATTAATAAGTCTTTCATGATAAGATTATCAAGATGATCTTCCCAGTTGATTCTAGGGTGAGGCAGTGGTACGTCTTAGCCCCAATGCTGTTCAGTACCTGTAGGACTGGATAAAAGGGTGCGAACTGTGGAATGTCTTTTGGCAATATCCAGATCACTGATCTGGACTTTTCTGATGAGCCTTGTAGAGACAAGGCTGAAGTCCTTGTGGGGGCTCTTATCTTGCTGAGTGAGGCTAAAGCCTTGGGAATGCATGTCTCCTGGGCCATAACAACGATCCAGGCATTTGGGGGATGCTTTGGATGCTGCCATCGAATCTGTGTTTGTGAATGGTGAGAGTATAGAAGTTGTAAAGCAGTTTGTATCCATGGAGCTGCTTAATCCATTGATCTGAGCATGTGGATGAAAATCAGAGTCTTTCAGTCCTTGGTCCTTCCTAATGCTCTTGTGAGGCCTGGACTGATGGTCAGAGGTGCCGTCTGGACTCCTTTGTGTCAACTTGCCTTTAGTGTGTTGGCAAGGCCATGTCTCAAATACTGGCATGCTCAGAAGAGCGAGGATGGACCCAGTGGGCCCTGTAAGTAATGCCGGAGGCAGCCAGGGGCCACTACATGCATTGTAGAGGGAGTTGCTGGGAGGATACCTGGAGAGATGGGCGCAAGCCTTGAGGATGGCCATCAGGAGGCCAGAGCAGTACAAGACCAAGGTTGATGGCTGCACTGAAAATGGTAGAGATAAGTTCTTAGTCATCTTAACCTGATATATACCTGTTTTCAAGCTCATTTCCGTGTCTAAATCACATCTGCAGCTCACCAGGTAGTTAAGTATGAAAATATGAGAAGATTCTGGCTATAGACTGCAAATGTCAGATGCCCCCTCTTGGAGACCACTTCTGTCAGACACCCTATTTGTCAGAACAGAAGTGATGGAAGTGTCTTGCTGTGGCTCTGTTAGCTGTAGATAAAGCTAACATAGCTACGCATAGCTACGTAGTTAATGCTACTACGTAAGCCAATGTAGCTTCATAAGCCACTGTTCAAGTAACTACTTCTGACACAGGTCTAGCTTTAGCAAATGTAGCATAAGCTAACATATGTGTCTTTGTAATTGGCTGCTTAGTAGGAAAAACTGCAGCAGATTACAAAAACATCTCTAATTTTCACTTTGACAAATCTCTACCAGAGAATGTTGACTGTCAAACTTCTCCTGCTTTGCTCTATCCTCCTTTAAACTGTTATATGCGTGTTTAAAATTAATTTAAAAACCTGTTTAAATAAAAGATAACTTACATTTTGTGCATGAAGGTCACATTTGGAGAACATTAAACAACTGTACTGTCTGTTTAATATTAGAAGCAAAAAAAAATCCCTGTTTAGTTGAATTCTCTTGGACTACTAAGTGATCAGTTACAGACTTTTATCCTTCTGCCTCTGTTTCTCACTGCCTCAGTGAACTAATTTAAAGTTTCAGAGTTTCTCTCATCTTTTATATCCGTTAATTATCGATAAATGACAAATCATCATACAAATGTATCAAAGGTTTTAATAACATTTAAATTATGCTTGTATTTGCAGAGGTTTTATCATTTAGATCGCCCTTAACAAACAGAGATTATAGATGGAGTATTAATCAAACAGTGTTCAGACACACTACACACCCTGGCTCGCATGAGCGACAGAGACACACAGCTGGAGCCCACACACACACAAACGGCACTGACGCACTGATCCTCCATGGACAGAGAGAAGCTTTAAAGCAGAGGGAGAAAGTTCAGGTCTGAATTTATCTTCCAACAGTCTGAAACATTTTCCCTGAACAGATAGAAACCTTCAGTCTACATTAACAACACGTCAGTGCGAGTGTGTATCAGTATATGTTTGTCATGCAGTATCAAAGCCCTTGGCGCTGCGTAAAAACGCACAAATGGATGAAGAGAGAAGCTTTTTCAGTTATTTGGAGGGAAATTTGAGCCTTTATGTGCCGAACGGCCTCTCTGTAAGCCTTAATCATAATGGCTAACAGACAAGCACAGTCAGAGTGAAGCATTAGTTGTGACACTGATAAATTCAGCCTGCCATCGTGGCTAGTTAGAGTCACACTGCTACGCACACACTGCCATGGCCAAAATCCACCCGCATTTGGCTAGTTGGCGGGTTTAAATGTCAAGCCCTGCACATTAGCTATGATGGCTCCATAGCTACGTTATATTAGCTGTGTGAGAGTTTTCATGGAGGACACGCTGTTTTCCCTATAAGCAGACTGTTTACTTGGCTTCTGTTAAATGTTTTGTGATCAAGTGTTGAAGCACTGAATTTTAACATATTGTGTCCTAACCCTAATCCCATTTTATTTTGAAAATTCAGCTTGTATCTCTGTTATGACAGAGGCAGTGTCACATAGTAATGGTCTGCAACAGGAGCGACTAAGAGCTGTGGTCTGCAGCCTGTCTTGAAAAATATACAGTACATAATATTGGGCAGCTAAACATTTATTTCACTAGCCTTTACTATTTTTGCAATCTTTGCAGTCACTACCTTGGTATTGTGTATTATCATCACATAATAATTTATCTAAATCCTTTCTTTCAGAGGTAATGTTTAAAATATTGAGCTGGTTAATCGACTGGCTTTATTTACCTACACATAATACTGCATTACAGCTTGCATTAAAGGGCACCATCAAAACTAGTCTAGTTTTTGGACTTTGTCTAATATTTAAGAAAAAAGCCTGATTTCTGCAGTGGAATGCCTGTGAAAAATAAAACTCTAGTTTGCACCTGACTTCCCCAGCTTGTCCTTGCCAGCCCCCTTAATAAGTTTTAGAAAACTTCAGGCAATGTCTGAAAGCAGCAGGTAATATTCTGGGAAATTCAGCGAAAGTGAGTGGAAGGATGATATATCCTATATATCCTATAATATCCTTTAACAAAGCTGGAAGTTCCTGACCAGAAGGATTTAGAAAACCTCTCTGTATACAGTACGTGTGAAAGGGAAATTAAGATAAATGCCAGTGGAAGGCTGTCCTGAAATTTACCCAAAACTTATGGAGTGCATGTGTGAAAGTGCCGATATATTTCTGACTGTTAGAGCTTTGTAAAAAGTCCTGCCTTTTCCAAACTACAATAAACATCCTCCTTCACTGATACCAGCTTCAGTCAGTCTGGACATTCACATACTTTTTCTGAACTCTGAGAACAGCTTTATTGTTTCTTAAAGACTTCCCTCAAGTACTGTCAGCACACATTTATTTGAGCTATGTGCAACCTTTAAATCTATATCTTCAGTGCGGTATATTTTCCTTTTTCGCCTTCATCTGAATTAATGTTATTTTGCTTTTTAGGGTTAAAGACTTCCAACCTGAACCTCTCCTCCTCCATTAAAAGAAAAATACAGAGCTCCGACTTCACCCTTCTCAGGGGGAGCCTGATTAACTGATGTTAGGAGCTCAGACGTTTCCCTTTAGGCTTTGTCAAGATGATTTTAGTTGGATAGCGAGCCTCAGTGGCACAGAAACAAATAAGTTAGTCTGACCAGAGTGTACGAGTACAGGAAACAATGGAGAGGTGAGAGAGGCTTATCAGTTTGACAGATCATGACGAGGTTTTCTTAGGGTCTTCCTACATTCTTCTGTTAATGTTTTTTTTTTTTTTTATGTAAATAAGAGTTGAATGTTTAAGCATTACATTAACGTAATGAAATATACATTTATCATTCTTACACAGCTGTAAATTAAATATGGTATGCATCTTTCTCCTATTTTTGTGTCTTGTTGTTAATAATTACAAACATCAAACAACTGCAAGTACCAAACTCCCCACAGAGCACAACACAACATGCATAACATGCAGAAAGGCTTGTTTATAACAAGTTTTCATCCACAATTATGTATTTTTGACATGACATGGCATTCAGGCTTCTCGCTCTCTTTTTTCCCTTTTCTCTCCTGCAGTCCTGTCAGTGTTGCGTTCCAGTGAAGAGCAGGCCCCTGTCCCACAGAATAAGTTCATGGGTGACATCGAGGAGCTGGCCGCCAGCTACGAACGCAAACTAATAGAGGTGAGTGCTGCTTTTTTATAATAAGTTACTGTGCACTAGTTTTCCCATTCATTCGAGTACTGCAGCTCTGTGTACTTCACATCAATATGGGTTAAAATCATAACAGTTCTCTGAGTTGTGAATGTATTGCCTTTTTTAGAGATATATTTGGGACCTTTTGTTCTTGTTTAGGGTGTGAGGAATGACATCAAGGAAAGATGTCAAAGGCTACATGCTTAGAGAACTAAAGTCGCTGTATACTGGCACACCCTAACCACTAGGCCATTTGTAAGGGCTGTCTACAACACTGAAAGGAGGAGTTTGTCTTTCATTAGCTTGTATTGTTTAGAGAGCTAGAGGTTATTAGCCTAAATCAACATGAAGTAGGGGCTAGTAGTTAGTGGGAAGCACTTTTTATGTCTTTATTTTCTGGCAACATCAAATAGGAAAGCAATCAGGCACTTTCCTGTGTAAATGGCTACTAATGAAAGCGTATTGTTTCTGCTAAACATTGGTATATGTTTTCATGGCCAAACTTGACAAAAAATGTTGGCACAGTGGTAGTCAGGGCCTGAAGTCATCTGTTTTGCTCACCAGCCTCTGTAGTTAGTGGTTTTCAGGGATTGTCCTCCAGTTTTCCCTGTATGTTACAAGCCTTCCAGGACTGACTGTAAAGATCCCCACAGCATGATGCTGCCACCACCATGCTTCACAGTGGGGATGGTGTGTTTGTGGTGATGTTCGGTATTTTTTGTCTGCCAAACATGCCGTCTTGTCTGATGGCCAGAACACACCATACTGGTCTCATCAGACCAAATAACGTTCTTAATATACTCAACTATTTAAGATTTATTTTCATTTTGTATTTCCACCTGAATCATGGCAAGTATTGATAATGTTAGGACTTGGATCATTCAGGAGTATCAGTAATGATATTAGTATCAGTAAAAATTAACAAACCCCATCTTGAGACATGAGTTAAATGAGTCCTCCTGGCAGGAGAGGAAGAGAAAGTTGGTTACGTCAGTCTGAGATTTTTCCTGTGTATTTTATCCACCAGGATAAACATGATCTATCCATCTGCATTTCACTCCTTGTATCATCTGTCAGTGCCAGAAGCTCAAACAGCATTAGCTCTGTTTGCTGTAGACGAGTAGTTCAAGTCAACGCTGCTGTCGCACACGGCAAAGAGCAGTGTAGCAGCCAATAATCCTGTTTGGTGATTGGGCTTCACTTTATATTTTTAGATGTTCTATTGGTGCTATAGTGCACTGAAGAATTTGTTCTTTGGCAATAAAGGACAGACAAAGAAAGACCAAACATGTTCAAAGTATTTTGGCTTTGTACATGTGACGGAAACACACCTTTAAGTTAGATCTCAATTGTACTTTTTGCATCTGCAGTTATTTGAACATCTTCACACTGCTTAACGCTTTTCCCTAAGCAGCGAGCAGCATCTTTTCAAAATATGATCCCTGATGAAATCTATGATAACTGGACAGCAGGACTAATGTTGCCATCTGTATGGTGCATGATGGGAATTGGGGCTGATGAGAATGAGTGACACTGGGAAATAAAGGGAACATCTGTGTACACTAATGTGAGCTTGGGTATGGGGTGTGTGTGGGGGTGGGGGGGGGGTGGGGTGTTTATATGAATAATTCATCATGGTTTTATATTTCTTTAATAAGAAATAATTCCGCCTGTGTTTGGCCAAACTACATGTTCACTTATTAATGCACATGTATGTGTGATGCATTTTTAATGTTGTTTACTTATTTATTTGTCCATTTGCTTGGCTGTCAGTCTCAGTGTGGCGTTCACAGTAAGCGTGGAGGACCAGTGTGGGACATAGAGCACCAGTCAGGCTGTCTGTCGGTCCCATGCCAGCCGGGCTGTGATGGGTTTGTCTCAGCTTCTGTCAGGAGATCTCTGTAGGTTATAAAACAAACAGAAATTATTAGTGATTACTCTGTTTGACTGAAGAAAGTAAACAAGACCATCAGTTAGAAAAAAATGATAATTTTTCTCAGTTATATCAATTACCTATAATCAAAGCTGCGGGGTATTTTTCATACAGTAGGAAAACAGCACTCTGCAGGAACAGCCTCTGCTGACATTTTCCACATTTGGAAGCACATTTGTTAAAAGAAACCAGAAGAAAAAAATGTCACTAGAAAACTGTTGAGACACACTGTATGGACAAAACTAGTTTGCTGCCTGACTATTACGCCACCAGGGACTATAATGGCATCATATTCACATACATGTACTTTAATACAGAGTTGGCCCCCATTTTTCTGCCATTACAGCCTCCTAAACTCTGAAAAAAGCCCCATGGCTTTATTCCTCCTTCACCAAACTTAACAGTTGGCACTTTTGTCCATATATAAATAAATAAGTAGTATTGCTTCATCACAAGTAGGGCGCTAGAATTGACACAAACTGAAGATTCCTCAAAGTAGCCTCCAAGCCCACTGAATAAAGCACAAGTGTTATTTGTCTTTATAATGTTAAACTCTGTAGCTTGCATCTCAGGAACATTTCTCAGCAAATATGTTGTCTATTAATAGCCATGTGATGGGTGCAAAGGCCTGGTTCTCAGAACAGTATAGCAGCAATCATTGACCACTACGTGGAGCTGCAGCAGAGGCCATCTCTGTCCTCCATCTCCTCAAAACAACATGTTTACATCACCAGAGACAATCATTTAAACAAAGTTTTTCTCACTTTGGACTCTGATTCAGTACCCAGAACACTATTTAAACTCAGTATCAAACTTTTCTGCCCAAGGCCCAAAAAATAACAGTGCCAGACCTGGGGACCCCACTGTCTCTGGAGGTAATTAGAGTATAGCAGCTGTAAACATTCAAGAATAGTCCTGTTCAGATAAGCATTTTAGGGATCTTTTAAACATTACTTTGATTTCAGTACAATTCTTACCTAATGACTAATATAGTCATAATTTTATAGAACTATAAAGATGTAGTTTTATTTTAAACTGAATAAATTATAAGGGTATTTTTATCATCACTGGTAAGATATACAATTTTGAAATATTTTCTGTTTTATGGAAGACATCTAGTGACCCCCTCTCAGTGTCTCAGGACCCTCATACTTTGGGACCCACTGCTCTAAAGGGGACTTCATCACGTTTTGTCCACATGGCGGTAACCCTGGGAGGGCTCTTTGTCATGTTTTATGTACCATAGGGGCATCCAAGAGGGAACTTTTGCAGTAAAATTAGGGCATCCTTCAAGTCCACCAGTGACAAGGAAATTGGACACAGTTGATGGAAGGAAATATCAGTAGCGTGAGCAAAGGTGCCAAGACTTGTATCAGGTACCAATGTATCTATTAAAGGATGAAATAAACAATGTTTAAAAATATGGATTTTGGGGCATTTTAAATTTATTCAGGATTGTAGAAATCAATACTTGTGATTTTAATATGCATCTGTTTTTCCAGCGACTATTTTCTTCGCTCTGTCTGTCTGCAGCAGACACTGATGGGCTTAATAGTACATGAGGTGCTTAATAGGAGCAATGTGCTGTTTTGTGTCTTACAAGAGTTTCTTTTGTTACAGCAGGCTTAGCAAAGGAACACACAGCATGGTTAAATACATCTTTAGCTGCATACAAACAAAATCTGTCACTTTATTGCAGGGTTGACACAGGTGTTAGGGCTTTAATTGTGAGCTGTATAGAAATATAATATAGCAAAAATGGCAGACTTAGGCACTTTGTATTTACTAAATATAAAATTAGAGAAGAATGACGCAAGATCACTTAACGTGTCTAAAGTGGACATCAAACCTACAGCAAACAGTGCAGTTAGGAATTTCTATTGGTGTTTTTGCTGACCCATATTAACCGTACTTCTATCTTTGTGTCAGGGTTCAGAAAAAGTGCCATTTATACGAGCAGCTGTCAACATCATGACTCAGCGGTCTGGTTACTGCAGCCTCTGAGACAAACTGTGACCCAGCAGGTTATTGATTTCTCCAAATGTCACATCGAGGATTCATACAGGCCTGCCAGACACAAATAAATATTGGACAAAGCCCAGCATTCATTAACCTAGGAAACATGCTTGAATTTGTGACCCAGTTTAATTTAATGATGCTAATGTGTTATATTGACTTTGGCTTTGTGTTTGAGCCAAATCTCAAGGCGCTCCATGCTCTTTTCTTACTCATCCTCTGCTGCTCGTGTGCCATGCTCGGCCTGATGCTGTGGGGGGAAATAAAGTCTCAATGTCTAAATGAGGTTAGGGTTGAACAAGAGGGCAAAATGTTTCTGTCATCCCTTTAACAGACAGTGAGTTCAGGTTGGGGACGAGGGGGTTTTAAATAGAACATCCTCCATGTGATTGCTGCTTGTGAAAGGCCAAAGCAGCCCAGCTATAAAGCTTTGTAGGGCATTGTGCAGACATTTTTTCTTTTTCTGTGTTCGCATAAAACAAGAAATACTAACAGTAAGGACTTCAATGAATATTTAGTTTAACTTTATTTGTATGGTACATTTTTATACAAAACTTTGCAAGAAAAAAGTTACCGTGCCACATAATTGAAAAGGCAACAGATGTTATGAATGAGCAGTTGAAAATTAACTAGCATGAAATGAGAAACTTTATTTAGTTTGCATTCATTTGCATTTATTTCTCTGCTTGTTCATTGTTCCTATCACCTTCACCAAGACTTATTAACGTCTGCATTTACGTCTGCATGCATTTTCTGCATAAAAGTTTAGTGTGCTTAAAAGCCATCAAAGCTAGCTATGTCTCTTTGCTGTGTGGTGCTGAGAAGCTAAATCTTTTATAATTAATAAGCAGTGCCTTTCGAACTATACCAACTCAACTCCATAGTTTCGACTTTTTTCCTTGGAACCCACACCAAGTTGATTTATTTCTGTAATTCAATTAATAGAGTGAAACTCTATAGATTCATTATACACAGGCTGATATTTCAAGTGCATATCTCTTCTAATTTTTTAGATTATTATTGCTTACAGCTAATGGAAACCCAAAATTAAGTATCCCAGAAAATTTGAATATTACTTGAAACTCATTAAAGAAAGCACATGCACTACAGAAATGTTGGACTACTTATAAGTATCAACATGTGCAGCACTCAATACTTGGTTGGGGCTCCTTTTGCGTAAATTACTGCAGCAATGTGGTGTGCAATGGAGGCGATCAGTCTGCGGTACTGCTAAGGCTGACCTTATACCAGAAGACTTTGATAAAACTCTTAAAAGACTCTATAAAGACTGACATCTGAGACCCTCTCACATCTAAAGACAATTTGTCAGCAGGTTGCAGAGTTTTTAGTCTCAGACTAAGATTTTGCAAAGACTGCGAGTCACTAACTACAACACTAGAATATAATTCCTTTTGAGATTATTTCCTATCATGCATTTTGTGGGAATTCACAACACCAAATTCTGGGCAGAGAACAAGATGTAGAAGGAGATGGAGATTGAATTTGAGTTAATATCTTATAATCTGGTGTTTTTATATCATTTACATTGTGTAGAAATGAAATGGAGGTTACACACGAAGCAACTTTGCATGTTACTGCATCAACCGAGGAACTATAGTGGAAACACTTCACAAGTGTGCGTTTTAAACCCGAGTCATCTCACCACTTTACTTTGAAAATCCCAGTGGCAGTTTACCGTACCTGTCATGTCAGCCTGGAATGAAGTGACAGACAAGACACAAAAACACACAGGAGCAGAGATCTGACTGCAGCTCTGACCAGAAAAGTTTTTCATTTTGTTGAGTTATGAGCCGACATTCAGTGGCTCTAGACTGATCTACGTTCACATTCATGTCTTGAAGCATGAAGTGATTTGATGTGCTTACGCACAGCACTGGCTCCCATTGGTCGTGGATGACGGTCACATCAATGAGAAACACAATTTGCATACAACCAGACTTAAGACTTATGACAATAACAAACGACGTAATGCCAAAACTAAAGAAAGACCGCCCTAAAACGGTTAAAATCAAGTGTTATGACCACCTTACACCTAAACAACTGAGACAACAGGAGTGAGCTACGACTTTAGAAAGACTCCCATGATTTTACTCCAACATTGGAATTTTGTCTGCGACTTTGAAATCGGAGGAAAATTCATTAGGTGCAAGGCCGCCTTGAGGCGTTATAGAAGCTCAGGTTGCTCTGATAGAGGCTTTCAGCTCTTCTGTGTTGTTGGGTCTGGTGTCTTGCACCTTTATCTTCACAATACCCTGTAAATTCTCTATGGGGTTTACGTCTGGTGAGTTTGCTGGCTAACGGGGATACCATGTTCCTTAAACCAGGTCACTAATTTGCAGTGCACAAGCACATAACTGGTAGCCAAAGCCTGCATTGCATAAACAACGCAGAGGTTTTTTGGGTAAAAAATAGAATTCTTCAAAGTTTTAAGTAGTGTGTATGTTTGAGCCAGGATTGTTTTGTGGCCCGTTATTACCAAAATCAATAAATTCTGTGGAGAAACTACCCATCTATTATGCTGTATAGCCTAGCCTCCTGGCCGCTACAACCAGTGAGTCCTTCTTAAAGGAGCAATGCTCTCTGTAATCGCCGGGGGCTAATGCTACCTATAATGCTACTCACCTCATATGATTCAACTTGAAAAACACTGAAATATCCCTTTAACACAGCTGTGAAATCACTAATTTCCTGGACTGTCTATCTACATACTGAGAAGCAGCACAACCTGATTTAAAGCAGTGACTTGAGGAGGGAGGGGCTTTTTTTTCACCCTCCTGTGTCTCCAGGGTGCCTTTTCTCCTCATCACCTTCTCACTCTCTTTTTCACTTCTTGGCTGAGAGCGTGAGAAAGTGATTTTATTTGTTCATGTAAGCCTGCATGAATTTACAAGGTGTCTGGATGAGAGTTTTTGCTGTTTTAATCTGCGTCTATTGCCAGTGCTTTCAGAAAGCTATCATTGAGGAAAGGCACTTGAACACATCCCAGTGGACCGGTGCCTGAAATGAAGAGAAAGACAATGAAACAATGAACAAAGAACATGATTGAAAATCACATAGCTGCAAAGAAGTTAAAAAAAAAAGGGAAAGATATTGAAACAACAACTTGAGGGGATACAAGCATAATCATTTTAATTTTCAGCTTTATTGCTAGTAATTTTTATTGTGTTGGTTATAAAAACAAATTACATTAAGCAGTAAAAATGCCGGCTGAGATTTCTGAGGAGAGCGCACACTGCGTGACATTGATCTGTGAGGCTGCAGTGATAAGGAAAGGTGGACAGGTGGTGATGTAAAATGTCTTTTTATCAGTACTCACAAGCTGCTGATGTCTGACCTTCCTCTCTTCACCTTTTGGCCTCAAATCATTCACGCTTACCTTCGTTAAAATCATCTAATTATATTTTAATCACGTGTGAATCTTGAATGGTAAGAGAACAGGCTGTTCACTTTTTCATGTTTTTTGTCATTGATGTGTTGATGTGAAGGCGTTGTTTGTTTTTCTTCTGTCTCCCGCCGTCATTATCTGAGAATAAATTTAGAAACGGTCCAGTACACTGAAAATAATGAACGAGAAAGTCACAGAAAAGATTTTCAAGTGTTGGATTTTAGAAATAAAAGACAAAACTCTCCTCAGGCTTTTCAGACTCATGTCTGACTTGTTCAAGGACTCTTCTTCACTAAAGGCTATCAAATGTCAATCTGTTTAAGAAGTCATTAATGTTTTAAGGTGGGGGTCAAACCAAAAGAAAGTGAAGGAAAAGTCACATAAAGCTACAATATGTTTGTAATAATAACAGATGAAGACATTCAGTAGTTTGGTTTGGCAGAAAAATGTTCAGTGAACCTTAAAGGTTAATGATAATAAGAACTATACTGGAAGTTGTCTCTATAAGCATTCAGTCACCTGCTTTATTGCCGGCTTAATTAAGTTGTTTAAATGGCCCCATCTGAAGTGATGTATAGCCCAGATGGCTGACCATTTTCTCATCAAAGAGGCTGAACTGGCTGACATCTCCAGTAACTAATATACTCTACTGATGAGCACCTCATACAACCCCACTTCACAATAAGTATGAACTATCCCATTTAATTCATATGATAATCAACAAAATGAAATTAAAGAAAACTTTTAAAACATGTAAGTGGACCTTGTTTTAAGGTAAGATCAATAAGATATGGGTTTTTCAGGACATCTCACTCTACAGCAGTGGTTCTCAACTGGTGGGTCGGGACCTAAAAGTGGGTTGCGAAGCCCTTTTCAGTGGGTTGCGGATGTGTGGCTGTGAAAACAAAATGCACCAAATTGTCTATGAGACTGTATAAAACATGCTTATTTTGTCCTGTTTCATTGTTTTGTTACAACTTTTTACAGTCTTAGGCCCAAGCTCTATTCTTTTTTTTTTTTAAATACACTTGAGTGAAAATGTCATGTAAAATAGTTTAAGCTAAAGTACGAAATGATTCTAAATCTGTTAGAACATCAGTTTTTCTTTTTACGTTAGCATCAAGCTAACAACGTCAGATTGACGTTCTCAAATGTCTCTTACTATTTGAAGTTTACCCTGAGGCTTTTTACCCTGACTTTGGAAGAATAATTTACCTTGAAAAGCACACCCCTAACTCATTTAAAGCAACGATAATTAACCCTCAAAAGGAGAAGCACAGGATTACTATTTATTCACAACTTGGTGTCAGTTTCACCTCATGTAATGTCCATTCTCAGACTTATTTCATAGCTGTCCAACATCATACCTTCAGTAAGTGGTCATCTTCTTCTATTCTTCTGTCATCTTCTCACTGAGCTGATTCAGTTTCCTTGATGTTACTCTCATTCATGTCCTAAGTGCCAATGTGAACGGTCATGCAGAATTGATGTGGGGAGTTAGACTGGCTGTGAAATCTTTGAAGCACCATACTTTAAATCAAAATATCAACATTTGGCACTACTTATTCAATTGTTGTATAACAAGTCAGGTTTGTCAAACAGCATCTCCTTAAATATCAAATTGACTTTAAATCTCAATAAATTGATGGAAAATAAACTGAGACTTGTGATTTATCAGAATATATCAGATCAAGAAAACTTTTCAGTAAACAAACATATAGATCAAACTTAATCTCTGAAAGAGCAGATCATGTATGAGTACTTTGATGTCTCAAACTGACCATGTTATAAATAGGGAGCTCTTTCTCAACCTTTTATTTCAAACTTCATACCCATAACTGTCAGCATTACACAAAGATTACATCATCAGGTCATGTCAGTGTTATAAGAAAAACAATTTTGCACAAAAATCTCAGTTTTCAAGAAGGCTTGCACTCTCTTAAGAGATCCAGATAATGTTCTCCATCTGTAATAAAAGATCTTTCTATCTCCAAACTGTTCTTCATTTGGTATGATTTTATTTTTTCTGTGTCTTTGAAATAACAACAAAAATGGAAAAAAGGAAACATTGGTCAAAGCGGAGCCAGTACCCTTGGTTAACAAAAGAAGGCAGCCCTTGGAACCAACTCAATCACCAACTACTACGGTTGTCAAACAATTACAATTTTTAATCATGATAAAAATCCACATTTTTCCATTATTTTTCATTTAAACTATTTGTTTCATGTTAGATTTTTGTGTTGTTCAAAACTAAGGGTAACTGACTTCCTGTTTGGATACAGACCTGCTTTTATTTGGAAAAAATAAGGATGTCCCAGTAGATTGAAGATGATGAATTTAACCACAGGAAAAAAGTTTTTCTTATAGATCAAAAATATCCCTCTATAATGGTAAATATGTGATAACACAAGGTGTGTTATCAAGACTTTGACTGTAGGGCAGGATTTGACGTACATTACCCAAGGTGGAACCAGAATGACATACTGAGTGACGTTTTTTTATGCTCGCTGTCAGCAGAATTTTATGAATAAAAATTGAAAATTTACTGAGGGGGATAAAGTTAAATTTAATAGACCACAAACCCAAAGAGGGTTTGGCATCTGAACCCTATAGGTTAGAGTTACGGTACGGGGGTTAAATTGAAAATAACACCACACACAAAGTCAAATCCCATCAAGGGTTAGAAAATCCCCCCCCCCCCCCCCACACACACACCCACACACCCACACACCCACACACACATATACACACCATGGTCAAGTTTGCTCCACTGTAGAGCTCTGCATTAGATGAGCCCAAAATGTCCCACCATAGAGGTCTGCAGCCAGAAGCTTCTCTGTTAAATTGGGGTCTAAGTTGTCATTTCAGTTTAACCAGTACTCTGCATGGTTAATTTGTGAGGGTCGCTGTGAGAGGAGTTAACTCCCCCACAGCACACAGATTGGCTCACCTGTTTGTGTGACTGGTCAGAGGAGTAATTTCAGTGAGCTTGTTGATCCGTAGCATTTATAAGTCGTATGTCTGAGGTCAGAGGAGACTGTGTTGGTAAATATTTCACTGGACTCCCGTTAGTTTAGAAACAGCTCCAGCTGTGCGAGTAGTGCATTTGCGCTCATGTGGACATGTTGGGCTGCCTGCTGCCTGTCTCCTTCTCTACCAAGCTACATGAGGCAAAAACACAAGCACTGACTACAGACAGATATGAGGAGAGGACAAATATCAGGTGGTGTTAGAGAGGAGGACGTTTTTGTTCCTCTGTCTGCCTTAAAAAAAAAAATTGGCACCACCACCACGTGCACTCATCGGAGCGAAACTTTGAAAAAATATCTGCAACAATGTCGCACTGCGAAATGGTGTTGCAGGTGTGAAGGTTTGCATTGGTTCGCTACAGGTTCGAAAATAAATATTTTGTGTGAATAATTTGCACGAAAAATTTGCGTCTGGAGTATACGGACTTAAGTTTATGAAGTGGGGTTTATATTTTGTAAAGTAATTAAATTTAATGACCACAAAACCCCCTGAGTCTCCCCCGTTGGCAGAATGGTTTGACCCACACTGGCACATGCCTGTCAATCACTGTATTCACAATCTCTCCATTCATAACAAGGTTCATGATTTATTTTTGTGAGGGAATGCTGATCTATAACTAAGTTCATGATTTCAGTTTGAGAACAGAACTTTATTATGATCCCAAAAAGGGGCACTCAGCTGTCTTTTTTATAATTAGTTAATTATTTACAGGTTTTTAGTTCTTTCTAGCTCTGTTTTTGTATTCCCAAATTGTTCCAGAGAGACCACTGCAGCCGAGCAGTGTTTTGCACACCTCTGGGTTTAAATGGTTTTATGCCTTTCCACTCACTGTTTTCAGTACATTAATTTGAATTCCCACATTTAGTGATGAGAAGATGTGCCATGAATGTAGTCAAGCATTTTTAACATTTAAAATGTTTGGAAAAAAATATTTGTAATTTGAAAGTGTTTATTAGTTGCAAAGTTTGATAAATCAGACGGCTGTCACAGCACTCTTTTATGTCTTACTTTTTGGCCAAAAAGCTTTGCACTGTTCAGGGGGTACTTGGCTGAAAAAATACTTCACAACCACTGGTCTAAACGACCCCTGAGATGTTGAGTTCCTTATAAACATATTTTACCTTCAGTTCTGTAGTTTCATCTGCCTGATTCTTCTTCTCATCAGTGATATTAAAGCTATGTTGAGCATATAAGTCCCATATTTCAAAGATATAAAGTGAGCACCATGTTCTAGCTTGTTCAAATCACCATGTAACATCTGAATCCTTATTTGATGACAGTTGGTGGGTTGTTTGATCACTGTCCATCCCAGCTGATCAAAGCATACAAACACAGGGCTGATGAAGCAGACTTTAAGCAGCTGACTTTATGAGTGTTAAACTCTCAGCTTTGATTTTTTCTTGTGAAAAATTGCCATGCACTTCAAGATTAATGGAGTAGTTGTTTCACTTTCATCAATGTCTGCCAGTGGCTTTTGAATTAAAGACGTCTAAGTTGCAGGTTGTTCAGGCACTTTTTAGACAGCGTGGATTATCCAGCTAATTAGAATCAGAGATCTAACAGGATGGCCTGAAGATATGATATCATGGTGCGAAGTGTTTTTGTACTTTGTACATTTGTCTTGAGAACAAAATGTTGCCTGAATGTGTTATCCATAGAGACTAAAGGGGAGTTTATAAAAGGCAGCAACTTCAGCAGCAGTAAAATAACCCTTCAAACCTGTGCAGAGTTGTCACAATAGAAGATTAATAGATAGAGGATAGAAGATATTTACATTTGAATACTGTAACAGCAAAAGGCAATCTGCAGCAGTTGTGACATGCAAATTAGACTGGAAATAATAACAGAGGAGCTAACACACAGGGTTTTATTCTGATTAAATGCATGATGCATGTTTACGCACGTCTTAATCGCAATACTCTGCCTATGTAAACTGTGAAGTTTGAATCCCAAACCTGTATGGGTTTAATTGATTGAAGAAATATTGCTCATGTGATTTTTGCTTTTGTAATTGAATAATGCACTCTACAAATGTGACCCATTAGAAAATATTGTACACATTACATAACTGAGATGAAGAAAACAGTTTTTCTGCCTTAAACTGAGGCCTCATTACATCACAGAGTATTGGTATTAACTAACTGTTCAGCATTAGTCTGCCTCCTATCTTCTAAACAAACAGACTCTAACTACTTGAGTTAGCATATGACTTTGCAGTTAGAGCGGATCTTTTCTCTTGTTTTGTTTTGTTTTCCCATGGTGCATTTTAATATAGGCTGTGTTGTAATAAGTAGAAGAAGAGTGCTTTTGGAGGATAGAGAAGAGATATGGGTCGAAACATCCAGCGGGATCAGGGATTCTCCCTTTGATCCGCGAGCTCATTAATTAATCATAAACAACATCAAGAACAAGAACAACAATTACAAGCCAGCGACTCAGGATCTCCTCTGTTCGGAGAGGAGAGGCAGAAAGAACGTGAAGAATGTGAACCCATATGCCTTTATAATGCTTGTTGTCTTTGCTGTGTAATGCAAGTGGATGTGACTCTTGAAAGCCAAAATACTGCATAATGCATATGTCTCCTCTTAGAATAATGCAGGTGAATCCACTTTGAAGTGTTCAGACATGCTTGGAATACAGAATCCTTCCTGGGTCTTGTAAGATGTGCTTTTGCTTGTTCTTGGCTTGTTGTAAAACTCTGTAAGAATGTCCAGATTTGGGTGCAATTCTTTCTTACAAAAGTAAAGGCATACGCAGTAGTAATTTGTGGGTTAAGTACCAAAATCCAGTATCAACTTGGTACCTGTACAGAAATGTCTGATCCCTACCAGGCTGAATCAAACTCAGATTTAGTTGCATGATGTTAGTATCCCACGCACGCACCCCCTGCCAGTCCAACGAAAATAACTGAAGGAATTCACGTGCACTTGCTTTGTTTGAGCAGAGCATGATTGTCTTTCTGTCCAGAGCATTGCCGCTCCTTTGCTTGCGTGTTTCTTTACTCTATTTACTCTGTCTGTGATGCAGTGCGAATATGAATCTTTGATGAGCCTTTACCTAAAGAAGTCCCACACGTTTCATTTTCTTATCCCATGTTCTATACGCTACTTTTAAATATATTTCTCTTAATTATTTATAATACAGAGGCAGGCTTAATTCACCTGCTTATTTTCATATTTTAGTGTACACACAAGAGTGAGCCTCACAATCCTGCTCTTACATGGAAGAGTATTGATGGTGTCAATTGTTACATCAACTTTTCATAACACTGGTTTAGATTCTGTCAGAACATGACCACTTTTGTTGATCTTGATGGATTTTTATTGGTTTATATTTATAGCTGCAGGAGGAAGGAAAAGATCATTGATGAGTGATGGCCTTTGATAATGATTTATTGGCAAGCTCATCTCAGCAGGAAAGAAAATTTCTAAATGATCAGGCCATGCAGGATGTTTCAGTGCTGCTTCCTGTCTTTTCAAGGACGTCGGTCTCAGTCTGACATGATCTTAAAGATCTGAAAGTGGATAGTGACGCTCTCAGCAGAAGAAGCGTCACAGCTCCTCTGGGGATCAGACTGATGATGATGAGGGAGAGGAAAAAGTTTTGACTTAAAGTGGAGGTTCAGTCCCTATTGCTGCTCTCAACAGACCTCTCTGTCTTTGTGTAACAACAGGAGAGAATGTGAACATTCTGGTTGGGATGGCCCTGACTAAAAACTACTGTTAAACACTTGGTGTGTAAAATTCCGCCACCTCACCCAAAATAATGACATAATATGTCAAGTACAGCTATAAATGGTTCAACTTTTCTTTTGTCCTAATTTCTGGGTGTTGCTAATGGATAAGGCACTGGTGTCCTAAGCCAGGGATTGTGGGTTCAAATCCCATCTGGGCTGCCATTTTATTATGTGATGTTTTTTTTTTTTTTTTGTGGTTTTAATTAGGGCTGTTAACATTAACATGTGAATGCTTGTGATTAATCTTCAAAACTTAACACAATAAAAAAATAATAACACAGTTTAATCATACAACTAAATTTGACCACAACTTGCTGACATAGTCCTCCAGTGCAGATGTTTATGTGCCAGGGGGTGAAGAGGTGAGAGGCAGGTCAGACACAGTCAGCAGTGATGAGTGAGGAGACAGACCCAGGTCTGCTTAATGGCAATTTTATCTTTTTAAAAAGCTGGTGAATGTTAGTTAAGATAAAACCAAAATCGTGGGTACATACTGCAATGATGAACTGTCTTTACACCGAAGCACAACAAGTCTTAAGTTCCACCTTCAGGCAAAGCACATCTTTGCTAGTGTTAGCAAAGACGCCAACAACAACACAGGATCAAGCCATGGTCATATGATGCATTCAGGTAACCTCAATAAATTGTATTCTATATGTTATGATACATTCAAATGTCACATAAAAATGGGAAGATTTCGTTTTTGATGAGAAACTTGAAAAATCAATAAATACAGTGTGAATATGCGTTTATATTTGAGGAATATACAATAGATGTGTTATAGACTGAATCATAGCTTTTTAACTCAAACACTACTCAGCTAAGACCACTTGTAGTTTAAATATTTGCCCTTATTTTGTCTTTCCATCAAACTATAGAAAGTGTCAATAGTGGTATCAATAAGGACTCAGATCAGCACTTTAATGTGCTGTACATAGAATTAAAAGAATAGAAATAAAACACTTGGCAATAACAATCTTTACAAATCGAAAACCAAAAATATACTTAAACTTAAAAAATACTGTGATTAATCATGATTAATCACAACATTAATGAACAATACAATTACAATAATGAAACAGTCACTTAAAACACAAAAATCAGTCAGTTTTCTCCCAGACAACTCAAAAAATACCTTTTCAGGCTCTTATCTTTTTTTCCAATTCATTTATTTCAGTTCCTTAAATTCCCCACCCCTCTTTAATTCAGTTCAGCACTCTGCATCCTTTAAGAAGACCTAAAGTCACAGGTGGGAACCCTAACTCAGTAGAAAACTTCACTCATGGTGCAAAAGCCACCAGAAACATGAGCAGAAGAACCCCAGCAGAGATCACCGTACAAAAGGCAGCATCCAAACACAACTCAGCACATCTAAAACATGTCTAAACACTCTACTCAAGAGCATGATGGGAAACTCCACACATCCCCCAGATTTGAAATCACAGTGGGCAGAGCTTTTAACAGAGTCAAACTAACATTGGTGGATAGACCCTGTCAAATAACTGCAACACTGAAGATGATTTCACTCAGAATGGAGTTAAAATTACAGTTTGGAAGTTAAATTCAACTCAGAAATGTTTACACCGAGATATCAAGACAAAAGTTTTTGCAGTTTGTAGAATCATTTTCACACTTTGTGCTACTCTTTAGTCCACAGAGGTGGAAAAAGTACAAGAATAGTGTACTCATGTAAAAATAGAGTTACTCTGGTTATAAGTTACTCAAATAGAAATAAAAGTGCTGATGTCAAAATATATTCAAAAAGTACAAGTACCCCCCAAAATTTACTCAATTTCAGTCATTTAAGTAAATTTAATCAGTCACTTTCCAGCCCGGTGATAGGTGTAAGTTTTAAGATGTTTCAAGTTTTAAAAAGCAGAACGTCATTCTTCTATTTTTTTAGGGAGGACCCTCATGACCCCACTCTGACTTAGACCCCCAGAATTTTGGCTTATATCACACCTCTAGCAACATTTAAAATAAAATGACTTTTTACTAATCATACTGTGTGAAGATTTTAGCCTGTGGCCATCAAGCAGCTCAGAAATGTTTCTGAGAGAATCTTTTAAAAAGGAAGCGTTGGGAAGAATAAATAGAAATCCAGAGGCAGTGTTCCCAACAGACTTAAGTTACTAACTTCCCTTAATTGGCTAGCTACCTAGGGCTGTCCAAATTTATGAGCTACAGCTGTCGTTTCAGGGGCAGCATTGACAGATGTGGCTTAAAAACATTGATGAGATGAGTGGAAACATTAATGAGTCAGTCAGAGGGATCATTCACAACCACCTCTTGAAACTAATGTTGGTTTAATTAGCTAGCTAGTAGCAGCTGCCAAAATCTGGCAGCCACTTGTCATTTCAGGGGACAAACTGACAGTTGTGGGCTTGAGATGAGAAGGTGTTGTTGTGTACTTCAGTCTGAAAATAATTATCCATTGTTTCCTATATCACGAGGAGTTTTCAGTGGTGAACAGATAGAGGCAAGCCCAAAAAGCCTGTTCATCCGACTAGTAAACAAACTTTCACGACTTCTATTTGTGCCAGAGTAGCAACATGAATGACTCTAGCATGTGTTTCCCCATGAGGAGCATACTTTAGATGAGATTCAAGACTAACAGGTATAGAAAGTGACATTATTATGTTAGCAACTTGGTATTAGGAGGGCTAGAAAAAACACAATCCTCCAAAGTCAAGATGTTGATCAATGAGCACAGATTCGTAGCATACTAAAGTAAAGGGGTACAGGTTTGTTAGGTCATGATGTAATTTTCTATGTAGCAGTGTTAGTGTGTATTAAGTTTGACCCTTTATAATGAAAGAGCCATCTTTTGATTTAAACCTGTCAATCTATTCAGATACATCTGTCATCCATAGCCAGAGAGGACAGGCACTAAGAGGGCTTTGGTTCTCGCTGTGTTCATCCTGTTATGAGAAAAACAAACCATAATTAAAACTGACAGACTGTGCTTAAACACAGACATTTTAAAGTGATAATACCAAGCAGCCAAAATATGTGTGAGCGAGTGCTAATGGATCTCACTGTGTAGTGCTGCAGAGATAAAGAGTTATGTCTGTGCTGTGGGCCAGATTTAGCCTTTTCTATAAACTCCTATCTCAGGCTTTCCTATTGGCCCATCTGCCTCTCTCATGCGCACACATCTCAACTCATCTCTCGCTGTCTCTCTTTTTTTCTTCACCTCAGTTCAGAGTGGACAGCACAGCTTGTGATGTCTATATTGGGACTTTCTCACTCTCTTTTTCTTCGTTTTTTTTCCCCCGTCTCACAGCCACGTCTCTTCCTGTTTAGGAGCAGCTGTGCTGGAGTGAGTCAGAAACACGAATAGAGACACAAGCTGCATTCAGATTTACAGAGAAGCCCAGTGTCGGCCATATTCTTCCTGTGGTCTGTCCCAGTTTAAAGTGTTCAAATTAACCTTTGATAACGTGAGACTGGGTATCCCCTCTGCCATGAATTAAAGAAGATGAAAGGAATTTCCTTTTGTAGTCTAAATGTCATGACCCCCTATGAAGTCATTCAGCTCAGACATGAACAGGCAGACCTCCTGCCATCAGGTTGCATGTAACATTACAGAACATGAACATGTGAGCATAAAGAAATGTTAAAGTTAAACTAGAGAGGCAGTCTCACACACTTCAGTATTCCATGGCATACCTACGCAGGTTTTACACTAAAAGCATAGATTTATTTTTGACTATATTTGAGAACATGGGGTCAGTTGTATGATGGAGAATCCACATTAAAGGTTTTAATATTGGAGTTGTTGTCGACCTATTTGGGATGGTAAGAAGTGTTTCTGTGGCCTAGTTATGAAAAGTGAATGGCATGTGGATACTCTTATTTTCGAACACAACATCAGTTATTGTTTACTTTTACATTCAGTAATCAAAAGATAAATTACTTTCCAACAAAAATGGATTTTTCACAAGTGTGCAGAATTATTAAGGACATTTTTAAGACTGTCAGTGAACAATTTACTTTGAGCAAGAGAAAAAATAACAGGAGTTGATGTGCTGGGAGGATGTAAGCGTGACTAGTCATTTATTTTTGGGATTTTAAAGCAGCATATGGGATTAGCAATGCTTTTTTTTTTTTTTTTTAATAAAAGACATATCTTGGGGTGAAAAACTTGGATGATAGTTGAAAAATGTCTGATCAAATATGAATTAGATTTAAGATTGAAAGTTTAGGTACAAAACCAAAGAAAGGGACATATCAGCGCAAACCTGGAAGAAATGATGAGGATCTTACAAGTTTGACACAGTTTACCTGTAAAAGTTATCAGAAGTGATGGACTGCCCAACTCTGATGTAATTTTGCTTATGATTCCACAGATTTAGAAATAATGCAAATGAAATAAAAAGACACATAATACTTATTTTCTCGTGATACTTATTTCATGGTTGAAAATAGATGAAATGGTTTCATTGTCCAATAAAAAAAAAAAAAAAAACAGAAAATGTAGATGCAAAAGGCCCTTTTTTTGCATTAACTGAGGTGTTATTTATGGGGCAGAAGTGCTAAATTGATAGCCATATGTTAATTTTCAAAGTAAAAGCCCTGTGATATAGTCTATACAGTTACTGTCACAGAGGCTTAAAGGGTTAATTTCAGAATGTCAACCCAAAAAACTTATTTTTTACTTTGAAAAGTGAATATAAGTAAAACCTTTTATTAATTTTCTGATCCAAACAAAGAAAAGTTATTAAACTTTGAAGCTTTTTAGTCTATTGTTGTGTTGGTTTTAATAAAGGGCTGATCTGTTGCAACTGCCAGGGTTATTTCTGAATCCTCATGCAGCTGTGCAAAACATGGAGTTTAAAAGGATCTTTAGACTTAAAGGTGCAGTGTGTAAAACTGAATATCAACATCTAGAAGTGGGTTCTAGATCGCATTTCTCTGCTGGAAACTGTGGCAACCAGTTGAATTTAATGTGTATCTGTAATGTGAATACAATACAATACAATAACTTTATTTATCCTTTTTTCCTCTATGTTACCATGGAAACATGTAAAAATCCAAGATGGTGGCCTCCATGGAGGGGACCCTCCCTATGTATGAATTAAAGGTTTATTCTGAGTTGTTTTTTTCAAAATAGCTATTTTTGAATTTAGATGACTTAACACTTATTTAGATACACCGTCTTAGAAATGTTTTGCTTTATTTTACCAAGTTTGTTCACCTAAATGCTACTAGGCTAAATATTACACACTGCACCTACAAAGGAAAAAGACATGCTGTCTGTGGACACACGCCATAAAAGATGCGTACATGTGAATATCATGACCTGTGTAGTGGCACCCGTGTGATGATGACATGACTAGGGGTGTTCCTAGCAGCCAATTTCGGTGCTAAACAGACACATTTTTAGGTTCAGACAGGTGGACAAGTCTAAAGGTAAGAGAAGTCGTGGAAATATAAAGCAGAAATATGGCAGTTTAACCTGACCAGGCCCACTTGTAACTTTATCTTGATTTTCTTGACTGGAAACCCACACTGGACTATGAGAAGCCATCCATACACTCTGCTGGTGTAGTAGTACAGTCCTGGCTAGTGGTGTGGGGCTGCTTGCACGGCTTTGTGGCCTGAACTGATAAAAAGTAAATAACTAGTTTAAATGACTAGTTATCCTGACACTGCATGTTATATAGGACCAAAGACAAATCCCTGAGGAACATCACAGGGATGACCAGCAGTCTTAAATTTGTTAGCCTTAGTGGAAAACTGCTGATTGGGGACATGTGAGGAGAACCAGTCCAGGGTGCTCCCAGGGACAGTCTGGGTGTTGTTAAGGTCTACATGGCTGCTGCTCTGTATTCGACCTCAGCTCTGATGTCGGCTGTCGCCTGTTCTGACATCTTGTCCCGCCCTGCCCCTGTCCTTTTCTTGCCCCATATCTGTCTGTCTGAGCACTGACATATTTTTAAATATTCTCCCCATCTTGACCTCTTTCTCCTCCTCTCCGTTGATCGTACGTGTTTAATTAAGGTTATCAGGTTTTGGGTCAGCTCCACCACAGCTGCTTTGGCTCCGTTTCTCTCTCTTTTTCTCTCGTTTTGGGGAGTTCCTCTCAGCCCAGGCTTTCTTAGCTATTTCTTATTCAGGCCAGCTCAGCTTGGTGCGGCTCAGATCAGATCATACACAGAGGGAGAGGAGAGGAAGAGACACAAAGAGATTCAGTAAAGATGGGAGAGGATCACAGAGGAGGAGGATAAGGCGTTGTGTGAAGGAGCGGATTGTGTATATCTGCATGTGTACTTTTAAATAGCGTGGCAGTGAGTGTTTATGTGAGAAAACGTGTGGTCAGCATCACTTTGGTGGCCGTCAGCTGTGATGACTCCAGCAGCGCCGGCAGTTGCGTCATTGCAAAGCAGCCCTGTAGGCCAAACGTAGTGTTTGATAGCTAACAACAGTTTGCATCATTAGCTCTGCTTCTGTCCCATTTTCAGGCATAGCAGGAAAAACAACACAATCCACTGTCTATCTAGTGTGTGACTGATTACATAATATCACTACTGTGGAGTTTAAGCCTTCAAAAGCTGGGCTGAGCCTGCTCCCCTCACGATTTTAATTTCTTTTATAAAAGCATGCCTATGTTCTTTTTATGCACCCATAAATAAAACATGAACTGTTCTTTGAAATACGGCAATGAAGCTGTCATTTTTTTGGCAGTTAAATTGCTCTGTTGGTCCTGGGAAAATTTGAGTTTTCAAAGCAAACTTTTATTTCTATTTACTTTTTAAAAATGCACTGTTCTACTTCCAGCTGTTGCATGGTAATGATACCAATTTGTCTTTGTTTCATAAAGAATAGCCAACATAGGCAGTAATGTCTGCAGCAAAGAATACAGATATAGAGTACATTTGTCATTATTACTGTTACTGGGTCAAACCTCTTTTCTTTCATGATTAAGTTTCAGCCCCTTTACCCTCATATTCAGTGGTTTAACATGGTAAAAATTACAAGACAATGATAATGTTCAACCCTACTTTAATTAAGCCACTTTGAGCAAAATAGCTTAATTCCAGCACAGTAAAGCTCAATTCAACAACGGCTTTGGCTAATTAAAGAAGCCCACACATTTCAGTAAACAAAGTCATGTTTACACAAAACATTTCCAGCCAAAATGCTTGTCCTCTTGAGGCTTAAAAAGCAGCATTGTTAACCATATACTCTGTCCCTTTTCCCACCATTGTTTTATATTTTTGATTGAATAGCATCGAAATAGAAGTAGCATTATTATTACAGTGGTTCACACTTGGTGGGTGGGACCCAAAAGTGGGTTGTGGGATTGTTTTCAGTGGGTCATGAATGCAAATTGTTTCAGAGAGTTGTTTGGGAGATGATAACTTACACCCTTTTTTAACTGTTTTGTCATGGTAATGAGTAAATTTTGAATATTTCTACACCATTTAAAGTTTCAAAAAGATATACTGGGACAACAATGATGGATTTGTATGATTATACATTATTTTCTCAAGAGCTCTTGAAAATAATCACAAGTTAGGCCTACATTTATCGTAAAATCTGATGTATAAGCCACTTTAATGCTGATTTTTCATCTCAAAAGTGGACTACGGCATTTATACTCCCCTCCAAAAGTATTGGAACAGACTGAAAACTTTTGGGTTTGGCATCAAAAGATGAATATGAGACAAGAGATCAACATTTCAGCTTTAATTTCCAGGTATTTATATCTGGATCTGATACACCACTTAGAAGATAGCATTACTTGTAACAGAACACCACATTTTTAGAGGAGCAAAAGTATAGATAGAACAGATGGACTTCTAATAGATGAGAATTAATTACTGCATCAAGCCTGTGACCCACTGACATCCCAAACTTTTGCATTCTTCTTTTCTGATGCTTTTCCAGGATTTCACCGCAGCCTCTTTTAGTTGTTGTTTGTTTTGGGGGGTTTCTCCCTTCAGTCTCCTCTTTAGCAGGTTAAATGTATGCTCTATAAGGTTTAAGAGTAGAGATTGACTTGGCCAGTCTAAAACCTTCCACTTCTTGCCTCTGTTGAACTCCTTTGTTGTTTTGTCAGTGTGTTTTGGGCCATTATCTTGCTTAATGATGAAGGATCTCCTAATCAGTTTGGTTGCATCTTTCTTGAAATTGGCAGACAAAATGTTTCTGTAGACTTTTGAGTTCATTTTGCTGCTACCATCATGTGTTACATAATCAATGAAGATTAATGAGCCCATCCCATCCCAAGCCATGACATTACCTCCACTGTGTTTCACAGATGAGCTTGTGTGTTTGGGATCATGAGCAGACTTTAGTCTTGCCATCACTTTGGTAAACGTTCATCCAGAAAACTTTGTCCAAGAATGTTTGAGGCTCGTCTCTGTATTTTTTTGTCTATTTCCAGCCTGTTCCTGTTCATCTTGCTAATGAGTGGTTTGTATCTTCTGGTGTAGCCTCTGTCCTTTTTTTCATGAAGTCTTCTGTGAACAGTAGATGGTGATACCTTCAATTGTGCCCTCTGGAGGTTGTTGCTGATGTCACTAACGGTTGATTTAGAGTATTTCTTTATAGCATTTACAATGTTTCTGTCGTCATCTGGTCTACCCGTTCAATGGCTGTTACTTCTTTCTTCAGGATATTCCTAATGGTTGCACTGGCTTTGGCATATGTTTGTGCAATGGCTCTTATTGATGTTCTGTCTTCTCTCTGGCTTGTTTTTCACCCATAGACAGCTCTCTGGTTTTTATGTTGGTTACACCTCTAACTATAAATGCAGTCTACAAAGGCAAAACGTAAACCTGAAACTGAGCGTAGACATTTGGCGCTGTTTCTTGTTTAAACAATCAATGTAATAGGACACCTGGGAAACAAAACACACCTGTGGAGTGTAGGTTTATGGCCATGACAGCCACAAATTTGTCTTCCATTTCAAGCTTTGTTGTTTCTCTTGTCCCTTTCTCTGCACCCCCCTCTTCCTTAGTCTGGTACTGCAGCTTCCTGTTAACGGGAAGTTTTTCTCACCACTGTATGACTAAGTACTGCTAGTGCTGAGCTCATGGTGATTAACACTGGGTATTTTTAAGAAAAGTCTACATCAGAGGGAACAGTCAAGGTATGACCTCTTTCTTAAGAGTTGTGAGATAACTTTGGTTATGAATTGGTGCTATACAAGAAAAGATTGATTGATTGAGCTGTTTAATACAGACTAAATGAGTGTTTTATCTTTTACCAAGTATTAAATTGGTCATCTTCTCACAGGACTATAAAAATAACACTTATTAAGACATGTTTACATGTCTTTACTGTTAACTATTAAAGATAAAACATTCTGGCCTTATTTCTTCCCTATTTGTGATTCGATGATGGCCTTGGGAGTCCCCTGACTGAGCCGCTCTCCCATAAGCTTTAGCTCTGAGCAGAAATAACAGCCTCTCAGGCTTTTACTTTGTTGACTTGTTGAGCTGTCAGGTTTATTGTGATGCTTTTATTGTTTAACACTGAAAGCTTTTCAACTTCAAACAGCAAACGTTTAAAGGAAATTGTTAGTGAGTCCATCACTTCAAGCTGGCTTAGGAGTTCCTGTTAAGGATGTGAGTGTCAGGAGAGAAGACTGAGTTAAAGAAGACATACACTTACTGCATCCTCTTACACGTCTACAAACCAAGGCTTCCCTCTGTGCCAGCAGCTTCATTTTGCCTGCTATGTTCTTTGATACCATTTATGGCACTGTCTTCCATATTTGTGGTTCTGATTTTAGAGGAGTGTAAATACTTAAACATATAATTTACTTTGTTCTTGAGGTGAGAACTGCTGTGTAAGTCATGATGTCAATTTAAAGGTGTAGTGTTTATTTATATATTTTTTTCAAAGAATATCAACAGTATCTAACAGTACTTTCTAGGGTGTGATGCTTATTTCTCTGGAGGAAGCCATGACAACTAGTGGAATAAAAAAATGTGTATGTGATATTTGGCTCCCTCTGTGGTACCACAGAAACATGCAAAATGCAAAAATCCAAGATGGCAGCATACAGGGAGGGGACTCTCCCTATGTATAAATAAAAGGCTTATTCTGAGTCAACAAAATTCAGGTGATTAAACACCAATTCAGATAGACCTACTTATAATTATTATGTTTTTTTTTTTTTTTTATCAAGTCTATTTTGCTAAATGTTACTAGGCTAAATATTACACAAAAAGGGAATTTCTCTGGTTCCCAATTAAGAAAAAAAAAAAAAAAGTTTTGTTTCGTTATCCTCAATTTCCACTGTTCAAAACAGAGGCACTACAGAACTGAAATTTTTGTCTGTTGCACTCCTATTAAATAAACATCATCAACTTTTACTTAAATCTCTAGAATCATTGAGGTTTCCCAACATTTACAATTAAAGAATAACAACTAGTACAATTACTGGCACAAATAATAAGGAGTCATTAGACAGTCAGTAGAGTGAGTTTGTTAAAGCCCAGTTTACCAGTTTGGCATAGAGGTTATATAAGATAGTATAAAAGGGGGGTGCAGGTGGCCTAGTGGTTTAAGGTGTACCCCATGTACGTGGTCACCCCGGGTTCAAATCCGGCCTGTGGCACTTCCCTACATGTCTCTCCCCAACTCTCTCATCCCTGTTTCCAATTCTGTCTACTGTCCTTCTCTGTCATTAAAGGCATAAAAAGCCAAAAAATAATCTTTGAAAAAAAGATGTTGTAAAAGCAATAAGGGATTTATAAATCAAGAGATACAGGTGTTAATCATGCCTCTGTGCCAGAGTAGACCAACCAGCTTTGTTATACAGAACACCATGATGAGTGTTGTGTTATGTATCTAAGAGCAGAGTGATACACTGAGTCCAGAGAGTAAGCAGTGGCATGTAGTCTAACTCTGATGTAAATACTGCCTTGAGAATTATTTTTCTGTAGTTTAAAGGGAAGTTGGACCTATTTCATGTACAATAAACTAAGTTTCTGATGAAGCTTACTGATTAGGTAATCAATATGGCATTTAAATGTAGATTACTTATCAAGTGAAATCCCAAGATGTTTATACACTGTTACTCTTTCAATATTAGCACCATCAGGTGTGGATAAATGTAGACATTTAAGAGGAATATCTTAGTCTGGTAAAAATGTATGTGTTTTGTTTTGCTGCAATTAAGATCAAACTTAAGGCTTACAGTTGCATTTTGGTAACCTTGCAAAGCAGATGGATTCAGCTGTTTTCGTGTTTCTCACTGGCGAATCCATCTTGCAAAGCTCCCGTCTGAACCACTTGGGTGTCAGGACCAATCAGCGAAGAGGGGTAGTACTTTCGGGCACGGTGGAGTCGTGACGTAAGCAAGCAGCAACAAAAGGTCAGTGCAAATATAGTGGAAGACATTAGCGTGGATACTGCCAAAGCGACAATTTTATCAGATTTTGTTGACATTTCTTCATTAGAAGAAGAACAAGGAACAGCAGTGAGTTGCTTTCTTTTCAAAAACGACAAAAGTCGTGTACTGGCATGTGTAAAGTCGCCATGGTTCTCGTTATGCAGCTCTAATGGAGTTTACTCCTTCGGTAGGGGTGTAGCTCATTAGCGGCTACGTCACGTGTTTTGTTTTGATTGGCCTGTAAAAATGTGACAGACAGAATGTTCATCCAATCACCTTCTGAGTTTTTTTTTCAAAGGCTGTGCCCTTTCCCAAACGCTGTGTATGAGTGGTTTTCCAGATGGACATGTTTCACTCATCCATCTAGCCTGCCAGGTTAGCATTTTGGAGGATATTCAATGAAATTTGTAAATTCTCAAACGCAAGCTCTACAGAGTAAGCAAAAAAAAATAGAAAATCATATCATCTGCATAGAGATGGATATTACAATCGTTTATAAAAGGAGACGGTGGTCGCTAGCATGCTAATCTACCATCATTAGGACTGAAAAACAATGTAATGTTAATTTTAACTTTAAAGTTTGACCAATAGCCAATCTGTTAACATGGAGGAGATTATTTTATGGCTTTAACTGCAAGCTGTTAGCAGGGCAAGGTTAAGATATTTGGCCTCACTCCAGTGAGACTGTTTTTGAGTCCATTTTAACTAATTCTGTTGTTTCACCTCTTTATAATGCTTGATCATTTATCTTCTTCTGTCCAACATTATACCACTGTCTTCTCATTCGTTTATACTGCCAAAGCCAGAGGCATAATTTTTCTGGTTGCCCATATACATTAATATGAACACAATCAAAAAAGCTTTGACCGATGTTCTTTAGCCTTTGCACAAATGTTCACCGTGACACGAGGTCAAAGAACTCATGTGCACCCCTTCTGCATGAAATGTTTCATGAATGCTTTGAGGGATTTTCTTTATACTTTGCAAAGATGTCCATTATGACTCAAGGATGAACTGAAGAAAATTTGGAGGTAAAAGGTCAATTCACAAGACCTCATGGACAGCCCTTGCCTATAATATTCCCACAGATCACAGCCCTACTTCTTGACCGTGACTGTACTTTAAGAGTCTGGCAGTTGAGTACCTCATGGAGGCATTTTGTCGTTGTTGTTCACCCTTCATCCAGTGTCAACTTTTGCAATGATATCCTCTCCAAAGTACCTTCATTCTAAACACAATAAGTGGTCCAAATTAGTCCAGTTTGGAGTGATTTCTGTTTTGAGAGTTGTATTTGTTTGCAATAAAATGTCAATTTTTGTCTCAATAACAGCACCAAACATGACTGGATAGCAGCATACTGCAGTCTTAATTATGAATATTTGGTCTGCATTGCACAGATGTTGCTGTTTATCTCTCATAGTTCCCGTCTCCACATAACCACCTTCTGCTGGGCTATCTTTTTTTCTGATCTTTGTTTTTTTTAGGTTAAAAAGATTTCTGCAGCCACTTGCTAGCCTTTGTCCTGCTGATTTTTTTTTTCTTCTTTTTGCTCAGTTCAAGCCTGAAGCGAGCCTTTTTTAAACTCCACTATAAAAAGACCTCATAGAAGGCGGTATAATGCATGTGAGTAATAATGTCCATCACATGTGTTTTCCAGGCATGAGTAAACGAGCACTGAATCTAGGCCCTGCATCTTAATGACCCTGCATTAATACCAGCAGAGATGATAGACCTTCCTGTTTAATCAAATTGGCAATGCTAGCACTTAACCACACAACCACTGCTTAACCATTCTGTGTGTAAAATTAAAAAACATGTGCATGCACGCACACATACTGTACTGTACATGCAGACTCACACCCACACAAGCAGTGGGAGAATGACAAACTGATTAGCTCCCTCTCACTGAGAATTAATTGGGTTTCTTCACGCTTAAAATTAATTCCCTCTTTTATAATGTCCCATTTAAGAGATGTGGAGGCTAAATAAATAGAGGTGATGAACAGCTGGCATGTCGAGGACAGTTGGAGCTCCTGGGCACACTTCCTGTTCCATAACTTGAGAATAACAGGAGATGGCATGTGCCTGTTGGACTTGGCCATCAACTTGACCTTACAATGTGCGTTTGGTTGTCCTTTTCACTGCCAGAAACGCGGGATTCTCTCAGGATATAACAGCAAGAACTAAGATGTCTGGTTTTAGATTTCCATTGGCTGTGCTTTATTGTTTTGCAGCCGAGATTTTCAAAGTCTTGACTTATGACTTTGACTAGGCCACTCCAAAACCTTCAATTTTTTTAAGCCATTCAGAGGAGGACTTGCTGTTGTGTTTCAGATCATTGTCCTGCTTCATAACCCAAGTGTGCTTGAGTTGAGATCCCAAACTGATGGCCGGACATTCTCCTTCAGGATTTTCTGGTAAATTACCCCCAGACCATCACACTGCCACCACCATGTTTGACTGTTGGTATCAGTGGTGTAGTGCAGGGTATACATTGGTTTGTGGCCACTTATACCCACTTATTTTTTAGTCCACATTTAGTATACCTAATTCTAAATAGGGTTGGGTATGGTTTATCTTTGTTTTAATGATACTTTTTAAGTGGTGCTGGTGCCTAAACAGTGCCTGAATCAGTACTTGTACAGGAAAAGTGTTGTAATTCAGTGGATGAATAATTTCTTTAAGTAAAAGGCTCAAGCAAAATTTGTAAGGTATCGCATCAGAGACAAACAGTGAAGTAAATGTGTCAGTCAATGTGACTGTGTCCTCAGTAGGAAGAAACAAACAGAGATATTTCTCTGGACAGCAAAATGACCAAAAAAAAGGTCAGTGCTCTCACATAACTAACTTAACATGTTTTGTACCTTTCATTTGTAGTGTCAGGAAATTCAACAGGTTGGCTGGGGTACTGAAATGATGCACTGACATCTGTAATGAGCTATGTGTTCTTTTTGGTCAGCAGTGATTTTGGCTTTGGAACTCTCCCATGGATGCCATTTCTGCCAAGTCTTTTTCTTATTGCTGAATCATGAACGCTGACCTTAACTGATTCAAGTGAGGCCTACAGGTCTCTAGAGGTTGTTCCTGTTTATTTATTTATTTATTTTTACCCCCTTGATGAGTCGTTAATGCGTAATTTTGGTAGACCAAGCAGTCCCGGGAGGTTCACCACTGGTCCAAGTTTGCCCAATTTGTGGGTAATGGCTCTCACTGTGGTTTGCTGCAGTCCCAAATAAGCCTCAGAAATGCCTTTGTAACCCTTTCAAGACTGAAGGATGTCAGTGACTTTGTTTGTCATCTATTTTTGAATTTTGTTAGATCGTGGCATGTTGTGTTGCAATTTGAGATCTTTGAGCCAGCTTTACTTTGTCAGGCAGGTTCTGTCTGAGTGGTTTCTTAAATCAACAGGTCTGGGAGAAATCAGGCCTGGGTGTGGCTAGTGAAACTTAACTAAGCTTTCCAAAGTGTGAAAATATTCCCCAAAAAAAAAATAACAAGAAATCTGGAGGGGGCAAATACTTTCTCATTGGACTGTAGGTATAGACTGAGCACTCTGTTTATTGCGTTAAAATAAAACATGGTAAATCAAAACATCAAGCCCCAATAGTTTGCTGCAGTTTTCTCATGGTCTCAACCTAACAGTACCAAAACTCCCAGTGTGTACTCCTGGAAGTATAATCCTTCTGTTATTTTTCTTTGTTTGTATCACTAAAGTTAAAATCATATGTATTTTTCCTGAGTTAAGAAGTGTAGAAGTGATTGTGTCTGAAATCTGCTGCAGGGATTGAAGGCCTTTCATAACTCCCGGGCTTGTTGCAGCATCTTTGCTTTCTACTTGGTGTGGATTACCGCCTATAGAGCTCTGGTTGTGTTTGACAGTGCAGAGATTTAGCAGCCTGCCTGAGGATACACTTATTCTTATTCCCTTCATAACTTCTGAGCTGCAGTTAAACAGTAATATAGAGAAACAAAGACAGCCGGAAATGCAAATAAAGCTGAGCCGTTCGGCTGAAACTTTCTCTGGCTGTAGCAGTGTTTGTGTTAATGAATAATTGATTTATTACAAGAGACTCCATTAAGTAATAGTCTTTCAGTACATGGACACTTGTAATTACTAGGCCTATATGTCTTATCATTAGTCTCATTTTGCGAGGGGTTTTGTGTTTTTCATATTAAGTTCAATCTTGTGCAACAACAGAAAACATTTTAATTATTTAACATTATCTCTGGATGCTTTTCCTCTCTGTTAACAAAATCTAACAGAATTATTGATGCAGTAAATTTGTATTTCCTTTGTTAAACCTCTGCATTGCATCTTTAACATTCAATTAGATGACATTTACAAGGGAGAAGCAAGCTTATCAAGCCCTTCTATTAGTAAAAGACTATGTTTGTGACATTTGTGAAAATCAGTCTGATTTTAAGGTTACAAACAGCAGACCCTCAGAGTCACAGTACAGTCTGTTCCTGTGACTTTGCAGTGAAATGATAAATGCTGCTTTACTGAATGAAGATTGAATCTGATTGCTCTTTTGCACTTCATATCTCTCCTTCATGCACGTAGAAAACAACTTCACGATCACAAAAGGGAGCGCTTAGATGTGAGTTTGAAGGAGATATGTTTGTAACTTTTGGCAATGAGAAAGTCTGAAACCAACAATGAGGGCTAAACACAGTCTGCTGTAGCCTTGCTATTTGTAAAACTGATGTATGGCTGCTATAGCAACTGAAGACTTTAAAATGTGGAGTGCACCATGGACCGAATTCAAGAGTTTTTATGTTTTATCAGAAAGGTGTGATGTGGAAATCAGTAAAACAGTACCTGAAAAAGGTTTTCAACTCCTCGGATGTTTGACCTCTTTATTGATTTTATAAATTACTCTTGGTCATATAGTTGGGCTTTTTTTCACAAAAAAAGTCCAAATGTCAAAGTGAAAATAGATTTCTACAACATAATGTCAATTAAACAAAGATGTGTAAGTTAGAATAAGAGACTGCATAAATAATTACTCCCTTTAAAGTGATTGATCTAATTCAACAAGAGTTCACAATTAGTGAAATGGGGATCACCCGCGCGCAGTGAATGTGTCTCAAGTGATTGAAGTATAAAGACGCTTATGTCTGGAAGCTCAAGTTATTGGTTAATCAGTATTCCTGGCTACCATTACACCATGAAGGCAAAGGAACACTCCAAGCAACTCAGAGGAAAGGTTTATGAACAGTATATGTCAAGAGATGATTGAAAAAATAATTCCAAGGAACTTAACATCTCCTGGAATTCAGTTAAATCTATCATCAGTAAATGGAAGGAATATGGCACATGTATAAATCTGCATGTATTAGACCTTCCTCCCAAACCGAGTGGCTGTGCAAGGAGACAAGTGATAGAGGCCATCAAGACACCTATGACTACTCTGAAGGAGTTACAAGCTTCAGCAGATGAGACAGGTGAGACTCTGCAGACAACAGCTGTTGCTGGGGTTCTTCACCAGTCAAAGCTTTGTGGGAGAGTTGCAAAAAGAACGTCACTATTGAAGAAAAGTCATGCAAAATCTCCACTGGAGTTCACCAAAGGCATGTTGGAGACTCCCCGGTTTAGTGGGAGAAGGTTCTATGGTCTGATGAGACCACAATGGTGCTATTTGGCCATCAGACAAGACGCCATGTTTCGTAGACACCAAACACTGCACATCACCACAAACACACCATTCCCACTGTGAAGCACGGTGGTGGCAGCAGCATGCTGTGGGGATGCTTCTCGGCAGCTGGTCCTGGAAGGCTTGTAAATGTAGAGGGTAAAACAAATGCCGCAAAATAAAGGAAAATCCTGTTCAGTCTGCAATTGAACTCTGGCTAGGGAGAGGTTTATTTTCTGGTAAGAAAATGACCTCAAGCATCGGTGGAAGCTACACAGAAATGGTTTAAATACAACAAGGACACTAGATTTTTTCTGCTTGGTGACAAAACAATGTCAAAGTTTGAAATCAAGAATGCACATCTTTATGTACATCTGTGCATCACCAACACAATTGACCTGGTTGATTGATATAAAACACTGCCTGTATGTGCTAGTGCCTGATATTTTCGGCATGTAATTGTGGGCTGTATTCCTCATGATATAAACTGAAATCACAATGAAATGCTCATTATATTTTACGAAGCTTTAATTCTGTCAAGTGTTTATAAATCAAATTTATTAGGATTATTGTGGAGTTGTTATTCTCTCTCTTCCTCTTAATGGCAGTGTGTGGGCTCTTTAATGTGATGTGAAAAGTTAATGCATGAAGGCCGCTGTTGGAGCCACAGTAACGCAGGGGCTCTGCTTACCTGTCAGCCTGCGACGGCGCTCTGCTGAAGCGGCAGTGACAGCAGGTATCCTCCATACAGCAGAGTGTGTGTCACAGCTGTCAGTCCGCTGACAGAGACCTGTCTGCTCTGTCCAGCCTGGTTAGGGAGACACACACACACCACACACACACCTCAGCTCGGCCATGTTTGGATGAGCTCACACATTCACACAGATGTAAATACCACGTCAAGGTTTGTTAAAGCTGATGACAATTGATTAGCATGCTGGCAGGAGTCTGACTGTTAAATGTATGAACTGGTTTCACCTCTTTCTCCCTGCCTGTGTCTCTCTGTGTCTCTCACCCCTCTGTCCGTCTCTCTCTCCCTCCCCTCTCTATCATGGGTTTGACTGTTTCCCAGAATCTGCCCAGCTGTCCAAATTCATTTCGTCTCACCTGGAGTGCTGCCTCCTTTTGTGTGCTAAACTGAGCCTGAACAATTCATAATGTTCTCTTGCTATATTTAATGTAGTTGCATGACTTTCTGTGGTCCAATGTTTACATAAAAGTGCTTGATTTTTCCACAGCATGGTTTATTTATGTGTTCTTGTGTATTTTGTGCTCTTTGTGCAGGTGGCCGAGATGCACGGTGAGCTGATCGAGTTTAATGAGCGCCTGTACCGTTCCCTCATGGCCAAAGACCACCTCATTGTCCAGATGAGACAGGAACTCATTGACCTGAGAGGACCAGTGAGTGACTGGAAACCCACACACAGTGCTGTGAAAATAGTATTTTCCCCCTTTCACAGTTCTTACACTATTTGCACATTTGTCACTCTTAAATTATTGGATCAGTGTTTCTTTCAAGATTTATTTTTTTGAGCTTTTTGCCTTTATTTGAGAGACTAGACAGTAGATAGAACCAAAAAAACAATGTTAAGCACTAGAAAGATGCTAAGAAAAAGCCACAGGGTAGATTTGAGCCTGGGCCGCTGGCATCCATAGGGAGCAACCTAAGATTTATTTTTGGGCCTTTTGCTTTAGTAGTTTTTTTTAATGCATATATTTAGATAGCTAGATATTTTTGAGCTTCTTTATAATTTTTAAATATCTAATTTTGGGCGTTTTGCTTTTCTGTTTTTTAAATGTATTTTTGGGGCATTTTGCCTTTCTAGTTTTTTTTTCTAGGATTGTTTGGCAGCTTTTTGCTGTTTTTTAATGTATTTTTGGCTCTTTTCTTTTGTATATTTTTATGAAATTTATTTTTGGGCTTTTCCCCTTACAATTTATTTGTTTTAAAGATTTGTTTTTGGGCATTTTGCTTTTCTTGTATTTTAAGATTTATTTTGGGCCTTTCTAGTTTTTGCTAGTTTTTTTTTTCCTATTGTCCTAGGGCTTGCTGTCTTTCTAGGTTTTTAAAGGTTTTTTTTTGGTGTTTTGCTATTTTTTATGTTTATTTTTGGGCTTTTTGCATTTCTAGGTTTAGATTTTTCTAGATTTCATGGCTTTTTTTTCTTTTTATAATAAATACTTTGACTTTTTTATTTTCTATTTTTTGAATATTTATTTTGAGCCTTTTTGCCTTTCTAGTTTTTTTTTTTATATTATTTTTGGGCTTTTGCCTTTCTATTTTTTGAACCCAATTTTGTTTCAGAGGTGGACTTGCTGGTGTGTTTGGGATCACTGTTCGGCTGCTTGAGCTTGAGGTCATGAACTGATAGCCAAGCATTCTTCTTTGTGTGCTAGCAGTGGTTTTGGCCATGGATCACTCCCATGGATGCCACTTTTGCCCGGTCTTTTTCTTATTGTTGAATCTTGAACACCAACCTTAACTGAGTCAAATCAGGCTGGTAGGCCTTAAGATGTTGTTCTGGGTTCTTTTGTGACCTCTAGGATAAATCGTTGATGCACTCTTGGAGTAATTTTGGTTGGCCAGCCACTCCTTGGAAGATTTACTACCTTTCCAAGTTTTCCACATCTATGGATAATGGCTCTCACTAAAGCCTCAGAAATGCCTTTTAAACTCTTTCCAGACCGATGGATGTCAGTGTTGCTTTAAGCCTACTTAACTTTATTAGACCAGTTCTATTTCAGTGATTTCTTGATTCAACAGGTCTGGCAGGAATCAGGCCTGGGTGTTAGTAGTGAAACTTCCTTTTTTCACATAGGGCCAGGTAGGTTTGAATGCCTTTTCCCCTAGAAATGAAATCTTAATTTAAAATTTTTTGCATATGTTAAAAATAGTTTGATGATCTAAAACATTTAAGTATGACAAATGTGACAAAAGAAATAAGGAGAGGGTGCAAATATTTTTTCACAGAGCTTCACACACACCCACAGGGTGATGTGGCATCTCATATGATTTATGTGCTCTCTGTTTCCCTCCTCCTTTCTGTCAGTTCTCAACCCACCACATGGTGATTTTGTTTGATTTTCATCCACTTATCCTGTTTGTGGTCCTCTGCTCATTTTTTCCTACACTCAACGGCTGCAAATAACAGTTAGCAGCATTTTCCTTGAAGTTTTGATTTGTCAGATTCCTCTGTCTTCCTTTCTCTTTCATGCTGCTGCACTGCAGTTCCCAGAGATAATCTGTCAGTCAAACAGTGTGTGCTCACATCTCTCTACTTTTCTACTGATGAGGTTTGATTTTCCCTTTCAGCGTCTGCCTAACCACAGTGACTCGCCTCCAATGCTAACTATCCATTTGTTCTGTTAGAGGGGACTTCAAACAAGCTGCTTTTTTTCAGAGTTGTCCTCTACAATAACAACAAACAGGCACAGAATGCCAACATCTGGTCATGCTCAGGAGAGCTTGAAGCACTTTGGACACACAACAACAAACACGCACACGCTGTCCACAGTGAGAGCTGATACGGCGGCAGTGATGGGAGCCCTGGGCTGAAGATAGGACCTCTTATCCCCCAGCTTCAGCCCTGCTCTGCTGGACCATTCACCGACTGTGTGTTTTTGTATATCGCTGCATGTTCCCAGCATTCAAGAGCCGCTGCAGACGATCAAAGTCGGGTCACTTTCTCCTCTCCTCTCCTCTCCTCTATAAACCAACATTCTTTTCTCACACTCGTCCATTCCTTTCAGGGTTTCTGTCTATGTTTGTGTGTAACTCTTGGACAGTCCGATCAAAGCCTGGATGTGGGACACCCCACTGGAAGGGTGCAGTGGTGAAAGTGTTTCAGCCCAGGTTTTCGATAGTCTCAGTGGGAGGGCTGAAAGCAGACAGGCCAGCTCTGGACAACAGAGATGGAGAGACAACAGACACTTTTTCACACAAAAACACACTCATCCAGAAGTCCAACATCTGGGCCTGCTCATGTGATTCCTCAAGGGAGATGGGGGCTTGTAAAGAGTGAATAGAATATCAGGCTTGATGAGCTCCCACACACATTTCTGAGGGTGTCATGTTAGGATAAATGTCACTAACTGAGGGTAACATCAATTAACAGTAGCACACACAGACAAGACATATGAAACCTTCCAGATGAGTAATCCAGATGATTAAACAGTCTGTTGTTACTGTGGGGGTTCCCAAACTGCTAAATCTCATTCACCCTGGAGCAATGTCAGAGGAACAGTCAGGTAGCCCTTGATCAGCACCACCAGTCATCTTCCAGTTGTGTTGATAATACTTGAAGAATATATTTATACCAAAAAGAACACATTATTGGATTATTTATTTTCTTATATTCCTATAAGCTGTAAAAGTAGCTTTGAATTTCTTAAGATAATTCATTCAAATGATTATGCCCATTGTTACTGGCTAACATCTGTTTCTTTGTCCTATCCTTTTAGGCTTACATTTTGACTAATAATGGATTACATTAACATTAGTGTTGCAACTGTTTATCTGTTATCTTTGACCAACTTCATCAGTCTATTCTGTAAATCTAGACAGTTGTTTATGACTTTTTGCTGTGAAACCATTTTTACCTCAGCCAATCTTAGCCTTTTAGCTTGGTTGCTAATTCATTACCTAGCCTGATCGTTCAATAACTTGTTGTAAGCTTTTCTAATGTTTATAACATCCAAAAGTTTCTACTGTGAATTGAAGCTATTTGGATTTTTTCTTTTAAAGACAACAAGTCAACTGTTTGTACATTTGTTTTAGATATTTATTTCTTTGCTTGAGTTTACATTTGTATATGTTAGATGAGTAAAATTGAATTAAATTACTTCACAGCTAACTAGTCAATTTCAAATTTATTACATTTAGCTAAAATTTAAATATACAATTTCTAGAATTTTTTGCTTTGAAATGTCAGTATGAATTTTCAAAATTACTTCTCGAATGCAATTTATATAGACAACCTGTGTACCATTGCCCTGCAAACATTAGATGTTACTTGAAAGGCTGCTACATAATGAAGTGGGAACTGCTTCTGAGTGCTGCTCTACTGTTGACACATCTAATTTAATTAGAATAATTTTTTTTCTCAATTTAGATCTTAAAAATGTCTTAAAAAGTCTTAAATTTTTTTCTTTTTTTAAGTGTGTAGGAACCTTGGAGTAGGGACCAAGCCTGCTGCTACAGATGCCACATTCCAGATGCAAACCTCCACAGCTAACTTCTTGTTTTGAGTTCATTAAAAAAAATGTTTCCACAAAATACTTTTGATGTGAAAAGCCATTAAAAAGTGTCCTTCTTGGTTCACACATTGAGCAATCCCAGAATGCTTTGTGAGTTGCATCAACAGGAAGGCCTTTATTAAGATCTTTTCTACTTCATTTTGTAAAATTCATCAATGGAACGTTAGTTCACTGTTTTGTGAAAGCACTTTACAGAGAATGGTTTTTAGGGATGGAGTCCTCAGTTCAAAACAAGAAGTAAACTGGAGATGGGTGCAGCTGAGCCTCGCTGGTCTTTACATCTTATTTTGTTTTTGTTTGACATTGAAATTTACATACTATATGTTTAAACATAACCCCAAAACAAACTTGTAAACTGTGTATTTTCTAGCTAATTATTTCAGCTATTCACTTGCTAGCTGACTATCGCAACTGTATCATATTACTTTTAGCAGTGATAAATGCTAATGTAACTTTGCAGGCTAAACATTTCAACCACCATCATCTAAGCTGTCCAGGCAACTGTAATTTCATAAGAGTTGGAGTACTAGTGGATACTTACCTAACTAATGTAGTCAACAGTTTATTCAAAATTTTAAGATAATCATTTCAACAATCACTTTTTACCAGGATATATCAGCAGTTTACAGGCAAGTTCAGATAACAAGCCACAAAACTGACATGTTTTCATTACTTTCAGCCAAGTTTCAAACTGTTAACTTTGTACTATTTCAACTCTAATTCATGACTGATGGCTAACTTTCCTGCTACTAATCAATGACCATTATTTGTAGCTAATGCTATATGGGTGTTTTTGGCTTTATTGACTCTAACTTGCAGCACTTGATGTTCACATGTTCCTGAGTCAGGGCAGAGGGAAGTGTGCAGTCAGCTTAGTGTTGCTTTTTGTGCAAGAATATCTGCATCAGTCTTTTTTGCTATTCATTCTTGTCTTCCTTTTAAGCATACATCAGTTGAGCAACTTAATAATCTTTGCATGTTCCTCCTTGTATCTGGGATGAACCCCTTCAGAAAAAAGTTCCTCTGTTAAGTGTTTGTACGTCAGTGCTAAGTGCATAATGGATGATTTTTTTGTTATTACTCCCTATTAAATTAAACTTTTCTGCTTATTTTTCAGGTACCAGGTGATTTAAGCCAGACGTCAGATGACCCCAGTCTGTCTGACTTTGAGACGTAAGAATATTTATTCTTTACCTACCAACATTTTCTTGTTTTAAATGATTTCTGCCTTGCCCCTTTTCTGTCTCTTGTTTTGGATGTTGAAAAAGATGCATACCTATGTATGCAAAGTATCTTCTCTCAACTTTGTTACTGTTTGGTTTGTTGTTACAAGTTTAATTGTTGACAAAGCCTAAACATTTTTCTTCACACATTCATTCATTCTTGTTGTTCTCAGATCAAGATTCTGGTAGATTTAGAGGTGTTCGACCAACAAAAGGTGCTATCTGCTGTAGCATTCTTGTAAAAGTTCTGACTCACTGTTGATGTTCCTGCTGAGAGTAATGGTGATGATGATGATGATGATGATGACCCCAGTGGGGATGGTTTGCTGTGTGTCATACAGGGCTCATCGTGCTCTCATCAACGTGTGGATCCCCTCTGTGTTCCTGCAGGGCCGAGCTGCCAACGCCTACCATGTCTATCAGGTACACTCATCGTCTTTAACATCTGTCTCTCAGAGCAGCGTCCTCCGTTTGCCTGGAAAGCTAACAAGTGCACATAAGGACATACCATAGGGAACCCTTCCCCAGTGGACAAAGCAGCAAATTAAAACAGAAGCAGTGAGGTAGTGAGAGTTTTTTGTGATCCATTTGTTTGAGTTAAACTAAACAAAAGAGTGATGGAGTTACAAGTTCATTAAGCCAAGCTGCAAGGGAACAAATGAGCAATCTGTAAAGTAATTATACATCGAACCAAGTTTGCATTAATACCTCATCATCAATGTTCATTAGCATTGTTGCACTCAGGGCTTTGTTTGCCGCTCAACTCTGTTAAAGTGCTTAGAAAGAACACTCTTCCTGCCCTTTTCTTTATTTTAAATTTAATGAGATTTCTGGTTATGACCATGGTAGCTGTGCAGCTTTAGGCTGTGCCAGGATTGTTTTCTAGTTAGTCGATTGTTCGGACTCCCTTTTTGTTCCAAAATGAAAGATCTCAACAACAAACTGGTATTTTGCCTTGACATTGAGTGTACATATCTATTCAATTTATTCAAGTGATGTATTTTTCTACTTTTGTCTGGTGCCGTTTGGAAGTTGGAATTTGAACTTGTGACCATTCAGCTGTCAGGCTAGTTTTAAGCACGTAGTGTCATAAAAATTTTAATATATTAACATGAAATTTGGTGTGGAGATTCCTGTTTCTCTATTTATTTATAGCATTCATCATAATACATTTAATTTGTTGGCTTATTACATCATGAGTCCATACATAATTCTGTTCCCATAGTTAAGTTATCAGATATAACATAATAATAGATGTATAAAGATATAATGATACTTTTAATGAGTGGTTTATATGGATAATACCTGTTTGTTTAAAATACACATGAATTGAAGACTTTTGTCGTTTTAGCAAGGGTTTTTCCTTATTATCACATTAATGATGTCAAAGAATAGCATATCAGTGGTGGTCTTGACCGGTCTTGAAAGAAAATCCTGAGTCCAGCAATTCTGAGACTGAACGCTCTCAATTCAGAGACCAGACTAAGACCTTCAAAACATGGTCTCAAGACCAAGACAGTTCTTGAGTACTACAACACTAGTTTCTTGTCTGCAGTGCTGTAGTTAGTAATATTAACTGTGTAAGCATGATGAGCTAGCAGGTTAAAGTTAGCCATTTCCTTTCATTGCAGAAAAATCAAATTTAATAAAGTGTTTCTGTCTAATATATTGTTAAAAATAAGTCAGTACATTAATTTTCATAACATTTAGCTGAGAAATCCAAACTTAAGTCCAAATTAGTTAGTTCTACTCATTTTTACACACACTTAACATTAAATTCTAATGGCAAATGGGCTTTAGCTTGTATAGTGCTTTTCCTGTTTACATTTATCCCACTGCTCAAAGCACAGGTCACACTTACTTTTTGCTTGCCCCATTTGCTGATTTTTTTTTTTCTTAATCAACTTACAATAAGCAAGGCAGTGCTTCTTTTTGCACATGACTGTGACTTGGAATAAGTATTATTTAGTATTGTCGGCAAGAAATCCATAATATTTACGTGCTTGGATTTGAGTTTTTGCAGTGTTGCAAATTGAAACCATTAACAATATATTTCTATTACCACGATACAAATGTGTCCTTACAATATGCGAGTCACAAGTCACATTCGTTTGGGACTTTATGGCAACGGCCCTTTTGTGTTTGTGGCTCAGTCCAGTTTTCACTTTTACCTCTATCCCTTGATTGTCATCAGAATTAGAGTTAGAAGGGTAGTGGAAAATCAGCCCTTACAAAGTTGGTCAACCCTTAAAAGTTCCTGATATGTAATTAGTATTTGCAGATGACATTAACTTAAAACAGACATGACAGTACCAAACATTTCTACTCTGAAGGACGTTTTAAAGTACTTTTTTTTAACTGAAAGGAACATAATGCGTTGCATTGAAACAATATACATTTTCATCAGACTGTCTTATTTATGGAGACACTACTGTTATTTGTTCACCTCTTTAGTGGCTTTCTTGCCGATGATTTGAAAGGCATAGTGAGAGATTTCCCTTAACACTCGATTTACACTGTGTCTCTCAAATCTCTGTTCAAAGAGCCATGTTGCGCTGGTACTTTTTGCTCTACCCCACCGTTCTGATGGTTTTTAATGGGAACACAAAGGTATAAGTGTTAGGGGAAAGGGGTGCACTGGGGCTGAGCCTTTCACTCCCTAGAGTGCTATCCATATTAACCTGGCATGCCAGAAAAGCTGTTTTACATATCCATTGCATGGGTTATGTCTCACATCCATCTGGGCGAGAGCAGTGTCAATTTCGTTGACTAAAAATGTTCGTGGACAGCCGTATTTCCCGTGAAAAAGACCAGACTAAGACCTACCGATAAAAGATCTTTGGCAATTAAAATTGACTAAAATGTAATTTAGTTTTCATCGGACATTCAGTATCCATGATATTTCTCCACTGCGGGTCAATCTGCCAAAATACAACGCATCTGTATCTCTTTTGCCTCTCAGCTGTTGAAAGCAGGGATCCCAGGTTTGGCAGGGTGCATAGAACACACTACCATAAAGTTGGTGCCAGATTCAGGCAAGAGAATAAATGTTTGGACTTAAAGTAAATTCTTAAATTTGGGGACTTTTTATGGACTAAAACTAGAGTTAAATGTTTGTTGAGTTGCTGTCGACTAAAACTAGACTAAAGCTATAAAGGGTAGAAATGACTAAAATGTGACTTAAACTAAAAGGCTTTTGATCTAAAGACTAAGACTGAGACTAAAATAAAATAGCTGTCAGAATGAACACTGGATAAGAGCCCATTAAGAGCTTGCAATACAGCTAAACCCTACCCATAACTACCACCTTGTTGTCCTCAAAGATGCTGATTGGTCTGGTCTGTTCGGAGACCAGACACAATTGTTTCAGACTGGAGCTTTGAAAGATGGATCGGCCTGATGACAGACATGGAATCTGGCCAATCCTTTGGCTTTGCATTGTTACTGATTTCTTGCTTCCTCATTAAAAACACCCACTGGTTGGTGATAATAATTTTACTGAAGTGCTTTAAAGAAGTGCTTCTGCAACTGTGAGTTTACTGTGCAAGTTCATGTGCAAGGCTGACTGTTTCTGTTGTTGCTGTTATCACGTGGTTCCCCATAAAAGCTTTTCTTGACCTAAAAGCTAAATCTGAATAATGACTTCACTTTTCTCTGCAGTGTCACTTCAAAGTTTGTAATCAGGTCTCATCAGAAGTTATGACAAAGCTGCAGTGACACCAGCACATCAACTCTTAGCTGTGTGATAGACACTTATCTAATCAAGGTGTGTTCGGAGCTGAACTGGGAGCAGTTCAAAAAACACAACCACTGCTTCATAGAGTATAATTTCCTCTGTGACTTTGTCACATTCACTAGAGGTTGTGTCTACATGGTCATCCTACTGTTTGGTTTCGTTGTACACCATAATATCGCTTGGATATTTAAGCAGGGGAAAAAGGAAACTTGAGAGGAAGCAAATTAAACATTAAGCTTCTTAATTGGGAAATACATATTTTTATGACTGAGTTAAGGGTTTAAGAGGAAGATGAGTGTTTGACTCCAAACTATTTAACTTTATAACATCGGAGTGTGTTTATTAAGTTGGCACTGTACATGTGTTCCTTTACTTCTCTGACCTGGACTTCTTCCAATGCACTGGTCTCTATGCACATTTTATAATTGAAGGCCACACAGACACATAAACATGCAGTTAGATATTGAGTCCCTTGGTTAAATTTTTGTAGGAAACACAGAGGCTGTTGCAGTAATACACATGAATTGGCACATGTCTGCTTTGATAACTGACAAAATGTATTCTTGATTGGATGGATATGCATATAGAGAAGCTAGAAAATACAGATATACCTAGAAATTCAAGGCACAGTAGTCACATCTTTGGCTGAACAGACCCCTTTGTCGACATGCGTGCAAATACAGGAACGCACACTGAGCCGTTATCTGCTGTGTAGCCAGGAGCTACAGCTGTAACGTTAGTCAGAGGTAACCATATGGGACGGAGAAAGACAGGTGACACATCCTCAGCTCATGCTGATAGTCAGGACTGAGTGGCTGCAGAGCTCAGCCTGGCTCAGCTTATACATAATGGATGTAAATTCACAGCACGGGGCACAAGCTGAGAGCGCTCTGACACCTTTTTTTGTGTGAAATAATCTCCATTCTCCCAACAGGATGGAACCGGACAATTGCAAATGAGATGCATTGTTTGAATTCCTCTCAATCCTGCCAATTACATCCTCAGACCAACGTGCACAGATTGTTGGGTCCGGGTTCCCTATTGAAAATGGACACTCTGATAAAAATATCTCAATCCAAATGATTTCGAATGGGCATTTTCTGGCGTTCAGAGTAGAAAAGTGCTTGTATAGAAAGCAGCTGACTTTTAAATTGCAGCACAGTGTAAGGGAAGGGACTTTTTTTCCCTGCAATTTGGGAGCATATTTGTGTAGCAGGAGGTACTGGTGCTTTCTAATGGTGCTGTCAAAAAAATGAGTCCTATGGAGGACTCATTACAGAGAGATGTGGCACTACCGCTGCAAATTGCCAACAAGCCTCAGTTTGCACTCATAATGTGTTCACCTGGTATAGGAGATACCTGACGTGTCATAAACGGGGTCCTTTCCTTCCTTTCTCCCAATGATGACCAAGGAGAAACGCATATGAAGTCCACAATTTGCTTATCTGTTTTACCCAAAACAAAACAAGACTTCAGTGAGAGCACAGGCAAAATAAGACAGAACGTCCTCAATAATAACCATGTTACTTTGCTCAAATAACAACAAAAGCTTACCTAAAAACTAAACAACTAAATGAACATCAAACAGTCTTATGTTGGATTATAAAGAATGGATCATTAGAATTAGCGTGACTTCCGTGATGACAAAAATAATTTTGGTTAATGACAGAAGGAAGGAGGATAATCTTGATCCTATAACATTTGGATTAAACTAACAAAAAGTTTTTTCTACATAAACTTTTGATCACAGCAGCATTGGATATTTAACGCTAACTTGCTGAAGCATCGTTTCTCACAGTAACTTTTTATCCAGCTTGGTCCAGTGTCCCTGCTTGGCAGTGGCTCTAAGGCACATGGCTAAATCCAAGGATATGGAGATGAATATTTAGCTGCTGATCATTTTTTTAAGGCGGACAGGCTTGCTGGAACCGATCCTTATCCTGATATTTATCTCAGAAACTCAAAAGTACTGATGTTTGCTAAACAATACTTTCCATATTCAGGAATTAGCTCTCTTCTAGACAGTTTTGAAAAGAGCCTATATAACTTCAGGAAAAATGCATAATTAATAAAAGCTTGGAGAAAAGTTTGAAGGATCAGGTAGACAGCATATGAATATGGAAAAAAAAGAAAAGAGAAGAAACAAGGAAACTAGGAACAAAGAAAGAAAAGGCATGGAAAGTAAAAGTGACAAAGAGAAGGAAAAGGGAGCTAGTTAAGGTAGGTTAAATTCTGAATTCAGTCCTAGTCCTCATAACAGGTGTCTGTTCAGATAATACAATTAAAACTGGCCCTGGTAGGATTTCAGGTAGATCCTGTAGGTCTGAAACAAAATATAAGCATTCCTACCCTAGAGACCAAGAGACATGTTGCTCACCTGCAATTATTTTGAATATAACACTCCGTTTATAGCTGCACTACATGAGGTGTTTTTACTGGACCACTAATGTGTTAGGGCAGAAGTGATGTAATTTGTGTGTACAATGTTTTTGCCATTTTTATTTTTATTTTTTTTTCATAAATTCAACTTTACTTTTGGACAAAGTTTGGGTGTTATAGTCATGAAACAACCACATTGCAAACATAACAGACTAAGCAACATCTAATAAATAAAGCAGAAAAAATGTCAGAGGTCTAGTCTGGGATTAAATTATGTGTAGATCAGTTTTAGAAGTTGTTTGCAAGCAGTGGCTAACTTTAGCTTTGTTAGCTTTACATAAACATAACATAGCTACGCTAGCTACATAGTTAACATTGGTACGTGAGCCAATGTAACTACGTTACCTTTAGCTTTAGCAAATTGAAGTTTAGTACTAGCTGATATAGGTAACATAGTTTTGTTACCTTTAACCTTAGGTATGTTAGCTGTGCTAGAATGTTCTCATTAAGGAAAAGCTTTTTTTTCCCTGGCAGCTGACAGTTTACTCGACTTGATTAAACGTTTTGTAATTAGGTCAGGTTCATGACTTAATTTTTGGTGTCTCTCCCTGTCATCTTTTCTTATTGGTTTAAATCAGAGCCCCCTGGCAGTAGAAAATGTGCTTTTAGTTGAAAGTAAAGTCTTTGACTTTGGTTTTGTTATGTAACATAAGCCCCTCGAACCCAAGCAAACAAACAAACCAATAACTCAAACATTGTTATTAAAAGCTGATATGAATTTCAGTGATAATGACACAACAGAGAAGACCTAATAACGTTTGTTCCTCTAAAAAGACCTACTAGAATACTAGTCCACCACTTAGTGTGTTACTAGTATTTATATAGGCCAATACATATATGTGCCAATATATTCATAGTTACCAGTGATTGTGATCATTAAACAATTTAAAAACCTGAAGTTGAGGGTCTCTGTTCCTGTGGCCCTCATCTCCTTCCCCTCCACAGGAAATAAAACACAGAACACCTTTTTGTTTCTTAAACAAAGCAAGATGATAAATCTACTTATTATTAAAAAAGATGGTTATAAAACACAGAGAAACCTGAAAATATCTTCATAACAGCCTTCGGTGTTGATTAAAATAATGATGCTCTCAGAAAATTGGCTGCATTTCTCTGCCTACACAAGGCACACACTGGGGCTAATCTCCAACATGAAGGTGCACATTGACTCTGAACAAATGTTAAAAGATGGGAGTTTTTCTGGGGTTAACTGATAATATTTCACCTGAGGGAATCCCATGCTTTAAATGACTAAAATACAATAAAAGGTCAAACAGAAGTCTGTGAAACACACTGATGAGTGGATTTCTGCCACGCTTTGGGCCATAATCAGTGTCCACCTGCAGTTTCACATTTATGGATTGTCTCCAGTATGGTAGCTGAACATTTTCCTTGTGTTCCACTGATTTAGTCTGATTTCTTCCTCTCAGTAACCATCTCAGTGAGACTGCTGTCCAGCCCTGGAGCTGCAATAAAGCACAGCCCATCTGGTGTATTGGATACTTCCGTCCCAGAGCTATATCGGGCTAATAGCTCCCAGAGGAAAAGGCTTTTGTTCTTAGACAGGCTAATGGATGGCCAAGGTTACCGGAGTCATTGTTTGTTAAGGTGAGGTAGTAGTGCTGATTGAAAGCTAAGCCAAGAGTCTTAAAGACCAAAGAGTCTCAGAAGTAGAAGGCAGGGGTCTTTTTAAAATACCCTAAAGTGACTGTTCCAGACTTGATTTCCCTCAGTATTTTTTTCATTCTCACACACGCATATGCTTGCAAAATTGAACCAATGATAGGAGCAATGAGCCATAGCTTGGACCAGAGAGGGTTTTGGGAGCCTCTGAGAGTGAATGGGATTTTGAAGCGCAAGCCTAAGTTAGGTCAAAGCAACCTTGTGGTTAGAAATAAGCACGCTACCAGCTCTGTTCTGCTGCTGAAGTCGCCCACAGAGGAGGAAGGGTCGCCCATCTACTGCTTCTTGGATGATTTGGTCGCACATGTCGGCTTATGCTTTCATTTCTCTCCTCTTCCTTTCGTTCCTTTCCTACCTTTTCACTCCCCTGCCAGGGATTGCCTTATTGTGTTGCTAAAATCGCTTCTACTTCAGATCCTGCATTCCCTCAGTCAGTTTCTTCTCCAAGCTTTATAAAATGACTCTCATCTAAAGCTCTGTAAGGCCTGTGAACGGAGGACAAGAGACAGATGAAGACAGAGAACGAGAGACTGATGAATTTGCTCCATTATCAGACATTTTTTTTTGCTCTTTGTGGCACGTCATGCCTCTGGGGCTTCATCCCTCCATCGCTCCATCCCTCGCTATGCTTCTTTTCCCCTCCTGATCTCATAATGAGAGAATTATACCGGCCGCGGCAAATCAGTGTCTCCCTCCCACACATTACCAACAATAGACGTTATCATGAGAGGAGGAGAGGAAGAATCATTTGCACACTGTCGACGAACAGGAGTCATTTGTTGGTTGCAGGAGTTTGTGTTTTTATCACCTGTGTACTTTAGGCTGGCATGGTGCTGTGAAAAGAGCATCAGTCACAGGCTGATAAGGAAGTCTTTCTTCCTCCAGTAAATGAGGTGCGGGCGAGTTCAGCGTCATTAGGATGTATGGAGTTATGTGTGCAATAAAGGAAGAACTCATACAGAGGAAATGAAAACTTTGAGAGAAGCGGATCAGAAGTTTGGAGGCATTTCGATCCAGAAATGACTATTGCAGTTGGTGGCTTTTTGATTGCAACTGAAATAGTTCGGCAACTGCGGAAATGTTTGAGATGAAACTTTGAGCATATCTAATCTCTCAAACGCAAAGATTCTAGAGATTTTGTGGAACCTCTCACTCATGATGTAAATCAGTCATTCCCAACCTTTTGTCCTTAGGACCCCCCTACTAGTATCTAAGAAAAACTATCCCCTCCATGGCCCACTTTAAAAAATTAAACTACGATTTTAATTGATTTCTTCAAAAAATTCAAACATAATATGCCTTCAAACACTTGTTCTTGACAAAAGATCTATGCAAAAACTAGCCATTATTATGACAGTGTATTAGGCCCCCTGGAAGTATAAAATGATGGAAGATTGGTTAATTTTGAACAATAAACTTGAAATGCTCAAGTCTTGAAACTCGTTAATATCCCTGCAGGATATTCCACTGTCAGCTGTAAGGGATATTATCAGAAAGTGGAAGCATTAAGGAACAACAGCAACTCAGCCACTAAGTGAAGACCACTCTTGTTGACAAGAGTGAACACCTGCTATGTTCTGCTGATTCCATAGCTGAAGAGTTTTGAACTTCCTACAAACAACAAACTGTGCAGAAGCATACAGTATTATGCACAGGCTGTGCATAATATTACAATACTTATTGAAACGGAGCTCTAGCACAGTCATTTCAGTGAAAACAATACAATACAAGCTTTTGAACTTAGATTTAGCTGTGATGTTGTTCTCCACAGTGTAATGTCATCTATGTCATGTCACGAGGTGAATCAGCTAACTACTCGCCCACTGACACAGCTGTGTTTACCTTCCCTTGACACAAAGCTATGTGTCAACAGGTAGGAGAGAAACATCAACTATGCATATGTTCTGGGGATTCTTTTTTCTTTGGCAGCAAACGTCAAAGAGAAATACAGTTTTTTTTTTCAGTTGTGGATTACTTAAATGAAAAAGTTAATCATAACCTTTTACTTGAATTGCAGATTTAACATAATACATTACCTTTCACAATAAAAAGGTAATCATATTACTCTTACAATTAGTCATAACTTAAAACCCCCAAACACTCCTTATTTCCCCATTGCTGCCTTCTCTCTTGCTCACAACAGCTTTAGGCTCATGGAGGGAGCCTGCTTTCATTGGACAAAACCATCTGCTTAATGATATTTCAAAAAATAAAATGTGCTTGACAACCATCAAATTTTTTTCCGCTGAGTTGATCAGAATCAGCTTTGTTGGCCAAGTATGCTTACGCAACCAGGAATCAGTGTACAGGAACTAAATACTAATCTGATTCATCTAATTAATCTAAAAACATGTCTCAAGGACTGTGGAGGAAAGCCTGAGTAGTACTCAAAGAGGAACCATATAAGCATGGAGGAAACATAGAAACTTCACACAAAGTTTAGCCAAATCTTTTTGCTGTATCATTTACCACATAATCAAAGGTTTTTATATTCTGTACATTCACTTATAAGGTTTTGTCCTCCAGGAAGGTTGTCTTCGTTTTAGGTGACAGCATAACACCCTGGAGCATGAGGCAGTGAGATGGAGTTTCAGCTCAGGTTTCTACACATTTCAAGGTTGTTGTTGTTTGTTTAGTTTTGTTTTTGTTTTGTTTTTTTTTATAGCATTTATGTTGCAACAGAAGTGCTCTGCCTTTGTTGCAGAAAAATTATAACCTGCTTCAATGAAAGTACACAGTATCAGGAGAACAATGAAGTATACAACACAGCAGAAGCTTTAAATCTCTCTATCTGACTCAGGTTATTTTACATTTTTCTTGCCAGACTCCCTGAGGGAATCCTGCTGAGATGCTCTCTGCTGTCTGATGGGAGCTTTCAGGTCGTTGATTACTGGGTGTCATACCTGTGGTGCTGCAGCTGTGGGTGGGATACACTCTTTGCACTGCAGCTGTCATTCTATGATAAAGTTTTGTTTGCTAACAAAGAAGAAACAAATATTATTTGCTGATGAATGTAGATTTATAGTCTGTTTTTTCCTGAATAAATTTGCAAGTGACATGATAAAAATTCTAGATAACTGCAGGTTCTTCTGCAATTTGTGGCTTTTCTAAATAAAACATACTCAGGCCATTCACACGCACAGTTAAGATGAGCTACGGTTTGACTATTTCAGTCACAAGTATATAAGAAAGGCCCTGACCAGGAAGTGAACCAGGGACCTTTTTGCTGTGAGGCAAAAGCTCTAACCCCTTCACCACCGTGCAGTCCCTGGAAGAAAGATAAATGGATAGATTGAAAGCTTTAGAATCTGGCTCAGGTAGAGTCAGGCCATGAGACCAATTAGTGCCCATTTGCAGTGCATTAGAGAGGGCTCTGGCTGCAGACGTACATCTCTGTCGGCCACTCTCACAGACCGTTCTTCTGAGACGATGTGCATTTCAGAATGGAAATATATGTTAAAACTTCCAAAATAAAATTGGATTGAACTTCTGTGTAGGGTTAGAGTAAGCGTGGGGATACCAAAAATTAAAATTAGAAATCTGACCTGCAAAACCTGATTACAGAACATTTAATAAAGCAGAGTAAACAATCTGCTTTCAGGAAAAAAATCATCGTACATGAAAACATTCTAACACACCAAATGTAGCATACATTGCTCCATTAGATGTGTAAGCATTGATAACATAGCTATGTAGTTAAAACAGCTGCGTAGCTAACACAGCTACATGGTTAATGCAGCTACATAGCTAGTGCAGCTACATAGCTAAAGCTAACTTAGCTACATAGCTAACAAAGCCCTGTTTCTTATGTAGTTTACGTAGCTAAAGTTAAGATAGAAGTGCAGCTATGAAAGCTAGCTACGTTATCTACGTAGCTACATTGACTTCAGCTACATTTGATAAAACATGTTACTAAAGCTAACTTTGCTATATTGGCTCATGTAGCAACGTTAATTGTGTAGCTAGTTTACCTATGTTAGCTTTAGCTAACATGTATCTGAGTTCTTATTTCAAACTGATATTTCATTTTTTCTTTTCAATCTGCATTTTTTTAAAATTCTGTTTACACTTTGTCACGATGGGGTTCTGAGTTTTGATGAATGAGAATAAAAATGGATTTTTTTTCAACTGTAGCATCAGGCTGCAACATAACAAATTCAAAAAAGTGAACAGGGTCTCAATACTTTCTGAATGTACTTTATATTATTGAATTTTTATCTTGCAATTTGAAGAAAATGCACTCAATGCAGTGTCACTAATCTAATGGGTAAGAAACTAAAGATATGATGGTATACTTAAATCAATGAAGACGGTCTTGATAAAGATCTAAAAAAAAAATTACATTTAATGTCAGATATTCTGCATATACCTTGGTATTCAGTGCTACCTTGTCTCCAGGTATTATAAATCTCACCTGATGTAAATAAATGCACCTTTCTCTTGGCTAAGATACCAACATCTATAATAGAGAATATGCAGCTTAACAGAGGAGACAGTGGGCTCCTCTTACCAACAAGACAAAGTCAAAAATTGGGTCTTTTCTTTTCTTAGTCCCCCCCCCCCCCCCCTGTATTTTATCTCTAATTCTCCTCTATGTATTTTGTTCATGAGGCAGAAAATGAAGGACTGTAAACTGCAAAAACCTATTTCCTCCAAATTTGTGTGTACTTGTGCATCCATCCATCCATCCATCCATCAGTGTGCACACAAACAAAACAAACAGCACCTTAGCACTAATAGAAAAAGGGGCGAATGAAGAAGACGCACATCACTGTGTACAAATAGTTTCATGCCAATGTTGAGTGCAAGCACATTTGATCCAGCGCTCTGCAGCTGCTTTACATATACGTTTAATAGATATGTGCATATATTCCATATGAGTTATTCTCTTTGATCAGCAAAAAGCTGAGCCTGTAATTTCCACACAAAGTCAGAGACCTGCTGCAAACTTCTCACTGTTTTTAATTATGCAAATGCAGCAGGATAATGTTTACTGTAACTTCCCTCTTCCTTCTTCTTCTCCTCTCTCTGTCCTTCACACATTTGTTCTATTTCTAAAGCGCTGCGCTAACTTTGAGAGATACAGCAGGTAGAAAGTACGCGCTGTGAGCACTCCATGTATTTTTTAAAAGCACCTTTGTGCTATCTCTTCTGCATACGCTTGTCTTCCTGCATAGTACAGCACCTTTAAATGTAGCTGTTAGTGCACTCCAAGAGAAAAAGAGTGATAGAAGGTACCAATTAATAGCCGTTACATAAACCATCTTTTCACTTGGCTGTGCCTCCCAGAGCCTTTAATATGCTCCATATGAAACCACATAAATCAGCCACTCAATGAATAATTGAGTCGTCCTCGCTGACACTCTTTCAGATGTGCCCGCAACAGTCCGCCATCCCCGAGAGAAACACAACGTGGGGAATGCGTTAGCACCTTTAATTTCTATATTAGCCACTGGGTGTTACTGGGTTAGCTTGGGAGACCTGTGGCAGCTGAGGCGGTAAGCTTTACATTCAGAGGCGCTCGGTGTGAGTCTCTCTGATCAGCCAGAGGCTTAGACCGCATGCTGATGGGACGCTTTAGCAATGCAGATGAGATAATACATCCATATGTATAAATTTAAGTGTGAAGTTGTGTGTGTGCTGGTGTTGCATTCACAGATAGATGGATCGTCTGTTTTTGTGAGTATTTTCTTTGCGTGTGTGTGCATGAGTGATTATGGTTATGATTATGGCTGGTTGGTGACAGAGGGAGATCACTGTTATGCTGATGATGGTGATGATAAATGTTTTACAATGATGATGATAATTACAATCGTTGCCTTGGTCTTACTTCCATCAGTCTTAGATTTAACACCCTCACGAAGCTGCTTTTACTGCCGAACACTGCAGAGCGGGCACCATATCGACTTCAGCATCACTTTAATTTACATTATATTTCCATTTCAGGCACTTAAGTCAGCGCTCTCATCCAGAGTGATTCACCATGAAGAGGATGTGGTTCAGTGTTGTGTTCAATGGTACTTTAACTCGACACTGAGCTGCTGATGGACGTGGCAATGACGGGGCAGAATAATGTGATGTATAGGCAAGATTTAGTCACGATAGAATTTTACAAGGAGTAAATACCAGTTTGCCGCAAAATTTGAAGTCCTAGGCACACTGTATAATTACTACCTCCGCCAAGGAGGTTATGTGATCGGATGGGTTTGTTCGTTTGTTCGTTTGCTCATTTGTTAGTTTGTTAGCAACATAACTCAAAAATTCATGGATGGATTTTCATAAAATTTTCAGGAAATGGCAGAAATGGCATAAGGAAGAACTGATTAGATTTTGGGACTGATCCGGATCAGTCCCGGATCTGGATTCAGGAATTTTTGAAAGGATTCTGTACTTTTGGGAGATAGGGCTGATGGCAGAGGTCTGCGCTGTTACCACTTTACACCAGGAGATGGCGGACATGAGTAACTTATTCAAAGTTTTGGAGTTTATAGAGTTTGAAAGACACATGCCCGGTCGAGGAGACGAGTCGGAGCGTAACAGAGAGAAAGACAGCGAATTGTAGCGAGAATACTCACAATGCTGGGAGGAATAGAGGAATATTCACCCTCTGCCATGACTTCCACACATAGCGAAGCAGATGCTTTGCCTCACCATGTCTTCACCCCACCGGGGAGGGAGTAATCGGCGAATTAGATTTTTGGAGTGATCCGGATCACCGTCTGGATCCAGGAATGTTTTTAAAGGATTCTTCACTATTGGGAGATAGGGCTGATGGCGGAAGCTGTCTGAGTGCTTTTCTAGTTACAAATGAAATTGGCAATGTAATGCAGTATAGACGCTGCTCTCTCTTCATTGGGGCAAAGATTTGGTTGAAAAAGTGTCAGAAGATCTGAAATTTTTCTGCCTGCATCAGGCAATAAGTCATTTTTAACTTTATATTTAAACTTGATTAAAGGAAGTTTAGCGTTAGTTCATGCAGGACACAGTAGTCATACGCCCAGCCATTATCAGCTGACAGCCAGCTGGTCACAGTTATCATCTTCCAGCTCCTACAGCCAATCACAGCTCTCTCTCTCAACACAGCGGTGTTTTAGATATGACGTACTTCTCATTAATTCTGGCTTGCATTAATGCTGATGCACCATGCTGCTGCTGCTGATGAAGCTTAACCTTCTCCACCCCAGACTTCTCCTTTATAGCATTAATCTTGTTGCATTCTTATATTGAGAATCATGCTACTATGTATTGATTGCTGTTGAACTAATTCTTTGTAATCAGTATGCATTGTCATTTATGTATCCATTCATATGGGGGAGTGCAGTCTGCAGTCATCAACTGAATTTTCTTCTCCTCCCTGCAGGAATAGTTTACTTTTATGGCAAACCAACTTATGATATAACCTGAAAAGTTTTTAATGACTGATGATGAGATGGAAAAAAGTTTGTGATATCACAGGATGAAAAGAAACTGTTTTATAGAGTTGCAAAGAAAAAGATGTAAATATATAAAGAAAAACAAAGGTCTGTTTAAAAAGAAAATCTTGTTATATTGTGTGAGAAGATTTGACTGATTAAAGGAAAAACCTCTCTTGAGCAAAAGTGGATTTGTATTAAACTTGAATCAAAATAAATAGCCTGAAAATGTTTAATTTACTTTTTGTTCCAAATTATGCAAATGCTCTTTTTGTTTATTTAGTCTATATAATTGGCTATCAATAGGATTTTTCATTCCTCAACAATTAAATTGTAATATGGATTTTATTTGTCCAAATTACCAATAATGAAAATGGCTTTCTTTTGCAAATTAACTTTAAATGCAGCGCTCCAAAATATTATACAAAACAGATTTTTAAAACACTCAGTAGTTTCTAAAGGATTGAAAACAGAAATCTGTTGTAGTTTTTTGCATTAGGAGTTAATGTTTATCAAATCAGAGCTATTTCAATCGAAAACATATTTACAGGTCAAGTGACATTAACAGAGGAGCCCTTCTTTGTTATCACCTTAAGAACCTTTAAGAGCTCTCTCATCCATTGAACATGTAAGTTCATGTATAGTAGTGGTGGGTATCACTAGTGGCTGCACAATACAATATTATCATGATACTTGGGTCACAATCCAATATTATTGCAATTTTTAAACATTCTCAGTGAGTATTGGAATACCATATATTACAGTATATTGTGATCTATTTGTTTGGATGTTCAGAGGGATATGTTTGGGAAATTTCAGGCATTATCAGAAATTTCGAATTAAGGTATTTAAAGTTATTTTTTATTTGATTCAGAATTTTAGGAGGAAGTTGCTGTGAACTTTCAGGAATTAATGTGGAATTGTTGGCTTATTTGGATACTTTGAAAATAAGCGTAAGAATTTTCAGAAAAATTAAGGTAATTTTTTTAAAGACTTTGGAAATCTGTGTGAATTTGGGAAAGTCAAACAACCCTCTCAACAGCTGGAATAAAAGGGGGAAAGCCCTCAGAAATAAACTCGTTCCTTAAAAAAGATGAAAAAGGTTTAGAAGTCACTGTCTAAACATGATTGGCACAATATGAGATTAAAACTTTTTTATATGCACTTCAAGTTTGGCCAAAATTGCGTACAAAGGCAATTCCAAAAGCATATGAGGTATTACTTTGTTTAGGGAAACTTGTTTAATGCTGAGGCATGTCTCAAACTTTTGCACTCTGAAGAGTCCTCTAGTCTGTTTCATCGTACTGCATCTTTTTGTCCCCTTTTAATCCAGATTTAAACCCTGCTTTAATGTAGCATGGATACCTATGCCGCTCAGCAGTCAGATCCAAGGTGAGGTCCTGCTGTGCCCGCCCATCAGTGAGCTCAACCCTAATAAAAAACTTCAAAGGTGTCTGTGGTTATCTGGTGGAAATGTGCAGGGACTTTGCTCAGCCCTCTCTCCCTGCAGGGGTTGTAGGATGGTGGAATCAGGATTTGACTGGTGATGGTGTTGTCCCTTTGAGGAAGCCAGGAGGGATCGTGGTGATCTCTGCTTTAGCCTCAGGACATGGGATTACATCTCAGGCTAGAATGAAGTTCACTTCCTCTTCCTTTTTTAACTCTTGAGTCATTTTTTTGCAAATTTTTTCCATGTCCCTCGCTGTTTTAGTCCCATTCAGCCCTTCTTAACTCCACACTCCACTCCCCACAGTTACACCTGACCATTTGCCTCAGTACACTAAAAGCCTCTTCTCAGGACTTGTCAGTGACTCATTTGTTAACATTAAAGAGGAGAACGAGGGAAGGAGTCTCTTGCAGTGACTGAGTTTCTAAGTCAGGTGTTTAAGGAGTGACACACGGAGAGGAGGCGGAGGAGGGAGGGAGTCAAATGGAGCAAAATAAGAAGAGTTATCATGATAAGAGACAAAGATAAGAGCTCCAGCGTGTTGCCTCTTCCTCCCGCTGCGGCTTCAGACGGCTTTTCTGAAGTAACCGCCGACTTAGACGCTGAGTGCTCATATCTGGTGACCACCCGCTGGTCCTTGAGTACTTGTGCTGAGTCATCATGTGATAAAGAGCTTACTGTTTCAGGTTTATTGATGGCTGTTCAGGATAGGGAAGTGAGGAGAAAAGCATGAAAGAGGAGTTTTTTTTTTTCCAAAGTAGCATTTTAAATTGTTGGTGATTTTCCTTTCCCAGCATGCACATTAAAAGGTTAACCTCCTGACATTTTGTACTTGGGTTTGTACTTAACAGCAATGTTCAGACTTTTTCACAGACCTCACTGAATATTTCTGGTTTTAGCCATGGCAGCATGGCATCAAGTGTCTATTTAAATGTTGACCCTACTTTGCAAGTTAAAAAGTTAGTGCAAACAGCCATCATCAGTCTGACTCAGCAGGATTTTAATTTTGCTCTAAATGTGTCATTGCAGAAATAAACAGCATTTAATCCCTACAGCATGTCCAGTATATATCCTTTGGCTTAAACTCTGTTCATGTTTGACAAAGTAATTTTTAAAGGTCATAAATGATTTTGCTAGGAATTACAGAGGGCTTTACTTACAACCGCAATTCCAAAAAAAATTGGGACACTGTGTAAAATGTATATAAGAATAGAATGCAATGATTTGTCACTCTCATAAACCCAAATATTATTCACAATAGACCATCAATGACATATCAGTTGTTGAAATAGAGAGATTTTACTGTTTCATGAAAAATATTAGCTCATTTAGAATTTGATTACAGCAACACATCTCAAAAAAGTAGGGACAGGGCAGTGTTTACCATAGTGTAGAATCCCCTCTTATTTTAACAACAGTCTGTAAACTTCTTGGAAGTGAGAGTAGTGGCTGGAGTTTTGTAAGATGAATGTTGTCCCATTCTTGTCTCATGTAGGATTCTTACAGCTCAACAGTCCCGGGTCTTCTTTGCCAGATTTTTCATTTTATGATGCTCAAAATATTTTCTATTAGTGAAAGATCTGGACTGCAGGCAGGTCACTTCAGCCTCTGCTCCTTCTACTGTGATGCCATGTTGTTTAGCATTGTCCTGATGTCTGGAGGGGAGCATATGTTGCTCTTAAACCTCTATATACTTTCAGCACTGATAGTGCCTTTCCAGATGTGTAAGCTTCTCCCACCATAGGGACTAATGCAACCCCATCCCATCAGAGATGCAGGCTTTTGAATTCTGCCCTGATAAAAGCTGGATAGTGCCTCTCTACTTTAGTCTGCAGGACACAGCATCTGTGGTATGCATAAAGGATTTCAATTTTTGATTCATTTGACCACAGAACAGTTTTCCATTTTGCCTCAGTCCATTTTAAATGAGCCTTGGCTCAGAGAAGAAGATGGCGTTTCTGGATTGTCTGCACACATGGCTTCTTCTTTGCATGATACAGCTGTAACTTGCATTGTGGATGGCATGGAGAACTGTGCGGATGCATGATGAGGGGTTGATGAAACTGATAACTCAGATTTTGAACCAGTATGGGGTTGATGTACAAATTATGCTTAATTTGGCAACAGCAAAAACTGCACGATCAATAAAATGAAAAAAAAAAAGAAAAAAGTTTAGCCTTTGCTCTGTCAGCATGAAATGGCACAAAGCAACACAGTAAAAAACAGAAAGTGATGCCATACACTCACTGTGTAAGTGGCACCCAGGATGAAGCGTTGATTGGCTTGAACTCATGTGACATTTAGTCAATCAGGTTGTGTTGCATACAGGACTTTTTATGAGACTATGGAGAGGAAATACAATCAGAGAGGAAGACACACTTTGCAGTGGAACCAAAGTAGCATTTTTTTTTTGTGATTAACTACCGATTATCAATTAATCTGATAATCAGCGAAATGTCAACTATCAACATCAATAATTGACAAGGCTGATAATCAGTCTAGCCCTGATTTCCAGTACAGAATCATGCCTGTACTTGAAATCACGAACACCCGATATTGACCTTTGGCCTTGTCTCTTGCCCACAGAGATTCCTCCAGATTCAGTATGTTGTGAATCTTGTCATGATAAAACGTACCGTAGATAGTGGGCTATTCAAAGTCTGCAATTTTACATCAACCCATCACCATGCAACTTACCATATAAAAGTATGTGAACTTACGTCAAACATACTGTTGGTCATGATTTATGTCAACAAATTCCTTTTTTCTTAATTTACCATAACATAGAACCTCAAAAGTTTATAGGAATAAAAAAAAACAACAGATTTAAACAGTCTTTAAAGTCTGACACTGTGAAGATGAACAATTCCCTAAAAATAAAACTTTGTAAAAAAATTTTAAAGATTGATTCTTACAGTAACAATAATTTCAGTGATTTCTTCCATCTTAGTTAATTTCATTGTTCAGTTTTGATCTGGATTTTGTCTTGATTGGGACAACAGCAGAAAAACCTATCTCACACTGTTAGGACGCTAGGACACTGCCTAGCAGTGGGTACTCCTTTTCTACTGCAATCCAAAATGCAGACACAATGTCTTGGACTTGAAACCCAGTGTTCATTTTTGAACAATTGTTCATGATTTGCAAATTATTGCATTCTGCTGTTGTTTACACTCTACACAGAGTCCCAACTTTTTACAAATTGATGTTGTCTTTTCCAATTAATATGACTATTAATATAGTTTGAAAACAATACAGATGTCTTCAGACTTACATTCAAAGGCAGCAACATGCAGTCAGAAGTGACTAACAGGCTCAGTGTTGTTTTTTTTCTGCAGATTTGTTGAATGATATGACATTTACTTTAATTTCAAACAGTAAATAGAAACAGAATATATTAATAATAAGTCCCTGTCACATTTAAGAGTTGCTTTTGACAGGGGTGCAGAAGAAGCTCAGGGAGTCTTAAAAATGTGGAAAAACCCTCATTTGTCACTCTTGCTTAGCTTCAGTGATTATGTTTTAATGAGAAGGGTTCCCCACCAAACACATCTGCTTCTTCTTTATTACTTTTTACTGATTAATGGAGACAACACAAAAGTATCTGCTAGTGTTGTCTTTCCAGTTCAAATCCTCCTCATGATTATCACAATCTGCTAGAGTGACTTAATACAAAACATCTCATTTAAATGTGTTCCCTCTGTGTTTTTAAGTTGTAAGATATAAATTGCCTTTTACTTTTTTGTTCTTCTTTGCTGTAGAATAGGGTGAGGTTATTCCTGAGGTACACTGGAGTGGATTTTTCTTCTTTTTTGTATTTATTAGCTCATCTAAAGCTCATAAACCTGTAAAAAACTCCCTCGGGCCAAGGGTGTAGGGCATACTAAAGGTGAATGTCTTCATTCTGTCTGCCAAAATAAATAGCCTGTCTTTATCAGCAGACAGGGAGCAGTTATACCACCATGTCTGAGGGGACTGGGACACAAAATGGAGCTTGTTTCAACTGATAGATGTGTGTGATAAGGCCTGTTCCTATTTCACAGCTGTTTCGTCATTATATGTAGCTTTGTAGCTTTCAGTCACTTCTATTTAGCAGCGAAACAAAAGAATATGGATTATTTTCCTCCAAGTGCCACTCACTTTTTCATCACGATACCGCAATCATTGTAGTGATTGTTTTGCATTTGTGAGTCTTTGTTGACTCAGTCATAAAACAGTCAATAATTCTCCCATTAAAGCATTCCCATAATTCGAAAGCAGGCAAACTCATCAAAAGAAGTTTGTCTTTATCCACAAGCCTCCATTTTTTCCCTCCTCTTCACTTGTCTTTTACTTCTGCCTATTGTTCTCATGTTTCTCCACAGGTTCAGCTGTAGTTGGCCCTTATATTGAATGTCTTTAGTTCCTCCTCCACCTCCTCCTCCTTTCTACTCTTCCAACAACATCCCTCCACCTCCCTCCTCCTCCTCCTCTCATCCTCATCTGCATCCATTGGGTTTTCTTTCTGCACAGTCTAATTCTGTGGGCTGAGAGGAGCAGCAGAGCTCTAAAATAAACATCTCGACTGCAGTTAAGTTAGTAATCACCCCCTCTCTGTCTTTGGCATCCTTAAGACTGTTTTTTTCACCCAATTTTCTCTGCTGTCCCAGATTTGTCTTCTAGTTTTTTCTCTTTCAATGCTCCTTTTAAATTTCATAATTATGTAACAAGTAAGTTCTAGTATTTACTGTCTTTGAGAGACTAGTTCCTCCTTTTCCACTGTCAAGGGTCTATTTGTGTAGTCCTTTCTGATAAGGAAGACTCCTCTCTGATTAAAATAACTGTTGAATTTACAGTAAAATCTAGAATTTAAGTTGCCCCAGTATACAAGCAGCAGTCTGATTCTTGGAATCCACCAAAAAGGTTTGAACTGTCCTCCTGTGTTACAGTGTTCATTTTGTTGAGAAAAGTCAGCAGTGTGCAGTTGTGTCACTCTTCAAGTACTTTATGTTTTCGCTGTTTAGAGTTTGCACCTCTGCCAGCTACAGTACGGTAGTTTAGCTCTCAGCCTGCAGACATTATTGTAAGATATATCTCAGAAACGAAGTGCAATGATTTGCCGCTACATTGTATTTTCAGTTTTAGATTTTTTTTTTTTAATTCAACTATATTCATAAATAAAGCGTGGCTGTAAAACTCACAGAAAAACCACATTGCAAATATTACAGACTAAGCAGGGTTCTAACTAGCTACATTAGCTATGTAATAACCTTTACTAGTAAGACAATGTAGCTAAGTTAGCTTTAGCAGCTCCTGCATTAACGTCTGTAGTTAAAGCTAATATAGCTACATAGCTGACATAGCTTAGTTTTAGCTAAGTCAGCTACATAGCTATATACATATGCATAGCTTAAAGCTTAAGAATCCAAAATTATGTCTTGACAAAATAGATATTTTGGAATAAGTTTGCTATATATATATATATATATATATATATATATATATATATATATATATATATATATATATGTGAAAACACTGAGATCTATTGTGACTGAATTTTGATATTGGAAAGTTTTTCACCTCTTTCCTGGCTAGGTTTAATGTGGGCAGGGCAAATATAGCGTACCATAACGTCACCTGGTGACAAGAGAATCAAATGATAGATAGATAGATAGATAGATAGATAGATAGATAGATACTTTATTAATCCCAAAGGAAATTCAAGATTAAGATCAATTACCCTGCCCCTCAGAGCCAGCCAGTTGCGCTCTAGCCGTACTTTGCCATAAGATCAGTGGGCAGGCTAATTGCTGAAGTACTTTTCTATTTTTCATTTGATCCAAGCACAGCAGGAACAATCATTTTACTTGCTGAAGGTTTGTTGTCTTTTGTCCTGGAAGATTAAAAAAAAAAGCTGAGAGTGCAGGGTCCAACATTAATGGTTGCCCGAATTCCCAGGGCAACTTCAGAAAGCCGACAGGCAAGCAAAACTTATAAGGACATGCCCAGTCAGGCAAGCATGACTCTGAACTTTTCTATTCATTAATTTGATCATTCTCCTCTCTTGTTTCTGTTACTACAGAGCAGAGGTCACGTTAACCAAATATTCTCCATCACTGACGGATTTTTCTGAAGGATGATGGAGAATTTTGAAGGCTGTCCATCATTTTGGTGGACTAGAATGATGAGGATGAGCCTGCATTTCAGCGCACACACACAGACAGGTGCATAGACCTTTTCCATTTTACACGCATGGACTATCAAGGAGGTTATTTAATCTATTAAAAATCTTGTAGCCAGTGGGCTCTCTCACTGATCTCAACACCGTAGATTAGTGAAAGCGTGTCGGTCTCTGTGCTGAGAGGTTGAGTGTTAGGTACTCAGGTCAAGTTTTAAGGTCTTTGCACAATAAGCTCCATTGGCTGAGCTTGTCTGCTGACATGCAGATGTCAGACGTAAGTCAAGCTTAGACGTAGACGTAACATTTTGAATCAAACAAGAAAAATCTGAATTGGTTGATTTTCACATCTCTGCAAAGTTTCTTCAGTTTCATGATGAATAAACCAAATAAAAACAGGAGAAAAGCACCGTTTTATACTTGGTGCATATGTAGCAGACCCTGCCACCTCTCTAGTGTCAGTGTTTTGCTGACCTCATTTTCCTCTGAGATAGTTGGTTTCATCAGTGAAGAAAAAAGTATTTCTGAGTTTGTATTAGGGCTGGGCGATTATGGCAAAAATCAAAATCACGATTAATTAAACTTTTTACCTCGATTATGATTAATGAACGATTATTCCACCCCCAACCTCTGACTCTGTTTGTTCTGTAAATATTTACATAATTTTAAAACAAACAACTAAAATAAACAGGTACAGATTAACAATTTATGTGTATTTATTGAAACATTTGAAATCAAAACATACATTAGCTAAAATGAAAATGTTTTTTGTAAAAAGTCAAAGTTTTCCAAGAAAAGGGGAAAAAATTGAAATAATTGACATGGCAGGTTTTTGTTGGTTAGAGGCTCTAAATGTTGATTTTGATTATTTTTCAATTAATTGCCTAGCTCTAGTTTGTATTATTACCTTATTAGTATTGTAAATATGAAATTATTGAGTTTGAGTTTCTTTGGAAAACAACCTGGTGCAGCTTTCACATTGCACGGATCTGTACAAAGTTACATATAATTTTCAGTGGGCTAACACATATAAATAATAACACTAATAAATAACACTAATAAATACAGTTTTCTTAAGAAAGAAGTGTTGTGTATTGCTTTTCACAGTCAACAGGCAAAGGATTTTAGTTCTAAGTATGTTGTGAGCAAAATGTATGCACTTGACAGCCAGAAAAAGTACCTCCTAGACAGGGCAAGTAGGAATTTAGATGGGGCAGGTAGATTTGGGAAGCACTTCCCCTAAAGGACAAGTAGGCAAAACCCTTAACATCGGACCCTGGAGTGGCTTTGTCTCTCTCAAAGCAGTAACAGTTTAATCCCTCTTCTCTATTAGCATTGCGCTAAAGTTTAATAAAGTATCCGACCATAGACACACACTACTCCTGGCAAGTCTGTCACAATAAAAGCCTTCAAGGCAAATCATCATCAGCTGACTTATATTTTGAAAAGCAGCATTTAAGCAGCAACTTAACAACTCAGATGTCTCATGAACAAAAGAGAGATATAGCTTCACATAACTCAGAAAATTAGATATAAGGAATACCTGAAGAGTTAAGTACAGGATGACAAATGAAACTGAGATTTGTAGATTTAATCTGTCTATTGGTCTTTTCTGTGTTATCATGCTGTAGCTTGAAATTTCTTTTGTTTTTGTGTCTTTTTTGGGGGCTTTATTTGATATGTCAGCTGAAGAAAGAGAGGAAATATGGGGAGAGAGAATGGGGGATGACATGAGCCAAGCATCAATCCCATGGCCAGTGCATTGAGTACTGCAGTCTCTGCTCATAGGTGCTTGCTCTACCCACTGAGCTCCACCGGCGCCCGCTTTAAATGTTCTCTTATGTAACACCAGCGTAGCAAACCCAGAGCTAAGTGTTGTCATGGCCAAAATTCATACTCCCTGTCTGGACAGGGGTCAGAGACATCTTGAAAGGATGCTTGGTATGTTCCTGACTCTCCATGCATGTGGTGGTTCTTATTTTTTCAAGTGTTAAAAACCTTTAAATACTTTTTTCTGCCTAATTGAGCAAATGTGTTGGCCTGGTCTATGAAGAGGGAGGGATGACATGAGGCTCTGCTGGCTTGTCTTGTTTTGCTTGGCTCACTCTCTTAATTCGCTTGTTAATTATCTCTCCCGCAAAAAAAAAACACTAAAATAGACACCTTTGAAGACTCTATGATTTTAACTATTACACAGGATCCAAAACTTTGTTTCCCTTTGCTTGTTTTGTTTCTCTAGTGGCTTTTATCATGCGATGAAAATGTTAATGTCGCCATGCGATTTGTTGCTGCAGTTTTTATGTTCTCCCTGGCTGTAATGAAATTTGCCCTGTATATGTTGAAACAGGTGGATTTTGGTTTACTGTGTCTCTGAGTCTGTGTTAGGGACGGATCTTTTTGTTCCATGCTGATTCCAAACACGAGTCACCTCCAAACACTGGTTAGTTCAGCGATTAAAACGTTGACTTCAGCTATCTTGTGCCTGTTTCTTGCAATCACATAGTCTTCAACTGTGAAGTGAGCAAGGAAGATCCCTGTGTGGGTCTCCTGGGGTGTCAGAAATAGATTTGCAAACAGTTTTCACCACAGTGGGAGCTCCCTCAGTTAGCCTGTCTGTCAGATGGAAAACTACAGAGCTGGGCCTTCACAGAGAGATACAGCAGAGAGAAAAAGCCATCATTATCATCTGCTCTTTTCTGAGCTTCAGATGTGGCTCACAACTAACCGTAGTTCCACCTGCTTGCTGTAAAACCCTTGGGCTAAAGTTGAATGCCAAGCAAAGAAAATGCTGCAATTATCCGTTTACAGCTCTCCTGTCTCACATCTCTCTTTGTGAAGTTTTCACAAGAAAGCTGTGGTGCCGTGTCTGCTGGGTTTTCTACCAGGTGCTGGAACTTCCTCACACATTTCACACACGCAATTAGAAACTTTGAATCATGCATCACTATGGATGTGTGGATGCGGTTGCTGGGGTTTTCTGCTAATGGGGAACTTCATGAATAAATTAAAGTATATACCAGCCTTTAACATCCAAGAAAGTGGGAAGAAACACAGAGCATGACTTTTATTATAGCGTTACTCTGTAGGCAAGTTAATGTCATCTGATTAATGCCGTCTGGCTTTAAAATAAATAATCACTCTCTGGTAGATATGAAGCACCGATAAAGGTATGAACATTTTCTTTTTAGTCCAGCAGTTATCTGTTGGCTATTTTTATTTTTATCCAGTTTAAAATGGTACCATCTTTAGTCACTGGCACAACTTCTTGAATTGAAAGGTGCGTCTATAGATAAGATCAGACCGCACACAGGTTAATTTCAGTTAATTAGAATACTGTGGAAAAAGCCTAATGTGTTGAAGAATGCCATGTGGCCTTCTGCTAAGTAAAGTTCAAATCTGAGTATTATACATTTTGGTTTAATATTTTTCCCTGTTATCCATCAGGAGGAGCTAGGAACCAAAATCCCAGTACAGATGTGTGCATAAGTTCTAGGCATGAAGGGGTAGTAAGGATTCTTTACAGGGCCTGATGTGCCACGACCCGGGGCTGTAGAGGCAGGGAAGGGCGGCCAGAGCCAAGCTTAACCCATGTCGACACGCGTGTGCGTTGTTCAGCAGACATGGTCAAGCTCAACGATGTCTCTCTTGTCATAACTTTTTCCCCGCAGTAATATGCCCAGAGAACGGCCATGTTTTTTTCAGGCCCTTGGGTCATCCATAGGACAGACAGGGGCTTCTGCACTCTACTACCCACCCAGATGGTACCCTAGGCCAGTGGTAGGCCAGCGGTAGGCAACTGGCGGCTCGTAGGCCAAAATTGGCCCGCCACCAATAATACCTGGACCACCAGATGACATTGATTAAAAAACTGATTAAAAGATATATATATATATATATATATATATATATATATATATATATATATATATATATATATTTGCTATCACAAAAACGACATTTCCACACAGACTTCAGAACATTTATTCAAAAGTCGTGACAGAATATGATAAGATAAAGCAGCATTGGCTTGACTTCAGACGCACACTGGCTTGAGGTTGGAACTTAATTGGCACATGTGCGCTCTGAGAAAAAGGATAAAAAAAGAAAAATCGCTCTCTGTGTGCCACTGTAACAGACAAAGTGCAAAATTTGTTTCATTGAATTAAAACAAATAACAAGCTTGGCTCAAAGATCAAATAAATAAATAATAACAGCCTGTAGCAAATTCATTGTTTTTAAATAAATAACTTTATTAACATTACATATTTGTACAAGATATAATAGAATAGATGAGACAAAAAATATTTTTTTTTAGTAGGAAAGACAGGTTTTGCCTGATGAAGATGTAATTTTGGCCCGCCATTGAGTTGGTCAGAAAAAAATTTGGCCCGAGGCCAAACTTAGTTGCCAACCCCTGCCCTAGGCCATGCTTAATCACCACATCCACTGCTTACTCCACCCTAAAGGTGTGGACCTTAATTTTTCAAGGGTCAGGGCATCTCACCTTCTTGTAAATTCTCTCTGCACAAGTTGTGCAAGGATACATAGAAGAGGAGGTAGAGTGTCAGCCTTGTCCAGCGGGAGTTGTCAGCCTTGTTCAGTCAGGGAACCTCCACCCTCTTGCCAAGCCTTGGTCTATTGAAGGTGGTAATGCTTTCTGGCCTGCAATGGCCATGTGGGAAGGTAGGTAAGAAAGAGAATGCCTCTGTGTTGGCATGGTGAGCGGTGAGAGCTAGCATGGAGGGGGATGGCTCTGGGAAGCAAGTGTCGAAGGGCTAACTGATCGAAACACTGATGATGAGGGGTTCCCACTTGACAACCCCAGCAAAGGGTTGAATTGTGGCTGCCCTTTGGTTGGCATGGTTGACACATGGAGGCAAATACTAAGGATTTAACTGGGTTTAGGGACCCCTTTGTTGAGTGCTTGTCCTTTCTGTCATGCACAAGTGTCTTGTGTTTGCTTCAAATCAACAGAGTATTTACCCATGCCCCTGGTAATATGCAAGGACATCCAGATCAGGACCAGGGTTGTGTTAATCCTCCTTTACACCAGATGGTAAAACTACACATGCAGAAAAGTTCTGCCCAGTACTGTATGTCCATCACATGACCTGAAGGATAATGAGTTGGCACTTTTGTGTTGTTGGAAACTAAAACTACAAGTTTTCCCGTTTCCATGATTAATCTACATTAAAGTTTGTCTGATATCGCAGTTACCAGCCGGAGAAATAAGCACTGTGCATGCAGAGCCTGTGTATCTCTGGTATATGTTCAGGCTAAAGGTGAGGCTGGTGCTATCACAGGTAGACCAGCATGACACTCGAGGCAGGTGCTCAATTATGCAAAGCTGATATATGAGTGTATCCCTGCTATCACCTGCTCTGCTTGATAATATGGGGTGTGCCAATTTACAGTAATGACTATATGGAGGACATTATGGCTTGTTAGCAGAGCGCCTGAGTTTAAAACTTAATCTATTCAGAATTAGAAGCAGGGAAATTATTATTTCTTCTCCATGGGGTTCCCACCCCCAGCTATGACGCTGGCTGTATGGAGAGAAGGATTCTTTGTTATCCTGACTGTTTCTGGGTTAACATCACTACAGTCCATCCCACATTATAAACACCATTGTCTTTAACAAAGAGAACTGAGGGGAGCAGTACAGACTACAGAGAAGGAAACACAGCTCATCCTCTGCCCACCATGACATACTTCAAACACAAGCTCATCCAGACGTCATGTGTACGTTTTACCAGGGTGCTTTCAGGAGTGAAGGGTATCTGGTAGAGGGATTATTGTTATGCACCATAGAGGGAGAAATTCATCATGCAAGAGGCAGAGAACTTCCTGCACCTACATGCATCTCTGTAGACCAAAATACAATAATGTTAGTGGATAAGGAGCAGTAGACTTTTGATCTCCCACTGCACAGTATGGCCTGAAGCTGAATGCATCGAGTTTGCACCTGAGGTAGGTGAGCCAGTTTTCCTGAAAAAGTCTCCATAATAGAGAAGTGAATCACAGCACTTCACTGAAACCTTCCTCAACATCATAAATTGCTCATACTTCACTAACCAAAGGTGGATTTTACCTTCTCATTCTGTGTCATTGAGGTTATATTTTTATCAAACATATAATTATGCTTTTTCAGATGTTCACATAACCATTTAAATACTGACAATGCCACCCTGTCCATCATAGCAAAGCTTTCAACAACAGCCAGAACCCCTGAAACCTTTTCCAGGAGGTCTCTCTGAACCGTGATTACAGCCCCAGTCCCTGTTTGAAGACGGCTTTCATAGAAAATATCAAAGCCTGAGCATTCAAATATTCAAGGATGGAGCAGTTTAGATGTCGCCGAGATATTTGTTAGCGATAAAAAGAGACTATTCAGGATTAGGTGAGAGGAGCGAGCCTCACACAGAGACTAATGTGTTACCATTAATAAGTATGCCTATGAGACCGTGGAAAGTGGAATAAGTTTGCTGTGTTTAAACTGCCATATGTGAGGAGGCATGTGATATACAGAAGAGCTGAAACTATCACGACATCATTGCTAATGTGAGCCTTAATGCATATTCTGACCCAAAAGACTGCATGCTACATATGCATCTACTGTAGTCCAACTGTTGTTCATCATTAGATTAGGAATCTGGATTTTTTTTAATACGCATTATAATATCTGAAGATTCATTGCACTCCTAAATATCACATATACATCTCTGAAATGTCACTTACAGATGTATGATATTGATGACATTATTTTTTTCAGAAAATGGTCAAAGATTTAGTAATTTGCTATGCTTGATGGGTTGGTATGCTGCGTTCAGAAGAACTTACATAGTATAGAAGAGCACAGACCTTACCCTGAAGGGTTAAATATTGTGAGGAATGAATCTTAAAACACTTTGAATATGAATATTACAGCCTTTGTCCAGACTTATATTGGACAGGGTATTAACAGTATGATTGAAATGTCTGCTGATATCAGCTTAAAAGTTAATTATTGGTTTTGGAAAATTTGAAAATTTCTGCTTATATTTGCAACTGATATTTTGGCTTGAATTTCAACTGTAATCATCCGAATGTACGAATAAGTTTGTGGAGTTTTATGCTTGACCAACAGACCTACTTCAGCTAATCTTCCTATAATGTACTAGTGGCAGCACTTAAAGTGTGTTTAAAGAATATAGGTTCTAAGTCTGTGCTAGGGCTTGGAAATTAATTGAAAATTGGATTAAATCACAATATGTGCTTTTGCACTTTTCAAATTGCAGACAATGCAATTTTTCAAACTGAAATATATGTCAAAATACCAGTTAAATGCATTTTTTGCAGCATAGATGTTGTGCTCTACACATTATGCAAACATTCAGGTGTCTTTTTTTAGAATCATTTACAAAAAGTCCTTCCTTTCTTGTTTGTGTATGCTGCAAATTTATAAAATTGAAAATGGCATAGAAATGATTATTCCCTTCAATACAATAACTGTTATCAAATTTGCAATGAGTCAAAATAAATGCGTTTTCAGATTCTTCAAAATCTATCATCGCTATTTTAATCTATTTACTATTTTGCTGGTTATGATAATAAGGATTTATTGTTTGTGTTTGCTGAAAAATAAAGTCGAGGAGGAACCTAAAAATAATTGCATTTTTAATTGCAATCACAACATTTAGGGAAAAAAAAATTTGAAATTAGGTTATTGCTCAGCCCTAGTCTGTTCTACTTTTATATAACCCTATTGATATCTGTATCAGCTAAAAGGAATTTGTAAGTATAGGTGTATTGTAACCTTGCAAAGCAGATGGATACACCCATTTCTGTGTTTCTCACTGGCAAATCCATCTTGCAAAGCTCCCATCTGAACCATTTGGGCCTGGTTAAAAAGTGACAGGACCAATCAGCGACGAGGGACAGTACTTTGGGGCACGGCAGAGTCATGACGTAAGCAAGCAGTTTTATCAGAACTTTATCAGACGACATTTCTTCATTAAAGGGAGAACAAAGAACAGCACTGAGTTGTTTTCTTATCAAAAACGACAACAGTAGTGTACTGACATGTCTACAGTTTCGATAGCTTGTGTTATGCAGTTCTATATGGAGTTTACTCCGGTAGGGGTGCAGCTCAGTACCTGCCACATCACGTGTTATGTTGCTCTGATTGGCCCGTAAAGATGTGACAGACAGAACGTTCATCCAGTCACCCTCCGAGTTTTCTTTTCAAATGCTCTGCCCTTTCCTAAACGCTGTCTATGAGTGGTTTTCCAGATAGATGTGTGAAACAAATCCATTTGGCGTGCCAGGTTAGGTATATTGGCTATCAGCAAAGATCCAATATCATGCACTGTGATGGGCACCTTACAGAAAAGAAGTTACTAGTTATAGTTACTATTATCACTAGTATCCGAGTTACTGAGTTACTGCATTGTAAAAGTAACTCAGTAACTTTGAAAAGTAACTCAAGTGTTACTTATTTTTGCTTCAGTCCTCATTATTGCACACATCACATTAATTAGTGTGGTTTTGACAGCATGAGAGGAAATAACTCAGTTTCATATTTCACATTGTAGCCATTATTATCATGGTGGAGCGGCTCCTCCTTGGTCTGCCAAGCTAATGTGAATTGCACCAGGTTTCTGGCATTTGTAGTGCATAAAAAACTTTAAAAATAAACACGTTACACTACTACCTACCATAAAAAGTAGTGGAGTTACTGCAATGCATTACTCCCAACACTGATCATGCTGATCACTGATTACTATGATTATCGTTATGATGTTGTGAATCTCTGGAAATTTAAGATTGAATATTTAGTGCTCTGTGAGATAGTGAAGATGAGTTCAGTATGGGAATTTCATTTTAATTGTGCCTCATCGACTAGTCTGAAGTAAACAAAACACAGTCAAAATCAAGTTCTGATTATTATTTTTAACACAGCATTAAAAGCGCCAGTGTGTAAATGATGTAGAATAGGTTTGCCATATGCACCTAATGTTTGCAGTGCTAGCACTTGAACTTTAATTTCAGGTTAACATCTACTTGTCTATACTGTACAGAAAAGAATTCTGAGGTCTCTGCCAAAATATGTTTCTGTTTGTAGTATGAACAGATTTGTTTCTGAATAAACTGTATGTGTTTTGTCATATAACAGAATGGGTATGCCCCAAGGGTCACTTCTTGGCCCTTCACTTTTTAGTCTGTTTATAAATGAGTTGTTTAAAGATTGTCCTGATGCCAGCTTCCGGAATTATGCAGATGATGTAAAGATTTATGCCCCTGCCATGCAAGTAGCATGACATGCACATATAAACACAAATATTGGTAACTGCTAAACATAGAGTCACACTGCTTTCGTACACATTCCTAACCTAACCTGAAAACCTTTGATATTCAGCATTTAGGAAAGGGCAGAGCCTTTAAAAAGAAAACTGGGAGGTTGATTGGATGAACGTTTTGTCTGTCACATCTTTACGGGCAAATCAGAGCAACAAAACACTTGATGTCGTTGCCGCTACCGAGGTGCATGTGCGCAGCTACCGAGGAATAAACTTCATAAAGAACTGCATTACATGAACCATGGCGACTGTAGACAAGTCAGTACATGACTATTTTTTATTTTTTTTTATCAAGGTTTGTTTTGGGCATTTTTGTGCCTAAGCAGGGATGAGAGCGGGGTAGAGACATGTGGTAAAGGGCCTCAGGCCGGATTCGAACCTGGGCCATCCGCATACATAGGGCTCACCTTAACCACTTGGCCTGCACCCCAACTTTTGTTGTTTTTGAAAAGAAAACAACTCACTGCTGTTCTTTGTTCTTTTAACGAAGAAATATCATCAAGTTCTGATAAAACTGGTGCTTTAGCAGCATCCACGCTATTGTCTTCCACCATAACAGCACTGGCCTCTTGTTGCTGCTTGCTTACATCACGACTCTGTCTTGCCCCAAAGTACTGCCCTTCGTTGCTGATTGGTCCTGTCACTTTCTAACCAGGCCCAAAAAGTTCAGACGGGAGCTTTGCTAGATGGATTCGCCAGTGAGAAACAGAAATGGGTGTATCCATCTCCTTTGCAAGGTTAACACATTCCTTTATTCCCACAAATTTTAATCTCAAATCATCATATCGTCAAGTTCAGAGTAGCAAGTGCAACATGATGCCTGATTTAGGCAACGGGAAAAAAAAGAAAAAAAAAACAGGTAAATTCATCACATTTCCTTATTTTTGGTTTTGTAATTGTGATGTGAGGTGTAGATTTATTGTTAGCCCTACAGACCCCTCAAGTTTTTCTTGTGCTTTTTGTAGCATGGCCTCTTTTTGTAGCAATGCATAATATACAGTGTCAGAGCATATTGTGCATTACATCACATTAATCTGCAGCACCCCTGGTAGATTTAAATTGAAAATCTAATGTGATATTCTATACAATATTTCTAGCAGCTTCCCATCCTTGATGCATCCCAATATCTTGCCTCTTTTTAAGGCAAAGCATTATTATTGTGTTTTTTATAAAACCAACATGAGCTTGTTTTTGCAAATAAAACCCTTAATGAGAACATTGTATTTTGAAGTTAGGGAGTTGGGAGAACAGGATCATCTAAAACAAAGGATGTTTATTTCATTCTTTCAATCAGAGAAATGTTACAACAGAAGAGAGGCATTTTTCTTGCAGTTCATTCAGTTTTTTTTCCAAAACTGAGTATGCTTTGAAAAGAAGAGATTTATTATTTGATGCTTTTGGCACTCCAAAAGAAGTATAACCTATAGCTTCTCTTGTGGTCTTCAACTTCATTCAGAGTTCAAACTAGTTATAAAGCTTTGCAACATAGTTAAAATTGGCATCCCAAAAGAAAGTAGAAAGGGTACAATATCACAGCGTCTTTTAAAAACTGTTTAAGTCTTAAAAAGTTTTTGAATGGTTTGGATTATTGACGGTTCTCAAGCCAAACTTTTCTGTTTGGGAAAAGCAGCAGAGAGAGGCTTATGCTTCTTTAGGCACTATCATCATGGCTACACAAACAGGAAAACTTAGATTTTTATCACATTTCATCAAGCACAAAGAAAATTATTTACCCTTAAAGACTAAACAAGGAGCACTAATTTGGTATCCGAACAAAATATGGTGAGAATTTCTTTTTGAAGATTAACTTTTGTTTCATTTTTTAATCATAGGCCCTGAAGTGTTGTTTAAACAGAGAACTCGATCCATCTTAAATGAGGCCATTCTATTATAATGACCCAGTTTGTTCTGCATCAACAGAAGGCATCAAACACTCTCAAAACCAGACACAAAGTCAGCCTTCTCCCAACAAGAAAGTCTGAAGAACTAAGACGTACTTCTTTAGGTCAGACATAAAACGATGAGATGACAACTTCTGTTCCATTAGTGTCCTCGTCTGCTCCGATCTCATCAAACACTGCTGTCATTCACAGGATCCAGGTCCTTCCTTTCGTGCAGCTGCTCTTCATACAACAGGTTGTTGAATGTCAGAGGTTTTTAAACTCTAAATCTCTGAGCAACCCAAACAGAACTGGGACAGCTGCTCATAGTTTGGAAAACTGGCAACGTATGAAGATTGCCAAATTGGCTCATTAGCCAGACATGTTCAGACAACTATCAGCTAATCAGGGAGTAGTTTTCCTTGAAGATTTGTGGACAGTGATTTTTGGCCAGGCGTTACAGTATGTTGAAGTGTCATTTCAAATCTTAAAATAGCATGTGTTTTCCAAATTTGACAAAGGGTAATTAGCAGAAGTAGATAAATTACCTCAGAGAGATGTGTGTCACCAATGCTTGGACTGTTGTCTGTGCTGGAAAGTCAGCCAAGTGAATGGATTAAACTAAAACAACTGAAAGTGGGATACCAGTGTGACTAATGGACTAGTATAAAATGCTGAGAGAAATATTTCGTGACATAACTGAAAATTTGCTCGTATTCATTGTGTATTGCAGGTGACAACTTTGCTTCAAAAGTGGATTGAGGTATACAACCACCAGGCTGACAGTGCTGCTTTTATGCAGCTTTTCCCCCTCGTTATGTCATAGTTCTGTATTTAAAGAAAATGATGGGATACTTTTCAGAACTAAACCGTGCTGTATGCTGGTTTGACTAGAAGACACCCTAAAGACAACAAGTCACTAGCAAGTCACAAGACTATTACATAATTCCATTGAATGGGTATATTTCACATTCATCTGGAAAACCTCCCATACAAAGAGTTTAGAAAGGGCAGACTTTTCAAAAAATTCTCAGAAGATAATTGGACGAACATTCTGTCTGTTACATCCGTGGTGGGCCAATCAGAGCAACATGTCTAAATGAGGATGTAGATATGCCCAGCTCCAGTTGTAACCTGAGCTCTACAGGCTAATGCCTTTTCAGCTGAAAAGTGCCCTCTTTATGATTATTACATCTGGATGATGTTCATCTTGGTCAATACAGATCCTCAGTTGATGGACTATGTTTTTAAAAATGTTTGGAGTCCAAAAAGAAGACATCCTGTTGAGAATTATGTTTTCCTTCAGCCATGGCCCTAATTTCTTCCAAAGTTTCTAGATGTAAATTTGAAAAAGACCACATTGACATCTTTTCTTGGAAACAGGGTTGTACCTGTGCTCACATCATTTTTACTCTTCGTTGATTACAACAGAAATAAAATGAATGTTTAATGATAAAAAAGGATAAGGAATCGCTGAGAGATGTGTGGTGTTCTGTTTCATCCCCAACTTGCTCAGTGGATGTCCATTTTACTGATAGTACATACTTTTAAGTCCAATTATCAGACCATGCTGTGAAGTGTCTTTTTCTGTATCTTTTTAAAACATCAACATGTCTAGACGTGTCTGTCAGTGATTCTGAAATATTACCAGCAAGACATTTAGAACATCTAACAAAGCTTCGGCTGTCAGTCTCCTCTTAATGGCTGCTCAAAATGTCACACTTTTCATGTTTGCCATGTAGCCTCAACTGAACGGAAGCTCAAATACTGACAAAAGATCTCTGACTAAGAGAGCAGTCGCCACAAAACAAACCAAAAAACTGTCCATACCCGCTAACTCTGATATCTGTCAGAGCATCTCTGAGACTGACTGGGACGTTAAAAGGAGGAAGACAACTTGTGCTGTAGCTCTGACAGTTGGTGGTCTGTAACCCAGAGAAACACATTATATGATGTCATATTACTTTAAAGAGGCATTTATGCGCCTTTAAGAGATAGCTTAGTGGAGTTCTTATCAATACTCTGTCTTCTCTCTTCACTAGACAGGGGTCCGCGGGGCCACTTTTTGGAGGTGTAGACCAGAGAAACAAGGCTGAGTATGGCTATGAACAGAGTTTAAGGGGAGAAAAGACAAAACTGAAGTCATGTCAATAAATCTGTTTCTACCTGGATAGAAATAATCTACAATATCAATTAACTTCATCTATATGTCCCTTAAAATGGTTTTATATACTCATGAACTGACTGTTTTAATTGTATCTGATTTTCAGGACTGCTGCTCAACTTCAGATCATTTCACATCATATATTTTCCCCTTGTAGACTTTAAGTGTTTTCAGAGTGGATATTCTCATAGATAGCAAACAATGCTGGCAGGGCCTTTTTGACATTTTTGGCTTACGTCAGTAACAGAAGGTCTGCCATGACTTTTAAAGCATCTTCAAACACAGGGAGTGGTGCTGCTGCTGGAAATGGACACATGCTCTGAGGCATTTATTATAAAAGTGCACCCATTACACAGTAGACTTTCTAATAGCAGTAATTATGGAGATGCCGTGTCTTATTTTGGATATACCAGGGTACTGTTTTACCAAGCTGCTGTCCAGCCTAATCAGCTGTTTATTTCCATTTACGTTACAGTCATCGATGGCAAAAATGCCATTGTTGGGATCAGCAATGTGGTAAGCAAAGACTTGGCCCACTTGATGTACTTGAAGGAGCCTGAGCTGTAGATTTGGAGGCTAATCTTGAACAATGGGCTATAAATCCCAGTAGCCCTTGCAGCACTTCACACCGAGGTGTGATAAAGACACATTCTCCCATCTTGTTGGAGAAAACAGCGAGAAAAAGCACAGGGGTGATGTAGCATGGGTAATAAAAGCCCTTCTTACAATTAGGGATAAGTATCAAAATCCATTACCAACATGGTACCACTACTAACACATCTGATACTGTCTAGACTAAATTACAACACAGATATTGATACAGATTTTGATACCCTGCCACCCCAAATGAACGGCAAGACATACTTTTTGGAATATGTGTGTTTTGTTTTGGAAATGTGTTGAGTAACACCAGTTTCCTATTCTCATCCCATGTTCAACTAGCATCTTATAGAGATATTTTTGTGTAAATTTACGATACCCAGACAACTTTTATTCTCTCTGACTTTTTAGCCACTGGCGCCTTGTAAAAAGTAGCAATTTAGCACCAGTATCAGAAAAAACAGAAACAATACACAACGCTAAAGACAAACTCCCCCATTGTTTTGCATTTTCAGCAGCCTTGCACTGCAGCTACCTTCCAGTGTAACTACTGATCTGTGTTGTTTTATGGTTTTTATCTGACCACAATCACAAGAGCATAAAACTGTGATAGAAACTCTGAGATGTTGAGGTTGACATTTTCTTCAAAAGAGGGTGATAGATACTCAACCCTTTTACTGTTTTGTGCATGTTTTGTTTATGTCTACCTCTAATGAAGCTAGTCACAGCCATCCAAGATGTTTATCTGTTAACTGATTTCCACTTTGTGACCAGCTCTATATTTAAAGATCCTAAGACAGTGCACACATACACCATCTCTGAAATTGTTTAGGACTAGAAAATTTGATTTCAGTTTGAGCTTGACATCACACTTTCTGACCCTTACAGTTGGTCTATGGCAACAAAGACAGCTGAGCCTGTGAAGGAACATGGAAGATAGCATGGTGTTGAAAAAAAGGGGCCATTTGATTCAAAGAGATGATGAAAATACATTGTAGCCTAAAACTGGTATTTCTGGGTGGGACTTCTTTGAAGAAAGCTGCCTTGTATTATCCAGGCAGGTTTTTGGTTTGGTGACCTGAGAATCTCATCTAAGGTTCTGTTGGCTTCTTCAGCCCTAGACCAGCAGGCTTTGGGCTGGTTTGTAGCTGAGTGCTAAGCAGTTGAGATGATGGTCAGCACCTCCAAGTCAGAGGCCATGGTTCTCTGCCAGAAACGGTCGATTGGGCCCTCCTGGTTGGGAGTAAGTCTCTGCCCCAAGGAAATGTGTTCAAGTAACTACACAAGTGAGGGTAAAATGGACCATGAGATGACAGGTGGATTGGTGCAGTACCTTCAGTACTGCTGACATTTTACCAGAACATTGTGGTGAGGAGGGAGCTGAGCTGGAAGGCAAAACTCAATTTACCGGTCGATCTTTGTTCCAACCCTCACCAATGGTCATAAGCTTTGTGGTGGTTCAGGCATCTGATTAGTATGCCTCCTTGTTGCCCCTCTGTGGAGGTCTTCTGAGTGTGTCCAACAGGGAGAGGTCCCCGGGGTAGACCCATAACTTTTCGGAGGGAGGGATTTTGTGTCTCATCTGGCCTGGGAGCACATTGAAATCCCTTAGGAAGAGCAGGAAAATGGGAAGGATATCTGAGCTGCCACCCTGACCCGACCTTGGATAAGTAGATGGATGGATTGAAATTCTAGATTGATTTAGATTTTTTAAGGTTTGAGGTTTTTAGGGTCTGAAATAATTGACCTAGCTGGTCAAAGTTTTACATATCCTGTGAAATATCTCAGCAGTTGTTTAGGCATGGATATCATAGCTGACATTTTAGTGTCTTTGAGAAGACATTTATATGGTAGCAGTGGCTTCTACACCTAAAAGAAACAGAAAAGATGTATCCTGACTTTTGTCCTCACTTCCCCCCACTAGTTGCTTGCAGCAGGCATAAATGTCAAATAGTGACTTTGGGAATTGTCACATGCAGCCTTTTTTGTCGTCTGAGTGGTGTCGGGGTTCCAGTTGTTGTTTGAACATTGACAGCTCTGTTGATAGAGTACTCTGGGCTTCTCTCAATTCATCTTTCTTGCACCAAGAGATGTTTTGGCATGTCAGGATCAAGTACTTCAGTCCATTCAATCCACACTAGCTTCTTGACTTTTTGTGTCTTTTGAGTAATAACTACCATGATCACCTTTGGGGTTACATGTGTTTAAGGGACATGTAGTTCAACTTTTCAGCTCAGCCCTGACATTCTTGCTTTTTGTTTACTGTATTTTTTTCGCTCTCCTAGAAGGGGGAGCCTTGTCTCGGTACATTGGTCGATTTCATGATCAATTTTTGTTTTTTTTATTTACAGGAATCAAGTCGGTTTTCTTCTGGTTGACTTTTCAAAATTGAATTCTCGAAAGCCTCTCTTCTCTCTCCTTTGTCTCTCTGTGTTCCCTGTTTTCTACTGTGAAAATGGAACCCAGCACTCGCCTTTTTTTCTCCCTCTCTTTCTTGTAATAGGCTCATCTCTCCTTCTCCCTCTGCTCCCTCTATCTTTCGTGAGTCTGAATAAAGCAGGTAATGGTCCATGGAAATGGTGCCAGCACAGTCATGCCTATAGACAGACTCTTTCCCTCTTATGTGCTATGTAAGTGAAAATACACATTTACAAGGATGAGAGGAAGTCTTTTTTTCACTCATCTCCTTTAGTTATGGTACGGGACTGTAGGGAGCTCAAATTCAAATGCACAGGCTTTCAAAGAAGCTTTATTTTTCAAAGCTTTTTATTTTAAGTTTTTCTTTCTCTTTTTTATGCTTGATAATAAAGTTGTAATTTCATACTCTTTAAAAGGGCCTATATGCTCATTTTGCAGAATAATTCAGCTTGCGCTTTATCGATGCAGAATTCCAGTGTTTTGAGGAATTCTTTGTAAAGCTAAACCAAGAAAATGCTACAGTAGAAGCTTGTGATGATAATTGTGTTTCCTACTTGTCCACAGGTGTACATCCGGATCCTGGACAATGAGTGGAACGTGTACAGACGTTATACAGAGTTCAGGGAGCTTCACAACCACCTGAGAGTCCACTTCCCACAGGTGGACACATTCAACTTCCCGCCCAAGAAAGCCATAGGAAACAAGGTGAGTTAACATGGCCTGTTTTCTTACCTGTTGCCCTTTTATTGACTTTTCACTCTTTTCAACTTAATTATGGCATACAAGAGTCAATCAGTCTTTATTTGTATAGCGTTGATTCATGACCAGTATTATTCTAATACACTTTAAATAGAGGGCAAGTCTAGACTATACTCCTTGTTATATTATTTGTGAAGACCCGACATTAATTCACCATGAGCTCAGCGCCAAGCAACATTCAGCATTGTTACAGTGGCAAGGGAAAACATCCTTGTACGAGGAATAAACCTAAAGCAGAATTACACTCATAGTTAACAGAAATCTGTAGAAGCTGTGTTGGGCTTCTGAAGGATAGAGCATAAAAAGAGAAGAAGGAGATGAAGAAAAAAGAGGCAAGGGAGATGTAGACGAAGAAAAAGGGGAGATGCAGAAGTGAAAAGAGAGAGATGCAGACAGAGATGAAGGAGATAAAGAAAAAATACAAGAAGGCATCCAGGAAAAGAATAGAGGGAGATGCAGGAAGAGAGGCAAAGCAGATGACAAAAAGAGAAGAGGGAAATGTAGAAGGAGGTAAGAGGAAGATGCATTGGACAGAAGCATAAAGGAAGCATTAAAAAAAGGAGGGAGATGCAGAAAGAGAAGAGGAAGAAACCGAAAGCTTGAAGAAGGGGATGCACAGAAAAAGGAATGGAAACTGCAAAAAGAAAGAAAGGGGAAATGAAGAAAAATGGAATTAGGAGATGCAAAAAGAGGGAAGAGGGACATGCAGACTAAAGAGAATTGCTCAAAGAGAGAAGATGCAGAAGAGAAGCAGAACAAAGAAAAGAGGGAGATGCAGAAAGACTATAGAAGGAGATGTGGAAACAAGAAGAGATACATAAAGAGAGAAGCGGAAAGAGGGAGGAGCAGAAAGAGCGTTAAAAAAAAGCTGAGTAACAACATTGAAAAGATAAAAGTATGACTTTATATATAATGCCAGATGTTTATCTTTCAACTTGCCTTTCTTTTATGAAAACAAAGGAGTAGGGGGAGGTAGAGCAACAGCCCAGTTCAAAGCAAAGTCAGCCCATCAACGGCATCTCACCCGGACTTTACTTCCCTTATCCTCTTTCTGAGCTCTCCCATCAGGCTTTTCTCTAGAGTTTCCTTTTCTTCTCCTTTTTCTGCTGTCTTCTTTTTCATATGCAATTTCCCAGGAATGGGGCCATCTGGGCCAGTGTGATATGGTAGGTAGTATCAGCATAGTCAGTACCTGAAGCTTGGATGTACAGTTCCTGGATCTGCTGAATGTGGCAATGCTTTTTTGGGTTATTATGGCCTTGTGGGTAGGTGAGATACAGGAGGTCTGCAGTGGTATGGTGGCTTTTGGATGCTGGAGCTCACTGTCCAGCCTCCCCTACTGTATGGGGACTTAGTGGACAACACACCAGTGGAAGGAGTTTTCCTAATGACAACTCCAGTGTTGTCCTTAGTTGATCCACATAGTTGGGTCTGTGAGGGCCATGTGGTAGAAGAATGTTGAGCATGGCTGGGAGTATTAGTCTCCTCACTGAGCACTTATCTTTTTATTAAGGTGCAGGTATCTTGTGTTTCAATCAAATAAACTTGACTATCTCATCCTAGCCCACGCTCTCTACCCCCATGGAAAGCTTGTCCCACAGTGCTACCAAGTTAGTGGACTTCCAGAAGTAAAATCACGGCTTATTTACCACACCTGGAGAACACAGTCACACCAATGCATTGAGGCAAAACTTCAAACACTCCAGTCCAGAGAAAAGTTAGTCACTCTGGCAGTCTAATTAAGTGAGTGTGACATGACCATTTGGTGAATTTGTGCTTCCAACAATTGTGTCTTGAAAATGTGGGCTGAGTGTAACTTAGGAATACTTTCCATACAGTGATGATTAACTCTAGGTATTTCAGACGCTTGTACATAGATGCACAAACATGCACATAAATGCACTCACATTTTTTTCTTCCCATTTACCGGACTTGCATCTCAGCATTCAGCTGTGAAAGTTCGCTTTCTTTGAAGGTAGAGAGGCAGACCAAAGCTTTGGCTGTGGTGGCTTCAAATCCTACCGACCGGAGAATTGGGGTCAGAACCAAATTATCTCCCAAAGGTTAGAGGGGGGCAGGGGAAAAGAGGATGAAAAGGAGAGGTAGAGGAGGAGAAAATATTAGAGTTCCCCTAATAACTGAAAGAACAAGCTGCCATTGGAGTGAGTTTGCTTTGTTGTGTATGAAGAAAGAAAACATCGTAAGAGGAGGCCTCTATCTTTTGGTGTTTAACCCGATCTGCCTAATTTGATCTACAGGGCTTGTAATTTTACAAGCCAATATAAATTTTCAGTGGCTGACATAAATATTATGACTGGAGAAAGATGTGTTGAGTCAGTATCTTTTATGGGCTGTTAAATGAGTGCATTCACTGCAGCTCTCCCTTGTGCATCGTGAGCAACCAGTGGTTGTTCAAACAGAGCTAGACAGCCATGACTTTCCAAAGAATATCTGTTAGGGTTTGTCTTTCGTTTGATGGGAAACCAGTGCAAATATTGTGACATTTGGATTTGAAGGTGGGTTATTTATTCTTTACTGTTTGTTAAAGGGGTATCAGCCAAGTCTCTCTCCTGGTATATAAGTAAGCTTATATAAATCTACAAATGGATGAACAGGCATCATCTCTACCAACTTGAAGAGGGGCATTGTTGTCCCAGTCTAGAAAGAAAATTAGTGATGTATGAGAGTCTAAAAACTAAGAGAATAAGATACTCCTCTCAGTACCAGGCAAGGTCTTTGCACTGGTACTGCTGAACAGGACCATTGATCTGCTGCTCCAACACCAGTGGCCTGAACAGTCAGGCCACAGGACAGTTTTTTTTTTCTAACAATTACAGATATGTTGTAGCTTACAGCTGAAAAACATTTTATTCACTTTCAGTGAGTTAAGGAAAATTCTACCCAGTCAGTCACTTTGGATTCTGAGGCCAGTTTAGCTGCAGACTTGTGGAGTGTGACCGCCTTCTGTGTTTGAAGAAGACAGCTGGGCAGTGAATGCAGGATGAACAGGAAACTTTATGAAGGATTCCTTGAACTGATGGACAATCAGAGAACAGTTGACGACAGGCAGAAACAAATGAAAAGATCTCATCGGCCTCCCTTTTGTTTTGACTGCGGTTAGAGCGTGCCACTCTGGCATGACGCACAAACTCTCCTCTCAGCTCAGACTGACTGAATAATGCTGAAAGATGGCCGGAGAATAAACAGTGGCAAACAATGGCAATTATGTTTTATATTGATTTTAAGTCAAAATATATATATTTTTGCATTTCTAATTTCTGTTGGAGTGAAGTATTTTTGGTATTTTACTTTTCAGCTCATTTTAAATCAAGACTGCTCCTTACATAACCTGAAGAAGAAGGTTTTGTTGCTGCCAACACACCAAATACAGAGCCAGAAACAAATATCAGCTGGATTGAAATAACAGGGAAACTCAGCACAGCAGGTCTGCTGATTACTAAGAAAACCACACAGAAACACACCATGAACACCTAAGAATGTTTAAAATACACATGCTGCAGAGACTCACTTGTGAGGTATAAAGTCAGCAATGCACTCCTCTCTTACAGACACGAGTTTTACATACGTACACTTTACTGCTGCACAGCTTCCACAGGCAGAGAAATCCTGTTTTAAATGAGCACACATATTAAACATGCACGCACATACTTCAGTCCAATCTGTTGCTCATCAAATCTTTAAGCTACAAAGCCGTCCACCTGCTCCATCATTTCATTTCAGTCTGGCTCAAAAGACCTGCAGCTCTCTTTTCTTTGTTGGTGAGTTTCTCCAAACTTCTGTTGCTTGTACAGGCTAGTTAGAGAAGTATGAAGAAATGATTAAATTTAATTAATTTTACAGCTTGGAGGACTTAATAATACCCACTAGCTTTAGGGCTATGGAGGAGTCTCCTCAAATGAAAATATAGTTTGATGAAATTGGTGAAGCTGTACCATGCATGGCTGATGTTCAATTAATTTTCAAACGTTGATCATGACATGGTTAGTGCTACATCACCTTCAGGAAAAGTTCTGCCTTGATGTGAGTCACAGTTTATGAGAAGACTAGACCTCTGTGTTGAATTAGTCATTTTCCAGCAGATAATCTTAATAAGGAAGCAGAAAGAAAATACTCTAGAAAATTGAGCTGTTCACCTCATCAAAGTAACACTTATATGTTTTTCCCCACTACTGGACAAACATTCCCATTTGTTATTACCTCTCCTCTCACCTCTCCTGCAGAGCAAATCCATCCCTCCCTAGTCTATCAGAGGAGTTCCACTGCCTGCACTGCAGGTCTATTTTCAGCGACGGCCGCTGCTAAACCACGTCAATTCCCATCAATCAGAAAGCACCAAACAGGAAGTCACAAATCTTAGAATATCCGGTTCTTTCAAAATACAACACAATGAACGGACTCCTAATTGTAAATCATCACTATATCAAAATGACGGCTAATCCTGCAGCAAGAGCAAAAGGTCACCAAGAGGTCAGTGGGTCACAGAGCTACAACAGCACCATTGATGAGGAAAAGTTAACTTTTGAGGACATTTAGCCAAAGAATTTTACATAAAACCACAGCAAACAAGCAAACATTAACCTTTTAACTTTCTAATATACTCACCCAATGGCAGAAGCAATAACATCATGGACTTTTTTTACTTTAATTTTTGATTCAAAAACCTAAAAACCTGCACATTTTGCATATTTATTATCTTGAAAGAAAGTTAAACTGAGAATATATCTAGTGTTGACTTTGTGCCTTCGATCCGAACACAGCTCTGATGGACCTGATGGTTTGCCATAGCAGCCCTGGGTCTCCATATTCCTGCAGCACCCTCCACATTGCCCCCC